>NC_051176.1:138991114-139591114 GCF_013339695.2 Rhipicephalus sanguineus
TTGTAGCACTCAAAAACCTCACATATTAAAAAAAAATATGTCTGCGTGATACGAGTCACGGTAACACAACGTGTGAGTATTACACAGTAAACGAAGCTGCTTCGCAAGTTGAATGTGTAAACATGTTACAAAGCTCATTTTAAACGCTCGGGGGAAGTATCGAAAAATGTTATAGTTTGCAACCCTTCAACGGCGGACCGGTGATCCATCATTACCTCTGCCGAGGTCCACTGAAGTGGCATGTGCGTGGTATATATATATATATATATATATATATATATATATATATATATATATATATATATATATATATATATATATATATATATATATATATATATATGAATTATGTGTGAAGGCAGAACTCCTCACCATGCATCGTGAATGTAGGTCACTACGAAGTAATTCTGTAGTACCACATTTCCTCTCAGTTCCGGGTCATTCTTATCTGCACGCGCTGACTAATCGATCACGGGGATAACGGAGAACTGTCGCCGCCGGTGCCGCCGACAACAACTGCTCACTTGTATTAAACATACAGAAGTGGCAAAGTAGCGCCGTGTTATTCTGGCCCGCGGCCAGTCGTTGCATATCGACCAATTTTCTGCTCACAAGGTGCCAGGATATTATCGGCTCTTCTTTCTTCTTCCCCTAGGTTGTCCGCATTTCCCTTGCTCTGTTGACAAAGCGTAACGTACGCGCCTGTTATGAGCTGATGAAGCATAGCATAAAGTTATGCTACGCTGACAAAGCAGGTCGATAACGCCTGAATGATTTATCCTTGTTTACAAAGGCTTACCCGTAGTGTAATGGAATGGGTGACACGCATATAACATACTGCGTGTGCAATTTTTGCGGACGCAAAGAAACTGTCAATCAAGCGCTGCAACAACAGCGCTCGAGCTTGGATCATTCTTTCTTCGTCCTCGGTTGCGCTATAGCGCTGTTCTTTGTCAAGTATTAAGTATCAGGCGCCCTTTTTTTTTTTTTTTGCATCTGCCCACAGAAAGACGCCAAGCGTGAACCTCTACAAGAAGCATCAGGTTTGCTTGACTTGACAGCCTTTCTTAGAGGTGGCAAACCGGGGTCTTGATTCTGGTCCACCTTTCTCACTATAGCTCTGTCTTCAGGCCCGTAGCCAGGGGGGGGGGAGGCGAATGCCCCCCCCCCCCCCGAAATTTTGGTGAAGTAGGTGAGGTGTGCTTACCAAAAATAAATAATAGAAATAGGTGTTTTTCTAAAATAGTCAAGGTTCTCAGTAAGTGCCCCCCCCCCCCCCCCCCCCACGAAAAAAAATCCTGGCTACGGGCCTGTCTGTCTTTCTCTCTTTTTTTCTTAACTAACGCTAAAAAAACAAAGGGAAAGAGAGAGAGAAAAGAGGCGTCGTGTACGAAATCCCACTCACTTGTGGCAAGGTTTACATCGGACAGACTGGTCGTTGCATCAACGATCGAGCACGGGAACACGAGCGATCTGTTAAAAATAATTTGACTTTTCTTCTGCCTATGCATTGTAGGACTTGTGCCTGTGAGCCAGTGCTGTCTAGCATTCGAATTCTGGGCAGAAGTGGGAATGCGCTGGCGAGAGAACTAATGGAGGCTTATCACATTAAAAAGAAAGACGGTGAATGTTTCAGTGACACTTCTGTTGTTCTGCGCAGTAAGCAAAAACTGTTCTTAGAAACTTGGTTATGATGTGAATATGTTTCGCTCTCCCGATCCTGATTAGCATTGTCGACTGTCATGTGCATTGCGCCTGCGCGCGCCACTCGGCTGTATATATGTAGGAATACTTTTCTGAATAAAGTTTAGTTGTGAGTAGCGCCTGTCCTGTGCATCTGTGTTCCTTCGTAGTCCTTGTCGATTTCGCGCTAGCCAATTTTGAAGATTATGAACCAACTTGCCCAGCAACGTATACTCTTAAGAGAAAAGAGAGATCGCGCATTTTGGCGAGTCAAGTTGTATTACATCTACGTTGCCTAAACCTAAACGTGGCGACGACAACAGGTAAAAGAACAAAGATTCCGAGTATAATAACCAACGAATGTCGAGAACTCGGTAGCACATCCGGCATTTCAACTGTGGATAAGGCTGTCTTTTTTTTTTCTCCTTATAACAAATGTGTGTAGGTATGCCGAACCTGATATATATATATATATATATATATATATATATATATATATATATTATATATATATATATATATATATATATATATATATATATATATATATATATATATATATATATATAAAGCTCACATCCATTTGAAATTGAGGCGCGAAAATTTCTCTTTTCGCGATCTCCATCCACAGCTATAAGGTCACGGTGCTTTTCACGTCACGAATCATGAAAAGCTACCAATTCTGTCACTGTTATTTGAGGAATCTTGCGCCGCCGCACCTTGTCTCTGGTAAGCTACACCTGCAAGAGTTGCGGATTATCGATGCGTTCTTTTCTGCCACGAGGCTAAAGCGACTGCGCCGCTACGCATAGGCTTACTGCTCTTATCGCAACTGGGGGCATCCAAGACCACAACACTGCCGCCCCCGCTTCCGCGCACGCGAAGAGCTCTCGTATTGCATCTGTGGTGCGTCACAATGTAACAATTGCTGACTAGCAGTGCTCTGGGAAGAATAAGGAGCGCATGAGCGCACCTGTCCTTGCCGCTGCGGGCAAATCCGGCGACAAACGGCCTTCGCGGGCAGCGTCTGCCCCTAGTAACGCATAGCTCAGCCGTGCGAGCGTCGCGCCCAAACTTGAGCTTGGGTTCCCTATATGCGGTATCACTGCGACGTCGCGGCAGTCACACGGTGTATGTAGATCCACTCTGCCGCGACGAGGCGTGCTTCGCGCTCATGACGCACCCATGTGACTTTCTCTCCTCTGGAGTACTAAGTGCGTCTGATTCTTCCTCATAACACTCGCGGTATTGACCGTGTCATCAGCACGTGCGCCAAGCGAGCTATAACAATGAACAGAAACAAAAATACGCAAAGAGAGTGGAAGCTTTCGAGTGTATGTTGTCGCGCACGCTAATGCCGTTTCCGCGAGTATGATTTCCGGCTTGTACAACGCACACGGCCTGAATGGGCTTGATACTAGCTTTGAACTAGAACACAAGGAGAAACGTTGTACTTACGAAGTGCGAACCTATGTATACCTGCGCGACCGAGAGGCGAGTACTTTTTTTTGTTTTTACTTTGCAGAAGTCCCTAAGTATAGCACGTTATAGGAGAGTGGTGTCTACTGATCTAATTTGATGCACGCACGCATCCGCCTACACGCACAGCCACCCCCCCCCCCCCCCCCCCCCCCCCCACACACACACACACGTGTTCACTCCATATTATAGATTGACTAACATTTGGCCCGTAACTCTATAGTACATGCGTAATTAAATTTCTACCAACAATATCCAGTCATTTTATTCTGCGTCAGAAAGAAAACCAGGAATCATAATAAAGACCACACGACTACGTTATAACTGTGTTCTCAATCGTGCCGAGTGACGGACAGTGCCATTAAGCTGATGTGTTTAAGGAGTCTTTATTTCAAGCTGGAATTTAAAAAAAAAAAAAGTTTATCCCTCCGTCATAGGAATCGGAATAACACGAAAGTAATGCGTGCCCTTACAGAATTAACTGAAAGTTTACTGTACATTGATACAAGAGAGTTTGCACAATGTATATTGATGTTTGGCAGCTACAGCCCCGTTTAACGTGAATGTGCTCACTTTGATGATTGGTGGTACATTTCCATCCCGACGACTAACGTCCCGGCTAAATGATTAAACAAACCCTTGTGGTAGTTGTAGTAGTTCACGGTAAAAGCGTAATCAGAGAACTAGGTGTGATAGCCAGAAGAGCGTCGCATATTGGACACAGAACTTGGTCGCCATCCCGCGGCATGTTAAAATGTGATTTAACACCACGGCTGGACTAGAAGGAAACGCAAAGCGCGTCGTGCCGCCCCGGTAGCCCGGTCGCGATTTTTCAAGGGGCCACCGCGTGAGCGGGGAACGCGGTGTTACAGCCAGGTGAGGCAGGCGCCGACGCTTTTACGACGCTTGGCTAAGGTCGCCACCTCGCGGTGTGTAAAGGCATGACAAAATTGAACTTCTGTTGAAAACACGCACCGCCATGCCAGTTCTGGAGAGACAAACATAGGCTGCCGGAGGCATGGCGGACAGGCATCATCATCAAGCCTCCTCCTTGGAATATGAACCCCACATTCCATGCAGATAGGCGCAAAGCCAGAGCAAAAGCCCATGATAAATACTCAGATGACGAGAGCGTCTTTTTCGTGGACGCCGCCCGGTCACACACAGGACAGTGCACGGTGGCAGTAGTAAACCAGGGGCAATGTGTCAACTGCGTATCTACCATACTGGAGGATGTTACAAGCATGGACGAGGTCGCTATCGCCCTCGCGCTCAGAAACCCAGCGTCGACCTTCGTCCTTACGGACTCAATGTCGGCCTATCGCGACTACCTTAAAGGCAAAATCAGTCCTCTAGCGCGCAGAATACTTTCACAAGCAGCAGGAGGCCGTACTGAGGGAGACTGGAAACAGGTCATATGGATACCTGGCACTGTGGAGTCAGAGGCAACGAGCTAGCTCATGACTCCGCCCGAGCTCTCTTACCCCGGGACTCTTAACTTCAGTGTAGGGACTCCAGCCCTTCTAGATCAGACGGCCCACCTGACCCCATACACTGAAATATTACAAAACCAAAGGCTTGCGCGGAGGAAATATCCTCCACCACATCCTCAACTCAGTAAAGCCGCACAGGTAGCCTGGCGCCGCTTACAAACGTTATCGTATCCCAACCCACACGTACTCTCCAAAATCGACTCTGACAAGTACCCCTCACCAACATGCAGGCTATGCAGCACTAATCTAGCTACACTTTATCACATGACATGGGAGTGCCCGTGCAACACATCCAAAACAGATGTCTTTAAGGATTTCAGTAGAGATGGATGGGAGGCGGCACTGTCCAGCCCGGACCGGGGGGTTCAAGAGGCCCTGGTGCCCCGCGCAAGGACCGGGGCGCAAACCAATGGGATGGATGGAAGCAACTTTATTGTTTATGGAAACAACTTTATTGTAGCCAATGGGATCCCGGACTAGGGACTCCACCCATTCAGCAATATGTGCAATAAAGTTTGCATCCATCCATTGAAAACACGCCGAATGGGAGGGACGTGTAACGCGTTGCAAGTGCTAATCGCGGAGGCCACTGTAATGACGAATTACTTTACCGCTTCCAGAGGGCAACACCACCCCGCCGACCGGGAGAGTGGTAGATATAAAAGGCGCGTTTGTAAAGCCTCTAGAGTCTGTGACCATGGCGCAGTGGATAGCGTGCCCGGCGTCTGTTGTTGCGGACCGAGCAGTCGTGGGTTCGACGCCCGTTGACGGAACTTTTTTTCTTTGCCATCTGATCGTGTACATTTTTTCTACGTCATTTTCGTGACGGAAATACGTCATTGAAGATTTGGTGGACCCCGGCATAAAACACTTTCGTGTTAAAAAGGAAAAAAAAGTCTATTCGGATGACCTTGCTGCCGAGCCGCCTAACGCCATTGCTTGAGGGCAAGTTGTTCTTTGATCTGTAGCTTCTTAGCATTGTCCTCTATTCGGACATCACGTGGTGACAGCACTCCTCCATACCGACAGCACCGCTTCTTCACCATGGCAACGACGCATACCGGTTCCCCGAGAAAAACAAACACACATCTCCTGTTTCGAATCAGGGAGCAGCCTTTGCCGATCGCAGCGGCGATGGGAACAGAAGCGATAATAAATAGATGGATCGTGATAAAGCAGAGCTCGCGTGACCTGCATACCCGTATGATCGAGCTACCATCTTGGGTGGACGCAGTCAGAGGTCGAGCGTTTCCATATCAACACTACATGCGTGTCTGTATCTATAATGTAATAGCGAGACAAGATTGCCTCTGTCCTCTTCTAAGGATGACGGAAACACCTGTTGCGAAATAACCACGCCATTCTTGCCCGCTGATTGACCGTGAGAAAAAGCCCTCCGTATTTATTCTTGGGCTGAGATGCCGGTCCCGCACAGTGCCATGGTCTCGCAATATCTTGCGAGTATGCTGCAGAGCCCAGGAAAATGTTATGAAGGCAGAGAAAGTGATTGAATGTCACGCTGCACATACCTGTGCGCTTTGTGTGCGACGTTGCCTGTTCTATGCAGAGGTTATAGCGCTATAGTATGCTAAACATTGGGGAGGAAGTTAGTCCTTCCGCGTTTTTGTCTGGTAGCGCAGACTTGCTGTCAAAAGCTATAGCGTAAGCTTACCACTCTCTCGCAAGTAGTCCTTTCGCGCTGTATTGTGGGAGATATGAGTAAGTCTTCTTGCCCTTATGACGGCATAATTACATCCACCGTATAGTTTGTTCGCGAGAAGAAAAAAAAAACCGAAAGTTTACCCACACTTGTGTCACCCAGCGCTCATAAACTCGTCTTCATACGAAGCAGCAATAGTTCTATAGCCCGCACAGCGCACATGCTTGCGCCCCATATCGTGCCAGGCAGAGAATTCTGTGATACAATAAACCCTGGAGATATGCATAGTTATATCACTGGGCTGTAACGAAACCCGTGCAATGAAAAACTCTACCTTTATTGACGCCATCGGAAGTTTTAGTGGGACAAAATTCGCAACTGACATGGCGTACTGAGATGAGATCAAACGTGGCAAACCGCGCTCGCTAGATACAGGCAGCTGAATAATTAACTCTGAGTAATCAACTCGGCATTAACTGTGATTCGATACTAAACGTTGAAATGACGCTCCTTAAAGGACCCCTAAACAACCTCTGAAAATGCAAAGAACGAGCGCGTTATTTTCTCCTGGCGTCTGCCGTCTTTTCGGCGCAATTCGTAACACCTGCAATCTGTTCAGGTGACGTCATGAGGAAATAAGCTCTCTATTGGTCCATATGCGAGCTATATCAGTTGCGAATTGTCTCCTACCCTGCTCTTCCATACAGTTGCACGTCCGTTATGCCTCGTCTCGCATGACTATCGTGCGCGATCAACTGATTTCACTTCGTTTTGTGCGTTTTCCACTGCGCAAGCGGAGATAACAGTGTGTAGCCGAAAAACGCGAAATCCTGATATGCTCAACGCTTAGTGCTGACATTGTCCACGTGTTTTACGAAGAAATAAGTGGCGAGAAGGAGAGAGCTCCTGTAGTAAGGGTAGTCAAGGCGAGAAAGAAACCACTCCCTCGTCTTCGAACTCCAGAGTGGTCTATAGGGGCCCTTTAAATATTTAAATAATTGAATCGAAAGGTTTTAAATGATATTGTGACGTCTTTGTTATTGTATTTGTTTCACGCTGGAAACGTCGTAGCGGCGGCATTTTATTAACGCCAAGCACTCGATCAACTAAACAGCTTACGCAGCATAATTGCCGTGTATACATTTCTCATTATCGTTGAACGTGGAAGCAACACAATTCGATACAACTTGGTTTCGCGTATAGCGGTACACGTAAAAGAAAAGAGCAAAAATTTTAACGGCGAGCAAAAAGTTTGTGAATTCACCGTTTGTACAAAAGTTTGTAAATCGCACCGGTGCTTACTACAATTTTACTAGTTGTTTAGTAAAGCTAGCTAAAGCATTACGAGTGTATTAACTCTAAATAAGTTAGTAATAGCTGATACTTCTCTTGCCAGGAGTCCGCTGCTCTGGATACGGTAGTTTCTGTGGAAAATTTATTCACCTTTTACCACGGCATCACCGCCGCCGCGGTGGTACAGAGGCAACGGTGCGCGGCTACTGACCCTAGAGTCGCGGGTTCGATCCCAGCCGCGGCGGCGACATTTCGGTGAAGGCGAAATGCTGGAGGCCCGTTTACTTGTGCACGTTACAGAACCCCAGGTGGTCGAAATTTCCGGAGCCCTCCATTACGGCGTGCCTCATAATCATGTGATGGTTTTGGCACGTAAAACCCCAGATATTATTATTATTATTACTACTACTACTACTACTTCTACTACTACATTAAGGGTGTCGCGGATTCCAGTGCAGATCCCGCTAAAACTTGAACGCGAGATTACGGAACCTTTCAGGCCCATACGTTTTCCTGCGAAAAGTATACACTGAATTCTGTTGTGTCACAGCAAACCTGAAGGAGCTCGAGCATTTCAGCCAAAGAGGTCCGACTTTCGCCGCACCGCGTAATTGTTGGCTGTTGGGTGGCCGTTTGTACTCGTCATTATCAAGTTGTTAATAGGCCATAGTGTCAGGAAAATAGCCAAGATTACGCTAAGGCGAAATCTATCCACTTGAAGAATGACAACAGATTACAACGTTGACGTCCGGTGGTCATAAATGAAGCGTGAATGTTTCAGTGTCGTTTACCACGAACGTATCTGACACGAACTGGAGCGTGCAGCAGCAACACGCTTTTTTTTTTATCCCTCGCCGCCTGTTCTGCTGGCGACATCAACCTAAATCTCTCTTCGTGGCTTTTGTGCGCTCCTTTTGCCGACGACGTTTTCATTAGCCGAACTAATGGACACGCTTTATCAGCCTCCTTTCATCGAGAGTGACCCGTTTTCAATGCCGTCTGTCATTATCTTGATAGCTCGATCGTCACTTAGTGCGCACAATCGCCGTTGTTCGAAGAACGGAATACCGAGTGAGCGTTCTGCAAACGCATAAATATATGGTCTCGCTTCTATCTAAGTATTCCCGATCTTCATAATGAGATTCTTTTCTTCCTCATCGGCGCGCACAGGTGCTTCGGGCAGAAACAATTTGACCAATACGTCCTAAGCGCACGGGTTGTTAGAGCCTTCCGTGACGCATAATTTCGGTGTCGCTATGCCGTTAATTATTGCCTTAATGTGGCAATTACTTTAAGAGCATTTACACTTTACGGCAGCCTGACATCTTAAAAATTGCGCCTTCATTTTCTCCGGACACTATTGCGACCCCCCGTCCCCCTTTTTTTTTCTCCGATCTTACAAGTGATCCCTAATAAATATTCATTCGTTTTATCTCACTCGCACTCGATCAAGGGCGTGCTGTGGAACAAAATAAAGGCTACTCAGATGCATATTGTAACGCATATTGTAACGCATATTGTAACGCATAATGCATATTGTAACGCAAGATCCCTCCATGCCAGGCCCTGTTCCAGCATGGCAGTCCGTGAACGCTACCGATGTCCGTTATCACACGGAAGTGCCACGTCCCATGGCGCCACCTTCTCTGAGGTCCGACTACCAACCGCGTCCTCGTTTCCCCCGCCGCTATCGTCGACCGGCCACTGGTTACGACACGGAGCCCGAAGGTGTTACGTATTCCCCATATCCGGATATGCCTGATTACTTGGACGAGACGCGTGTGCAGCGACCGCCTTCCCCGGTGTGTTACAACTGTGGTGTGCCTGGCCACATCGCGCGGTTCTGTGAGCGCCGGCAGTCATCTCGATATGAACGACCATCGGCTGGTACTCGGCGCAACGACGGGCACACCGGTAGTCGATGGCCGGCCCACACGACATCGAGGGCTAATTTTGCACAAAGGAGCTTCAGGAACACCTCACCAGCCTCCGACCGGAGCTTGACGCCACCATCAGGACCTCGACCGCGCCGTTCTCCCTCGCCACGGCGGCGCGTACCGTCGCCACCGCCGGAAAACTAACCAGCGCGGCCGATGGGGGTGAGGTCGCTGGAAAAATTGCGTTCAACAGATATACCTCCTCCCGTTTTTATGTTAAGGAACAAGGTGCATGTGTGTGTTGATGGAGTACCTACTATGGCTTTGGTGGACACAGGTGCGACTGTCTCGGTAATGAGTCTCGTATTTAAGAGGGCGCTACGCCGCAAAGTGATGTTTCGGTGGAATCAAGAAGGAATGTTTTTTGGAAGTGGGCGGCGAATCATTGTCTCCTGTTGGAATGTGTACTGTGGACGTATCCTTGGGTGGTAGACTTTTCACCACCGAGTTCGTGATCATTTCTCGGTGCACCCACGACGTAATTTTGGGTATTGATTTTTTGAAGCAGTGCGGAGCTACAGTTAATTGTCGAACTGGGGAGTTGTCAGTAACCGACAGCCTTCCTTCTGAACTTTTGGAGGACAGTAACCCCGGCCACGAAAGTACTTTTGCTGTCTTTGAGGATACCACCGTGCCAGCATTATCAGTTGTTTGGGTACCAGTGACCTGCTCCAGCCCTACAAACGCCACGTTGATGCCACTGTGGATCCATTCATTCAGCCTGTGCTAAAAAGAACATCGTCATTCCGCATTGCCTGGTGCCAGTGGAAAATGGAAGATCTGCTTTGTGGGCAGTCAACTACTCCACAGAGCCCGCCATACTCCCGGACGGAATGAAACTCGCTACCTTCCGAGCAGACGAGCTTTCTACGGTGGCGTCGTTGACAGATGGAGATCCTCCGGGCGAAGCGGTCACTCTACGGCCTTCCGACTCACGTCTACTTGGCATGGTTAACACGTCATTGAGTGCGCGTGAGTGCCGCACCTTGGTTGACGTCCTGTCACGGCACCTATCTGTGTTCGACTTTGCACAAGAGGACAAACCGCTTCCGATCCCTGAGTCTCGCACACGCCACAAGATCAACACAGGTACAGCGCATCCGATAAGGCAAAAACCTTATCGAGTTTCCCCGGCAGAACGTAAGATAATCGATGAGCAAGTTCGCGAAATGTTTGGAAAAGGGGGTAATTCAGGAGTCGTGCAGTCCTTGGGCGGCCCCAGTGATACTTGTAAAAAAGAAAGACGGCACCTGGAGGTTTTGTGTGGACTATCGACGTCTCAATGCAGTCACTAAAAAAGACGTCTATCCCCTCCCTCGCATTGATGATGCTATTGACTGCCTTCACTCAGCCTCGTACTTTTCCTCCGTTGACTTGCGGTCTGGTTATTGGCAGATACCGATGGATCCGGTGGACAAAGAAAAGACAGCTTTTGTGACTCCCGATGGGCTCTATGAGTTCAATGTTATGCCATTCGGTCTGTGTAACGCCCCCGCAACCTTCGAGCGGTTTATGGATACCATCCTGCGTAGCCTCAAATGGGAGATCTGTATGTGCTACCTCGACGACGTTGTGATTTTTGGGCGAACGTTTAGCGAACACAATCAGCGTCTCGATGTTGTGCTGGCTTGTATTAAGAACGCTGGGCTTGTTCTCAATTCAAAGAAGTGCCATTTTGGTGAGCGGCAAGCACTCGTTTTAGGGCACCTTGTTGATAAAGATGGTATCCGACCTGACCCGCAGAAGACTAAGGCCGTCAAAGAATTCCAGCCACCACGGTCTGTGAAGGAGCTGCGTAGTTTCCTAGGACTATGCTCATACTTTCGTCGTTTATTAATCGGTTTGCTGACGTTGCTCATCCACTGACATGCCTCCTGCGAAGGGATGCACCGTTCCATTGGACAGATGAATGTGACGCCTCTTTTCGACAGCTGAAGCAACTCTTGACGTCACAACCGATTCTACGGCACTTTGACCCCTCCGCCCCAACGGAAGTTCACACAGACGCTAGTGGTGTGGGCGTCGGTGCCGTACTCGTTCAGCGCATTGAGGATAAAGAACATGTCATCGCTTATGCCAGCCGCTCGCTGAGCAAGCCGGAGCGGAACTATACTGTGACCGAACAGGAATGCCTTGCCGTAATCTTCGCTGTTCAAAGATTTCGGTCATACTTGTACGGACGGCATTTCACGATCCTCACAGACCACCACTCCCTCTGCTGGCTTGTGAGCCTACGTGATCCATCTGGTCGACTTGCGCGCTGGGCCCTCAGATTGCAAGAGTACGACTTCACTGTATCTTACAAGACCGGCCGGCGCCATGCCGATGCTGACTGCCTTTCAAGACTACCTCTAAAATCCACAGACTGCGAGGCAGAAAACTTCGATCGTTACCTCTCTTCCCTTGATCCTGCTTTTCCCGACGTGGACGTGTTCAAGGCTGAACAGCTGAAGGACCCAAAGTTGCAGCCATACTTTTCTGCCGCTCAAGATTCTCAGATAGCGCGTCAGTTCTGTGTTCGCAATGGAATGCTATATAAGAAGAATTACACTGCAACTGGGCCTTTACTGCTGTTAGTGGTACCGGAAAGCCTCCGTTCTTCTATATTACGTGCCATGCATGATGACCCCACTTCCGGCCACTTGGGATCAGCGCGGACTCTGTATAGAGCTAAAGAGCGTTTTTATTGGCCGCGAATGCGCCAGACTACCCAGCAGTATGTCGCCAGCTGCACGAGGTGTCAGCGTCACAAGCGTCCCACGAAAGCTCCCGCCGGTCAACTCCAGCCTGTGCCGCCTGCGTGCTCGCCTTTTGAGCAAGTGGGAATTGATCTTCTAGGTCCTTTCCCCCGATCCTCCACCGGTAACCGCTGGATAGTCGTGTGCATCGATTACCTCACTCGGTACTGCGAGACGGCCGCCATCCCCTCTGCGACTGCTGCTGCCGTCTCTTTATTCTTGTTACATTCCGTCATTCTCCGGCACGGACCGCCCCGAGTGATAATCAGCGACCGTGGACGCCAGTTCACTGCAGATGTTGTCAAGGAATTGCTACGCTTATGTGCTTCTACTTTTCGACATTCAACACCCTACCATCCTCAAACAAACGGACTTACCGAGCGTGCGAACCGGACCCTTACGAACATGATTTCAATGTACGTGGCATCCAATCATAAGAACTGGGACGAGATTTTGCCGTTTATAACATACGCGTTCAACACAGCCAGACACGAAACGACATGCTATAGCCCATTCTTCCTTCTATACGCGCGCCCACCTCGTTATACTTTGGACACTATCCTTCCTTTGACCACCGCTGATAACCTATCAGTAGCTGAGACTCTCTGTCGTGCTGAGGAAGCTCGTCGACTAGCGCGACTCCGCACGCTAGCTTCGCAGACCACGTCAAAGGCCAGATACGACAGTAAGCACCTCCCTGTGAGCTATGTCCCTGGCGATTTTGTGTGGTTGTGGACCCCAGTACGGAAGCGCGGTCTATGCACCAAGTTCTTGGCGCACTATGCTGGCCCGTTTGTCATCATCGACCGCTTGAGTGAGGTAAACTATACGATAGCGCGCCTCACACCCAGCGGCCGACGTTCTCCAAGAACTCAAGTCACGCACGTCGCCCGGCTAAAGCCATGTACACAACGAGAGGACACCTGACTCGCCCGGCGGGCTTCGTCTGCGCGAGGAGAAGTGTAACGGCGCCTCTGGAGCGAGAAAGAGGAGTGGTAGGAGAAGACGACGACGAGGACTTTGTTGCTGCTTCCGTAGCCTCACCCCATCCAGTGCTCTGCCGCTGAGCGTTCTCAATAAACGCCTCCTGACTCGTAACAATATATACTCATTATGCGACAGATAGCCATACCACCATTACGATTTCGTTGTACATGTAGCCTAAAACTTGAAACTGAAAACGTGTGGAGAAAGAACCGTAGAGACTGCTATTGTTATTTGTAATTGCGAATTTCCTGAGTGCAAGAAAGATAATAGTAAATTCAGCGGATTACTTAGCTATTTCTGTATATATGCCTTGTATAAAGTCGCGTTATAGGGCGCCGACGAAGTATGCCCAGCACGATGCTTCTCCACTTACCTTCTGTGTAGGGTAGCGAACTCGTCGCTAACCTGGTGGACCTTTCCTCTTCGCGCTTTTTCTCACTCGCTGCTAATTAACTCGGGCTCCCCGAGTCCCCACTACGGCGTGCCGCATAATCATATCGCGGCTTCGGCACGTAAAATACACAAATTTTTCAACTTCGCCTTTTGTTTCAGTGGCGTTTATATGACAAGTTTGAGTGCATTCGGCTGGAGCGGTGTCCGCATCGATGGCAAAACATTCACGGATCTCAAACATTCTTATGTAATCTACTTTGGTTCAAAAATGAAATATTCTTTCTTTTTAATATTTGAACAGCTCGCCGAGAGGCTTTTATTAGTACGTATATGAAACCGTCCAGGCTTTTCTCGAGTGAGAATTGAGTTCGCTTGTGGAAATTTTTTTTTTTCTGCGACAGACCCACAATCCATCAGCTGCTGGTTGCTGTTGTTGCACAGTTAGGAAGGCAGATCACAACTTCAGCCGACTATTCAATGCGTGTTACAATGTAATAATTACTGGGGCTTAACGTTCCAAAACAACGATATGATTATGACAGACGCCGTAGTGGAGGGCTCCCGAAATTTTGACCACCTGGGGTTCTTTAACAGGCGCCTAAATCGAAGTACACGGGCCTCTAGCATTTTCGTTTTCATCGAAAATGCGGCCGCCGCGGCCGGAATTCGATCCCGCGACCTGCGCTGCCTGTTACAATCAGTTTGCAGCTCGAGAAGTCTTAAAATTTTCTGTCGTGTATAATTATTCACAGGACAGAGCCAAAACGGGCAGCGAAACGCCGCGGAAGACGCTGGAACCAAAATTAACCATTACGAGAGACCACGAGGTCTTTGGAGTCCAGGTGCAGATTATGGAAGTTATGAGCGCCGTTCTCGCCCAAAATCTCAGCCGCGACGGGCTGAGAATAAAAAAACAAGAAAAGGAAGATAACGAAAGCCAAAATGGCTATAACGGCTTGTTAACGACATGTAAATGACCGTCAATTTCTAAGATACAAAACATATTCGCTATTACACTCAGCCAAAATAAAGAAAAATACGCCTTCTGGCTTATAAAAAGACCGAAATATTTCTTGACGCGAAAGGATCAACTGCACGAAGTCTTCCTAACATAAGCCTCCAAAGCGTTTTCCCCTATGAATGAAACTGAGATAGTCACTTCCGATAGACGAAATAACCTAGGAAAATACGAACCACTTAAAAACAAACAAACAAACACGCTGGGCATCTTCATAAAACAGAAACGTGCGTGTCCGAGGCAAAGAAGACCGAAAAAAGAGCGTTGTGTCCGTAACATTTCTAGTTCCTCTTCCCTGAAGCCACCATTCATCGCGTTCCGGTGTAGATGCGATGGCATTATACCACTGCTTGAAAAAATAGCGAACCCAAAGATAGGGGCGGTGGTTTATAAGGATTTTCGCGCAGAAATTTCTGGGATAGCTATACGGCTTGAAAAAAAAAAAAAAAAATGAGCCCTTCTTTTCTATCGAAAAATATAAGCAAGCTTCCATGAACTGATGGTTTCCGGGTATTGTCTTTATCAAGAATACACCGGCTGACGACTGAGGCTACATGCGCAAGCCCTCGCAGGAATTCGTGCTCATTGGGCGCCATGCGGCTTACGCTATATATACTAATATTACGAGGAAGATAACTGTCGACACCTTCTCACTTGAAATTCAACACTCGTGCAGCCGTCCTCAAACGTTCACAGTAGCTCCCCTTTCTTGCGTAAACTTTATTCGAAGTCATCTGTCAGCAGAGTTGCTTTACAATTCGTTTTGCTTGTAAACACAAATAAGGAAAGAGCGAAATAACTGAAGGCAGAAAGTGCAATCGTGCTTTCGTTCTTGCCTTCCCTATGCTTGTTCATGTTTTTTTTTGTTTTTTAGCAAGGCAACTATAAACGTGGACCAATTGGCCCCGTTCCTTGCACTGTCGAGCATGCATCAACTTGCCAAACACTGAGTTTTCCCAGTTATTGCATTACGATTTGTTAAAGAAAAAAAAAAAGGTGCTCTACCGTCCTCGGGGTGCCCATAATATGGTTGAACTTGAGCTTCAAACCCCATGGTAAGGACACTTTGATTCCCAGCACGACGAAAGCGTCTTACACACGAGTAATCCTAAAATTATGATCAGATGTACGCCATTGATCGCTTTCGAAATTTGAGGGAGGAGAACAAAGACAAGTGGTGGTGGCTCCGAGTTTTTCTTGGCAGGCTTTATCATCCGCGAAGAACACGAGGGAGCGAGGAAGTTTGGGAAGTAGGATTTTTCCGTTCGGTTTAACGGTATACGAAAAAAAAAAGCGACGCATGAAGGCGGGAAACGAATAAACAAGAGATACACTGCGAAAGCTCTTCCTTCGAGGCAAGCTCGTATGATTTATAACTTAAAAGTGCTGTCCGTTCTTCAGCTCACTAAACGTCGTCGTTTTTCACGCCACAAATGGTACGACCCCGACCCCTGTACATCAGTGTTCTCGTGCGTAGCCCTATAAATAGCTCTTAAAAACAGATTTAATTCTTAAGCTGCGATTTTACGACGCTACTGAAGGACATCTATCTTAAAACTCTTTGTTATTTGAAAGTCCTTCTTTTTTATTACCCCGTTAAAAGATAAAACAAAAGAGCCGAGATCTCGTTGTTGTTCGAGTTCAAAAAACTGCCTTATACCTTGGTCACTGACACGCGCTGTACTCGACCCTCCGCCTCACTGCGCCACAGGCGTATTATATTCTTCAAGAGTTTGGAAGATCAGAACGTTTGTGGCAATCTTATTTCATAGCTAAGAGTTACTTTCTTGCATGTTCTTTCTTTCTTTCTTTCTTTCTTTCTTTCTTTCTTTCTTTCTTTCTTTCTTTCTTTCTTTCTTTCTTTCTTTCCAACTTCTGTTGCAACGTCTACAGTGATATTTGCGGATCCGCCTGCACTGACAGCGTTTGAAATGTTTTATTAGACCCAGCGGGGCGCGCTGTATGTAACAAGACGCGAAAATAACTGTTACGTTACCGTTAGCAGCTGACTGAATTTGATTGATTGATTGATTGATTGATTGATTGATTGATTGATTGATTGATTGATTGATTGATTGATTGATTGATTGATTGATTGATTGATTGATTGATTGGTGCGGTTTAACGTCCCAAGGCGGCTCAGACTATGAGAGATGCAGTGATGTAGGGCTACGGATAATTTGGACAATCGCACAGTAACCCAGGCCTCCA
The DNA here is from genome assembly GCF_013339695.2 of Rhipicephalus sanguineus. Taxonomy (NCBI): domain Eukaryota; kingdom Metazoa; phylum Arthropoda; class Arachnida; order Ixodida; family Ixodidae; genus Rhipicephalus; species Rhipicephalus sanguineus. The sequence goes on from NC_051176.1 coordinate 139,008,007, forward strand.
GCATTTCACCTCCATAGAAATGCTACCGCCGCGACCGTGTCGAACTGCCGTCTTTCGCGTCAGTAGCCGAGCATCGTAACCACTGAGCCGAACTTCGCACCATGTTTAGTAGAGGTAAGCGGTCGGCTGCTCAGCGATGGGCACATATATTTTTCTACGATCTGGCGGAGCTGGCTTCATTCAAAATTCGCAGAAATTGAGGTCTCGTAGTGATTTTCAATTATGGCATCTTCGACAATTCGCACCGGTGTGCACCGGGGCACCCAGGCGCTACGATGATTGGGCTAAACGGCGTAACAGGGCGCCCCGGTGCGCACCGGTGCGATTTGTCGAAGATGCCATTAGTCTTTCCGGTCCTGTGTTATAAATAAATAAATAAGTAAATAAATAAATACATAAATAATAAATAAATAAATAAATAAATAAATAAATAAATAAATAAATAAAAGACGGAGAAATCTGGCATGACGTTTAAAGGGACACTAAAGAGAAACAATGAATTGGTTTAGATCGATAGATTGTGCCCCGAGAACTTCAATGTCGTTAATTTTGCCATCATAGAATTATTAATACAGGAGAAAATCAAGTTCAAAGTAGCATTTTTAAATTTCCTGCCTAATTTTCCTGCTTGACGCCACGGATTTAAAGTGTATTTATCGTATTTTGGCGCTATTGACTCAACAAAATTACCCCAAACTTGGTATGTTAAGTCTATGGCCCCCTCAGAGGACAATGTACTTCATTTTTACCGATTAGGAACTACGTAGTCCTATAGTAGGCGCCATCAAAATCTGTGACGTCACGGCGAATGATGCGGAAACTTCAAGGTGGCGTCGCCACACATATTTTGTTTTTGCGTGTTTTCTCGCTTAATAAGCGTCTTCTCGCGGCAAGCGTGGTGTTTTTGGTATCGTGAAAGAGTAGTTTACTTATGTGAGAAAAATCGTTTTGCTCTTTAGTGTCTCTTTAACAGATATTCGGCGAGCGAATGTACATGCGAGAAAGCAGGAAGTGAGAGAAATAATCAACAGCTGGATTTTTAGCCGCAGCAAACAATAAAATTACATTAATGTTTTCCTTAGAACTTAGTGGCTAAGTTATTTTTGTTCTATTAATATTGTTGTATTTTGAGCAAATGCTGTAGTTAATCACGATTCACTTATTTGTCGAATGGGAATCGTATATTTGAAAGGAAGAAAAAAAGAGGATTTCCATATACGCAATGGAAATTTAGCTGTGCATGGTTAGTGTATATAATGCGTTTTGAACATTTTATATTTATGAATGTTTTATAGCGCATTATTTAAGTTTACAGAACAGATACGAGAGGTTTGGTTTCGGTGATTTCCCTTTCGATATTTCACCACTTTTTCTTTCTGCCGCGATCAAAAGATATATATATATATATATATATATATATATATATATATATATATATATATATATATATATATATATATATATATATATATGTGGGGGGGGCTTAGCTCTTATATAGTTGAGCATATTCGCCAAATTACTTCGTTTGACGAAGGCTATACAAACTTTTTTTTTTCACACAGAAAGCTCTGCCTCACTCCGTAGACATTGTCTACAAACGCCGATATTAAGTGCGCGCCGTCGCTGTGATTGCGTTTTACCGAGGAAAGGCTGTTCAGTATACGTATGGCCTTAAATAACCCTTTTAGCGAAGAGCCCCGCAGATCCCTTAATTTTTCTAGTTTATCTTCAATATTCCCGTACATCTATGAATACAAAGCTATGCAGAAACTGGAGAGCAGAATAATTAAATTTTGCATGTATAGCAGGGGTGAACTTGAATTATTCGCCTCTTCCTAACTTAGTTATACACTGAGCGAAATGCTTAATTACGTACGTACGTCGGGTGTTTTTCTTTTTAAAGGCGATACATATTTTTTCTTTTTAAAGGCGATACATAGCTTATTACTCCAAGCGGCGGACATAACCTGCGCGAGAAATTCATGGCCAACCGTCTAATTAAGAAAATGCCTAATTAATCAAAAAATAATTAACTTACGGCATAATTACTTTGCCGCAATTTCAAGCTCCTCAGTTCGGTACCGCTATCGCGTGGCAAAAGGTTACGTGGGGTCAAACTGGATGCTGCCTCAACAACCTAGCTCCGCTGCGTCGACGACCTTGTCCTTCAATTAACGTTTATTGATGGAAAAAGCGATTGAACATTTGCGCATGCATTGCATCATCTGCAAGTGCGAGTCGTTGATACGAGAGATCAGGATTCTTGGTAGAAGCCCCCACACGATATGGCTCGGGGATTGTTAGAAACGTTCGAAATCAAGAGAGGAGGTACAAGCAGCGTTCGCAGTACTCAAGTCTATCTCTTCGGGGGTGAGATGCAGATATTCGGTATAGCCTTACGGTATCTCTTATGCCGCCAGTGAATGCATGCGCGAAGCTTTGCGCAATGTTGTGCAAGTTGCGCAACCTTCTTGTAAACCTGTCGTTCCCAATTGCTCCTGGTATACTGCGCGGAAGGAAACAGGAACAAAGAAAAAAAAGACGGAGACAAGCGCAGTCCTCTGAGCATATACCAAGATCATGAATCGCCAACTTGCCCAACCAACCATTCCCGTTGCTAGTCGGGCCAGTATGCAATTCGTAATTTAGATTAGGATACATCACTTCTTTCGTCATTCTTGGGTGTGGCGAGTTCTATGTATATGTTCCCAAGTTCGTTTTTTTTGGGTCCTTCATTCTGCTCGTGCCACGAGCAATTAATTCCTGAAAAGCTACCCCGCTTTAACGCAAGCACTTTAGCAGCCGCACGTGTGCTCTTCTCATTTGCTGTAATAGGTCACTGCAAAGGTGGGGCGCGTGTTCGCGTTGCTACGCTGCGGACTAATCAATTTGACTCTTCTTTCTCCCCCAACCTCTAGAGGCCCGTGTGCTGCGGTTTAGGTGCACGTTAAAGAACCCCAGGGGCTCGAAATTTCCGTAACCCTCCGCTACGCGGCGTCTCTCATAATCATATCGTGGTTTTGGGACGTAAAAGCAGAACACGTATTATCGCCCTCAATTTGTCTCTCTTTACTGAGCGGTCTGCCCATTTCATTCATGTTTCTCTTTTATTTACTTTATTATTTGCGGAGACTGGTTTCAACGGGAGAATGCTAGATAAAACGAAAAACGAAGTTACAGGGAAGTTATACGAGCTCATCTTATCCAACGAAAAGGTGGAAAACGTGTCAGGATGGCATCTTTGTCTCTTCGTGAAAAAAGAATTGGTTTCCTTAGGTGCATGGCTCTTTCGGTTCGACTATGTGTAGTTACGTAAGCCAATGTTCACTTTTTTAGATTTTTTTTATTTGCCCTTTCACGTATGGCGCGGCGATTACGGTTGCAATGCACGCATGATACACTTACAAATTCGTGCGTCTCTTCGAATAAAGGTCGATTGGAAGTTGGTGCGCGCGTGCCTTGTTGTATCTGTTTCGTCCCCATTTTCAGCGTCGTCAAGTGCTTTCACAATCTGTGACCAACTAGCTCCAATCAATATACCGCTCGAAATAAAAGAGACGCGAAAGGCGCGGAGCTTAACCGGAAAATAGATATAGATTTTGACACCCTGCAGCACTCCACGGAGAGCGATAAGGGAAGACAGAAAGATAACGAAAGCAAAGCCCACGCGGAGGTGTCACAGCTTGGAAATCCCATAGATAAGAAATTGAACTCACGAGTTTATGGCGGGGTAAATCTCGGCTAGAAGGTTGTACGTCTGGTAGGGCAGCCAGCACAGGGCGAAAGTGACGACCACGATCGCCATCATCTTTATCACCTGCAAACAAAGGGATGAGTTATGCGGAGTTGTGAAATGGAAAAGAAGGCTGAGCGAGGAAGGGGAATGGGATGGCTCAGCAAGGAAGCAGAATACGGAACATCGGAAAGGCAAAACGCTTCCAGCGCAGCTTTGGCGGCCTATACGCGCAATAGTGTACTCTCGCCGTTGAACAGCCCTTGCGCGCGGGTTGACTCGGCGCGACGAAATTATAGGCACTTTAGAAGATCGCAGGAAAGGAAAACGCATTCATACAGCCCGCGGGATGTACGATAAAAAAAAAATTGAAAGCACCGTAATCAATTCCATCAAGCGAGGTGGCCCGCAAACGATTCGTTCTTTCTCTGCCTAACCGTAAAGTTGCCCCTTTTGTCGGTGGCCGCGTAAAAACGCGCAGTGTGCGAGTGCGATTCGCGGTTTTTCGCCCCCTTTCACGCCATTTGTGTGGCGCTGGACGCGGCGCCTATTTCCGGCGCTTTTGTCGGCCCGCCGGCGCGACCTCCCTCCTCGCTCGCTCGGAAGCACGCCCTCGATTGAACACGGGGCAGGCGGAAGTGAGGAAGTCGGAAGAAGAAACAGAAACAAAGAGAACGGCCGAGAGTCGAACGAGCTGTTCGGCGAACGATAGGATGCCTCCTTATCGGTGGTCGATCGCCGACACGAAAAACGTTTCGCAAACGGACTTCCGTACCATTGTTTTAAGCAAACACATGGGAGAGCTGATAGCGGTGTTTGACTTTCATTTTGGTTGAACATTCGCGGAGGCGCGTTCCGCACTGCAGCGCAGGTGGCAGTAGCGCTCGTGAAAGGGTCATAGTTGGATGGTTATAGGAGCGGCCTTGCAAAAGGTCTCAGTGCGGAATGCCGTTGACGTGTCCTGAGCATTCGCGTTCGACATCCGATACATATCTCCCTTCCCGCACGAGCAGCACCCGTTGGCGTATAGGTATTGATGACGACGTATAAGAACTGGCTCGCTCAGCGTACAGCTCAAAGCATTCGTAACGGTAAAAATGTTTTTTTGACCGCGAAAGATACGTGCCAGAAGAAAGAGGAAATGATGGGATGTTATCTGTTCCTTCGAAACAGTCATAATTAAAACAACTATCCAAAGCAGATCTATCTATCTATCTATCTATCTATCTATCTATCTATCTATCTATCTATCTATCTATCTATCTATCTATCTATCTATCTATCTATCTATCTATCTATCTATCTATCTATCTATCTATCTATCTATCTATCTATCTATCTATCTATCTCTGCTTGCTTGCTTTCGGCTTAAGTATGAGAATGCCCTTATTGGGCTTTTTCCCTCTCCCTATTTAGTTTAGCATTTCTTAAGGAAACGTAAAACATAGATTCCAAGTTGTGGGGAGTATACGATTTTGTTGCAGGCTGGACAGTCGACCGACTAATATTTTCGGGGAACCAGTTAGCGCTATAATAAGGGTTCAATTTTTGCAGCTGTTAATCAGCACAATCAAAATTTCGGGTGTAGTCACGCGAGGATGTTCATTTTGTGCTCGAGCGGTGCGTTTCCTATCGCAGCAAGATACGGAACCTCTGCCACTATACACCTTCCATCTCCGGAAGCGCTCTTATACGAAATGCAATGAGGAAACGAACAAACTTCCATAGCTATAGGACGCGAGAAAGTATAGCAACTTTGAAACGCGTTCTTTCATGCTGTCGATGGCCTGACAGTGAGGAGAATTTTATAATGTAGGTCGTGCAGATCTCTGTTTCCTTCGGATTTCCTCGTGTGTTATAATCTTGTACGGAGGCCGATGAATTTCGGCACGCAGCACTAATGTAATTAGTGTACGAAACAATAAATGAGCTGTTTCATTGAGGAAGTGTGTCTGTTTCGTAGCGTAGTTCTCTTATAACTTCTCATTTCGCTTCACGTACAGGTTCCATTCTTCCTCTTCTCCTTTGCGGCATTCCGTGACTTCTTCCGCGCACGCAACCACAGCGCCCCCAGGCCTCGGAAGCGTGGTAGCATGCGTAAATGCAGCCGCTATCTTCACCAACAGTGTCAATACTGGTAGAAGAAAACTGGCGCTAAATAATATTTCGATTATTATGTTATTGTCTAGGCAGTTGAAGCTGGCCAGTGCTCCACGAGAACCCTTGCATTTAGCACACATTTTCTTAAAGGCCCCTCACCAGGTTTGACAATTTTTAGCTAACGAGCGCAATGCATACACTATGCGCTCACGATCACGTCTGCCAAAATTTGCAACGCTACGCGCCGCGGAAATGGGTCAAATTTCAAGGTGAACGCTGCTTGCCCTTCCTCTCGCGGGCGCGTGCTATAGAGAATGAGGGGATGGCGTACATGAGAAAATGACCCTACGTATATGGTAGTGCTGTGACGTCGCTCCTCTACGTAGACGACTGTGCTCTGACGTCGCCAACAGTAGCACGTGACACTGTGATAATTATTTGACACGACATGTGAAGTTTCTGTAATTTGTTGCTTGAATAGATCGAGCAGACGCCAGCCCTGGAAACGAAAGTAATGTTCTGGCGCGTTCGAGCACTCATTATGCTCATTTATTCTACCGCGTCCAAGTAAACTTTAATGCGGCACTAGCTGATGATACAGCCACACTCGTGCCCGTACAAATGTCGCAGCTTTGACGCCCGCACCGCAGAAACAGGCAGTACACCACAGAGGACGCCGACAAAACGCCCACGGCCGCTACATAAAAAAAAAAAAAGAAACAGGTAGCGGCCGTGCAACGCCGCTCTCGTGCTCGGGCTGGCTCGGGCACGTCATGCGCACGTGGCTATGCATGCGCATGACGTGTTCATGCGTATGTGTCAAGTGAAGAGTGCAGGGAAGGGATTTGGCTTGCTAAGGCTACACGGGGCGAGTGGCAAGGGTTTGAAACTCGCCTCCTCGCATCATGGTTTCGCGCCGCTACAAATTATTGTTTTTCTCAGCCCGTAATGGACCGATTTGAAAAATTCTTGCGGCATACTGCTCTTCATTCGGCACACAACAACTTCCAGCGTCTAACTAAAATTTGCTACGTGGCCTGGTGAGGGGCCCTTTAATAACCACGACTAGAAATGCGCTGTGAAATGAATTAAGCGTTCGGCGTAATTTTGCCTGGCAGGAAGGAAGGAAGGAAAACGGGTAAGAAGAAAGACAGGGATGTTAACCAGTTTGGCATAACCGGTATGCTACCCTGCACAGGGGGAAGGGATGGGGGAGATTGAAAGAGAGAAAGAGAGGGGAACACATACGCACACACATAACTTCACAGCGCAGAGCGGCAGTCTTGTGCGGTATGCGGCATCATTAATAAGTCTACAGCCGCTCATGTAAGTCTGTTGTCCTAAGGAATTTGAGCAATGCCTTGGTTGCTTGAATTCTCGATGACTTTTCAGTATGACATTGGAGAATTGTTTCTAGTGTCATCATCTTTCTGTTGTGAAGACGAGCGAGAGCGAATATGACGGATCGTCTCTGCGCAGCGTAGCGAGGACAGTCGCAGAAGATATGCTGCAAGGTCTCCTCGGTGCTGCAGGCGTCGCAAAGAGCGTTGTCGGCCATCCCTATTCGAAACGAATATGACTTCGTGAAAGCCACTCTTAGCCATAAGCGGCATAGCAGAGTGGCCTCTCTTCGGCGGAGTCCAGATGGCAGTTGAAGTCGCCACAACTAGTTCAGGTGGTGTTGCCGATAGTTTTGGCTTCTTGAGGTATTCAGTGTTGAGTGCGAAATATTCTTTGCGATCCTTTGAAGCATGGCAGCACCATCAGACCTTAAAAGGGGTATAGCCTCTTCCTTGTCGCAGTGTGTTTAATAAACACATTTAGGCAAGCTATGTCCAGTGCAACCTAATGTGTTTCAATTTTTTTTAGGCGGACTTCTCGATGCTGCTGCTTGCGGTGACAATTCGATAAAAGCTGACGCGATCACTTTGTTACCAGCTCGCTCGAATTTCCAGAAAATGTAGCAACAACGACAGAGCAACCTTGCACAGTTACCGCGTAACCTTAAGGCTGAGCACGGAGTATCAGGTCCGATTCCCATTCAGAGCGGGGCCAAGAGCAAACGCTCATTGGCGCCGAATGCAATGACGTACGAGTATTTGCACACAGGTGCGCGTTTGCGACGGAGATGTGATAAATGTCAATTGAGAGTCGTGTACTATATATGACGTATTCATAGTCGCATTGTTACGTTTGCATGCGAATAGCCATGGATAAATTATACCACTTGAAGTGACCATTGGCGTCAGTCAGGTCTTATCCCGCCTTTTTTTATTTTTTTCAGCGATGGCTTTCATTTATGTGTGTGAACATGATGCACCACCGTATTTTCCGACTTTCGGCCGTTTTCGACACATTTTTTGGTCTCTATAATCAACCGAGAAAAAGCCTCCTCGCAGCTGCCGTACGCGTGCTTTTATTCGCTTTTCCTTTTCTTTTTGTTTAACTGTTATTTCGCTCAGGAGATTGGTTTCTCTAACAAACCTATGAGCGAAACTGTGTTGCTTTAGTGGGAACGTGAAATAAGGTCGTTATTAATGAAAAAAAGAATTATTCCATTTGAGCAGCTGGAACGACATTGCCCTGCCGCACGCACGTACTGGCACGCGCACCCACACACACGCACAACACCCCCCCCCCTTTTTTTCCCGTTATATCCCCGCCCCCTGCGCCCACTCGCCTAGGCACCTACACAGTGAAAATAGACAGGGAATTATAACTCTCCGTGGCAAGCCTAAACTCCGTGCTCTGCGTCGGCTGTGTCTACTCACTCGGCGTCGTCCTCGTGATGGCAAAGTTAATTAAATTCGCGCAGCCGTCGCTCGCTATCAGTAAGTGCAGGAATCCATATAGCTTGCTCCTTGTAAGCTGTCAGTACTTTCATCAGAGGGTGAAAAAATGAAGAAAAACAAGAAGCGCATGCGCACACGTCGATAAGGGATATGTAACTTCGGAGAAAAAAAAACTGCGTTGCCGGCTTTGTTATACATTTTATAACGATCATTCAGCATTCTTGGGCCCAGTAATTTGGAGAACGCTTTGTGTCCAATACCAGAAGCCGCGATTGCTGCATGGAGAGCTGCCTCATATGCCGTATAACTCCGTGCATTCGGTGTCTCCTTTGTTTTACCGAACTGCAGCTGAAGAGCGTATGTTTCATTGCCGATCGAGCCGTGCTTCAAACCTGTGCGCACAAATCTCGAGACTCTGCGAAGGATTGTGACGTTCTCGGAATTTTAATTGGGACCCGCCCGTCAGGAGTTTCCACGCCGCCTGAAAGAACGACAGGAAATATTTATGCTTCTGTCCAGCTGAAATGCTTCGAAATAGCGATGTCTTTTCTTTTCTTTTCTATTATCCGGTAATGTCGGATTAACTATAAGTGCTAGTAATTTCCTTCTGCGAAGCTTTATCAAGTCCTGCCTCTCTCAAAACCAAAAAAAAAAGCTTCACGAAATACATTACGCGGTCTGCCGCTGCCCCCGATCGACAGAGGCTGAGATACGCGTGTATATGTACTGCGGCGCATGTAGCAGTATAAACGTTGAGCACTGAAGCTTCTTCAAGAGAAAGAACGATATGCGAAACGTGGAGGAGTGCACGAGCTGCCACTGTGCAGCTTTCACATGTGCCGTCTCATTTATTGAACACACGAGTTCAAGCGCTGTATTGATACTGCACGGGGCAATAATATATATATACATACATAGATACACAAACACACACACACACACACACACACACACAATATATATATATATATATATATATATATATATATATATATATATATATACCCAGTCTCTCCCCACAACGCAAACCAAGCTATCAGCACCGGAAATTGAACTTGACGTCGATATAAGGGGTGGAGCGCGCAGTTTCAGCCTGCTTTTGAACATGGCGTAAGAAGCAAAGTGGTTAAGGTAATGTCACATGGGAAGCCTGATGGCAGCTTTTTCGAGGCAGGCTGTTGCCACGAACGTCATTATGTATTCTAGTTTAACGTTGATGTAGTTTCTACCACGTTCTGAACGCTTTCCTTCCGCTCTCTGTCTGTCGCCGCTGACTTCCGTTTCTACGATTTAATCTTTTCCCGACACGTGTGCTGAGCAAACACTTCAGACCCCCTTTGTTGTACATTCAAGCCTACAGCGATTTTAAATGGAGTTTCATGGTTATACCTCGAGACCAACCTTCTAAATGGTAGTATTGACCAGCAGCTCAGACATGCTGAAAATAATTTTTTTTTGCGCACCTCTGTAAGAAAAATAACGTTTTTCAACCAACCAACTTCTGTAAGAAATATCATTTTCAAACCTTAAAAATTGTACTGATGAACAACATATAATGCATACCACGTTCTTTGTCCCTATCGTCGCTACAGCGCGCACAGACTGCCGCTAGCTGCTGTGTTGGCCCGCCTTGATGACAGACCCCTGCCGGAACAGTCAGTACTATTAGAATGCCGACGGGAACTGTCGTCGAACCGGAAATCAGTTAAGGCCTTACTGAAATTTTTGCGCGGCAGTGGCCAGTTGAATAGACTATAGTACTACCGCTCTTCATCTCTCTCTTTTTTCTCGCGCCCCTGCTCGTCTCTCCGCTTTCCTTTCCATCTCTCTTTCCCCTTCCCCTTAGTGTAGGGTAGCAAACCGGATGCTACAATCCTGATTGACCTATCTGCCTTTCTCTCATTTTACTATCTCTCTCTCTCTCTCTCTCTCTCTTTCGCAAAGAAATCGTTTGCCTGCTTCAAGGGCGGCACTTTTCGCGGCAAGCCTGAAGCTCGAAAGAAAAGTTCAGCTCAGTTTTCGCAACGGAGCTGCAGCATTGTCAGTCGACTGCATGAGGTTTAGCTTGAATGTCTGCAGAAGCCATAGTCCAGTTACCCGAATTTTTTCATCAAAATACAAGGAAAACTTTAGTGCCTTTTCTCTATATTATTAATTATGGAGTTTATTTTAATACTAAAGATTCAGAGGTCCTCCACAAGAGCGAAGCAATGAATTTGACTTCAACAAATTGGAATGTTATACGAAACAAGGCTATGAGTTGACTCCGTTAACATGCGATCTGGCGTAACTCAACGAAACGCGGGCATAAGGGAACGCGGCCGCTGCAGCGAGCGAAACGACCTTCATGCTGTCTATATCGCTTCAACGCAAACTAAGCGGCGAGAACACAGCATGCAGAAAGGCATGAGCCGCCTGCTGACCCCTGTCAACATGGGGCCTGTGCGACTGAGCCCGGCCGATTAAAATACTGAGTTACGGCTGGAGCGACACACCCCTTCCCCCTCCACCCCCCTCCCCCTTCATGGGCCTTTAGCGCGACGAAAGACGGCCGACGCGCTTCCTCTCCGCTTTAGCCGCACTCGTCAGCTGCCCTCGCACGCTTCACTCGCACATGCAACATACGACGCGCGGGAGATTTTTTCGATGCGGACCTAACGGACCTCACGGGACCTCACGGGACCTCACGGGACCTCACGGTAACGGCGACGGCGACGCCGAAATGCACCTGAGGTGTCCATATAATTTCTGTCGCAATAATATAGGCATAAGAATAGATGTCGACGAAGAAGTGGCTCCGTGAATACTTTGCTGTTGAACTCGTGGTCAAGTTACAGATATGGTTTAGTGATCTTATTCACATAATTTGCATAGAATAACGATTAGAACAACAGTTTACACAGGCACAACGACGTTACTACATCAGAGTCATGACAACACAGTGACATTACGTAGACGCTCACCGAATGAGAATGTGAGCACCCGCATCACATAGCATATAAAACGCACGAATAAAAACCAATACGACTTTTTATGGAGGAAAAAAAAGTAATCTATTTACGCTATTTGATACGCAAGCCCAACGCCACTCTTTCCAAGAAAGTTTCTCAATGCTTTAAGAGCGCCCATTTTTATGGGTCTTGAAATCGCCCTTGGCGTTCTAATGCTGTTAGTCAGAGCTGTCTCTTAAATAGCATTAAAAAAGTGACACGCGAGAAAGAGCGAAACAAACAAAACTAAAGTTGCAATTTCGCTCATATCGTGCTCGGTAAGTGAGTAAGTATCGCGCTGTTTCGTGACGCATCGATCGAAGTAAACAGTGAAGCTTCGGAGATGCGCTAGAGTGAGTTAGAGAAGCAACGCAAAGAATGATTCGCATTAAAAATGCATGACCGCACTTTAACCAGACTCCATTTCCTGTCCTGCCTCGAAGCACGCGAACGGAACTACCACTATGGAAAATTGAACTCGACGTGTTGCGCATTGTGTACAACGCAGATAGCGAAAAAAAAAAAAAGGAAGTGGTGCATTAACCTACCATCTACGCTTTATTACTCATTGTTTTCTTTCTTACCTGTCTCCCGTTACCCCTTCTCTAGTACAGGATAGCAAGCTACGTATTTATCTTCCAGTAAACCTTCCTGCCTTCCGCATAACTTTGTCTTTCTCGACGTCTTTATGATGACGACAAGAAGAGAGTGGGCTTATGCAAGCTCGTGATGTTGAGGCGCCTCCAAAGCAGCGCAGTTTGTAAAAATGGCATAGATCTCCTTACGAAACAATTACGGCACTGTTTGAGTGAAGTTAAGCGCCCAAGTACGTCCCTTTTTCCCAGTGTACATTTGTAAGTCTGAACTATAACAAACTACAGCTCAAAGTAGCTCGCTGTAAGCCCACTAAGAGCGATAGTAGTTACTTTTGTATGTATGTATGTATGTATGTGTATGTATGTATGTATGTATGTATGTATGTATGTATGTATGTATGTATGTATGTATGTATGTATGTATGTATGTATGTATGTATGTATGTATGTATGTATGTATGTATGTATGTATGTATGTATGTATGTATGTAAAGTAAGAGTTTGACATGCACATATAAAAAGGGGAGGAAGGAGAGAGGGATAAGAAGGACAGGGAGATTAACCGTTGAATTGACCGGCTTTAAATTAAAGATGGTAGGAGCAGAGACGAGCTACAAGAAGTCAGCCAAGAGAAGAAGCTGCACCTACTAAGTGCAATGTCGAGCCCACGATAAGTCTGAAATTCTGGGACATTTTTCTTATTTGTGAGTTTGCCAGCATAAAGCCTATTACAAGTGCGCAATGAACCAAAGGGGCACAAAATAAAAATAAACGAATGCACCAGTATGCAATGCAGATGCCGAAGTAATGAGTTAGCACATTTTTTTGTCAGTTATCGCTTGTCCCCACCTATTCAATTTTTTTTATTTACTTATTAGGAAATAGATGGGAAGGTGTGCTCTAATTTAGAGCCGGCTGTCCCATCGATGTGATATTATTATTGAAGAAACACAAAAACAAGAAAATCTAGAAAGAATTAAAGAATAAGAAAAGAAAAAATAATCAGAAGCGCAATGTGCATAAGCGATGTCTGTCGTACAAAGAATGGGCAGAGCCAAGGGCAGAGTCCAATACTTCAAGGGTTGGTCACTTAGATTACCGTGTGTTCAAGAAGCGCATGCAAAACGTTCAGCGCCTTGTCTGCTGCGACGGTCTCGACTGGCTGTGATGCTTACGAGAACTGCAGTATCTTGCCACCGCCCGAAGGCAGTTTTTTTTCAATCTCCTCGAAACAATTCTGCTATACTATGTCTCTCTCTCTCTATACACCCCTGAACTTGTTGAGTTACAACTAAGTATGCATACGCTACAGTTTCGCAACTTTTAAAATATTTACAGACGTGTTATATCATGCGCACAGAGCGCATAATACAGATGTTATTCGCACAAAACACGGAGGCATTAAGCCGCATTTCACAAAGATGACACGCCTTACAAAGGTGCGATCACTAACCTGCACGAATTTCACTACTTTCTAAACACAGTGTACCCTTTTGGGTGGTATCTTTTTTGGTGGCATATTTTTACCCAAACAATAAGTGTCATCTGTGTTGCTTGCGTTTTCTTTCCTGTAAACGCTGTGCTCGCTACTTTGCTCTCATGAGTGCCTCCTTGACGTAGAAGTATACGAGGGGCCCTGGAAACACAAGCGACACAGATGACAATTATTGTCATTTGACGATGATACGCCCCAAAGGAGGTAAATGGTTTTTAGAATGCACGCCATTAAGAAACGTTGTAAATGGTTGACCGTTAAGCGCTTTACTTAAGCGGCGTTACTAAGCGAACTTGTTAGCAAGGATCCGTCATAGAGTAGCCTCTTTTAAGGAAAAAAAAAAAAAGCTTATTAAGGGCTGTAGAATGCGTCATGTTGCCATCGGGTGCCTCCCTTCGGCTCTTTTGCTTCCACTTTTCATTAACAAGTCGACGTCCAACTTTTCTTTTTCTGTCTGTGCCTAAATATACAAATGACTGAGAAAAAAGGGCGCTCGAGTTAGTTCTACTTGGACTTTCGGACAAGATAGAAAACGAAAGTCTCCCGCAATCGACTCGGGAGGATATCCGTTTCTACAGCTGCGACACGGTTGCAATACTCGAAGTCGAATGACGCGGCACTTTTACGTCTAGGTAAAGATCGGCCAGCCCTCCATCGAGACACTGGACGCGACACTATATATTTCCTTAGATTGCTTTTTTGGCACTAACTTATCCCGCGAACTGTACTCAAGAGAGCAGCACGGCTTAAACAGTACAGATCATAGGTTTTTGTAAGTAACCAGTCTCTTCTGTTCGCACTTCTTGTACTAGTGCAGCGCATGCCTTAAGACTAGCGGCGCTCGTTACATCTTGAGGACCCGGTCGGCACAAAGCGATTCCATTCGTTCAGCCAGTACGTCGGTGCCTGGTCGCGAAATCGACGGTATAATGTCCAGTGTCCAGAGGGCGCAACTGAGCTCTCATTGGACGGCCCACTGCAGCAAGCATCCTCCGGCCATGGTACGCCGACACATGGCGGGAGAGGGCGAAGGGGGGGGGGGGGGGAGGGACACGCGTGTCGCGTTCGTGCTGCAGTCGCAGCGTGAAACTCCACCGCACAGTGACCATAGTTCGCGGAGTGCGCGGTGCATGGGCGTGCCCGTCGCGCTTCTCGAAAGCGAGAAATGATTGCTGCGGCGTTCATCTTAAACACAGGCTTATTCTGAGATAAGAGCCGCCACAACTGAGTGCAGAACAGCGGAATATATAAACGCACTCGCTCGCTTAAACAATCGTTTCCAGCATCTGGTTTTTTGCCCACACTGTCAAAGCAACAGCTGAACAGAATATTTTTGAGTTTTAGACCTAATAAGAAACCAGGGATCGACGGCTTAGCTGTCGCCACACTACCTAGAAACTTCGAAGCATTAGCAGACATACTTCTCTTTAGGTTGAATGGTTTTCTAACCACAGCATGCATTCCGGAGACACTAAAGATGGCGATTGTTAAGCCGCCATATAAAGCTGGAAAGAAAGATCATGTAGAAAATTAGAGAACAATTTCTATTTCCCCTACGCTCTCCCAAGCACTAGAAAAGTTTCTGCTTGATTGTGTGACGTCCTTGCAGAAATTTTCGGTACTAGCACCAAATCTATTTGGTTTTATTACCAATCATAGTAATAGAGTATTTTAGTTTGACATTTTTACGGTCCGCTCCGTTCCGAGTTGGCCCGCTAAGCTGTAGCGGAGCGACGGACGATTTTTTCGTTTTAGTTATCCGCTCTGCGCTTCCAAGCGGACCTTTCGCAGTTGCAACGCCCTCTGGTCAAGTTCAGGCTCATTAAATAAAATGAAAAACAGTTTTGTCACTTTTACAAAGTAAAACAAGTATGTATTACTCACTTGTTCACGCAGCATTCACACGTGCGCTTACAATGCGTTACCAGTCTATTTCATCGGAAAAAAAAAAGCGTCGACTTCAAGAGCGCCACTCAATAATCAGCGATGTTGAATTTCAGATCCATCCCAATCCGCTTGGACGCCAACACGGCAGCGATGTTTTCGTCAGCTGTGCCGTCTTGTCTACTTCCCGTCACTTTCCTTAATTCGGCGACTCGAAGTAAGCACAAATCTTCGTCTATTCTAAGGCTTGCGCTGCGCAGACGAACGTGAAGCCGCCTTGCACGTGGGAAGCACGTTGAGCACTGGAGGCAGCCATCTTGGAATATGCGGGAAGTCGACGCACGCGTCAGGGAGGGCGCGCGCATCGACACCCTTCGCTAGCGGGAAAGGCAGCGACGGTCCGCGCTGCCTGTAAGCGGAGCGTGGGCCTCGCTCCGCTAGCCCGCTTACGGCTAAGCGGAGGACGCATGCGCACGCGCGCCCCCGCTCCGCTTAGCTGCTGAGCGGAGCGTAAAAACGTCAAACTAAAATACTCTACTATAACATTTAGCACAGCGATGAATTGGGGTAGTTGGTGGTTGTTCATGATTTCTTCTTGTGCTTTATGACGAGACGGGGACGAGACAAGGGCTACAGGACATGTGGTGCACACCACCTGTCTTGTAGTCCCTCTGCACCTTGTCTCGTCCCCGTGTCGTAATATGAAGCGCAAGAAGAAATCATGCACTACATTGTTAGAAGGGTTTACCGATGAAATATGTTCTGCTCTTGATAAGACCCTATCTTGCTGTGCTTTGTTTTTTGATTTGGCAAAAGTGTTTGAAACTGTGGATCATGACTTTTTTTTAACTATTTCGTTTAGGTTTCGGGGGCCTTTTTACGATGTGCTGCATATTTATCTAGTCACAGGTGCACTGCAAACCGTTTCACACCCGTATAGGTGTATTTGCGATAAAACACCTATCGTACACCCTTTTTTTCTGTCAATATTATCCGAAAGGGTGTAATGTCTTGTTTGCACACCCTTCGCACACCCTTTTTTAATTTTTGGGTGTACCATGGGTGTATGTTCTGTTAAACACCCATGGGTGTTATTTGAATTTTACACCTATGGGTTAATTCACGCAGTGAATTGACCCATAGGTGTAAACAGGTATCGTTGTACTGCTGAATGCAATTAACTGAGACACTGAACACCACGGGCAACGCCTCCTGGAACCATGGGTCACCACCCTGTTCGACAGAGCGTCTTGGCACAGCATATTGTTTCACGAGGCACCTGAGTGTGAAGCTACCTGCTCGTGAATCAGTAATGGTTCACCTTGGTGTGCTAATCTTTCCACTCGATTTTCATTCTTTTAGTTGTGCATCACAAGTCTGCTGTATTTGCAAAGACGCATGTATTTTGCCTACTTAATTAAGCAAGTGGTAGTGAAAATAAAATATACCATTGTTGTGCCTGAGGTTCTGAATGCAGTGAGTCAACTGATGTTACTTATTTACTGATGTCAACTGATGTTACTCACATATATTTAAGCATTTACATCCCGATTTATTTTTGAGAAATCATTCCAAAATTAATTTCATTTATTGCTTGATTGGATTCACACGTTGAATGAATGCCCGAAATACATTCGGAATAATATATGTATTTGTTTAGCATTCATAAGCATTTGTTCAGTTTAGAGACAGTTGGCTTCACTTCACTGTGATCATCGCAAACACCTCTCCTAACGATTAATCTATAGCATACATATACAGTGAAATCTCGTTGACACGATTTTGCATAATACGTTTTTCAGCCTAATACGTTTCCGTTTTTATTTCCTGCCAACATCCCTTGAAAATAATGTATTTTCATGCGTTTAATACCATCACATTTTTGCCAAAACTGGATAATACGACCGCGAAAGTGGATCTTGACCGATATATCGAGAAATCCTGCGTTTATTCTTCGCTATGACAGCTCGCACCGCGTTCCAACAACCCACGATCTGCGCATAGCAGAGCCGCTGAGACCACAGCAGCATCAGTTTAGCGGCGAAAAGATCGCTGCTAGGCGATCTTTTCTTTGAGATTATATATATACATATATATTGCCGCTTTGTGAGGGCCCCCCCTCCAGTGAAGAGAGACTTTAAGCCCTGCTTGTAGTCATGCAGCTCTTACTGTGTCGTCGCAATGCTTACTGCGATTCAAATACACTGTGTAAAGCATAACAAAACATAACACTGCCGCAGAAAGAAAGCTGCGCCCACGCGACCCGACAACGGCCGGGGCGCCACCTCCTCGGCCGACGCAGCCGCCGCCGCCGCGCGTGCGCGGAACAGCTCTATCACCACGTGACTTATGCAACGCGCTCAGACACGCCGCCGGACTCAACCGTTTTCTGCGTGTGTTGTGCATCGCCTCCCGATCGGTCGAGTTTTGCAGTCGGTGTTTTGGTTGTTTGAAGTGTGACTGCGCTGTGTGCTCGTCCTTTACCTTCTGCCAGTGCTGCTTATTACGAAGATGATACTCAAAGGGAGACCTGCAGCTTTATATCGTGGAGCACTCGAACTGAAACGGTATGTACCACTATCAGGTTGCTACGGCCAGCGCTTTGTTAACTCCGAGAGCGCGATCTAATGCCGTTAACTAAGCTTTTCTTAACTGGTTGACGATCGGTGAGCATTTGTTAACGTAGCGAGCATATGTGAGTGTATTGTTTCATCGGGATGAAGGCAAAGTTGTGTGACATTAGGCGCGGGCAAGCTTTGCTTTGTTTGGTGTTGAAATCAGTGTGCGCATGCGCGGCTGTGATTCGGAGGGGGATTTGAACGCAGTTGTGGCGGTGCCCTTCTGTCGGCGGAAGGGGGCCCCGCTCTCGATGAACCACTATTTTGATTTAAGAATAGTTGGGTTGTGATGGCACCTGTTACCTCTAAGCGTCAAGCGTGTCTAAGGCGCGTATGCTTCGGCCTGTTGGTAATTCAGGTGCATTTTTTTTCGCACAAGAAAAAAAAAAGCAGGACAGAAAATAACGACGTGGTGTCCGTGTCGTTCTTTTCCGTCTGTGTTTGTTTTGTGCGCTAAATCTACCGTGATGCTCGGGTTGATGCGTGTGGGTCATTTTAACGCAGCATGTTGCTTCGTTTTAGGTACGCCGCGCGAAGCTCGCCTAAGTGCTAATACATTCCGTTTCGTTAAATTCGTACCGATGTTTTAATTCATCCGTAACATATGTTTCCTGATAATGCCGGCACCCGTGCACGGGGAGCCGTTCGTTAAACTTGACTTGTGTTCGAATGAATTTTTCATGTCTATGTGTGGCCGAATCGCCTTAACTACCTGAACTGTGCAAGCGCTAGTTCGAGCATCAGTGTGCACTTAGACGTGCGCAGGGTTCCCCATCAGGGGGGAGGAGAGTAGGAAGGTTAATCGCTGCCCCCCTCCCCCCGCCTTACTAAAATGTCAAAGTATGGGGGCAGACTTTGCGCCCCCCCCCCTCTGTCTGAATTGACTAGGGGGGCGCAACCCCCCCCCCCCCTTCGTGCGTACGCCTGAGTGCCCGCATTCGAGCACAATTTATTTTATTCTGTTTGTTTCCATTATGTCTAGCTTTCATTATTTTGTTGTGGTTATTAAGAGGTATATGCGCCTCGCCTCGCTTTGGCGTTGTAACTTCGCTAAATACTTTTACGTGTACAAACATTAAAAAACGCAGTTTGTACGACCACCTCCAATGATATTATTTGGTAAAAGACAAGCCTAATGACTTATAAGATATTTTAAATTCTCCAGTCATCTTCAAGGCTGCACGTTGCAGCCTTGAAGAGAAGTCCTTGTGCATAGTTTTGTTTTATATGCTTTTTATCGATGTGCAGGAATCCTTCATGCCACTAAAGAATGCCCCTTTTTCTTTAAAAATGCGGATGATATTTGTCAAAAAGTACTCTCTCTTTCCCAAACAAGCTAATTGCACGTAGAAAAGCTATTAATTCTCTCCAGTTCCATATGGGGCATGTTATGAGCTTCATATTTGGATGGTCCTATCGTGAGCAATATGAGCTCGAACACCCGAGCGCGTGGCGAACACCCTTGAACCTTACGTCGGCTGATTCGCAGCGGCGGCTGTCGGAAACAAAACGGAAAGGGCGCCGCGCTTCCACTAGCTGTTGACCCTCCCGCTTCGATATTGTTGATGCGAAACAGCATCTTAGAGAGTGTCAGTGGCCGCTAGCGGTGATATGAATTCCCATCAACGCCAACAGCCACATCAGACTAGGTAGCTGCTGAGATATCGGCTGGGACGTAGCCTGCCACGATGTGCAGGCCATGCTTGTGCATCGGTATCTCGGTGGTGTCGGCTGAGGATTTTGCTGCGCCTTATTTATTTATTTTGTTATCATTGCTTGCGGTCATTGGCACGCAATCAGCCGATATCTCGCAGCAACGCTAGCGAGGCGGGAGTACCAACAGTCAGCGGAACAGCGCCCCCCCCCCCCCCCTCCAGTTTCGGCAGCGCCATCCACGTATCACCCTATCTCAGTTTTAAGGCTGTTTTCCACGTGCTCGCATGTTCGAGCTCATATTACTCACGATAGTACACGGTACAGAAACTGTTATTTACTGAAACAAATGATTGAAGTCTGCGTAGCGCTTTCCAGACAATGATTTTTTTATTTTTTGTCATGCAGGGAGAGAGCGTTCCAATAACACCTAGCATTGTGTACGATAGCCCCGATCTTCCCTATGCAAGCAAGCTTTTCCTCCATGTGGACAAAGAACTGCTCTTCAGTGTGTCCAATGCCGAAGAATGAGTAGCTGCACTCATGGCAGCACATTGGCTGTTAAATATCGACTGCCATCACAAGGCGTTCAACGTTCTCGTCGCTGTTGAATGGCTCCTTCTTGGCCAGTGGGTAATGACTCCGAGGACACTAGTAAAGCTCCTGAACATTTTCAAGAAAGCCTAGAAAATAGGCCTTAGCTTCTGCTTAAAGTATGTCGCCACCTGTGATTAACTCGAGCTTAAGCCATAAAGTTATATTTTCATATGGTAACGAGTAGTTATTTGTTTTACATTATACAGAAACGAATACTATGGCGGTACTAGTATTTCATTTCAATTTCTTGCTCATTTTCTTGTGACATTTTAATACTAGCAATTTTGTCTCTGCCGATTTCATCATGTTCTCGCAGGTCATTCCACTTTGTGGTTATTGGCTTAGTTTTTGTATTCAAAGGACTTTGTGACTTTTTTGCAGTAGTTTTAATAATTGAGATCTTTTGCTATTGAAACTTTAGCTTAACAAAACTGCTAGTACTTGTCAGTGAAATCAGTGCATCGAATATTGTTTTAAAATTTATTTTTGAGCTATATGACAAGCTTTAAGTTTTGTCAATATTTTTTAAAAGAAATAAATACTTGTTTTATTCAATCACCAATGATTCTGTTGTCTTTGCTTGGAAAGGGATAATCTTTAAATATCTCTGAACATGCCCGTGTAAAATTTGATTCTACTGTTGTTATGTAGGTAATGCTTCTGCAGTGCTGTCGTGGTCATAACGTCCCTATTCCCATGCATTTCCTACATATTACCGCATTCAGCATGCGCTGCAACGTGAGCGTCATGGCCCGATTGCTCACTTTTTTGTGTTGGAGCCACAATCCATTGCTTTTGAGAAAGTGGGAAATATTTCATAATTCACTCATGTACTTTCCCAGAAAAGAGGTAATATGGAGGCCTGCTGTGGAAAACGACATTCTGAGTCCTTATAATGTTGCGTGAGTTGTCACGGAGCATTGATACCCTGCTCGTGTATCAGCTACAGCTCTGTGATGACAGTGTTTACCCTACTAAGAAAGTCGACAACAGGCACAATGGTGTGGGCACTGCTGGAATTTTGAAACTTTTTCAATCCACTTTCTCATCAAGGGTTTGCACATTTCTGAACTATCTCCTTAAGAGGAGAACGACCAGACCGTACCTTGTGTGTTCCAGTTGATTCCAAACACATACACTGATGTTATGCAGCCCATTTAAGACGATGACACCCTATTTTATCAACTGCATAAGTGCAGGTATAAGAAGTGGCACCATTATTTCCCTTCTTGGGAACTGCAACTACAGCGGGAAAATTCATTCTGCGGTGCGCCCAAAGGGACCAGGTGTCTGTAGTGCCCCAAGGGGGCTGACAGGGAAGAAGGTTCATTTGTGCTTCTCCCTGTAACTGCCACCTTTTCGAGGGCGGTTTCATCTATTACACCCCACTCGCACGGGTGTAGCTTGTTCTAAGACACATACTGCACTATACGGCTGTGTTACAATGAAGCATGTTAAATTGAATTCCTCATTATGAAGTGGAAATAACGCCCTTGCTTCATATTTTGACACAAACGCCTTGGTCATTTGTGCTCCATGTCATTTGTGCTCCTTGTTTGGCGGCATACGCGATGCCGCTCCGTACACTCGAGAAAGGTCATTGAATACCGTAGAATTTGTCTCGGATGTAGGAGCTCTGTGTGTATTAAAGCTTGACTTTATTTTGTACTATTGGATAACTGTGTGAACGTCTTGCAATATGTGTCAACACATTTTAGGTAATGACTTTGTGTTCAGTCAAGATTGCACTGTATATGTAAGGGCCATATATGCCGTGCTTCATATGCACCATAAAATCAGTGCTGCTGCCAGCATTTTCCTTCTGTGGCAGGAGCCACTATAATAGGTCATGCGCCCTTGAAAGGACTAGCTAAACGGTAAGCTTTCTAGCGTTTCAATGGGAGAAAACTGGGAGGGGGGAACCACTCGAATTATGGAAATTTTTGCCGGGGTGTTTGGGTGTAATTGTGCATAAACACCCTAACGCCCTTTTTGTCGTTTGGGTGTAATGTGCTTTTACACCCTACACCCTTTTTTTCATTTGGGTGTAATATGCTTTTACACCCAACCACACCCATTGGGTGAAAGTTTGAAATTACACCCATTGTATAGGTGTAATCCTGCTTGGTACACCTATTTCTTGGGGTGTAGGGGTGTGAGTTATAGACACCAAGTTACACCCATACGGGTGTAAAATGGTTTACAGTGTGGTTAAGAGAAGTAGACAAGTTATCAGCAATGGGAAGTATGTTACAGTCGGTGTCCCACAGGGATCTTTTTTTGTCCCCTTTGTTATTCAATTTCTTTGTGAATGATTTTCCATCTGTAATTTGTAAAGCTAATATGTATCAGTACGCAGGTATTACGGTGGTACTTACAGGTCTCACACGTTACGAAGGAGATATTAACGCTCTTCAGAGTGCAGTTCATAATGCCATGCTATGTTTTGCGGAAAATTGTGTCATTGTTTGCGGCTAACAGCGCGAAACACGTATGCACGAAGGAACTAGAAGTGGACACAACACAGCGCTGACTTTCAACTGAATTTTTATTGAAAAACACGAAAACATTTATACATGAAAAAGAGACCAACACGTGACAAACCAAGCCTTGGCAATCTAAAATCAATTGACTCAGAAATGCGCGCTACGCATCTAATCAAAGCAAAGGGGACGTCTACAAGGTAAAAGGCATAACCAAAACATACACGGGGTATCAAATATAATTATCCACAATCTAACATGTTAGCTTCGTTATCTAGTAAGGCAATAGATGGCTGGCTGACACACTGACGCCCGTTCTTGCGTATAAAAAACGCCTCCATAATCTCCCTTGACAGTTTTTCGGGGTGCTTGAAGAGCACGTTTGTTTTGTCAAAAAGGGAGCGGCACCCACAATCACGACAGTGCATGGACAAATGTGAATGCGCAAAGCCTTTCAAAGAACTGTGGTGTTCCCTCAGCCTAATATTTAAACAACGCCCGGTCTGTCCTATGTACTGACGATCGCATGTAAAGGGAATTGAGTACAGTACTCACGGATTGAAACAGGACACTCGGAGCGTGTGGCCGCCGGTACATGCAGCGCCGCTCGTGGGTACTAGTGGAACCAATGTGTTGCATTGTGGTATAGAGCGAGGGAGAGAACATCTACGCTGCAGACTTGCTCCTTCCGGTCGCCAGCGAGCCGCTCTGGAGTTCACCACACTGCCAGAGGGGCGCTGCAAGGCTTGCACGCTTTCTCATGCCGAACGAAATGGCTTGCCAGTGCACACCTCCTATATTGCGCCGCGAGCTGAGGACGCGATAGTTAAACGCGCGTTGGCAATGCGGCACACATGCTGCGCAAGTAATACACCGGATCCAGTTAAGCGGCTGCGCCTTACTTGCGTTCGTTGATGCTACATCGGTCGCTGCTTGCGACACGATATCGAACATCGGCGAAGAAAGTGGGAAGAACATACATTATTTTACTTCCCTGCGATTGATAACTGCGACGATAGCGGGCCCTCCACATGAATGTTGGCAGAATGCAATGCTTACATGCACGCTGTAAGGCGCAATCTCTTAGCAGAGTCCTGTGTCTTACTTGCACAGCATGCGTGCGGCATCGCCAAAGCTCATGTAACGAGAGCGTCCGTTGCTCTCGTCGCAATATATGAGGTGCGCACTGGCGAGTCATTTCAGTCGGCATACGAAAGCGCGCTTGCGTTGCAGCTCCACGCTGGCAGTGTGGTGACGGTGAACTACAGGCCGGCTCGTCGGTGACCGGAAGGCGCAATTCTGCTGCACAGATATTCTCCCCCTCGTTCTATACCAGAATGCAACAGCTTGGTTCCATGAGCACCCACGAGCGGCACTGCATGCACCGGCGGGCACGCACTCCGAGTGTCCTATTTCAATCCGTGAGTACTGTACACCACGTTTTGAATGCACGGAACGAACTTCATACCGTGTTTCATAAAGCATTGCAGATTGCTTCTATTTTCTTTGTTGTCCAAGGGCCTACTTACTGCCTGGCAAACTCCTTTCAGCTTCGACTTGCTCGAAAACCCCGACATTTATTCTGAATTTAGATGCAACTTTCTTTAACCTGTGTGAAAAAGAATGGACATATGGGATACAGACAAAACGGCTAAAATCTGCTTTATCGCTCTTTCGTGAGGGCTGTCCCTTGATTTCACGAAGCAGTTTATCGCATGTCATAGAAATGACTGACTTAGGATAGCCGGCCTCGCGCAGCCTTTGTACCTGATTAAGAACGCTGTCAGGTATACGATGGGGACAACACTTGTTGAGGGCAGACCTTATAGCGGAAGTTGCAATACCTTGTTTGATTAATTTTGAGTGCCCTGACCTGAAATCAAGAAGAGACTTCATTGACCTCGGTTGATAGGACCAACAAACATGATCTACTTTAAAGTAGAGCCTCAGGTCTAGAAACTGGAGCTCCTCCTTCTCTGGAACTTCAAAAGTAAATTTGAGACCTTGCCCCTGTTCCTTAAATACCTTCAGAACGTCTACAATAGACCGCTGCATGTTATGCCTGCTGACGAAAACCAAATAATCATCTACGTAGCGGAAAATGTGCGTAGCTAGTCCACCCAGGTTACTCTTAATTTTATGGTCGACGAAACTCAGGAATATGTTGCTCAAAACGGGGGCTACGCAGGAGCCTATGCAAACTCCTGCTCTTTGGATAACGGTCTTTCCTTGCCACGCAACAAACGTGGATTTCAAGTAAAAATCCAAAAGCTCTAGGAAGCTAGAAGCCGGAATTTTACATTTTTCGAGGAAGCCTAACTCATCCGTTTGCCCCTCGATGCAGTCTTTGACAAACTTTATTAGCTGTGCGTGCGGCAAGGAATAATAAAGATCTTCTATATCTATGCTAAACGCTTGGCAAGTCCCGGGATTGTCTTGCTCTAAAAATTGCACAACGCTCTTAGAGCTGGAGACAACGAAAGGGTCTTCCAGCTTAAGCTGTGACAGGTGTGCTTGCAGGTACTCCGAAATGACCTTTAACCAAGACCCTCTTTCAGACACTATGGTCCTGAAAAGAAACTCTTGCTTATGTGTCTTTACAGTAAAGAACGCTTGCAGAAGAAGCCCCTTTTCCCGCCTGACACCGTTTCCGACCTTTGTTAGACCAACCTTATTCAACAGAGCAACAGCGCGAGATTTAATCTTTACCGGATCAGCAGAAACTTCGCGAAAATTCTTGTCGATTGCTGTGGTTGCATTTTCTATAAACATGTGTTCCGGTAAAATTACAAAATGCCCTTCTTTGTCAGACTCAAGAACGCGCAGACTACTACTGGCACAGAACTCAATCAAAGGTCCTAAACTTCTTGAGCACTTTGAATCCCTCGGCGGTTTTCCAAACACATCAACGCACTCTGAAACGCACCTTGGTCTGTCCACTTCATCTGCTTGGTGAGCCACGGTCCTGGCTAGGACGACTTTGTCCAGTTGCTTAAGCTGAGGTTCAAGGCAGAATTTTGGCCCCAGTTGAAGGACCCGTAGAAACTTTTCTGGCACGCCTTGGTCGCCAAGGATGGTCACCTTTCCGGTTCCTTTCATATCTTGCTTCTTCGGCAAAGTGGGACGTACTTGGTTCCACAGGAATTCCGTAGCCTGGTGCGACACTCTAGTCCACTCCCGTAGGCGCCGCCGTTGCTGAGCTTCGGAAACCTCGGTTCCACAGGCTATACGAAGAAGATCCCTGTAGAACCTTACTTGCTGCCACCATTCTGCGCGTAAGATGCGACACATTCTCCTAGAGTGTCCCTCAGATGGGGTCATCCACCCGCACAAGGACCGCACAAGATTTTAGCCGTTTGTCTGCATCCCATATGTCCATTCTTTTTCACACAGGTTAAAGAAAGTTGCATCTAAATTCAGAATAAATGTCGGGTTTTCGAGCAAGTCGAAGCTGAAAGGAGTTTGCCAGGCAGTAAGTAGGCGCTTGGACAACAAAGAAAATAGAAGCAATCTGCAATGCTTTATGAAACACGGTATGAAGTTCGTTCCGTGCATTCAAAACGTGGTGTACTCAATTCCCTTTACATGCGATCGTCAGTACATAGGACAGACCAGGCGTTGTTTAAATATTAGGCTGAGGGAACACCACAGTTCTTTGAAAGGCTTTGCGCATTCACATTTGTCCATGCACTGTCGTGATTGTGGGTGCCGCCCCCTTTTTGACAAAACAAACGTGCTCTTCAAGCACCCCGAAAAACTGTCAAGGGAAATTATGGAGGCGTTTTTTATACGCAAGAACGGGTGTCAGTGTGTCAGCCAGCCATCTATTGCCTTACTAGATAACGAAGCTAACATGTTAGATTGTGGATAATTATATTTGATACCCCGTGTATGTTTTGGTTATGCCTTTTACCTTGTAGACGTCCCCTTTGCTTTGATTAGATGCGTAGTGCGCATTTCTGAGTCAATTGATTTTAGATTGCCAAGGCTTGGTTTGTCACGTGTTGGTCTCTTTTTCATGTATAAATGTTTTCGTGTTTTTCAATAAAAATTCAGTTGAAAGTCAGCGCTGTGTTGTGTCCACTTCTAGTTCCTTCGTGCATACGTGTTTCGCGCTGTTAGCCGCAATGAATCTACACCAACTCGCCCAGTTTTCCATCCTACTTAATGTGTCATTGTTAATGAAAAGAAAACAAAACTCGTCTGATTTCGTAGCCCTTTAAAAATTCAAAGAATATATGCGCCAATATTTCTACATACCGAACACTGCAATCCGTGCAAATGTACCGCAGACGAGGCATTCGAATACTTGGGTTTGAGTTTTCACAGCGGCACGTCTTCGCCATAACACGTGGTACTTCCATGTGCCAAACTGAGAAGTGTTGCGTGTCTGCTATTCGACATAAAGGGCCTGGCGCCCCATCCCTGTGAAGACAATGATAGTTAACGCGCTGAGCATACAGTGTGCTGAGACGTGGTATCACGATTCTCGCCTTTTGTTCAGAGCGCTGGAAAACACCAATTGACAATTTACTTAGAAATATACTAAAAGCGTTGCTTATGGTATTAGGCCACATTCCAATATTATTTTTTCGTGAATTAGGATTTTGTATGCTGCAGGATTTGTTTACTAGAACTGTTATCTACGACACAATTGGAGTGACGATTTCGACGTGCCGTATGTTACTCATCGGTTGCTGAGAGAAGAAAAAAAAACATTTTAATGTGCCTTGTTCTTCTACCAGATATGGCGAAGCGAGAAGAAGTGTATATATTCCTAAAATATTTAATAAATTATCTCAAGGGTTTTTTCACGTGATTTCAAAAATGCAGTTGAAGAAGTTATTCTCTGATCTATAAAAAATACCTTTGCTATGGGCTATTTCTAGAATGTATGCTCTTTGCCTCTTTTCGTAGCTTTATTTATTATTTGTTGCCTATGAACAAGCATTTGTATCAATTATTCGTCTGTTCGTTGGCAAAAAAGAAGTGTTATCTTGTCACCTTGTAACCACATCGGTGTAACTGGCTCTGACGGGCCTAGTCACACAAGTCTTTGTAGACCTAGACAGGCCTGCTTATGTGTACTATTTCTGGATGTGTATAATAAAGTTTTATTATTATTATTATTATTATTAGTAGTAGTAGTAGTAGTAGTAGTAGTAGTAGTAGTAGCAGTATTTATTTTAATGTAGCCTCACCAACGTTTTTAACTAAGGTGGCTTCCAACCCGTCGAACATATTGCGGTTAGAAATGGCAAGATAAAATGAGCAGCTTTTGCGATAAAGTGTTGGAAGCTCACTATGCTCATTGAATCCCTTATTTCCCGACCCCAGCGCACACACTAAGAAAAAAATAGTCTTTTGACTCCTTTCGGGGAGTCTTGACTTGCCACGTATATGACTCTCTTCAAAGAGGCACGTCAACTCTCTTTGGAGATCATTATATACTCTCTTCGGAGAGTCGTGTGACCCAAAGAGAGTCATATACGGTGCAAGTCAAGACTCCCCGAAAGGAGTCACACATACTCTTTTTTTTTTCTTAGAGTGCACGGTAGCATACCGGACACTACCATCTGATTAACCTCCCTACCTTCCTCTTTTCTCTCTCTCTCTCTCTCTGGTTGCAGGCGCACGGGAACTTTCTCTGGTTAACATACCTCCCTTTCTATGCATTCCGTCGCTCTCTCGCTCTCTTGGTCTACAATATGGCGTATCGTAGAATCCACATTTACTGGAATACCACGCTATCGAATTACGTTTCTTTTCACATTGCATAATAACGCTGTGCTGGTGCATTTCCGCGCAGCGCTCACCAGCCATCGTGCGACTGCTGTACGTAAACGAGCTCGAATCAATTTTTTCCCCTTTATTAAATGCGTTTCCAGCGTGAGCGGGCGAGAGTATATATATACAGTGAGCGGGCGCTCAGCTATCGTCCCTTTGATACAATGCGCCGAAGGTGACCTCGCCGAAGGCAACTTCATCCGCTCGAAGTGTACATCTCCTGGGCGGGGTTATCGGTTTTCAGTACATATTTCCTTTAAGGCTATGGGTATTCTCGCAGCGCATCATCCCATTTTGTGTAAATGCGACCCGCTACTGTTGTACCTCTGTATGTGTGCACAAACCACTCACTGCAGAAAAACCACCGGTAGCTCTTCCTTTCGTATATATGGTATGGAGTGTGTATAGACTGGCATTCGCAAATGCCGAAGCACTCGCGCGTGCTTTTCAAACAGGATTATCGTGTATCGGGACCGCACGAAAGTATATTCGTAAATATCAGGCACATCTTTCTCCTCCATGCTTTTAAGACCGTCTTGTAACACTACCTATATAGCACGTGCTCTCTTGCACCGCCCTTTACTCGCGTCCATTGTGGCAAACATCGGTGAAACTGCGTATTGCCATTATATACACTATAATATAAGTATAAAAGTAGGGTTCTGCGTTTCTCGTTTCAACGTTCGGTTTTGACCCAAAACGGCCAGTGAAGGCAAATGTGCCGAGACGGTTATTGACCCACAGCGGTTGCGGATCGGATGCGTTGGGATGCAATGTGCCCGGCAGGGTCACGGTGACGCGGCAGCCTGCTCCCCAAGTAACCGTTATTGCTATTAATATATAATGATTAACAATCACGCCCTTCGCATTGTTAGTGGAATATCGAATGATGGCCTCCATTTACTGTGCTCCTTCCTTGCAATATATTATGCTATGTGCATTCGTTTAATAGACTGTGACTCTGAAGCTTAAGGCACAAGTTTCATAACAGGGAACATTACGTTGGGCAGACGGGCCGCTGTATCAACGACCGTCTGCGAGAACACAAGAACAACCTCAAGGCCCATACTGGAAGCAACTTGGCTGTTCATTGTGCCGACTGTGGCTGCAGTCCTATAATTTTCATCAGACGCGCATCTTGCGCAGATATCGTGATAGCCGCGCCCGGGAAATCTACGAAGCACTCGCAATTCATTCCATTGGGCCATCATGTGTAAGCACACCATCAATCGCACTAACCGACAAGGAAATTAAGTATCTCCACACGTGATCATAGCACCGTCATGGACTAGTTGGGACGCATGCGTTGACCTCCCCCCCCCCCCCTCTCTATTTCGTTTATTTCCGTTTCCCAAGAAGCATATATATTTGTGCACACACGAAATAAACGCTCATGTTGTTAGCCAGCGCCAAGTCCTGTCAGTCTCTCTTGCCTCGTGTATCTGCGCCGTTCCCTGCTATGAAGCCAAGTCAACAAGCTCAAGTTTACACCCTTTTGAGGCACAATACACATATCAAGTTCTGACGTCATTTAACCAGTTCAGAATAAATTTATATCTATTTTCAAGAACCTTCTTTGCCGCTCTGGCGACAATAATGAAGCCCATTCGGATATACGCCAACTTGCACTTCTGACCAGGACAAGCAATAAATCAGACCTTTTGTTCCTATATAAGGCTGTTGGTGGTCTTAAAGGAGCACCGACATCAAAATTACGCATGTCAAGATTTTTGCATCCACGAGTAGTTATCTACCCCCTAGCAGGGATTCGCAGACGAATAACTCTCTGTTTTATTGATCTATATCATCGGTATCTAGCAAGATTCAAAACGTCCGGCAATCCCGCCATTTCTTAGCGCTGGCAGCGCTCCCTCGCGGTCAATTCCAGACCGCGCCCCAGTTTACCACTTGTCCATAGAAAGGAGTGACGTGAGGATCAGCTGCTCAGCTAACATTTCGTCTGCTAGGCGCGCACGTTCAGTCATGCCTTGTCACCAGCATCGCCGTCGTCGCCGTCAAAAGTATCGACTAGTGTTGAAGACGGCATTCTGGAACTTAGAATCACCGCGATACGCGACGTCGCGAATCATTTTCACTTCGACCCTTTGCAAAATAGCGATTCAAAAATGGACGCTGTTCCAAGCAGCAACGAGGAGGTGCCCGGGGACGCACGCTTGGGCCATACTCGCTGCGTGTGTCTCAATTAGCTATATCAGAGAATTTTAGCGTGCACAGCATTCCGGTATGCGCAAAGGGGTATATGGAATATCGGCATAGCGAATGTACACTAGCGGAGAAATAGAATACGATAGGTTTCTACAATAACAATTCTGTGCTTGCCAGGTTCTTTGTACCGCCAGATGGCCCCACCTATCCGGCCTCTCACGGTTACGGCTGCAGTAACCCGGTATTACGCTAGCGCAAGGAAGACCACGGACGAACTAACATTCACTAATAACGCTACATACGTGTTACTTGTTAGTGATGATATTTATCTATAGGCTGCTCCACTTCGATAGCTTGTGGTCGTGTTGGCGTGTACCGTACGTGTAATGAAACGCCACGCACTTTCTGCTTTTTCCGCGCCTCGACGAGCAGGTCCGTACTACGCAGCGGTTCCCCGACATGCTGGCACGTAGTCGCTCCGATTGATCGCCCTCGCACTGAGGATCACAGGACAAATCAATCGATACGACACGATGAATCGCAGCCACGAATCGGGACAGCAAGGAGAGCCACTGGCTGGGAGTGAGAGCCGGTGAGAGCGTCGGCGGCACAATAAATACACTCAGATCGTCGACGTCATTGTTACTAGCGTATCGTCACTCAGGATGGTATGGTCGGAATGTATCACACCTGTTAGGTAGCACTAGTGTCGATGTCGCAGCGTGATCAATCTTCCGTTGAGCTTTCGTGCGCTGTTTGCCCTCGAAATAAAATTACTTCCACGCGACGGACGCCATTCAAATTTGGCCAAGGAGACCTATGTATACCGAGCAATCGAATGAAGGGCACATCTCGACTTTGAAATTTGATGTCAGTGCTCCTTTAAAAGTTGTTTAGGGCGCTTTGCAATGCCCTAAGCTACTTGAACAGGGACGGTTTTGTGCGCCGCAGAAACCTTGTTGCAGTAATCGCTGTTCTATGGCGTGACATCAAAAAACCTGTAATGAATTCCACGTCTGCACTGACATATGCCAAAAGTATATCCGCTGTTTTGTTCAAGCGTCAATAATTACTTCGTATAATTTGCTCAGTTTTACAACCACGTCATAGATTTCTTTTTGCCCATTTGTTTCTGCACCTCACATTGTTTTTTGTATGTTTTATGTATGATTTAGAAGTGCGCCAGTACGAAGGCTTCTAAGCTTGTTTTCTGGTCGCTATGACAACTGTATGACTGAATTATTATTATTATTATTATTATTATTATTATTATTATTATTATTATTATTATTACTATTATTATTATTATTATTATTATTATTATTATTATTATTATTATTATTATTATTATTATTATTATTATTATTGGTAGTAGTAGTAGTAGTAGTGGTATTAGTAGTAGTAGTAGTTATTTTGTTGCGCCAGCACAAAGCCCTGGCGGTTGTTCCTGGGCACATTACGTGATTGATTGATTGATTGATTGATTGATTGATTGATTGATTGATTGATTGATTGATTGATTGATTGATTGATTGATTGATTGATTGTCGTGCCAATTTTATATTGCAACATCGCAAAGAAGAAACGGGAAGGTAATGGGGGAAGGAGGGGTCTGTCCACACGGAGATCGGGAGAACCTTCTGTCATTGCAGTGCTCGCATTGTGGCCACTTACGCGTGTATGTTAAAAACAAATCTTGTGGTAAATTCCATTGGCGGATTCGGAGTTGCCGACGAACTATCCGGCGGAGAGCAACCGAAGGAAATCTGCCAATGGAACACAAGTGCCTTCGTCAGAGTAAATGGTAGGGGGCGCTAGCACACATCTGCTTCGCAAGCGGCCAGCATTCCTCGCGTTTCACGCCGTTTTCGCCTTCACGGGCGCGAGCGGAGAGAACGGGTGCGGTCAAACAGCGCATTGCACCGCGTTCGTGGTACGCCACGCTCTGCGCACGCGCAGGGAGCTTGCGACTTCCGGTCGAATCCACCGCTTTTCGCAGAGTATAGAGAGCTGCTCCGTGGAGTGAATCTGGCGGCGTAGCTGCACCGGATCTGCCAATGAAACGCACAGGGAGCACTCTCAATCTGCCAATGGAACAGATTTGCTCCGAATGGAGCAGAAAAACTGCTACCGGACGTGCTCCGAATCTGCCAATGGAATTCATCGTTAATTTGTCAGCATTCTATAGGGTTATATGTACTTCCCTAGGAAAACCGTGCATCCGTCAGGTAACGCTTTACGGTCCACGGGATTGCAGGGAGTCTTACGTATACGTATACGTGACAGTTCTGAATTACTGAAAACGCAAAACAATACAGTTGCCACAGCAAGTAGTCATACCACACAGTCGGCTCCGAAAGAAAGCAGTCCACTATAGTTGTAACCATAACGTACAGGGCAGTTGACGAAACGATGGCTGATATATCGCCTAGAGCTGACTAAATGATGACTATAATATCAGGTAATAATGACTAGCGTTGGCTAAATCATCCCTAATGTCGGGTAGTTTCTCTAAACCGGACGTTCGTCTGGTTAACCTGCCTGCCTTTCCTCTTCTCTTTTTATCTCTCTCTAACGTTTACTACATATTTCCATAGGTTGGTTAAATAACGGAATAACGGTTAAATAACGGATCTGACATTTCTTCGGTATGGTGTTTATACTGCAATTTTTATATGTTCTCGAATATCAATTGGACTTTTTTAGTTATAAAACAGTCACATCGCCGTACAGCGAATTGTGCGCTTGCAATAGACTGATTAACTTTTAATAACTTTGTTATCCTATGCATTAAACCGTTGTCTTCCAAGAGGAGGATGCGTGTATAAACAGCATGTTTCAGCCTAAAAAAATAAAACGCGGGTGAGATAGCAGGAAAATCAGCAACGCAAAACAAGCTAACAAAACAAAAACGGTGAGCTCAACACTAAAAATGTCCAAAAAGAACACAAGTGAAGGTTTCCCTAAAAATTATAGTTGCCGAAAAAAAAATTAATTTACCGAATGGAAAGAAAAACAACAAAGCACACCAATTGTTCAGAACATTTTCTAAAAAACCCGAAAACTCTGATATCTGGCAATAAGATGTCTTGAAACTAATTTGCCCGTTCGTTTACCACAGATGGCACACGTGTCATAAAAACTGCAAGTCGTCACGATTATCAAAATCAATCTTGATTTCAGGATGTGACGAAGGAGTATTCAGAGGCAGGCTCTACATACTGTTGTCACCAATTTCTTTTTTATTGCGATAGCAATTATATGGACACACTCAACGGGTTTTTGTCGTCACCGTCACCGTAGCCGTCTTGTTCCGTATAAAGCCGAAATCTAGCATCGCCCCGGCATCGTATGTTCTAAACGCGCGCGATCGCTGGCGACGAACGCGGCTGAAGCAGAGATGAAGCGAGCCGGCCATCTCCGTCGCACGGAGGGCGCATGCGATAACATCATCCCGCGTGCGAGGCCTGCCAGCGATTGCTCCTCAAGCAGAGAGGAAACGTCCCGTCCGTCTTGAAGGATCGTGAAGGGACGCCGGGGTAGGAGGGGGGGGGGCTGTGTCGCTCGAGCAGCAGCTGTGAACTTTGATCATAAGGGCGCGGTATTTCAGCAGGCATCAGCAAACAGCTCGTATACCCTTCATCGTGCTGTGCTCTCACTGCTTCGCGCTGCGACAACATGCTGCCCGAAAACGGCTTCTCTCCCTGGAGCGGCCGTATTTCCTTACACCAGCGTTTGATAGAGTTAAGCGAGGTCGGATCCAAAAGAGTTAGCTGCTAGCTTTACTTCGTATAACATTACAATATGTTGCTATCGCATTCATTGATTCGCCCTTGCGGCGATACTGTGATTTTTTTATGAGAGTACTTCAGGTATAGAGTTTTGTTAACATTGTTACTGAGACATACATTGTGGCAGGGGCGTCATTGTAACGAAAGCACGCGGTAAGCTACGAGACGGGGCTGCCACAGCTTACAAACCAGTAAACATCTTGAAATGAAGCCTTCTATATGAGGGCCGCCTGCAAAAAGTGTAATCGTCTATGTGCACTGTGTTGTATTTAGTAGTAATTTCGACAAACTTGAAATCCTCCACCTCTTTCTCTCTTCCTTTTTTTTTTGTTCTTCTAAACTCTACGTGGCAGTGTACTTCATGTGGTCTGTATATATATTTAAGTCGGGCGGGGGCGTCGCGAATGCGGCAAGTAACCAGCCAGTCATTCAATAGCATGTTATACGTTCTACACTGCGACGTCTACTATACCACATAAGGGCCCCCATCAACACAACGAAACGAGGCTTCGGTACGGTCCGGCATGAGGCCACCAAAGCGAGGCAGGAATACATCGCATGTCCAGGAAACACTCTCCATCGTCGGCTGCCCTGTTTGTCGTGCGTCGCGGCGACGAATGAGCTGCAGTCATTATATTGCCGAGCAACCGGCGCTAGAACGCGCGCAGGCCGGCAGCCGCAATTTCCAGTTACGCGCATCGGTGCAATCTCGCGATCGCTACAGAACGAATGGAGAAACGCACGGACCCTCGCAGAGGATGCGTGCCCGTGGACAGCCGCGGGCTGTACCGCAGACTGGTCGTTGCTAAGGGTTTACGTACCTCTTCTTCTCGGCGAGCAGTTCTTTTCTACGTTTATTTCTTTTTTTTTCTCTCTCTCTCTTTGGTTTCTCGTTTCTGGCCACTTTACGAGATGGCAAATTGAACGCGCCATTGTCCCAGATTAGACCGTGCCGAAGCCGGAGGACGTCGCCGGTCAGCGGACGGGCGCGCCGGCAGAAAATTAGCGCGAGATTTATCTCCCCGCTCCCACTGTCTCCTTGTTAGGGGATTAGGAACCGCGACGCTGGTCCACACACTACACTATTATAGTCGTCGAAGAACGAGCTACGAGAGAGCTATTCACTCCAGAGATCCTATTATGGGCCTTCTCATGTAAAGTGCACTTGGTTGTTTTTCGCATTCTTTTCGGCGAATAAATATTCTACTTGTACGGCGAGCTTAGTGCAGCTTGTTGTCTGAAGGGAACTGCCGCCGTTTTACGACTGTTTTAAGACGGGGCCATCAGAACAGCGTTGACATGGAAGGTGGAGGGAATGTCGCGACACTATTGCGTAACTCGCTCCTTCGTCTGTTACTCAGTCGTATCGAGCCCGAGTCCTTTCTTTGCACCTTCATTGCCTCCGGGATTCGCACCCACGGTGGGCGAGCGATACTGTTGATACAAAGCAACGTAGCCATGCAGCGACACGCAGCGACGGCTGCGTAGGCGCCATGGTGCAAGCTGTACATCTCTCTCTCTCTGAAATCCTTTGTCCTTGTGTTTAGTCGCAGTATGTACACTTAGATCTCTTTGGTGTTGTGTCCTTTTATCGTTTGGCGCGACGTGCTTTGGATGGCGCAGCGTCTGGTCGTTCCGCAACAGAAATACCAGTTCGAGTGAATGAGCGACGCGGAACAAGCGAATCGAATGTCCGTCGCCAGTGGCCGTCTACCCGCGCCGCTTGGCCAGCTACGTCGCCATGTCGAAACTGAACTGGCGCATTGCATCACCTTCGCCCATAGGGCGTTTAACAGTTGGCAAAGTGCAAGTGCACTTTCGACTGGGGCCAGAAGCGTGCGTGTCAGTGAGACAATGTCGGCGACGCGCTCGTTGCAACGCCCCTCTAGAAATAACATCTCAAGTCGATGTATAAAAGACTAATGACACCTTCTATTTCTCTTTTTACGAACTTCTGTGTGTGCTGCTCTTGGGGTCTACGTATTAATAAGCGCTATGTGGACGTTGGGTACACGCACGCACGCACGCACGCACGCACGCACGCACGCACGCACGCACGCACGCACACACACACACACACACACACACACACACACACACACACACACACACACACACACACACACACACAAAAAAAAGAGATATATCCGGACTCTGTATAAGAAGCACCTGGTAGCCGTGGCAGATCGCGATTTCCTCCGCGCGGCAAAATCCCAAAGGATGTGTTTCGGAAAGGAATCAATCAACGCTAGGCGAAACGCAAGCAGCGCTCCCGCGACACCCTAAACTTTTTTCTGTCAAACGTATTTTGAAGTTTATTCGCCAACCATAAGACATCTTGCTCCACGCCCTTGTCTGGCTCTTGACATCAGACGGCCGCTGCTTGGAATATTGGGACAGAGTGTGCCATTGCAATGCGGTACACGCATGTCACCTGAGAATTTTTCCCGAAAACAACGCTCAAGTTATCCCGAGGGAGACATCAGACTTTCAAGTATTGCACAAAGGATATCTCACGAGCAAAAATACTAAACCTGGAATCGGCGTAGATGAAAAACATGAAAACGAAATGCAAAACGTGACGCGCCTTTATTTCGTCTTCCCGCTTCTCATTTGGCAGTTGTTGTCGTTGGCGCCTTCTTCCAAGGACTTGTTTACAAGAAATAGTGACAGGTATACTATATTGTGCTTTTATATTGTTCCATTTCTTTGTTTCTGCTTTAGTTTGCATGATGCTTACGCCTGTACCAATGCAGCTAAACAACGGGAGTATCAGTTGTCCTGAGGCCACAGTCAATTCTTACTCTGTCAAAAAAATTTTTCGCACGTTCATTTTCTTAATTGCCTCTTCGTTCCAGGACCTGAAACGTGCAATATTTTTGCACTCTTCTGAGCCACGCAGGGAGGTCATTAGGAATGCTGCAAAAAGAAAAACCTTTAATATGCGAAGCAATCACTATTCCATTCTTCGATGGGTTGCTTTTGTGGGTGCCCCTGGCACTAAGCAGAATAGTACATAGGAAGCAGAAAAGGTTCAAAGATGCCGAGCCTGGTTTGGTTTTGTTTTTTCATCGTTTTTTCTTCTCGATGCAGCTTGTGAAATATACCGTTGTAATATCTATATACAGAGGCGGTTTTGAAGGTAACTCTTCATCTTCGACGACGCCCACGTTTTGAGCCGCGACCTGCTCAAGCCAAGCCACAAAAAAAAGAAAAAAAAAACATGGCGCAGGTAAAGGCGTTTACTCGGCGTCGGAAAACAGGATGAACAAAAAAAAAAAAAGAAACTTATACCTAGCTCATTCTGTATGCATAGAAAATTCGTTTCGAAATGAGAACCTACCACTACTTGCATCATGCTCAGCAGCTCAGCGCAGCGATCCGGAGCAGAATTTCAGAAAACGCTCAGAAGGCGAAAGATAATATTTTTTTAAACACAAAAGTGTTTTATGCCGGGCCCCACAGGCACTTTACCGATCTCATTGTCATCGTCACAGAAATGAGGGCGGTAAAAGAGTGCGCCACCTTAGTATCCGCGTAATATGCCTCTTATTTCACCTCCGCTCTCTTATTTCACAGGTGATTTTTTTTTTATGCATTCTGAGTTGAATAAGAAAAGACACCCAGTTTGTATGTTGTTCAGGATTCCACTAAAGGGTAGGGGGACAGACGCCTCGTCTTCGATTGCACAGCTACAACACGTACCCTAAATTAAATAATTAGAAAAATAAGTAAATTACAGTTTATTAGAGAGGTAATACAAATAACTGCGCTATTTATGGCGTATGCTGAAACGAATATTGAGTCTCCGTATAAAAAACTCACAGGTCCCCTTATGCATTCGTCTAAGACGACTCGAAGGCGAAGGCCACCTTCTTTTTCTTCTCTGTCGATGCATTGATCCTCCCCCGCCCCCCTCCGAAAGCTTTGTGCACCTCACCTGGTTTTGCACTGCCTCCGTGATCGGCCCTCCTTTGACCCACCGGCCCATAGAGTTTCCTACAATACTTACTAGAGGGAACTCTGGCGCTAGTGTCTAAGGGAGCTGCAACACATGGCGCTTCAGCCAGCATGGGAATGATGGGTAGTACACGGATTTGTCTAAACTTCGTTCTTTCGGCTCCGTTTGGCTCCGCATTGCCTGCATCCGCTTTGTCGCAAAACGAAGTCCATCAAAAAGTCAGCAGTTCCACTTCACCACTTTAGCTTTGTTAGGCTCACCAATTCAAATCTGGTCAGGAAGTTCTCAACGATCCATTCTTTTATCTGAAAGAAAACCAAAACGCAGCAATAAACAAAGCCACAAGTGCGTTCGAAGCCCGCAAATACGAAGACTAGGCAAATCCGTGTACTACCCATCATTCCCATGGGGGCTGAATGATCGCAGCGCCAGAGTCCCCTCTAGTTAACTTTAGAAAACTCTATGCACCTTGCCCACCGATGTCATATGATGACGTCATCACGTGAAGTGACGTCACGATGACCTCACAAATATTGGCGATTTGTGACGTCATGATGACGCCATACGGTGTGGTCAACACGTGATGATCATTTTTTGCATCACTCGAGTTGACGCCGCCGACGACGGTCCATTTTCGCGTTTGATGAGGCATCTAAGGCTTTCGCCTTACGCACGAGGCTTTCGCCTTAAAGCCTAACCATTTCATTTTATCCACAGCCCGTCTTTTATAAAGCGTCGTGCTCTGGGCAATCGTCTTGGAGGTACACCAGGGAGTATAAAAGGTTTTCCAGGAGTACGATGTACACCCTCAGACTATCGGACTAGGGTGCGATCGAAACACCGTGTCTAGGAGCTGCAAATATAGCGCCATCAGGCCGTTGACTAGTGACCGGACCGGTGGACTTCAACGCAGTCCGCCTGGGACGGCTCTATGGGCTATATGCATTGGGCTGCTCTAAAAAAAATATTCCTCCTTTCCCATTCCACTTACGAAGCGCTTGAGTGAGGGGTGAAACTTTAAGAGAGGTTGTCATGATCGTCATCTCGAGAAAACTATATTTCTAACTAGGGCTGCGTCAGTGTGTTTTTCTGCCTCATTCGTCACTGCTCAGGGGTAAACAGAAAGCACACCTCTCGCAGTGTAAGCCAAGCAAAGCCTTTAGTCGCCATCCTCTCCGACCACGCGTGCTGACCTTTTCTCCTTTACTTTTTCTTCTTTTCCTCCTTCTATCGTGCATCTAGGGGAACACTATTTCGCGCTATTGAGGCCGGTCGCGAGTCACACTATTGAGCTGGAGCCTGCCGCGCTTTGGTACGCGCCATCGCTCAAAGCCGCAGTGCGCATACGAAACTGCGGGGACAACAGAGTTTCATCATTCAGTATTATTAGTGCTAGAGGGAAAGGTGGGCCTCCCGTCTTCGCACGCTATAGCTAGCATGAGATGGGCAGCTGTACACAGGGGATAGCTGTGTAAACATAACACCTCCGCGCCAATTCTGATGGGTTCTGGCATATATGTGTGTCTCAGCTAACTCAGGCCAAGCTAATGAAAGAGCAAGTGCAACGACATACGAAGGGGCAATCATCAACAGCGCTTTGTTAGTGGTAGCCTCCCGCATAATGGCAATTTTTTTTGTTGTAAATGCTTACTTATTTACTGAAATTTCATTGCCTAAATCTTTCATTACTTGTATACTTGCAAAAATTAGGACTTCCAATCCTGCATTGCATCCGAGAACATCATGCTAAAACTTTTCGGCATGCTACAGCCTTCGTAATTTCTATTTCTGCATTTCAAATACAGCTGTCTCAGCACTATCTTCCGGGCGTCACTGGCGCTTGATTTGTGCAAACAAATATAAGCCATTAGCGCACGCAGTCGCTGTTGCTACCCGTATCGTTGAACACGACCAGAGAGCATTTACTTAGAGACCTGGGGTGGAAGACGGCCAGACTTTGACAGTATGTGCACTACAACCCGCAGCGCACGCGTTCAAATAAACCCCGTTTACACAACGCGATGAGAGAAATCGATAGCGGCCAGTATTTCTAAGGGTCTATTGACGCTGTACTAACGGGAACTCTGAGACAGTTCCCAGAATATCCCCTTTTGGCCATCGCATATTGGAAAACAGTAAAAACTCGTTAATTCAGATTTAACGGGACCGGAAAATACTGTCCGAATTAACCGAATGCTGAGTTATCGAAAGTATCAAGAAAAAAATAATAAAATGTCTATTACGTCAATGCGCTTTCATTTTCTTGAGAAATACGTAAATCCAGTAATTATTTTGTATATGAGCAGTGCAAAAACCGCAATTTTCGTTATTTGCGACTTCGTTCACAATGTGCACATGGCTCAAGACCCCGGGTCTTAATCCCAAACGTGCTATGAACTCATACCTTATTATGTACCAACAACGCGATTGTGGATGGTGACCAGGCTTTTCTGAAAGTCGGCGGCCGTTTCGGCTGGCCGTGAATGCCGTTTTCGTTCCTTTGCGTCGCACATTTGATGTGCTTCCCGATCGGCGTGCTCCGAGGATCGTTCGAATTATCCGATTTTCCGAATTAACGAGCTTTCTTTACTGTATGTGCAGCCATTATTATTATTAACGCAATAGCGTTAAAGAGCTCGTATCGCAGAAATTCCGCCGTCGGCGTCGGTGTCGGCGCCGTTGGTTGTGAGCGAAAAATCATCATCTTGTCCGTGACCGAAAAATCGAAAAAGCTGCAAAATACATAATAAAAATGTTGGGTCCGAGTGAGAATCGAACCCAGGCCGTCTGCGTGGCAAGGAGGTGTTCTACCACACAGCCACGCCTCTGCTTGGAGCTGCACTGAAAGTAACTTTCATACTTGCCAAAAATACGCGTCCTGTATACAGGTGTCACAGTACGAGATGTAATATCGCAGTAATATTGCGTGGTACAAGCGTACATTGCCATAGGCCGTCACACCGTGTCAATATCATAACAACTTGGTGGTTTAAAGACAGCCACCCATTACAAAAGGCACCACACATTACTGCGCGTATTCCCTTAAGACCACGTAGTGGGTGCATCGCACATTCGGAAATGTTTCTCGCGCATAATTGCTCCTGGTTTAAAGCATGCTACCCATTGCATAAGGCACACATCTTAGTGCGCGCATTCTCTTAAACACTCGTACTGGTCGAAGGGCATTGCACTAGGGGCAGGATGTCGCTATCGCGTTCAACTCTTAAAGGCGAAGCTTAAGTGTCCCCCAATTTTATTATTATTATTATTATTATTATTATTATTATTATTATTATTATTATTATTATTATTATTATTATTATTATTATTATTTAAGTTGACTGCGTCTTGCGTTTCTGCCTTATATCTTGTCGCACTATTCAAGAAAGAAAGAAAAAAAGAATAAAATGGTAGGCATGCGTTGAACACAGCTGTCTCGCCAGGGTTACCGTAGGGGACATTTTAAATATAACCAGACCTGGAGCGAAAAGTAGCCAAAAGTAACCATGTCACGTAATCTTATTGTCAAACTTGTAGCCAAATACGACAGAAGCGATCTCATGAATACATTTTTCATTATTTGAGCAATGAGCAATATCATTTTGAATAATAACTAATGTAGAGTAAAGAGCACAATCTTTTTTTTTTTGTTTACTCTTGCTTAGTCTTCGAGCAGTGAGTTGTGAATAAATGGCTAAATCATTAAAGTTCAGTGCGCTTGCACATAGACAATCTCAAGTATAGAGCTCTTACCAGAGTAGCGTTGGCACATTCAAGCAAAGAACGCAGTAGGAACATTAAACGTTGAAGGAGTTTTTCCTTAAAGCCATGGACCGAAAGTGATTGGTAGCGTCACTTCAAGACTAGACCAGCTTCAAATAGTGAAATATGATGAAAGATGAACGAACAGTCCCGCTTCATTTTGCTGCGTACCTCTGTTTTTGTAAAGCTCACACAAGGGAACATTCGCTCAGCATTAACATTACCCACCGCGGTGCTCTAGTGGTTACGGTGCTCGACTGCTGACCCGAAGGTCGCGGGATCGAATCCCGGCCGTGGCTGCCGAATTTTCGGTGGAGGCGAAAATGCTTGAAGCCCGCGTACTTAGATTTAGAGGTGTGCACGGGCTCCGGGTAGCCCGAAAGCCCGAGCCCGACCCGGCCCGCGGGCCGGGCTCGGGCGGGCCGACGTACTTTCACCTCGGGCCCGGGCCGGACTCGGGCTACTTGGATCTTTATCGGGCCGGGCTCGGGCCCGGCGCAAAGCCCGACTCAAGCCCGAAATATAGAGAATGAGCGGGAATTGTCTTCCAGCACGCATACAGCGCCTTTTCCGCGACCACCCTTTACCGCTTTTCCTTTCCATTCGCCACTTTAAACAAAAGGGGAGCAGGTAAAGCACTGCCTCTGTTGCACTCCGACAAACAGAGAAGTAACATCACATGAGCTAGTGATGGCGCCACGCGACTGTTCGCGTTAGATTTAAGGCCAAATCCCATATGAGTGAAAATGCACGCGACAGTGACGAGCGACCCGACGTAGATCGCCTTCGTGCAAGCTGACGCTTGCATTGCATACCCCATACACGTGACGGCTTTGGCGAGCGAACTCCATTGTTGCTGGCATGAGGCCGTCTACTTGTATAGCAAAAGTGCCGCGAACAGTCTCTATTAGAGACTGTTCGTCGTGTGTCGTTTGATCATATTCGATATGCTCAATAAAATGCCAAATTACCGGAAAACGATGTTTTGTTTTCGCAGCGAACCTTCAAAAAGCCGGGCCGGGCCGGGTCGGGCCCGGGATTGTGTTTTCGTACGTCGGGTCGGGCCGGGCGGGCTCGCAGCCCTTTGCCGTCGGGCTCGGGCGGGCCTTCGACAAAGTCAGCGGGCCCGGGCCGGGCTCGGGCTCGGAAGTACGGCCCGTGCACAGCTCTACTTAGATTTAGGGGCACGTTAAAGGATCCCAGGTAGTCGAACTTTTCGGAGCCCTCCACTACGGCGTCCCTCATAATCATATCGTGGTTTTGGGACGTTAAACCCGAACAATTATACATTATTAGCTACGCGTTCGCATGCATGAGTGCAACTTAGACTATCCGTCTTTGCAACCGCGCTAAATTCCCTATAAAATACTTCCGCGCCACACGTTTGGGCGCCTCGACGCGCACCAGCCTCCCACCGCAGTGCGAACGTGCCCGCGCATCGGGCAACACGAAAAAAAGCTTA
Source organism: Rhipicephalus sanguineus (assembly GCF_013339695.2). Lineage (NCBI taxonomy): Eukaryota > Metazoa > Arthropoda > Arachnida > Ixodida > Ixodidae > Rhipicephalus > Rhipicephalus sanguineus. Next base: position 139,051,877 of record NC_051176.1, read on the forward strand.
CAAACGATGGGCTGTTGTTAAGCTTGCTGGCTATTGTATCTGTTAATAATGATCTGGTAAATGCGCCAAAATAGAAGTCTAAAGTCGTCAGAAAGTAGGCACAGAGCAAAACTGAATTTTCTGTCTCCAGACGGGGTCACAAAGTAGCCAATTTGGAGCAATGCAGCCATCAACGGCAACCCCACTGTGAGTACTTGAAATGTGGATAGCTTTATGGAGTGTTAAAAATTTCAGGAAATTTCTTACATAGAGATGGTTGATGTTGATTGCATAATTCATAGTAACATAGAGTTCTGCGGGGCAATTGGTAGTTAAAGGCATTTGGTAATTAATGAGATGTTGCTATGCACAATAAGACGTCTGAAGTAGGTCTCAGCTTATTACCCATAATTGAAGGAACATACTAGCAAGTAATGCTAATATCACGCTACCAGCGAGACATTACACAATGTTTCTCTCCCCTGTAGTTCGCTTAAAATATCATTCATTTCCATTTCAAGCGCGGTTGCGATTTCGTATTCTATATCCATATATAGGTTCCATATGCCTGCAAACTATTACTATAGGCGTTGTAAACACTTAATTGTTGTTATCACGAACGTCACAGTCAGGACTTTTTGGATATACGGCCTGTTATTGATGATCGATGACGCCGGTTCCTAACGGTATTCTTTACATCGCGCAAGTGCCCTCTACGTGCTCGGAAGAGAAATGTGGGCGAGCTGGTATCGAAGCATGGCAAATAAGGGACGCGAACTAATGGGACACAATTGAAAACACAGGCAGACAAGGCGAAACGCATCGTTGTCTGTCTGTGTCTTCGCTTGTGTCCCATTAGTTCGCGCCCCTTATTTGCCATGCCCTCTACATGCACCACACAGACAGTGTATTTGACAGCTATGTGTTATAAGCAACCGAGTAGCTATTTGTATGCGCAGGAAAGATACGATCTCGCGGTTATGGCTGGATATACACAATATACTTAAACGAATGCCTTCTTATGTCTGCTCGAAGAAGATATGGCGAAGCCATTCTTGTTACATTATGGTGCCCGACGCTGGGAGTTGTATACAGTCACAGATCTGTGAGACATACAGACATTAATTCCTATTAGGTGGGCGCGGCGCATTAGAGAGGGCAGTGTAATCCCTTCAATTTAATATTGCCCTAATATGCCTTCCGCTGCAGCTCGATAACACTTCAGATGTCCTGCATCGTCTTTACGCGGAGGACATTATCATCTGGTCGTCACAGAGGATCACTCAGGGCAACGGAATGGAAAACCGTTTGTAAATAGCGAGAGACGTGGTGAGCGACTACGCTGAGTCATGCGACCTCAGATGTGCTCCCGAGGTGTCGGAGTTACTGCCAGTCCCTTTGGGAAAGCAGTCCACACCCTGCTCGCCCCGAAATACCGCTGGAGGGACATGGCACCTTGCCGCCTCAGAAAGTTGAGATGCTGAGAATGATTTTCCAGTCGTATCGCACCAATGCCATGCTAGTGAACAGGCTTACGATTAGAGTATCCCAAGTTCACCGCATGATCCGGCGAATAACCAAGACAAGAAGTATGGAGGAGGCGGAGGCGCTTCGGCTTATCCAAGTCTCCGTCGTGTCTCGAATAACTTACGTCATCCCATCCGCACTAATCAACGCGGTGGTATATAAAAACAACACAGCGATCAGAAAGGCGCATAAACAGACGGTGGGTTTTGTGATAAGTACGTCCGCAGAATGCCTACTCCGGCTTGTAGTGCACAATACGGCAAAGAAGCTAACCGAGGCACATCGTTCTATTCAGCCGGAGAACACGATTGGCGGTGTCGGTAACTGGGAGACTCATCCTCTCACGCCTGGAACCCTCTGTCCCGCTCCACCCCCGCCACCTAAGACTGCAAGCGTACCCCGTGTCATCTGGGGCAACATCGTACTTCCGCTACCTCGCAACAAGCACCCTATGGACCACTCGCATCGAACAGAGGCCTAGGCCCGTGCGGTTAGCATACGGAAGTCAAGCCTCCAGAGATTTGCTCCAGAGATTTGCCCTCCAGATTCTGCTTGTCCGCCTTTCACCGGACCATCAGCCGCGACAGCTATACCGTAATCGTGAACGAAGAGCATCGAAGTGGCATTTCAATCCCCCGAAACAAACTCCTCCAAGCAGAGGAAGAAGTCGTATGGCTCTCTCCCAAGCTAGACTGAAGTCCGACTCTCAACAGGCGTGCTGCAGCTAGAGGTGTGCGCCGCCTGTTTTTGGTCACGCTGCTCGCGCCGCCGCTGAAGTCCCAAGAGAGATCACGCCGCCGCCGCCGCCGCCGCCGCCGCTGCCGCCGCAGAAATAAGTGGCGAGGAGATGACCCCTGTAAGAAGGATACTGAAGGCGAGAACGAAACCAATCGAAAAGGCGCCGGATTATATGATTCTTGCAACGGACGCACTCTTTACAGCGGAGACGATGCAGCTTTCCAGGAAAAAGGCGAGCCCGCTTCGCCGGTTTCTTTATATTCTTTATTGCGTTAGCAATTGTATGGACACTCGGGGCAGGTTTTTACCGTCGCCGTCATGTTCCGTATAAACTCTAAATGGATAACATCGCTCCGCGGATTGTATGTTCTACCCGCGAGTAAAAGCTCGCGAGCGTTGGCAAGGAATATGGCTAAAGCAGAGGTGAAACAAGCTGGACATCTCCGTCACACGGAATAACATCAACTCGCGTGCGATGCCTGCCGTCGATCGCTCCTCAAGCAGAAGGAAACGCCCCGCCCGTCATTTGCTGGGCGAAGGAGCAGGTAGGGATGTCTGGGGAGAGGGACTGCGTAACTCGAGCAGCAATTGTGAACTTTGACTATAAGGGCGCGGTCGAGAGCGCTGGCACGCGCGCTATTTCGGCAGACGTCCCCCAGCGAACGGCTCGTATACCTTCTATGCGCTGTGGCCGCTGTGAGAGCTGTGATCTCACTGCTTCGCGCTCGGACCACTGATACGACGAACTGACAGAAAACCGCTTCTCTCGCGGGAGCGGCCGTATTGCCATACACCAGCGTTTTCTAGAGTTAAGTGAGATCGGAGCAAAAAGAGTAAACTTCTAGCCCTCGTTCATGTACCATTACGGCGTGTACTTATCGCATTCACTGGTTCGGCCTCCCCCTTCTCCCCCCTCCCCCCCTCCCCTCCCACCCCCGCGCCGCGCCGCCGCCGGTCCGATGAACCCCGCCCCGTTCACGCGCCGCCGCCGGAGGTGGAAACACCGGCGCGCCGCCGCCGGTGATTTTGGGTCCGGCGCACATGTCTAGTCGCAGCTACGCTAGCGGCAGAATTCATATTAACACGCTCTGAATCATGAGCTAAAAGCCACGAACGCGACCAATCATGATCATCTACAGACGGTCATTTCCTTTTAGTGTTCTGTTCCCACTGGCAGCAAGTTGTTTTTTCGTTCATTTTATTTAATTTCCCATTGGCTCGTAATTACTACACTTCAATTAGAAGCTACAAATAATGCTACCTACGCTTTCCTTGGCTTCGTTATCTGTTGGCTCCCACGCCGCCGCCCGAAAACTATTTCGGTACTCTTCGTAACAGCTGCGCTGTAATAGCCAACAAGTAATAATAATAAATGTTGGGCTTTTACGTTCCAAAACCACGATATGATTATGAGTGGAGGGTGCGTATTAATTTCGACCACCTTTAGTTCTTTAACGCGCGCCCAAATCATAGTACTCGAGCGCTTCACCACTGAGCCCTCATCGGAATGTGGCCGCCACTGCCGGAGTGACACCCGCGACCCCCTATATTTAGCGCAACGCCCCTGATATACCACCTCGGGCCATCGCACGAAACGTCAAATGCCATATAACTATGAAGGCAAAATTCCTGTCGCTGAGCTTTCTCTATGCCGTCTCACGGGGGCCTGATAGTTGCGCACTACAATGGCGAAGCGATCCATTACCTCCTGGTAACGATTTTCCCCGTTTCGCAGCATGTAGGACGATCGAAACCGTGGGACTATGTCACTCCACGTGAGAACTGTCCGTAAACGTAACGACTAGAGCAATATAGCGAGTTCTCATCCATCTTTCAGTTCATCACTTCGATCTTCTGCGTCTTGTTCTTCGTTGTCGTCTGAAGTAACCTTCGAGCATGCCGTCATGAAAATGTAGTAACAGCAAAATCTCGTTAATTCGGGTTCCACGGGACCGGAAAAAATGTCCGAATTAACCGAATTCCGAATTATCGAAAGTATGAAGAAAACAGTAAACAGATGTCTATTAGGTCAATACACTTTCATTTTCTTGTGAATACGTCAATCCGACTTACTTTGCATAAGAGCGATGTACAAGTCGCAATTTTCGCCACTCGTGACTTTGTTCACAATGTGACCTCGGCGCAAGACATCACTGTCTTAAAGGGACTGTCTACCGCTCGGAAATTTCTTTCTGATTGTGGTGAAAATGAAAAGATCGTTCATCCCATCGGCGGCAACGAGCATGCTTTTGTCGCATTAAAAAAGGAATTATATTTTTAATTTGACGTTGAAAATCGTAAAAAGATGACCGCTAGCGCCCCCCAACAGCGATGTGGTCAATCTACTGGTAGGACAAGAAATCCTAGCAGGTAGACTCATTTTTCTTAAAAACCAACATGTACAGCTTGAAATTGTATTTTACGCACTTGAGGCAGCTTGCGGTTGCGTCAGAGAGTAATTTTTTGCTCTTTTTTTCTCACGCATCCAAAAAGGTGCCCGGTGACGCTGCTTGCGGCGTCGCCTTCGATTGCGCCTGCTTGAACTAATGCGATATGCCATGCGGCTCTCCACGCTTGCCTTACTGTGCCGATATATGGTTGTTAGGATGTCTCACATGTGCTGCGCTGTGAAGGCGTACATTTACCGTCTCTTTTTGTTTAATCGGCTTGGACTGCGGCAGCAGTGCTAAAGTTAACGCATAGACTGCGATAACATCAAAACAAGTGTTCTGTAATCGTATAATAAGGCTTCATTCAGCCGCTAACGCGCTGAAAACGACTGTTACATTCATTACATTAGTGTTCAGCGAAAATGAAGTACTCCTACAGAAATCACATGTGCTTTCGGTTTTTTAATTTCTACCGGCACTACAATCGTCATCGCGTCCACCAACCAGTGTTATGGGCATTTTTCACACCAATGGAAGATGACTGAACGCCGATCGAAAACTTATGTTTTAAAAACTCCACTTTCCAGAGAAACCGCTGCAAGGTTGGACACTTCAGACTGTATGCTTTCGTTTGCGGTACAAAACAGAAAAGCGATGAAGGACGGTAGAGAGTCCCTTTAACTAACCCGAAACGTGCTAACCCGAAATGTCGTTGCCGTCGTTGTCATACGTTTTGCGCTGATGACGATGGCGATGCAGACCGCGCCAGCTATGGTTCGGTTGTCGGCGAACGCCGTTTCCGCGCCTTTGCGTCGCACACATGCTGCGATTCGCGCTCAGCGCGCTCCGGGAATCGTTCGAATTAACCGGTTTGCAGCCAGATATGTTCGAATAACAATACGTATAGTCTTGCCGGGACCAGATAACGCGTTCGAATAATCCGATTTTACGAATTAACGAATGTCGAATTAACGAGCTTTTACTGTATTTCCTTTTCTAAAAACCACGGAACCACAGTGGAAGCAGCGTTCTGCGTCTGAGTATTTAGGTTCGGTTCCTGTTGGCGGGGCACGCATTTCCGTGGGGTCAAAATGCGTGAATGTTCTTCCGCCTTGCTTTGTGGGCGCGTTGATGCGCATACAAGTATAGCCAAAGTTATCCCGAACGCCTTCGCTATCGCAATTCTCATAGCACAGTGTTTTAGGGGGTGACATGGCTAGTGGAAAGGGGCGATGAACTTCACGTGATCACCTATAAATCAAACAAACAAACAATGTCGAGTTCACAAATTTTTATTGCGTATATCGAGGATAGCTGAAAGGTGGGAACCCTCAATCCTCGATGGTGTCGCCAGAGGGTCAAGAGATGAAGTCAGCCGCGACGTGTTTTTACACTAACACCATGAGCATATGAGAAGAAAAAAAGTTTGTGTAAGTGAAAACGTATTGCACTTTCATCGATTGAGTGGCGCATACATTAACTATCATATATTTGGTTATTCTCGGCTACAGAGCGAAAAAACACAGGACGGAGAGGAGTGAACAGGGCAGTGCGTCCTGTGTTTTTGTCTCGCAGTATACCAATAAACGGGACAGTGCGTCCTGTGTTTTTTCGTGCTGTACCCAATAAACGAGACAGTACGTCCTGCGTGTTTTCGCGCCATTTGTACCCGATCGATAAACGGGACAGCGCGTCCAGTGTATTTTTACGATGTACCCAAAACTTGGGCAGGCGCTACATTCTTGCAACCCAAGAAGGCGATAGCCTTGGTGCACTCATGTAAGACGAGATGAGCCGCAATGAGCACTACATATGTGCAGCATTGAAGTGGACGCTTTATGCGAGCCTCTCTTCGTGCTGTGCATGTATTTACGTCTCCCGCCTGTCGTGGCCGTCGTTGTTCCTCTTCTAGCTTCGGCGGTCCGGGATCCCCTTGCCTTCGATATCCTGCTCGTACAAACGCAGAAGCGCTAGCAGCGACACGCGCTTCTTCCGCCGGCATACCTGGCGGACGTGCCCGTGAGCCGCAAAGGCGTGCACACTCCATCGCTTGCCTCCTCGCCGCCGACCAGCGCCGCCGACACCACCGGCGCCGCAGCAACTAAACCTAGTTTGACGTAAATGCGCAGCGCGTGCTCGGCCACCTGCATGCGCTGTATACATGGCCTCCGAGATTGCGCGCCGGCGGGTTTCTTACCGGCCGTCCCAATCGCACGGAGAGGGTGTAAATTCAAAGGTGGGCGTGGCCCGCTACTCCGCATGGCGGCGCTCTCCACTGTGGGTCAGAAAGGATGCCGCGCTTTTGGCGCGGCTTGCGTGAGGTGACGAAAAAAAAAAAATGGTTTTGCGCTTTTATATAACCTCCCACTGATTTGTAAATGTCAGGTCAATGCGTACGAGAGGCAAAGTGCATGCTGGGGCCTATTTTTTCTCAAATGCGCTTTTTTTGTTGTAGGTATGTGCCTCCTATATTAGAAGTGCGATTGCTCTGCAAGAGATCCGCATGAGCTAGAAACGCACTACGAAGTTTGCGCGCTGCGTTGTATGGGGGTGCTGGCGAAGGAGATAAAAAAAATTGAACGATTATTGGGCTGCGCGGGATGACGCTCGGGGCTCGCGCTTGCCCTGCCGCTGAAGACAGATCAGTCGCAGCGGGCCCTTCGTAAAGGAAAGCTGTTTTCTTGTCGCCCCCGGGTTCTCTCTGAGGGCTCTGGCCAACTACTGGCCCTGAGCCCACAGTAGATATGTTAATCATTTTGCAAGCTAAATTTAAGGCCGGCGACAAAAGCAGCCCCTTTCGAAGCAGTATCGCAAAAAGCGGGCATCGGCGTTTGCTTCGTTTGCGGATTTCCCCTTCGGTGTAACATTCTTTGTCTCAAGATATAGCGAAATGCAAACGCATGTACAGTTGCGCTCAAATTTCCCTGTGGCCATTCGACTGAATATGCCTAGGTATCGGGGGAATCCGCATTCTTACGGTGCCGACGGACGCCGCCGCTGGACGCCGCCGCGTTGCGCAACGCGCGTTGGAAGAAGAAACGCGCAACAGTTGCGCAACGGGCGTCGGAAGGAGCAACGCGCAACTGTTGCTACGCGCCGCTGTGCCATCACGTGATTGCTGAGAGAGTGTGAGGGGGAGAGGCCGGAGCTGGCACCGTGCCAGAGCACGGACGGACGGTCACCCCGAGTATGAGACATTAAAGGCTTTCGCCTTAATACTACCAGATACGAATTGATGCGTCCTTATAGTATTCGATATCAGGAAAATCGAGCAGCTGCAATGCTTTCCTCCGTAAATCGGGCCAAAATAAATGCACTAACAGAAAAAAAATACTTGCCTTCGGTGCATTCAGAATATCCGGCCGCTGATCCTTCCTTGCACGCGAAAACGTGCCAACGTGCACGCTGGTATGCCGTGCGCTCTGCTTTCTGCCGCGGTCTCCTCTGCCGCCGGAATACCCACTAAACGCGCCCTCTCGCTGTAGCCTGGCGCGCGAGGCGCCGTAGACTTTTTTGCTGGGGAGCGCGTCGATTGGGACGGCCGGAGAGAAACCCGCCGGCGCGCTATCTCGGAGGCCATGCGCAGTAACACCTGTTACTGTGTAACGCCGTGGTGAGGCATCCACTGCGCGAGCATTCTTTTTTTTTTTTTTTTTTGGCACGCTCCCAGTGGTTTCCGCACGAATCCGCGGAGGATTTTTTTTTTTTTTTTTGTCACGGAGCGTTTAGCATCAAGGTCACCGGCAGTCCCAGAGGACCTCCAACATAACCAGCTTTGGCCTTTGTAAGGCGAAAGCCTTAGTAAGTATGATTGTGCATGCTTCTGTATGATTTTGCGTGATTATGTATTATTCAAAAGCGTGATTATGTATGACTATATTGTAAACCTTTCTATGCTGTCACATGTTGCCATGTAAATGGTCTCCTTGGCCCCGTCACGCTGTTTGTTTTTGCGACTTTTAGCCTAGGACCCCATCGAGAATATTTCTCTTTACTATTTTTGGTAAATAAAGACAATTAAATTGAGTTGAGCAGTAAACGAGACAGTGCGTCCTCCGTCTTTTTTTTTTTTTTTTTGTGCTCTGCCCAAGAGTGAATCACGAACTCGCCCAAGCTTATACGAGAGGTTAGTTTTATAACAGATAACTGGTGTTTCTGAAGTAAGGTGCGTCGATAATTAGTTGCAAAACTCTACTACAGTTTAAATACGAAAAGAAAAAGACCCACAATTAGCGCGGCAGTTCATCACAACTACAGTGTTCGACGTCATTCATCGCCGTAATTACGCAGCATGGTGAAAAGAAATATTTTGCAGAATTAACGAGATACGACTTTGGACGTAATTTCGTAGGGCGAAACGACAACACAGTAATGAGTGCTGTGTTTTAGTTGTAGTGTGTACAATGTTTAGAAAGACGGATTACCTAACCTGATAACAGGTAAAGCTTGCTAGAACTGTCTTATATTGAGAGAGGTAAAAGACAAATAAATGCAGGTAAGTTCAGAACGGTGTACCTGGTTTGCTTCATCACGCTGGTGGAGAAAAAAAGGGGGGAAAAAGAGAGAGAAAAATTTGGGGAGGCGCGAAGCATGTAGGGAAGGGTGTTTCAGCTCCACTAACGTGAAACCTGTGTAAGGGCGAAGCATGCAGTGTGCGGCAGTGTTTCCCACAGCAAAATCACTGCTAATTGGCAATGAGAGGCAGAAGAAAGATTAGACACAGAGACCCGCAGTCCGCTTTTAGTTAACGTGCACGCTGCGAATCTTTAGTGTTCAACTACGCACAAGAGAAATCTCCCAGCGGCACTACATTGCAGGTCAAGATCCAATAATAATAATATCTAGGGTTTAACGTCCCAAAACCACGATATGATTATGAGAGACGCCGTAGTGGAGGGCTCCGGAAATTTCGACCACCCGGGGTTCTTTAACGTGCACCTAAATATAGGTACACGGGCCTCAAACATTTTCGCCTCCACCGAAAATGCAGCCGCCGCGGCCGGGATTCGATCCCGCGACCTTCGGGTCAGCAGTCGAGCGCCATAACCACTAGACCACCGTGGCGGGGCGGTCAAGATCCAGTGCTTTCTTGAAAAAACCGACTGCGCGCGCTGCACAACCGTTCACCGGCCACCCCTTATATAAAGATCCAGTGCCTATATATAAGGGGTGGCCGGTGAACGGTTGTGCAGCGCGAGCAGTCGGTTTTTCAAGAAACATCGCTAGCAGACGCTGCCTGCGTTGGCGTTGCCTCTCGCGGGTGAGGGCGCGTTCTCGTTCCTCGTGAGCTGGTAGTTCAGCGTTCATCGCAGAAAGAGCGTTTCCATAGTCAACGCGCGCCGTTCGCCCCACGGCAAGCGCTTAGGCGGTGGCGTCCTTTCTTGCGCTCAAGCAAATGGATAGGACACGACGATGCAGGCAAGCAAATGGTCACGACGGTGCACGCGGCGACAGCAGACGACGATGCGCCGTCGACAAGCCGAGACCCTAAGGTGCTTTGCCCCTAAAATTCCGGCAGATCCCACGCATTGTGGGAGTCGATTTCATGCGACGCACACAGCGAGTAGTTGCGTATGCGGAATTTTTCGCTTTGAACCAAGCGTTACGAGGTGGATCGACGTCTTTTCGTAAATTTATTAATCGTGCGCATGTCGTGGGCTCGCGAAGCATGTCGACGGCACTGGCATGTAAAACGTTCGACGTAACGTCGGCACTCACATTCGAGCACAGATGTCAGTTTTATCGCATCGAAGTGCACGCTACGGTGCGATAATGTGAATACCGTATCATACGTGACTGTCGCCGGCCTATTCGACTACGGCCTGTGCGGTCAATGTTTGTTACATTGCTATAAAAGTGGACAGCCAGCACTGCAAATGCAACTGGTGTTGCCCCGACATGACGCTTGTAGAGGATCTTTAACGTAAGAAGTGTGAAGCACGAGCGGGGCTGCGTGGTAGAATACTTGACTGCCATGCAGAATGCCCGAGTTCGATTCCGGCTTGAGCCGTGATTTTTATTCCTTGCTTCCATCGGGACTTTTTGTTCACCAACAACGGCGGCACCGTATTTTCTGCGACACGATCTGCTTAACCATTTCGCGTAAAGACGTGCAAAATCTGTTCTTGCTGTCCCAGGCTTGATATAGACTGTAAATCACCTGTGGCGCATACCTGTATACCACGGGCTGTGTTGCGGGTATGTGCCACACGTGACTGGCAGAATGGGCTTAATGGCGTGCGCGACAGGCAAGCTACGTTATTTGTGTCATGCCGTGTTCGCCATGCACTCTTGTCCTCCTATGCCAATTTTGGTATATACGAAGGTAAAGATGCGCGTAGACGAAGGCGGCTTGATAGATAGATAGATAGATAGATAGATAGATAGATAGATAGATAGATAGAAATGATCAAATCGCCTTTGGTTCGCTAAGAAATGCTTCGCATTTAAAAGGGAAAAGAAATGGAGTAACAAAGTTATGCGTACTTACACGTATCATTGTTCACCACACAATAAAAAGTCGTCGGAAGAGCCGAAATCAAGCGATGTGCCGAAATCTTGAATCCTATATTCACTCTCGAAAGGCCACTTAAGTACAAAGGCCTCATGGTGACACACCTAAGCACCCCTTACGGTTGGTGTAACGCCGCATATTTTGCGCAGAATTCACAAACGGTTGAGTTGCTGCACATAAAAAAAAGATAAAGAAAGAAATACTACCGTGGTAGCTGATGTGCCTGCGAGGAACTGTTACTGCGAAGTTTTACTCAACTGCACGAAAGACCAAAAAGCGATGCTTCCGCCTCATAGGGAAACTACTTGGAAATGTAAACACGGGAAATGTGTTTCCAGAAAATGTTTCTTTAAAACTGAGTTTCACTCGCGAGCTCTACATAAAATCGGCCTTCAGAAAGTTAAAATCAAGTTCAATTCAATTTGGCGAAAACGAGGCGAAAACGAGGCGAAAATTTTTATTAGCACTGTTACCTTGAAAGCAAAATCTTCGTGGTAAAGAAAGCAATCGTGTCTCTATCTTTTTTTTTTTTTTGCGAAATAGAAGATAGCTAACAAAACGCCCCACATTTGCGACAAGCGTACTGATAACTATAAATTGGAACACGTCTCTTTTACTTTTTTCCGCAGTCAATCTTATGCTCCATCGTATTTGCCCCGAAATCTATTACACGCTTTAAAAGGATGAACTACGCCACCATTAAATGTTGTTTAACTGGAAAGGTTAAGAGAAGTAAGAATCCGCCAAATCTAGTTTCAGCACTATGAAAACCATGCATGCAACAATATTTCTTTCCCCGTAAGTAAATAAAAATGAGAATTAAAACATTTAGTACGGGCGAACATAGAAATATACAAAAGGAAAGAAAAGACATAGACAGAATGTCAAGTGCTAAGAAAAATACTAAATAAAATCGGCCGTAATATTTTAAGCACCTTTGCGACCTAAACGCTCGATGTTTCTATTACTGATATGAGCGCCTGCGAAGCGAATTATTAGCCGGTTCATCATGTAGGCAACCAGTACGAATATAGTTAGATATTACATGCCCTCGCATTAATTACCGCATAAAATTATACGTTCTAGTTTAATCCTTCTGAAGGCCTAATGAGCGGGCGGGAAAGCAAGCAGGGGAATACAGAGATATGTTTTAAAGGAAAATCTTCTAAAGGCCTGCGCGAGTCAAAGCGACCGCGCAAACTGTTTCACGTATACTGAAAGGACTCTTCGAAACGTAGCCGCACGCATGAAATAGTTATTTGTTTTTGGCCGCCGAACAAGGGAAGTGACATACAATAAGATCTCACGCATCTGTTTCGGTCAGTACTCTCGTTTGTGCCTTTTTCTCATCGCAACAGATCGCACATAATGCATAATTATGACACTTTACTAAGAACGATGCTCTTTAAAGCAATTGAGTCGCTGTGCGTGCGAACCGTTTGGCAAACAAACGATGCGCCTGCAGAGCAAACTCACTGCGTGTGTGTGTGTGTGTGTGTGTGTGTGTGTGTGTGTGTGTGTGTGTGTGTGTGTGTGTGTGTGTGTGTGTGTGTGTGTGTGTGTGTGTGTGTGTGTGTGTGTGTGTGTACACACATATATAAGCGAATTTCGTGAGAGCAGCCGTCACAAAAATTAGGGGGTGCCGGAAGTGCTTGCCGGCTAGGTTGTGAGAGTGAGAGAAGTCTAGCACTTCGGTGCCTGACAAGGCATCCACGGAGAATGTTATTCAAAAGTCAAGGGTGAAGCCGCCCCTCTGACCCAGATGGCTCTCCCCGCCCCACGACACATACGCCAGGCTTCCGACGCCCCGCGCGGCTGAACTGTACATTATTATTTCATAATGGCAAAAGATTTTGCGATTACTAAATGATTTTTCATATGCTTTCTTTTTAAGCTGGCAAAGCGGGAGAGCCTACCTTGTTTTTATTGCGCACGATGTTGGCGTCGCGCACGGTCTCCATGTTACCGGGCGCCTTGGACTGGCGGAGCTTCTTCCAGATCTTTCCGTACGTGTAGCAGATGACGCCCAGGGGCAGGAAGTACTGAACGCAGACCAGGGCGTGGTTGTAGGCCTTCCAGGTGAGTGGCCGCATGCCTGCGTTGACGCAAAAGGGCCGCTCGCGCAGGCCGCTCAGCTTGTCGACGACGAGCACGACGCGCAGGGCGAGTGCGTTGGGGCTCGCCACGACCAGCGACGAGAGCCAGATGATGAGCACGAGCAGCTTGGCCGTCGCCTTGGAGCAGAAGCGCGCCTTCAGCGGCGACGTGATGGCCCGGTAGCGCTCGACCGCGATGGCCGTGAGGGTGAACACGGACACGTTCACCGAGACCACCTGGACGTAGGGGCAGAAGGCGCACATGAAGTAAGGAAGCGCCCAGCGCTGCAGCAATGCGGCCTGAAACTGGAACGGGATCGAGAAGACGCCGATGATGACGTCGGCAACGGCCAGGTTTGCAATGAACAGGTTAGTGATGGTCTGCATGCGCCGCGACGACGCCACGATCCACAGGACGAGCACGTTTCCCAGTATGGAGACGAAAGAGACCAGTCCGTAGCAGAATGACAGCAGCACGACGATGTCCACCGGAACCTCGTACAGGCTGCTGCTAGTGCTGCCGCTGCTGCTGACGCTGCTGAGAGCGCCTGAGCCGTTGGCAGCAACAGGGTCCACGTCGACGCTCATGTTGGTCGCGACGGCGATGCTCACCTGTAGCACGCTCGTGTTGTCGGCGCCGTCTGTCACGCTGTCATTGAGATTCGACAGCTCGTAGAACTGAAGGACTTCCATTGCGGAAACGTCCACCAGGTCGTTTTCACTTTGCTGTCAACCTAGTACCACCGCTCGCCTAGGCGATGCGCAGTGCAAAACGTGCGCGCTACGCATCGCTCCGTGGGCTCTTTTCCCGTCCGGGCCGTTGGCTCGCGCGCCGTGTCCCTGCCGCCGGCGCATCGGGGGGAATCTGCGACGACTGTTCCATAAGCGCGCCCGCGTCCGTAGAGAGTCTGGCCGCGGGAGAGAGAAATCGGGAGAGCCCTCTACCACGTGATTCGCGCGTCCACCGCTCCGCGCTCCTTCGGAGTTTGAACCCACGTGGAGAAAAAGGAGGGAGGACGCGCGCGGGAGTTCCCGCGCCCGCCCGCGACCGTGCCGCCACCGCCCCTCCGCTCGTGTGGTTAGCGTGGAAGGGAGCGCTCCCGTCTTCCCCAACTCACACCTGTGGGTGACCTATCAAAATGCTCATCGTATCAGCTCTGCGGGCTGATAAATATTAGCAGTAATATATCGCTGGTGAGCTTCAATGGCCATGCTTCCTCGAGAACAAGGAATTAATGTGCGCAGGCGAAAAAATTATTTGAGACATCCCGAATTCGCATACAGTAGTTTCTTGTAAGTGTATGCCAGAAAGCAAGGATAGCACGAGAAGAGCGAAAGAGAGCTACGCACTTTTTCTCTCATTAGTGTGTTCGGCAGGTAGGCTGTACAATGCCCCACCCACAACCCCTCCTGCCACGCCGCTTTGGGCTTGGCCCAACGCGGTGCGGCAGTTTCAGGTTAAGCTTCCAAGCCGCTGCCGATTTCGAAACGCTTTCAAGACGTATGAAGCAATGCAGAGTACCAGCATAGGCGCACGAGAGGGGCCAAGCGGGCGCCTCCCCCGCGCCCCTAATCACCTAAGGCAAGGGCGGGGCAATGTCTTCCCCATACGTTTACTCAGTTATGGCCACGTAGGTTTCTGAAGGTAATAGCGGCCGAAGGGCCCTGGTGTTACATTCCGAGAACTGATTACTTCCCATCTTTACTTCAGGAAAGCCAGTGAGCAATGGCAAGCCATTGTGAGAAGCACGTCATCATTTCATTTTAATTTTTTTGTCATCCATTGTGAAGCATGTTGTCCTTTGTACTCAACCATCACGGGGGGAGGGGGAGGAGGGCGACGGCACTGCCACCAGAAATGAGGTGGGAGGGTAATACCCCTGTCACACGGGTAGATTTAAGTGCGGGTACGCTTAACCATTGTTTGCAGGGTTAACCGCAGTTAACGCGAACGCGTTTCGCAGTGCTACACAGGCTCAGTCATCTCAGCTGAGCAAGCCAATGAAGTCACGTGGTGATCATGTGAGCATTATTTCGCGCAGAAATTTTGAGGTCAATATTGATAAAATAATTTTTCAAATACAGACGTTTTATGGAGTATATGTTAACTGTTTTCATGCCTTAGCTTCGATAACGTGTTAACATTGAGGAACTCGGCGGTTTTTACTCTGAATCTTTCAACGCTGGTGGACGCGCGGCCAGTAGAAGAGCCAGGACAATCCATTCACGTCGTGTTGTGTCTTTTGTCTCTTTGTTTGTGGGATCGAGGCCTATATGTTTGTGGGACTTAAGCAAATACTTGCGAGGCGTGGTGCAATGGCCCTTGTTAATTCGGAAGCCAACATGGACTTTGAAGACGTATAACCGAAAATTCAGAGGTGATTAGCCTTTTTTTGCAGCGGCTGCGCAACATCGGCATAGGCAGCGACTGTGCATCATCGCCAAATTTCATGAATTGGATTCTGACCAAGAACTCGCTCGACGCAGAACCGATAGTTCTTACTGGAAGCTACAGCATTTTCTTCCGGCGAACGTTCTATTCGGGCGTACTCCGGTCATTGTCATCACCATCAGCCTGACTACGCCCACTGCAGGGCAAAGCCCTCTCCCATGTTTCTTCAATAAACCCGGTCCTGCGCTTGCTAATTAAGAAGTATGCCTGCATACTTCTTAATTGGGCGCGAGGCCCACCACTGGAGACGCGGGCGCTGCAATCGCTGTGACGTGCAGGGTTGGATCACGTGACCTCGCCTCGCTCTGGCGAAGGGAAGCGGACGGTTGAATTCATTGTTTTTAACCGCAATTTCGCGGCGTTTTTCCTTTTGAACAGCGTTGTTCTGCTTTCACTACTTGTGTGTGAACCCCCAGAGACTACACAATCCGGTAAAGTGCAGTGAATATATCGGCGGCCTGGTACTTTTCTGCTCCGTGCCACAGTACACTACGTACGCGAGTGGCCAGGCGTGAGCTTTCACTTTTACCGCTACCCTGTTTTTCACGAGCATGATGCCGCAGTCACCTGTCTTTCTTTTTCCTTATTTCAAGTTTATGGTGTTAAAATGGACACCGACCAAGAAGGTTTATAAAAACAAGACGTTCCGGCTCCCGCACGGGAGCCTTGTTCACAGTTAAAAATGAATGCGCAAACAGTTCGGTTGTGTATGTTTAAAATATGACGTAGGCAACGTGCGGACATGTGTGGAAAGTTGCCGTCATGACGATTAAGCGTGTGCGCCGTTGTCTGGATTGTCAGAGATTCAAGATAAAGCCGAGAAGTCCAGTTCATTTCTCTTTCCGTTAGCTTTGCCTTCTCCCGGTCTATTTCGTGGCCAGTTGTTTCTACGTGTTCGGCCAGCGAGTTAGATGAAACATTTCTTACGTCATACATGTGCTGCCTGAGTTTTTGCTGATAGTTACCTGTCTCGCCGATGTAACTTCCACCACAGTTTTCGCCCCCCCCCCCCTTCCCCTCGTCCTCTTGTCCATTTTAATTGTCCTCGTGTCTTTTCCCGACCACATGGGTTTCCTTCAGACTCTCGACTTCAGCCCATGGGTTTCTTTGCTTATAGATTATTTCTGTAAAATGAGCCCATAGCCAGTGTCACTTGTTGTTTTACGCTACAGGCGAAACCAGCCAGTGTCTCTATGTTGTTTTACGCTACAGGCGGAAACATGGCCAGCTTCAAACACTGATTCACCTTCTAACAGTAGCCGCGAAGTGTCATACTGCTTTTCAATGAAGCTTTATAAATGCTGGACGCTGGTATTTTCACTGCAACATAAAATTGCCATTTAGACCACGGTAAGCTACACCTTGCAGCATGGCCATTTAAGTGCGAAAGTAATACAGCTGGCCGGCTCACGGTGCATTTGCTATAGCAATCGAGCCCGATCGGGACCGTATTTTTCGATCGCGATTGGCCCTTTTGTGCAAGCTGGATAACGGAGTCAATCGTCGAAAATTTTCATCCCGATGTGGCTTGGTAGCGATCGAAGATGCACCGTACGTGTGACAACCTTCGAAAATTCGCGTAATGAGAAGCAACAGATAGACATTAAAATCGTGCCACAGACAAACTCATGTGGCACGTTATCTAGCTACAACACTGAATGAGGCGCGCGCGTACATATGGCTCTCGTGCATGTGTCTCCAATCATATGAGACAGGTTGTGGCTGCATGAATCTCTAGGCATACTGGATTGCTTCCCACAAAGCGGAGAAGCCGCTGTTATCGTGCGTCATAGGGCTATGTGTACTAAACAGGAACGTAAATTTACCCATGCTTGTCGTGTCAACCGCGGCTCGTTATTATATGCAAACTTACAATGAATGACGTTGCACAGTTGCCCAAATTTCTTGCAACAAAAAATATGTTTATTTGCCACACGCACGCGCTAAAGCCCATTCGACGCAAAATGATTCGTTACTTTTTACAAAAGCAGCGTGCGCGGCCCCCGCGGTTTCCATATCGGTGGCCATAGCAGACGACGCCGGCAGTCAGGACGCTGTCTAAGGCATTATGGGGACGTAACATTTTTTTATGAGCAGTTATTTAGCATTTCGTACAGTCAGTGATGAAGCTACAGCAGTATTTCACTGATTTCGTTGAAGTGAAGTACAACAATAATAATAAAAATGCAGACGCGAAAGCGGCTGCGGGCTGAGCGGGAGAGGGCCGGCGAAGCAATCCAACCGTGCACGTCACAGGGATGCCTCCGCATGGCGGCGGCACGGTATGTCCTCGCGCCCAATACCATCTGCCCACGTAACTTACTGCCTCCCCATCGCACGCTTGCCTCCTCTTGGCAATCCAGTCTGTTGCTCTTAATGACCAGCGGTTATCTTGCCTTCTCGCTACATGCCCTGCCCACGCCCATTTCTTCTTGATTTCGACTGAAGATGTCCTTAAGACGCGTTTGTTCCCCGACCCACTCTGCTCTCTTCTTGTCGCTATACCTACCATCTTTCTTTCCGTGGCTTGCTGCGTCATCCTCAGTTTAAGTTGACCCCTTTTCGTAAGCCCTCCAGCTTTATGTCCCGTGGGTACGTACCGGTAAGATGCATCTTTCATATACCTTTGTATTGGGGGATACTGGTAGAGTACCATTCATGACCTGTGAATTGTGCTCCACCCCAATCTTCCAGTTACTTCGGTCTCGTGGTTGGGGTCTGCGGTCACTTTCCCCACCCCCCGCGGTGGTGCTTGCTGATACTTGCTGTCCTTATGCTTCGTTGACTACTGAAGCTTGAGTGATTATGCCCTTAAGCAGAATATTAAAAACGCTGTAAATTGTTCCGTGTATAATAGCAAGCGACATGCATTTCGTCACTTCCTCCTAGTCCTTAGTTTGTACTTTTGCACCATGGGACACTGAGCAGCCTCCGTTGTAGTTCTAATAGTAGAGCATCGGAAGCGAAATAAAAAAAAAATGTTATTACACCTTGGGACAAGCTGCGAACCCTGTAAACCGGCGACCAGACCATCTGAGAATGCATGCTCAAAGCAAGTTTTTTTTTTTCGAACAAGCAGACTACTTTGTTCGGCGGAACTTCTGAGAGCACTGTTCCCGCGCTCCATGAGTTCGATTTCACGAGTTCATCTGTATTCGTTAGAGAAAACAAGATACATTACTTGCATGACAAATGGCATTGACAGCGTGCTGTGATTAATGAAGTTGCGCCAATGGCGTGTCGACATTATGCAGTTCAAGCGATGCAGTGTTTAGAACGCTGATTCAATAAGAGTTTTGAAACTGAGACTATGGTTTGGAAATCAGCAGCAGTATTATCATTATTAGCCTATTTAGGTCCACTACTGCATTAGGACGTCGGCCATCCATCTCGAATTATTTTTGTTTTACCCGAGCTGATTCCATACAATGCTTGTGTAATTCTTAGTTTCGTCACATCAATTGATTCTCCCATTAGCAGCCACCTTGGCACTCTAATAGACATCAAGTTTATGCTTATTATTCATGGGTTTGCGCTTGAAGTCACGTGGTTAATACACGTGCCTATAATCGTAAGTGTTATCGCTGCTATCGCGTCTTTGGAAGGCAGATTGGTTGTGTGCGCTTCTGCAGGGCTGCTTGTATCTTACCAGAATGGTGGTTCTGGGACGCATTATGCAATGTGTGCTCTGGTGTTCTTAAAAGGAAGAACTTTTTATTGCAGCGTTTACAGTATTCGCAATCATCTTTTCTTGTTGACTTGCCAAGATGATTTATGTTGCCTTGCACACAATTTGCCGCCGGTGGGACCCGCACGTATACGACCTAAAAATATCTGGGGTTTAACGTCCCAAAACCACGATATGATTATGAGAGACGCCGTAGTGGAGGGCTCCGGAAATTTCGACCACCTGGGGTTCTTTAACGTGCACCTAAATCTAAGTACACGGGCCTCAAACATTTTCACCTCCATTGAAAATGCAGCCGCCGCGGCTGGGATTCGATCCCGCGACCTTCGGATCAGCAGTCGAGCGCCATAACCACTAGATTACCGTGGCGGGGCCACGTATACGACTTGGCTTTCCTTCTACATTAGTTTTCCTTTTTTTCGTTAGTTCGTTGCCAGAAAAAAAGAAAGAAAGAAACGCAGGTAATTTCCTTAACGCTTTCTTTCATTTCATTATTTGTTCAATGTTTTTAATTATTACGCACAAAAGTTATGCCCCTCAGTTCCCCGTTTGTCTCAAAGGTCCTGGCTCTGACAACATTGATGCCTATGGGTTGACAAGTGAGATGTGCAGGCCAGTTGTCTGCCCCAAAAATCGGATATTATGTTATGCCTATGATTCGACGAATGTATACATTTGCATCCACATACGTGCTCATGGGAAGCACTTCCTATGTCACTGCAACGGTAGGTTTGCTTCGCATACAAAAATATCCAAGAAATCGCACGGGAGATGACCGCCGCCTTAACTGAGTCATATAATTATAATGTGAGTCATAGAAGAATTTATGGGAGCAAAGAAAAAAAAAGTGGATGCTGACCAACGCAACCGTCTTGCGGAGGTTTGAGTGCCATTGTCGACTTGTCTTTTCTTTCACTGTTTTTATGAAATGAGAGTTGCCTTCTCCCATTTGTGTTTGACTTCATTGTCGGTTTGCTATCCGTCAGTTCAGTCACATAAATTAAAAACCGCACTACTCCCAGCACGCTTTTCTCGTCCACTCCAGACTTACGCGCAAAGTTCCTGAAACGTAATCATTAGCGCGCAGAGTTACTGCTGGAAAAACTGCCAACTTCAGTTCATTTTCATCATCGAGGAAGTTTCATCGCGTGTTGCATCTGCATACAGCATGTTTAAGATTCGCGTGCGCTGCGTACATAATTCGGGAATAAGACGATTGCGAAAGGCATTAAAAATTAAGACCTTGGTGGAGCCACCGACCGGGTGAAGAGATGGAGCCTCTTCGCTTCCACCCCTGATCCCGATCCCTTTGGTCTTTTTCAATAAAGTTCCTCGCTCGCTCGCTCAAGGTATATCTGGTATATATCGTATAAAAATTCGTGTCAGCAGGCAAATCGTGAAAGTTGATATGTTGTATCTGCCATGTCGCTATTAAAAGCTCTACCGGAAAAACTGCTTTTCGGACAAAGTGTGCCTCGCTTTTGCGATGCACCGATAGACATGTAAAATGAGATTTATACAATAAAGCATTCAGTGTACTCCTCTCAGAGGGTTTTCGCTCTAAACACGAAAATGCAAATACAGGCGACTTTTTGAAGCTATCATTTAGGAATACTGAGCTTGTGCTCCTACCAAACACAAGACCGCCACTGAAAGGCAATAAAGTGTCGTCATGCTATGAAAACAACGCAAAGGGGTCAACCGGAAGTTAACGAATGGGTTTTTAGGGAAAGAATGAGATGTATAAAGTGATCTCCACACAGGAAGACGTTGAAGAGATGCGGGCGGACTGCTAAGAAGACGGGGAAAACACTCCAGGGATACGTGGTGGCGGAAAAAGATGAACATAATAACTCCATGCCCTAAATTCCTGGGTGCGGTTAATCCGACGTGTTAGGGCATTAGCACGTATATACGCTTTGCACCTCGGCACGCTGTCCACAAACTATTAGCGAATACGCTCGCAGCACTACGCGGAACGCGCGTGCTCAGTACCGTGACAGCCGGGATTCCCGTCAATTACGATGGCCGGTCTTCTTTGTAACCAACGCAGTATCCCATGACAGCAAACAGATAGATACCCTGTGACCTAGTAACCCCCAATGCTTCTCGGATGACCGAGACTCGCCTGGAATTGTCAGAACGCTAGGGTTACATTTATCGCGCATCACTACAGTGTATTTGTTATTAATGCTAAGCTCGATGCTTATCCCACGTTTCTTCTCTTTCGACACGATCCGGTTCCGTCCACGCTTGTTCTGACCCAGTTTCTAGTCGGGAAGCGTGCTTTGATTTTCAACATTTTATAATAAGCGCCGCAGCCGCTGTGGCAACATTGCGCTCTTGTTCGGCCCACGCGTCAGAGGAAGTTTAAATGACGTACACGATAGATACAGGAAGGGATCAGTCCTTCCTGCAGAGACTGATCTATCGCGCTCCTCTACATTGTTCAACATCTGATTCGCCGTAGCCTGTGTATATATAATTGGCGACAATGTCACTGGGAGAAGCTTTAACTCTCTGATTTATGCGGCATTATGTTGAGTGTCATCGGCTGTATGTACTAGAGCACTGCACGGGCCGGATTTTACGGCCCGGGCCCGGCCCGGGCCCGCTTTATGCAGCCCGAGCCCGGCCCCGGCCCGTGGTTCCAAGCCCGGGCCCGGCCCGGGCCCGGGCGTACTTGACCGTACCCAGCCCGAGCCCAGCCCGGGCCCGTCGTTCCAAGCCCGGGCCCGGCCCGGGCCCGTGCGTTCATTACTAAACTTATCCAGGGCGCGCTTGTTCATGACCAGGCCCGACCCGGGCCCGCTAGAGGATATTAGTTGTTGATGATTATTAATGATGCCGTGCGCTTTGTAGCGGGCGATCGGATGGAAAATCCGGTGTGTACATGCATCGAAATGTTGCTTTGCCCGCGGTGGTTGCCCAGCGGTTAAGCTGTTTCGCTGTTAAGTCCTAGGACACGGGTGCGATTCCCGCCGCCACGGCGGCCGCAATTTGATGGGGGCGAAATGCAAGAACACCCGTGTAGATTCTTTAAGTGCACGTTAGAGAACTCGAGGTGGTCGAAATTGATCCGGTGGCACTACGGCGTGCCTCGTAATCATATCGTGGTTTTGGCACGTAATACCAAGGAATATAAATTAAATGTACCGTATGTGTCAACCTAGAATAAAAGACCGAAATCTTTATTCCTCCCACGGGAACAACCGTGATCTGGCGCATTGTTAGTGCTGTATATATATATATATATATATATATATATATATATATATATATATATATATATATATATATATATATATATATATATATATATATATATATATATATACGTGATCCGGCGCGTTTATAAGGAAACCCACAATGATGTACTTGTTACTTTGACATAGTCTGGTCCAGCAGACGAAACGTTGGTGAAAATATACAGTGCCAATCTATATCTATACTGGTGAGAAAAAAAATAGCACTTCAACTGTTTTTCTATTTTTATTGCTAAGCTTTACTAAGAGCCAGCTCTTTGTACGTGTCACTTCAGCTTGGCACAGTATACCTTAGACCATGCAATGCATAACGTTCGCGTGTGCTCGAAGGCCCGACTTACGCCTTTTAATGAGCTGGTCCGAGTCCGGCCCGGCCCGCAGCCTCAAGCCCGTGCCCGGCCCAGGCCCGCGGCTTCAAGCCCGGGCCCGGCCCGGGCCCGCACTTTCAAGCCCGAGCCCAGCCCGGGCCCGCCGGAAAACGCTTCGGACGGCCCGGCCCGGCCCGCGGGCCGGCCAGGGCCCGTGCAGTGCTCTAGTATGTACATTAGAGCACTGCACGGGCCTGATATTTCGGCCTGGGCCCAGCCCGGGCCCGGGCCCCGGCGTACATGACTAAACCCAGGCCGAGCCCGGGGCGGGACCGGGCGTTTATTACTAAACTTATCCAGAGCGCACGTGTTCATTACCAGGCCCGGCCCGGGCCCGCTAGATGATATTAGTTGTTGATGACGATTATTAATGATGCCTTGGGTTTTGCTAAAGGGACAAGTTATGTCCCTTTATTTCCCTCACTGCCCAAACAAAAATTAATATAGCGCTTTGAAGATGATTTAAAGCTTACACACGCCTTAACATTAGCAATTCGACCAGAAGGATAGCCACATATAATTCGGTCTACACCTCTATAGGCGCAACGAAGGACGCGAGCATCAAATATCTTTGTTTACTTTACAGATTGTACCGTATGTGTCAACCTCAAATAAAAGACCGAAATCTGTATTCCTCCCATGGGAACAACCGTGATGTTGCCCATTGTTCGTGCTGTTATTTTTACGCTGGTGCACATGTAGCTGCCTTGATCGTACGATTTTGTCCTATCAGGTCATCTTGCATACGGATATATATATATATATATATATATATATATAGGTGAATTCTATGCATACAGCATAAAATAAACAATGAAACGCACGAGTACAGATATATCTACACTGGCGGAAATTAATAGAACTTCAACTGTTTTTCTACTTTCTTTGCTCGAGTCACTTCAGCTTGGCACAAAATGTCTTAGACCATGCAATGCATAACGTTCGCGTGTGCTCGAAGGCCCGACTTAGGCCTTTTAATGAGCGGGCCCGAGTACGGCCCGGCCCGGCCCGGGCCCGGCCCAGGCCCGCACTTTCAAGCCCGAGCCCAGCCCAGGCCTGCCGGAAAACGCTTCGGACGAACCGGCCCAGTCCGCGGGCCGGGCCGGGCCCGGGCTTTCGGGTCGGCCCGGGCCCGTGCAGTGATCTAATGTACATATACACACGCACACAGACAAACACACGCACACGCACGAACATACGCGTGCATAAAGGAAAATCGGAGCCCCTCCCCCCCTTTCTCCTCCACCCCGGACAAGAAATGTTTGGCTATGCCCCTGATCGGCGACCGCAAACCCACGATGTCTATGACTGGCATGTTGTTCAGGCTACAACGCGTCTTCAGATTAGGCGACCTCCGGCACTAAGCGCATGGAAAGACTGTGCGCATGAAGCCACGAACCAGCCATTTCGGTTCAAGCAGCCTTTGCGTCCGTGGGAGATTACCACGGTGCGCGGGCTGCGTATGCTCTCAGCAGCGTGAACATGCCATTTGCAGACACGGCCGGGCTACAGAAGACAGACTCACCTCCGGACATAATTGGACACTGGAAAGTATGTGAAGTATCCTTGGTATGCTAACTGAACTAAAGTAAAGAAAATTATCTCGAGGGGTGTCGTAATGGGACGTAAAGTCCTCGTGGACATCCGCATGCGAGACACGTGGTTCTATTCGAATGAAGAAAAGAGGGCGCTGATCTCTTTTTACGTCGACGATAATAAAAATTCGAGTGATGAGAAACTTCTGCAAACGTTCTTGTTTGTTGGTGACATAGATAAATCTCCAAGTTCCCAGCTTCGAGGAATAGAGCGCGACGTCCATTTTGTATACTGCATTTTGTCCAATCTTCCAATTCTTTTCCTTTTTAAATCAAAACTCTTATCAAAGGACAGTAATCTTCCTTCGGGAACTCACGTATAGCGACATGTAAGGCCTTCTGAAAGGGCTCTAATAAAAAGTGCGGGGAACTTCCTCCTCTTCCTTCTTCTCCATGGACCCTTGCACTTTCGACCTTTCCGCAAAAACTACTTGAACGGTGAGCTGCGATAGTGTGTTCACTTTTTATTTATTTTTTTGATCTGCGGGCATGGACCTTCCAGCAGGCAATTACTCGAACGTGTCTTCAGCTACTTTCACAATTTTCTTTTATCTTTTTTTTCTTTTCGCCGAAGCAATCTCTATTTCTTGACGACGTACATGTATAGGAGCACAATTGAGAAAAGTAACAGGTGCGACTGCGACCCTACCCTATTGTGCAGAACTGATTAAAGAGACCCAAAAGCACGGCCTGAATATTGTGAAAATCGCACAGTGCGAGGTCAACGAGGTCGAAGAATGTTTCAAACGTGAGCAACAGGCCGTCACGGCACTCACTACACCCATAGGCGTGCGCAGGGTTCCCCATCAGGGGGGGCGAAGGTTCATCGCAGCGCCCCCCCCCTCCTACTAAGTCAATGTATGGGGCAGATTTTGCCCCCCCCCCCCTTTTATGTGCCTAGAAGGGTCAATGTACGCGGCAGATTTTGCGCTCCCACTCTTAGGTGATTAGGAGGGCCGCCCTCCCTGCACCTCTGTGCCTATGACTACACCCAAATCTCGATCCAAGCTAGTCAGCAAGACATCGCTGAAGAGAACCACACGTAAGAACTGACAAGTGGCTCGCGTTTGCCAGGCACTTGTATTCGCGTTCAAAATAAGGTCAAAGTAATTTATGTGGGCAAATACAAATACGAGGTTTACCCGCTAGGCGAGGCGCAAAGGAAGGCGTAATTCTCCTGATAGGGCCTTCACCCTCGCGGGATCGTATTTTGTATTCAAATTTGTATAAGCAATACGCCCATATTTCAATCCTAAGTTGCGTGTATATATATATATATATATATATATATATATATATATATATATATATATATATATATATATATATATATATATATATATATATATATATATATATATATATATGTCTGTGTGCGTGTGTGTGTGTGTTTAGAGGAGGTATATCCTCACGAAACTAACAGCCAAGTACAGAAGCAGTGCTCGGTCAAATGAATGAATATTAAATGCATGTGACTGCACACATGTAATCAAAACTCATAGAACGTAGTAAGAGAACAATGGAGTTCACATGGTATTGAAGTGCGCGCAATGTACACACGGATGCGAAATATTCTCAGTGCGTCATGACTGAAGGAAACTGCCAACCTCTTCGCGGGATCTGTCAGGATTAATCACGTCAGGAACTAAAGTACAGGTGCTTCGAGTGATATCAGAATATAACGTACTCGAAATTAGAGCAATAGTAGTAATAGCGTTCTTAGAGGGGACATAAAACGTGGACCTTCTAATGGTGACAGATATCAGTGGATCAGGATTAAAAATAGAGCGACCATTAATTATGCATCTACGTGCGAGATAAATTTTGAAAAATGTCATCAGCTTAGCTGCTTTTATTATTTTTCTTCTGGGCATGTGGGCTAGGGAAGTAAAATTAAGACTGAGTATCTTAGCATTGCACTTGCACTGAAAATTAGATTAGCAAAGATGACACCACATTACGAGTAGCAACGTCACCGCACTTCAATCACACGTGTGCTGTCCCCCACCTTCAGAGGCATAGCCGGGAGGTGTTTCCGCGTCAGAACACCCCCCGAAATTTTCTGAGTGCTGAATACGATACCCGCTCTCCCTATTTTTTCGACTCGTATTTTTATGTGCATATCGCAGTGAACGAAACGACTAACCGTTCGGCTACACTAAAGCAGAAATAAGGAATACGATAGTGTTTGGGCGCAGGCTCTCTCTCTTTTTGTTGGCAGCGAAGCTGTCCAAGCTGTCGGTAACTTGTGCTCCGTCGTAAGGAACTACCATCGTCATGAACCGGCACGCGCTCTCTTCATTGTCTTTACAGTGAAACTATTTAAGCTATCGGTAAATTGTGCTCCGTCGTGCAAAGCTCCTTAGTGGGTATGCGCCAAAGGAATTGAGGAATTGGGCAATCCCCAATACTGTGTACAGCGGGTGCGAGTGTCATACGAAAACGAACACGTGAAAGAGAGAGAGAGAAGGAAAGAACGAAAGAGGAAGAGATAAATAGAGAGAAATAAACGGAATAAAGACAGAAAATCATAGAGAGAATGAGATAGAATGAAAGGGAGAGAGGGAGAGAGACGGAAAGGGAAGGAAGAGAAATAAATATAGAAAGAGGGTGAAAGAGAAAGAAATAGAGTGAGAAAGAAACAAATAGAAAGCAACAGACACAAAAAAGAGATACAAGAAATAGAGTGAAAGAAAGAGAAGAGCAAAGAGAAACAAGGATGGCTGCCCAGGCTCCGCTCTTCCTTCAGGCTTGGCACCATTGGTGCGAAGCTGCCATATATATATATATATATATATATATATATATATATATATATATATATATATATATATATATATATATATATATATATATATGTATATATATATATATATATATATATATATATATATATATATATATATATATATATATATATATACCGGCGGCGTACAACAACCCCTAGAAATTTTTCTGGCTACGTCACTGCCCACCTTAAAATTGCTCTCCAAGCGAAGTCTGCGGGCGCCTACGGCCTGAAGATCCCCATAAGCGCTCATCGGATACACACACACAAAATAAGGATCATGAAAGACTTCTCATCTTTCCTATACCGATACCCTGTACTCTAACCTTCGGCGTCCCTCTCTTTTCACTCTCGCTCTTACCTATCTTCCCTCTCCCCTCCGTGCAGCATGCACTACAGAGAGGTGACATTGGCGTTACGGGAGTTGGTGCAGCCTGGTACTGTGCTACAGTATGTTCTAATTTCGGAAAAAACGATTTTGGTGCGTGAGCTTGACAGCAAAAACGCTTTTCTTTCGGTGTATTTTTCGCTTTTCTTTCAGTAATTTTCGGTGTCGATGTTAACCGAAAGGTCAGGAGTCAGTCCGGCGGGAAGGTCGGAAGCTAGAGGGAAAAACATATTTCATCACTATAATTCCATGGTATGGAGAACAAAGGGAGCTGTTGTCGTTCAGGATTGGTATCCCCTCCGGCGCTCACAATACCCTCTCGCGGGCGCGCAGAAACTGCGTCCGTCTCATATATAAGCAGAGCGTTTCAGTAACGCACGATATGTCGTGTCGCCGTGGTGACAGTCGGTGACTCGGGGTCAGTGCTCACCAGCCTGCACGGCAAAGTTCACAGATCCTATACTCCATCTCACGAGCTGGCTGCAACAGAGTGGAAGCTACTATATGTAAGCAAGCCCGAGGCTAGCGCAGCAAAACACAGTTATATATGTAATTGCCTTATAAGTGGAAGGGGTGAGACGTTCGCATTAGCCTGGCACAAGCCACGTCTAAAGCGATACTTGATAGTTTAGTCCCGCTTCGCGTGTACGCCGTATTTGTATGGGTAAGCGCCGGTAATCGGGATTACTAGAGGCCGGATTTTTAGGCAATAAAAAAGCTCGTTTTAGGCGCCAAAAATAGGCAGGCAAAACAACGTTTTAGGCTTCCGAAATAGTAAATATAGGCACAATAAATTTTCACATAAATGCGCATAATTTGAAACGAAGACGTGCGCGAGCTCTATCTACGAAAGGAAAACACAAATGTTATTGCTTAAGATGGCACAAAGGTGTTAAACAGTTGACATAGCCGTTCAATGTGCTTTGTCCCGCGCGGTTTGCAGAACACGGTCTCTCCCGTGTTCTGCACGGTGAGTAAAGATTCCACTGTCGAATCAACACACTCATGGGTGTCTTCTCGGCATGTCTGAGAAGGGCTGAGCACGAGCAGATAGCCAGATCGCTAAAACACCAGAAGGGAGGGATTCCTCCTATTGTCCTGGTCGAATCGCATGCGTAGAGCCGATTTCTCCCCTGCCAGTTAATCACTGCCGTAGCCAGAGGGGAGAGGGAGTTCAACACCCCCCCCCCCCCCCCCACGAAACTTTTCTGTTTTGCATGCGTATATATGCACGCATACTTACAAGCGCACTCACGAACATAGGTAGAGTATGATTGAACCCCCCCCCCCCCTTCCCCCGTCCCCTTCCTTCCGAAAAAAAATTTCTGGCTACGCTGATGCTGTGAACACCTTACAAGTTAACTTACAAAAACGAAAGCCGCGTGCACATCATATTTTCCTTTCTCTTTTTTTTTTTTTTTTGCTCTTCACTCTCCTTTCTGCTGATGGCTCTCCACTGTCTCGCATTCGCGAACCGCGCACGCCATGTCTCTGCGGCGGCGAATGTGCGTGTCCCACTTCACGGCTGCTAGCAGTTGTTTCCGGGAGTTGGTTGAACTACACGACGAGGCTGAACCCCATAGTTCCAAACCGTCAGTGTTGCGCGGTAGCATGAATAACGGTGTCAAACTGCTCCCGGGGCCCGGGGGCGCAACTTGAGGCTAAACAGTGTTAATACAAGCGCCAGTTTTGAAAATAGGCATTTATAGGCATTTGTGAGAATTTAGGCACAAACGCCAAGAATAGGCATTTATAGGCACTCTGAAAACACTATAAAAGCCTTTCTTAACCTATAGTTCATGCTCATATATCAAAGTGGCACGATAAGAGCGCAAGGAACAAAATAGGCATCTGCCTAAAATCCGGTCTCGAGTGATTACAAAGCAACGTGGCAGCGCCCATGAAGACGCGACCCCCGCTTCGACCCGAACCAGGGGCGTAGGCAGAAATTTTTTTCGGGGGGGGGGCACCTCCTTGATCTGTAGTGGGGATGAGCAGGCAGATGTGGTCGAGTGTCATTTTCTGCTCTGTATGCTATGGCAAAAAAAAATTTCGGGGGGGGGGGGGGGGCACGGGCCCGGTGTGCCCTAACGTGGCTACGCCCCTGACCCGAACTCGCGCTTGCTACTTCCCGCTGCCTTGACAGCAATAAATAAATGGTGAAATCATTCATCGCTTTGTATCACCTCATACTGCGGAAAAATCATCGGGTATGTTTTGTTTTTGTTTTTTCGTTATTAGTGAGGTAAGCTGTGTATTGAACCGCGCATGCTAAGCATAAAGCGCTTAGCATTTCAGAGAGGCTTTTTGAAACAGTCAAAAATAGTCACGAATACATTGCTGTCGAAGCGTAAGAACAGAAATATAACGGAAATGCAAAAGTCAGTGTAGCATTTACGGGTCACAAAGCGCACGACGAGGATTTCATAAACTTGAGGCCAAAGGCACCCGCTTCGGGCGGTGCTTCCATATGTGTTTTTTTTTTTTCCGCTTGCCTTTACTCGCGCAACGCATGCGTGCAGCCACCATGGATGGAGACGCCGAAAAGACGACGCGACGCGGTGTAATACATATTGAGGAACGTTCGCCCTCTCTATGGGATAAACAGCCCCGTGGCTTCCACAGTGCTGCCGCCAACTTGTGAGATGGATTATGATGGATCAAGATGGTAATTTGGGGGACTTGGTTGAAGTTCATTTTGATGAAACGGCACGTTATTAGACGAAGGGCGAGAAAAGGAGTGCACAGGACATGCTCTGTGTACTCCTCCGTCTAGTAACGGGCTGTTTCATCAAACTGAATTATAAATTTGCACCTGAACCAACCCACAGGTGAATTAAGTTTTGTATATTTAAAAAATATATATATACAGAACCTACAGAGGCGTTCTCCATATGCGTAAGCATGACGCGCAGTTTCAGCAAACCCCTCCCACCCTCCACCTCCCGCGGGCACGCAGGAGCAGACGTGGCGCGATATGTGGAGACGAAACCGTACACGGTGGGCGTAGGCGTAGCGCACCTAGTAATTGCGTGACGCGTGGTGTGATGTCAGGTCTAAAACTGCTGTGGTGTTTAAATCACGGATGCGTACAACCCTTTTAAACAGATCAACTGAGCCGCAACGTAGTCACAACCATTTTTTTTGTCAGGCCACAGCTGTATTTCAATTATCTACTATTATTTTCACCCTATTAAAACTATTACACGTGTTATTTCTTACCCCAATTTTCAAGTTGTCCCTCCCCCAATTTTTTCAAGTGGGCTCAACGCCAAATTTTTCAGATTGATCCACCCCTCAAAATTTTCAAGTTGACCCACGTCCCCCATTTTTCAAGTTGGGCTACCCGCCAAATTTTTCATGTTTGTCCACACCCCAAATTTTAGAGGTTGGTACACCCCTCACAATTTTCAAGTTGACCCCCTACATTTTTCAAGTTGAGCCCCCAAATTTTTTAGGCTACTCCACCTCCCTACCTTTTATTCATTTCCTTCCTGCTCCTCCTCCACCCCCAAGCGTTTTAAGCCTGGCCGAACCACTAAATTTTTCATGTTTGTTCACCCCCCCCCCTCCTACCCCTAATTTTCAAGGTGGCTAACCTCGAAATATTCAACCTAGGCCACCCCTACGTCCTCCAAGTTGAATAACACCTCAAATTTCTATGTTTACAGCACCCCAAATATGGCCCACCTCATTTTTCCACATCCCCGGAAACCCAAATTTCTAGTTGGCCCTCTCCCAAAATAGGCTCCCCACGCATATTACTTGGAGCACTATGTATTCCTATTGGATACAAGGTGTCGCACTTTATCGCATTACGGCCACGGTTTGTGCTACAATTTTCCCGGTGTACTCGTCAAAGAATTCTTGCGCATTAAAATCTCAGGCAAGAGAGACATCCGCAGAACTTTCTTCAACCTTCACAGTGGCACTCGCTAAAACCTGCATGTAGAACTAACTATAGTCAACAGTAACAAGCTCAGTTGAATGGCTTGAACTGCATCGCGCGACGAAGTATTTCGGATTGTTTCGATTCCATCTCCGCCAACTTTCCTCTCGTGACCTCCCGATGATGTGTGTTTATCGGGCTGAGTAATTACGCATTTCGCTGCCTTCATACTTGCAGATTTAACAAACTAACTCTCTCTCTTCTTTTCTTTTCTTTTCTTTTCTTTTTTTTGCTATGAAACGAATTCTAAGAGTCTGTGAGGGTACATTGAATGAACAAAAAATTTTCTTTGTTTTTTTTTGGCAGTTTCAACTTGCATTCATAGATGCAAAAGAAAATCGGCATAAGCCCACATAAGCTTTATCAGGGGAGGGCACACATTGCCGCATCTATGAACAACCTAATATATGAACCTCTCGAGCGTGTTCAATCGCGGACGCTAGTGCACAGCTGGTATAAGACGTAGCAAGGAGGGCTTGCTCTGGGGTATCTTTATGATCTAATGGTCAAGAAACCATAAATTCTTCCACCCACAATGCAGAAATATTTCCATGGCCTCTTTGTGCTCTCTGCTTCCAAATAGGAAGGCGTTGAGAGCGCAAGAAGGATATATTAGATCGAAGCTTATAGGGGAAGCTTCGAAAGTTTTCCCTCTCTCCTCGTCCTAAGCACAGTGTAGCTAGATGGAGATATTGTCTGGTTAACGTCCCTATTTTTGCGTTATACTTCTCGCTCCCTATCTTGAAAACCAGACATGCATGAATGTGAACTCCTGTAATGAGCAATGTGTTCATAATATCGAAGAATATGGCACGTTGCCGAATCCTGGTTATGGTAGGAGCACCGTCCTTGCTCCCTCAGATCGAATCGATTTCAGCGAATCGACGAATGCGGACTGGTGTGCTTTGGTCCTTAGTTCACTTTGTGTCACAACACCTACTAACGGTCAGCCGACGCTATACAGAGTCTTTCAGCTAACTCAATTGCGACAGGTATTGGGGGGAAAAAAATTCGGCAGATCCCACGCGTTGTGGGAATCGGTTTTATGCGAAGCAGTCAGCGAGTACTTCTATGCTGTATTTTATGGCTTTGAGCCAAGCGTTACGAGATGGATCGACGTGTTTTTGTAAGTGTAGTAGCTGTGTGCACATCGTGGGCTTACCAGGCACGTCGACAACTCTGGCGCTTAAAGGGTTACTTATGGTGCGCCGTAACGTCAGCCCTCACGTTAGAGCACATACGTCAGTATTATCGAAATTAAGTCCACTTTATGCTGCATTGATGTGAATATCATACGTAACTTTCGTTCACGTATTCCTCCGAGGTCAAGCAATGCTTCAATATAGCTTCCTGAATCATAGGGATACAAATGTGATGTTTATTAGACTGCTATAAAAGCGGGGCCAACACTGGAACCACAGACTTGAATATGATATGACGCCTCTATCGTAGGGGTACATATGTAGCGTTTATTGCTTTCTTGTAAAATTAAATACCCAGCACCACAACCACAATTGACGTTGCGCCGACATTAGGCCTGCATAGACTGTTTTCCAAACCAGTTTATAGACCTGGCATGGCTCTGTGGTAAAATACCTGATTGCCATGCAGAATGCTTGGGTTCGATTCCTGCTGGGATCCTACTTTTTTATTCTTTCCATTCTTCGCGACAACGCTGCCGATGTCGGTTTTTCTTAACGCTCTCGCATTTGGTGTCTATTCTCGCCGTTCCTAGGTAGATATAAACTGTCAATCACCTGTGACGCATACCCGTACACCGCGGACCGTGGTAAACGGGTATGTGCCACACGTGTCTAGAGGAAAAGGTCTGACGACGGACGCGACAGGATTTTCACATTATGCATGTCATGACCGGGAAGTCATATTCGTCAAATCCTCGTACCCTCCCATGCCAATTTTGTTCTACACCAACTTAAGGAGACGATCATCAGAGCACCCAGACGTAGGTGGCTAGATGCATATATACGTTGATAGAAACGCTTAAAGTGCCAAAGGTTCGCTAAGAAATGCTTCGCATTTAAAAGACAAAAAAAAATTCTGCAGATCCTACGCCTTGTGAAAATCGGTTTATTGCGAAGCAGTCAGCAAGTGCTTCTATGCTGCATTTTATGGCTTTGAGCCAAGCTTTACGAGTGGAGCGACGCGTGCTTGTAAGTGTAGCAGCTGTGTGCACATCGTGGGCTTTCCAGGCACCTCAACAACACTGGCGTTTAAGGGTAACTTATGGTGTGACGTAACGTCAGCACTCTCGTTAGATCACATACGTTAGACCGCACACGTCAGCATTACCGAAGCGAAGTGCACTTTACGGCGCAATGATGTGATATCATTCGTAAATTTCGTTAATGCATTCCTCAGGAGTCGAGTAACGCTTGAATATAGCTTGCTGAATCATAGGAATACAAATGTCATGTTTGTTAGACTGGTATAAAAGTGGATCCAACACTGGAACAACAGACGTTAGCCTGACATGACGCCTGTATCGTAGGAGTACATATTCAGTGTTTATTGCTTTGTTATAAAATTAGATAGCGAGCAACACGACCACAATTGACGTTGCACGAACATTACGCCTGCATAGGGTGCTTACCCAAAGCACTTTCTAGACCTGGCGTGGCTCTGTGGTAGAATGCCTGACTGCCACGCAGAATGCTTGGGTTCGATTCCTGCTGGGTTCCTAATTTTTCTTTTTGCATTCGTCGGGTCATCGCTGCCGATATCGGTTTTTCTTAACGCTCTCGCATTTAAATTACCAAAGTCTGTTCTCGCCGTTCCTGGGCAGATATAAACTGTTAATCACCTGTGGTGCATACCGGTACGCCGTAGCCTGTGGTCACGTGTCTGGATTAAAGGGTTTGACGATGTACGCGACAGGATTTTCACATTATCCATGTCATGACCCGGCAGTCATGTTCATTAAATCCTCTTACCCTCCCATGCCAGTTTTGTTCTAGACCAAGTTAAGGAGGCGATCACGAGAGCACCCAGACGTAGGCGGCTAGATGGACAGATAGATACGTACACATAGAAACGCTCAAAGTGGCTAGGGTTCGCTAAGAAATGATTCGCGCTTAAAAAACAGGCGCTACACGTCTCTAATTGACGCAGCATTGGTCTGAGCTTGATAGAGCACGTCACGATATTTTTCCCAATCCGCCAAGCTCGATAACTAACAAAGATCCATCGTTTTCATTGTTTAATTGAACTCATTGTTTAAAGAATTTTTAAATAGCAACTCCAGCTAAAAATTCTCGATGCAAAAGTTGTAGCGTTTGTTCCATATTATGGAATTTCAGTTTTTTCGTCTGTGCTAAGATAATCCCCTATTTCATTTCTTTTTTTCAGCCTCTCTTTAAAGGGACACTAAAAGAGCAAAACTATTTTTAGCGTTAGCTACACTTGAATAGCCGGAGCCGATTTTCGCGTGGATCCTCATGAGCCGTGCTGCGCATGCGCAAGGACCAGTGATGTCACACAGCTGGGTCACCGCTCTCCGCGCTCTCCGCCACCGCGCTCTCTCCTCCACCGCGATCTCACGCGCTCTCCACCACTGCCGTGCGCGACTCGCCACTGCTGATGTGCGCGTTCGGGAGGAGTGGCGTCGTAGCCGCGGCAGACACATTGGCGCCGGTGCGCGCGCAGACTCCGCCACCGCCGCGCGTGATTCGCCGCTATTGGTCTGCGCATTCGAGAGGAGTGACGTCGTAGCCATGGTAGACCGGCGCGCGCGCAGCTATTCTCCTTCGCTGTGCAGTCGCCGTCTGACACTGCGCTGGAGCCGCGTGATAGCGCCTCTGACTGGCGTTTGCAGGTGGGTAACGCCACGGAGAAGGAGAGCGCAAATGCTGCTCAACGGCGCAGAAGAGGCGAGAAGCTTATCTCATCGGATCCTGAAGTAGTTGCCCGGCAATTAGCGGTTCAGCATACGAAGAATGAACAGAAGAAGGCTAATAATCCTAGACAATCTGGAAAGCTAAGAATAATCAGCTGAACCTTTGCTAACGCTACATATATCCTGGCATAGCCGAGCTAAGCCACTGCAATTTTTTCTCATATTAGTAAAGAACTCTTTCACGATACCAAAAACACCGCGCTTGCTGCGAGAAGATGCTTAGTAAGCGAGAAAAATATGCAAAAACAAAATGTGGGTGGCGACGCTACCTTGAAGTTCCCGCACCATTCGCCGTGACGTCACATGTTTTGACGGCGCCTACTAGGGAGGACGTAGTTCCTAATAAGTAAAAATGAAGTACATTGTCCTCTGAGGGGGCCACAGACTTAAAATACCAAGATTGGGGTAATATTGTTGAGCCAATGGCGCCAAAATACCATAAATAAACTTTGAAATCCGTGTCGTCTCGCGGATAGATTTCGGCGCTAAATTTAAAAATGAAAATTTGAACTTGATTTTCTCCTCTATTAATAAACCTATGATAGCGAAATTAACGACATTAGAGTTTTAGAGCAGAATTTATTGATCTAAACCGGTTCATTGTTTCTCTTTAGTGTCCCTAGAAAGTGTGGGAATTTTTTTAAAAACTACCACGTGACTGCCGCCTAACGCGCGGAGCTTTTAGTGCCCTTAAAGGGACACTAAAGTAAAACAATAAATTTGTTTAGACTGTAAACTGTACTCTCAAAAGTTAACTGCCTTTGATTTCAGGCTTGGGGGGGAACCCCCTTGCATTGTCCCCCCTTGAGATTTATTATCCAAACGCCCTATATTTTAATTGCTTCAGACTTAAGGATAGTCGCGGCAATCAACTTTTTTTCTTAATGCCTGTTTATTTTGTAGTGTGTGTACTGTGTAGGCCTGTGTTCAATACCCGTCAACTATGTGAGACTATTCAAATCGCAATTGCCACTTGACCGCTTTCAGAGAAGACTCAATAGAACAATGCAACTACATGAGCTGGGAACCCATGCCCGCTTTTTCAAATTTCAATTTGAAGCATGATTTTAGTATATATACAAATAAAAATAAAAACCAAATGACCACTGTGGCAAGATGTGTGTCCCCCCTTGTAATTTAACTGGATTTACGCCACTCACTGTGATGGACGTTAAAGGGGCACTGACACCTTTTTTCGAAGGCGCGTTTACTCCGCCATACAAATCTCCTGTATGCAGAGACGGCTCTGAGCAAGTGTGAAGCTCAGCAAATGCCGATAAGGTATTTTATTTTGATATTAAAGTCAATTTTTCCATGGCGCACCTACTGACATCGACACTAGCTTGACGTCAGGCTACAGTACAAATTCTCGTGACTTCACGCAGCAGTCTGGCTAGTTGTGATGACGTTAGGTACCAAAACTTCCAAGATGGCCGCTTGAGCGTCATCAAAACTTCCAAAATGGCCGCTTGTGCGTCACCAACGGAGCCACGGTGCGGAGCGATTGGCATACCGTTAACAAAAAACGACACTATATATTGTGCGATCACGTGACGAAAAGCTCATACCGTGTTGTGACGTCAGGGTAAAGTAGGAACCGAAACTAGCTTTTAAAAACATACTGTAAATGCTTTTTTAGGGCGCACTCGCGCTTAGCGCTACCATTTCTAGGCTCTTGAGGGCTTGACCTTTCATTTGACAAAAAAAAAAAAAAACGACAACTGATAGTGTTCGGGTCAGTACCCATTTAAGTGGTAGTAGGGGAGTAGGCTTTAAACAAATAATATTCGACGAAACACAGGCCGCCACGTGCGAATGAGGTACGGGACAGGAGGCAGCGCAGGCATGTTTTCTTGTTTTTTTGTTTTATTTTGTTTTTAAAACCAATGAACCTTTTATTTCCGTTCTTCATCGCACCGTCACCCTCGCCTCCTCCATCATATTTCTCCGTTGGTCCGAAAAGAAAAATGCCTGCACTGCGTCAAATGCTGCTGGTTCCGTAACGAATTCCCACATGGCGGTCACTGTTTCGTTGAAGCTTCTTCTTATCTTTCTTTATTTTTTTTTTTTTTTGTTAACGGTATGCCTACCACCACTTAACGTCCATTGCAGTCACCGACAGCCTGTTCAATCGACTTTGTGAGCTTCCATTTGAGGACACTAAAAGCACCGCGATTTAGGCGGCAGACACGCGGTATTTTTTGAAAATTTCACTGACTTTAAAGACAGGCTGAAAAAAAATGCCAGGCCTGCGCTGAAACCGCAGCACAGTCACAGCGAAAGCTGGAAGAGCGGCGTTTCTAGAGCCCGTTGTAAGCTCTTTTGGGGCTACTAATACAAGTACACTTCCAAGCAGGCCCATAGCCAGGGGGGGGGGACCGGGGGGGACCCCCCCCCCCCGAAATTTTTATGATACATGGCGTTTTACCGAAAATAAATAATTAAAATAGGCGTTTTTCTCAAAAAGTCAAGGCTTTCAGCAAGTGCCCCCCCCCCCCCCCCCCGAAAAAAATTCCTGGCTGCGGGCCTGCTTGCAAGGTACCCACTACTCCATAAATCACAATTTTCGTGAAGTTGGGAAGCATCTGCTAAGCCAATATTCGTCATTCTGCGGAGAAGCCAGGCACCTGCTACACGTCTGTAAGGCATAATGTGTACTTTGTTGAAGCGACGACTGATGACGATGAAGAATTATGGCTCAGCCCTTTGTATTGGGTTGGAAGCTTTAAACGGCCCACCAGTTATGTAATTTGCATTGGGTGACGCCCGGTCGCTATTTCCCTCTCCCGCCATGCTGTATAACATACGTTGACGTGGGAGAGAGGGGGGGGGGGGCGAAGAACATTATTGAGACCCCGAAGAAATGGATCATGCGCTTATGGGCTTCCTTGGCAACCAATACAAGTGACCTTGCGAGGAACCCACAACGCTATAAATCATTGTAATTTTTGAGAAGTAGGGAAGCAGGCACTATGCCATTTTTCGTCATTCTACGGAGAGCCGTGGTACCTGCTAAACGCATGTAAGGCTATTATTCTGCGCACTTTGTTGATGCTGTGACTGATGACGATGAATACTTATGGCGGAGCTCTTTGTAATGGGTTGGAAGCATTCAACAACCTACTCGTTGCGCAATTCGCATTGTGTGACGCCTGGTTACAGAATTCGCGTTGTGCGACGCTTGGTGCTTATTTTACTCTTCTACCACGCTATATTGCGTATGTCAATATGGTTCCTTCCCGACATGAAGCCTGTATAGGGTCTTTTTGCAAGGCAGTATGAAGCACCGGCATGGCTCAGAGGTTGAATACTGGGCTCCCACGCAGAGGGCCCAGGTTCGAACCTCGTTGCATCCTGGATTTTTTTTTTCCTTATTTCGTTTTTTTTTCTTATTTCGAGCGATAGTGGTTACGGACGCCGGCGGCGGCGGCGGCAGACAACTACGGCGCCAAAAACGGCCGCTGAAATTATCTCATATCAGCTTTCGCTGTAAAATGAAATAGGGCAGTTATATTAGCACAGATGAAAAAAATTCTGTGTTTCTGAAAAAAAAACGCTAAAACTTTCGTGTTGAAGATTTTTCGCTAGAGTTACTATTCAAAATATTCATTAAGCAATCTTTGCTAATTATCAAGCCTTGCGGCTTGGAAAGAAATATCCTGACGTGCTGTATATGGCTCAGAACTATACTGTGCCAAATCGAGATGTGTAGCGCCTAAGTTTTCTTTTCTTTTTAATGCTTGTCGCAAGTTAGCTGAAAGACCCAGCACATGCTATCTCTAGCGACGATTTTCGCAACTTAGAGGGATCGCCGCAGTCAAGCAACAATGGCGGCTGGGTACAGGGGTGCTATCCTCGGCACTGTCAAATTCAGCCATCTTGTAAAGTTTGGTAATGGCGACATTTTAAGCCAATCGGAGAGGCCGTAGCAGCCCTCCGGGCCAATCAGACTTGACTAATGGGGGAATTCGACAATATGGGGACTTCGCGTCGATGCGCAGCTGCTCTAGCGCAGCTTGAGCTTTATCATATATATTCTGAAGTGTAATAACAAATCGAGGTGTTTTCTTCAGGGCGAATGTCCTGTGCTGGCAAAGTACGTACATTTCAGTTCTTTGTATAAAAGGAGACGGAAAAAGTAACAGTTTCGCCGCAAGGGCGAAGAAATGAATGCGATGGCAAGAAACTGGGCTGTTGTACGAAGTCCATGTGGCTAGCAGCCGACTCCTTTAGCACCCGACCTGGCGTAACTGAACAAAACGCTTGCGTAAGAAAACGCGGTCGCTCCAGCGAGCGAAGCGACCTCCGTGCTGTACATCGCGTCACTGCAAACTGAGCGGTGAGGACACAGCACGTACAAAGTTGTGAGCTGTCTGCTGACTGCTGCCAAGATACCGCACCCGGCCGGCCAAAGTATACGCAGTTCCTGCCTGCGGCCACGCAGCCCCACAATGTTTTCACTGAAGTCGGCACTAGTGACCGCAATTTTTTTTCGCAACGGGAACACGCATCAGATGCGTCCCGGGCACAGTGCTGTAATTGCTTCATGCATCAAGTAATATAACTGCCTATTTTGAGGGACTAACACGACTCACCGCGGTCGCTAGCTGGCTCTTAAACGTAGAAATCTGCATGATTATAGTAGCGCACGCAGTTTAGCAGGGGCGTAGCCAAGGGGGGGGGGGGTTGGGGGGGGTTCAAACCCCCCCCGAAATTTTTCAGTTTTGCTTGCGTGTATAGGCACGCACACATACAAACGCACACACGAACATACATAAAGTATGGTTGAACCCCCCCCCCCCCCGAAAAAAATTTCTGGCTACGCCCCTGCAGTTTAGCGAAAGTGTTTGTTGGCTATTGATGTCTAAACATTGCTGTAGAGCGCAGGCGCATACGTGTGCGTAGCGCAAGCGCCCGACGGTTGTCTTCTAATACGTGGGCACATTCTATCGAAAGCTACTACACGCACTGCCACCCATTTTTCGCGGACGATTCCGCGAGCGCGTGGCAACGAATCATACGATGCGTACCAAAAGTCAAATGAGTTCGAAAACATACTCAGCGCTAGCAGACAAGGACGTAGGAGAGACGACATCACAATGCGCTATCGTCCCTCCTACGTCCTTGTCTGCTAGCGCTGAGCATGTTTTTCAATTCAGTTCACCAACACGCCCCCCCAAAAAAAGCAATGTCAAATGAGTGTCTCCCGACAGCATCGGCTACAGCCTGTGCTCTCGTTAGCGTTAGCTAAAGGGTCTGTCGCCTTTTATTTTTACTTTCCTCTCCGAACCCGAATGTTCGTTATCACTGAAATTTTCCGTCACTCGCAGTGCCCGCGCCAAGGTCGCCCGCGCAGTGAGTTAAGTGCCAAGAACCACGGCTGATTCCACCTAAGTGCGAAATCATGTCAAGCTGTAGTGACAACCGCGTGCTCATAATTCAAGTTGAAATGCAATATGATTATATATTTATAAGAGCAACTCTATATGAATGTGGCAAGGTGGCATTTATAAACGGTGTGATGTCGAGGACTACACGTTGAAGAGTAATAAAGGGCTGCATATAAATTTAGGCGCTTCAAAGCACGTGGTCATGTATAATTATGTAAAATTTAGAAAGGAAACTCTATAGATGGCTTGCACTGACGTCACTGAAAGCGCCCTGTTGGAGCACCAGCATGTGGGGACGCGACGTTTCCGATGTCACATTAATGTTATCAAAACATCACATGCACGTTCTTTCATTATTCACGCACAGAGACGTTCCTGCCGCGTCGTTTTCACATAGACGCAACATATTTGTCATCAAAGCCGCCATCGTGGAGTCCCAGTTCCCTTGAGAAGCGGCGTCCATGACGTCACGTGCAAGCCATCTATTGGCCAATTAATATCAAATTACTTTCATGAGAGTCATAAATACGTTCCGTGTGAGGCGGAAACAGTGCTTTTACAGTCGAAAAGCGCATTTTTATTTAAAGAGTCGCGGCAGGTGGTGCAATCATTGCATAAAACTACGTTGCAACGAATGCGTATGCGTAAACAGTGCTCAACCATTCCCACTGCGGAATAGCTTGTCTATAGCCAACATTTTATTGCAAATGATAATGTCTGGACGAAAAATATGGCTACATGAGCGAGACATCGAAGCGTGCTATCCATTATTATGAGTACCGGTAGTTCCACAAGTGTTACCGCATTGTTGCTTCAATTTAATTTTCAGCCGTGTACAGTCGACGGCACAAAGTATTAAAAGCTGTTCAAAGATTGCTCGGATTGTTAAAACTGGCCCTTAAATTATAGAACCAAAATTGAATAACGATAATACCTTTCGACGACCGAATGCAGTAGCCCAATATTGAAATTATTATTCCAAATTTTCAAAATCTTCGTGCACCCCTCGAAGAAGCTTAGCAGTACGAGTTCCTTTGGATATTGAAGCATCTT
Source organism: Rhipicephalus sanguineus (assembly GCF_013339695.2). Classification (NCBI taxonomy): domain Eukaryota; kingdom Metazoa; phylum Arthropoda; class Arachnida; order Ixodida; family Ixodidae; genus Rhipicephalus; species Rhipicephalus sanguineus. Next base: position 139,093,971 of record NC_051176.1, read on the forward strand.
TTTAAGGCGCTTAAGCTGAGCAGCGTTTCAGATTCTTGCGTATGAATCTGTGCACGCAATTTCTTTTTAATGAGTATGCGACACTTAATCCTCCGCAATTTGTTTCGGGAGCAGCAGGTGCACGTTGATATATAACAGCTAAAATGAGCCAAGCCGAAGGTTGGCAGCGCCATCCCTGGCACAGTTGCGGAAGCGCTTACTTTGCTAGCGCGGTAAATTTCGGTTAGAGGGCGCGCCGTTATCATTTGACGCTTTAGCGCAGTTGGACATGTAATCTTGGTTTCACAAGCTCAGTATTGATTCCATTTTCCCGTAATTCGTTCAATGCATAGGATGCACTGTGTGTACCAATGACTATACTATAGAACATCTCACTAGGGATTTCTCCGTGGTAACTCTATCATTACGTTTCTCGTGTACGTGATTAAATGTAATAATTATTACCATCAATCTCATCATCAAATGCGCGTAACCTGAGTGATTCATAGAGATAACTGGCGCTATGAATACCTATGCGCATCAGTTCTGTTAACTTTGATCAGGGGCGTAGCCAGAAATTTTTTTCGGGGGGGGGGGGGGGGTTCAACCATACTTTATGTATGTTCGTGCGTGTGTTTGTATGTGTGCGTGCCTATATACGCCAGCAAAACTGAAAAATTTCGGGGGGGGGGGGGTTGAACCCCCCCCCCCCCTGGCTACGCCCCTGACTTTGATCACAAAAGTTCCTTACTGATCGTATTCATAGCCCGCTTCGTAAAAGAGCACATCACCATTCGCCGTCACTTACATAAAGATTGCCTTCACCTCGCGGGCTTCTGCAAAATTCATTCAACTTGGTGGAAGAAAGGAAGACTAGAGCTTTGTGTGAGAGCGCAATTATATAATGAGTTGCAGAAAACCTTTAGAAATCGGAGTGAACGCGCGCACTAAACCACACGACAATTCGAAAGCTGTTTCGACTTCAGTGTTTTATGTGCTTGAATTTAAGTTGATAACGTTGTGTGTATATATGTGAGTTTGTGACTGTATGTACTATTTGGGCGTATATATGATCATTGTACGTATCATAGTCATCACCCGATACCTGGAGCAGCAGGCCAGGCGGTAAACCATGGGCTCACATCATCGGGAGTTCCATTAAATATTATTGTATCTCTCTCTTCACCCCCCCCCCCCCCCCCCAAATCCCGAGTGTGCTCATGAAGCGGATCTCTGGTAGATTTCTTTTTTAGTGGAAGGACACCAACCGAACTTAAGTAGAATAAATGAATTGGTGAGTAACAGCACCACTTGAATTCATTCTATTACTATTAATGTGAAACACTGTGATATAGGACCACTCAACGGCTTGGGGGAGAGGACGGCAACACATTCATAACCATCGTTCCATTGAGATAGCATTGCTAATGCAACCATGCGGATACGAGGAGGAAATTTCATTCGTTGCCGCATGCAGTCGAGCCTAACCAAGTCAGCCACTTGCATAGGCATAGCCAGCGGGGCTCATATTATATGTGGGAAAAAAAGGTAATCAAGATCACGTGAAAAAAAAAGACTTTAATCACTAAATATGCAGACAACGACAATGAAGACTTCAACAGGTTATGTGACAAGTGCGCGCGGGTGTATTTGCGTTCTGCTGCATTCAACATCACAGAAAGAGCGTACTCTGAGTAAACTTTAAGTTGGATGCCATCTGTGGGCTTCAATACTGTGTCTATGACCGACTCATGCTTGTCGACTCCCGGCTGGAGAGGTTTCATAGAGTGCGGAGCATTTTTGGAAACTGAGTGTGTTCAGATAAGGACAGACCGAGGGGGGTCCCGACTATTTTTTTTTTGTTTTGCACTAAATTTTTATATGAGCTGGGCAAATGCCTCCATAGAAAGGCATCAGCCTTCGTTTTGCGAAAGTTGTCACGGATTTATAGGGTGAAAATTCGCGTTTCACTACAGGTGGAAAAAGGCTCTTCTGCAACTTTAAGATTTCACAGCTTTTGAGGCCTATCACTAAAAGATTAACGCATTGTGGACATCAATTGTAATTTTTCGTAAGTCTACACCAATATTACTATTGGCCTACAGAAATTTAAGATTGTGTCACTGACAGTACATTTTTGAAAAATTGCCAAACTTTGATTTTTGAGCGATTGCCTCTGGTTGACCCCAAATTCAGGGGTCTTTTCTCGTAATTTTCGCTGTGGCGCTGAAGCTGAAAATATTTCTCACAAGTCTACGAAAGGTTTTCGCTAATTAAGCAAAAAATATGCGACTACATTGCGTATTCAATTCGTTATAAAATCCCAAAAATGCCATAATTGCAAAACCAGGGAAAATTGCAACATTTTAGGGTCGTTTTTGTTTTTAAATAGTCATCATCGATTTTTATGAAAATGGTGAAAATTGCTCGAACATTACTGCTAAATATTGTGCTACAAAAACGTGTTGCATTAGTTAATTTCAAGTGAGAAAATTATACCTGTTTTAATACCCATGTATGGACTTAACAGCGATGCGTGGCGTTTTTATGATAAAATAAATTTAATAGACATATTTAGTTCGAAGCTCGCTTTTTTGGTTTTAATAAAGACGTGTGACCCTGGTTGTGTCTTCTCTGCCCATTTTGAGTCGCAGAAAAGCTGAGCTTGAATTTTCAGGGCTCCTCTGTCCGTATCCCTACCAGTACGTTGAGGCAGCCGGCACACGAGAGCGCGTACAAATGAAAGCTCGTGGTGTGGAGTGCAAAGCTTTCTACACGTCAACCATTTTAGTTCACATCATACCACGTATCTAACGCAAAAGAGATTTAATTAGTATTTCCCTAACAGTACGGGAAAATGTTATTGTTGAGTTAGTGTGCCTGGACCCAATTGCTCGCTGCTGGGCGGTGGAAAAAGTGGGCCCGAAAAGTGAGGTTCACATTTGTTTCGTTAACGAAAATGATTATTAACTTGCCCCAAGACTACTTGAGCGCCATATTTCAACGAAACTCCTGCAAAAATTATCTTCCTATACTTTATTAATAATAAAAGCCTTCGTGTTGCCATCTTCAACTGTGCACTTACCCTGATTTTCTTCCATCAAACAGTGAAATTTATGGTGACTAGAGTTGGTTCCAATAATGTACAGGTGGCTCGAGTATTACCTTTGTATAGGAATATTAAGACCGTTGCGGGGCTAGTAGATACTGACTAACTTATCATTCGCCGAAATAGGTTGAGATGGTGGGTATGCGGAAGCTATGAATCTACAAGAACTACACGTTCATGTTGCGCATTAAATACTTTATTCACGTCACCTAGAACGAGCAATATCCAGTCGGGCAATCAGGTTTTGCACACTGCAGATTCACAGTACATTTCACTCTGTGTCTGCGCACCGCACTACGTACAGGAAATTTCCTTGGTCGAATTTTATGTGTATCCACATGTGAGTTGCCTGAATCTCTTGAGCCCGTCTGGCAAGTTTCCGTTCCTCCTTCTTCGGTTCTCTGAAGGCTTCCACTTCACTCTTCTCCATAAGCAGTAAGAAGACATTTTAAAGTTTACTGGCTACAATAGTAACGAAATCACTTGCGCACTGAATGACCTCGGTGGCGGGTGATCGCAGGTTATGTAGTGTGGCTTGGTGTTTTACAACGCCACCGACGCCATCGCAAGCGTTTTTGCCGTACCGCGTTGCCGAAAAAAGCCACTTGGTTTTCTGAAGCTGACTGCACTGCAACTCGTGCAGTTGGAAGGGGTTCTTAAAATGGGCAGCTGCTCCATCACCCACAAGTGTTAGTTTCGTGTAAATTGAAGCATAATCTTCAATGTGATCCTTGATTTTTCTCAGATCCAAGCAATCATGCGCAGAGTCGTGGCAAACTTCATCGCTAATTATTGCGTAGTTCCATGTCGACTTCCTTGTCGATATCACGCAAGTGAAGATGCTAACTTGCGCACTTTGCTAACTTGCGTACTGGGAGTACGATGGACCAATCTTCGGCCAAGTCAAAAGTGGAAAACAATAGAACCCTTTTCACAACACTGTTTTTCCTCGTGTATGGCATTCGCTTGCGTGCGCCTCAGGTAGTTATGAGGGATCCATTTCATGGTCACATTTTGAAATTTCTTTAGGAGTGCTGGAGGCATCATGGTCTTCTTTATTAGTTCACCTGATTCTCAAGTAGCAACTACAATTTCTTCGTCCGGTGCTACGCCAAGAGTTCCCAGGCTGACACCATTCTTCAAAGGACATTGTTCGCACTCGCCTAAGAAGCATTTGGTGCTAGGCTGCGTGCATACAGAGAACGCCTGGACATCGTCTGTCGACATCAAAGACCCCGATGCGTTTTTTTTTTTTATTCCAATACGGCATAGGTTGAAATTTGCACAATATGCACATGCGCACACCTCCCAATGCGGTGAGCATTTGACCCATTCTGGGCGCAAAGATATGAACTTTGTCAGGCCGACCGCTGACAGCGGATTAGCAAGTTTGTAGACTGAGTATGTCTCTCGTAGCGAGCGCGTCATGAAACGCTTCGCAATGAATTCGGTTTTTCCATCGATGCGCACGCGCACCACAACTTTCTTATTTGGACTCTGTATTGAACAGTGCAGCTCATCCTTTGTGTAGTATTCAAGGATTTTGTTGGTGTCTGCTTCACTCAGTTTTTCTCTGCAGTGTGGCTCCAAAAGGCTCCACACACCTTGCTCTGCAGCTGTCTTCCTGGCTTTAGAATCGCGTGCTTCGTTGCCTCTGGAATGAAGCGTTGCACATCTTTTATTGTTAGGCTCAGAGGTATCAAGGACAGCAGACGGCAGTGCTCTCGGAAAGATGTGCACTTGATGTTCGCTGTGTGTATAGGCTTTTCTTCTAGCTGGCACAGGCACAGCAACTGAATTGGGAAGAAATGTCTTTAATGCCGTATGCTGCGCGAATTCCGGAGCGAATGTGTCTTACAGCAGCTCTAGTAATTTCATCTGCTTTGCGCTTTACGTAGGAGTCTCTTCCCTTCTTCTACACTCCGAGGAGGCTTAAGTGGCGACACTGCTGATGGAACACCAACGACTGCATTAATGCTTTCCATAACTTCCCCTGTAGTCTGGAAACCTCTGACTGGATTCCCCTTCCAAATGCTCAATCTCTTCTTTAAAGTTCCTAAAGCAATTCTAATGGGAACTAACAGACAGCAATGCCAAGGAAAGTATAGGGGGTGTTATTTGTTGTTACAACAAATAACACCCCCTATACTTTCCTTGGCATTGCTGTCTGTTAGTTCCCATTAGTATTGTGTCTAACAAAGAAAAACGAGCCCTTAAAGTAATCTTCTTTCCTTCATTCTAAAGCAATTCTGGCACACAAAGTGCGCCTCATGCACTCTGAGGGCTGCGTCAGCTTGCAACACTTTTTTTAGATTGTCAATTCCCAAGTCTTTGACACTGCGGCAATTCTTTTTAAACCTGATCTTCCGATTGTGTCTCTTTAAGTAGTCGGCGCAGCAGTTTCGTTCAGGAAACTTCGCTATCAGAACTGTGCCACAGTGCGGTCTCTCGGTGATACAGTAGGTTACGGTGAGTATAAGGCACACTCACTTTGGGGTGAAGTTAGCGTCGAAGGAAGTGCTTAGTGGAATAATGAAAGTTCAGTAGGCGGATCGCAGCTGATGTCTTGACACCAGAATTTACGTGAAGAGAGCTGCTTCCCGTGGGCTTCTCAGACTCCGCAATCTCTGTCTTATCCATTTACGAAATAACTTATTATCAATAATAGAGGACAACACGAGAGTAACTACAATATCATGAAAAAAAACTGTATCTTGACACACGTACAAAACAACACGACTTCTTTGTTCGAGTTCGCTATCCAGTTTGACATACTGTCCACACCCAAAAAGCTTTTTTTCCAAGGGTGAGGAGAACGCTCTCCCCTGTCTGGGTCCGACCGTTGCAGGCGCACCGCGGTGCGTCTCGCATTTCACGATGGTCGTGTGCTCTCCGTCACAGGTTCTCGGAGTGCGGGCCTGTTATACGTACTTTTGTTTCCCCGTCTTGCTTGTGGTATTCTATTACGCTCTGGTCTTGCTGTACGCGCTCTCACGTGCCTGCTGCCTCAACGTATCGTAGTAGGGATACAGACAGAGGAGCCCTGAAATTCAAGCTCAGCTTTTCTGGGACTCAGAATGGGCAGACAAGACACAATCCGGGTCACTCGTCTTTATTAAAGCAAAAAAAAAAAAAAAGCGAGCTACGGTCTAAATATGTCTATTAAATTATTTTTATCATAAGAACGCCACACATTGCTGCTAAGACCATACATGGGTATTAAAATAGGCTTAATTTTCTCACTTAAAATAAAATAGTGCAACATGCTTTTGCAGCACAATATTTGGCACTCATGGTCAGCTATTCTTCATTATTTTCATAAAAATCGATTACGATTATTTTTTTAAAAACGACCCTAAAATCGCCACCATCGACCTGGCATGCACCGTCTAGTGGGTGCCTGTTTGCCTAATCTTCTATTCCCTTTCCGAAACAGTGACGTGCGATCTTCTCCCTGTCCATGTAGGTGTAGTTTTTTTTTGTTTGTTTTTTTACCCTTCAAGGCGTATGAGAGCAAGATTCAGAAATGGCCGGACCAATTTCTTGAAACGCGCCAAGCGAACTCTTTCTCAGATCATTCACCCTCAATAACTGAGTTAGTTTGATCGTAGATACGCATTCTAAGGCATGACTACTTCGAGTTGCTGAAAGAAGTTACCTGCGTTATCTTCTTGCTGTGTTGACGCAGTTTCTGCGTAAGTTTGACTCAGCATAGCTGAAAAGTGACAATTTTAGGAGAACAGAGTTTTGTTACTCGACGTGAAAACCAGCACGAAAAACGGAACGTGATAGCGCGGACAGGAGGAGTGCTTGTATGCAGTGGCATAGCCAAGGGGGGGGGGGGCACACCGGGCCCGTGCCCCCCCCCCCCCAGGATTTTTTTTTTTTGCCATGGCATACAGAGCTCAGAATGACACTCAATCACATCTGCCTGCCCGACCCCCCCTTCAGATCAAGGAGGTGCCCCCCCCCCCCCCGAGAAAATTTCTGGCTACGCCCCTGCTTGTATGCAATATTTCGTGCCAAAGTACGTTAGGCACATGTAATAAGCGACTGCATGTATTAGTCAACACTACTTACATGTGTTTAGAATACACATAGTCGCGATTCCTGAATAATATGATGACATACTTACGCGAAAGTTTCTGTAAAATAGTTATTTTTAGCGCCTCCTTACAGTTTATGTGAATTTCGAAATTAAGAGCACGTTGCTGTATGTGAGGGCAAGCGGAATTTTCAGGCACGAAGCACCATAGCGGTCATAAAAAAGTTACTGGCTCGTTGCACTGGCAATTACGAAGCCCTCAAAGCCCAACTGCAGCGAGTCTTTGATTTCGTCAAAAGCCTATAGTTTAAGATAGTGTAGATATAGAGGAGCATCCGCGCGGAATTCCGCGTTTGAAGTAAGAGTAGCAATTGTATGTAGTTTTGTCAGAGACAGCCGATTAATCAGAAAAAGTTCTTGCGATTAAAAACCTTTGTGAATTCGGCCCCAGAACTTTTCTGGCCTCACAACAGGCAATGGTTCTCGAATTACCGAAACTTATTGGCGTTAACTGAGGGCTAAAGTTATGTTTATCGTCTTTCACGATTGTTTCCTTGTTACTAATTCTTGACTCGCTATTTATAACAGGACTGTATTACGTTTTTTACACTTGTCGATTTACAATCCGCTTACATCGGAGCTTGTTCTGACCCACTTTCCAGACAAGGAGCGTGTTTTGGTTTTCGACATTTTTACTGCGCCCTGCCACCGCCGTGGCAAAATTGCTCGCTTGTTCGGCACGAACGCCGAACGAATGATATATAATGGCGTACGAGAGGAGGACAGAGAGATGACTGCCTTCTCACAGGATAACTGATCATGATCTGGTAGTTCGATATTTCATGGCTGCCGTCTAGAAATTGCCAACACTGCAACTGACGACTGCATGAACTGTCTTATTTGTATGACATACGGTTAAGGATCGCCGGCTTTATACAGCCGTGCCCACAGCAGAACCAATAGTGTATTTTAAAGTGACAACAGTGCTACATCTGCGGTCTCCTTATGCGGCACAAGACATGCGATATTGCTTTATCACTGCCGTGGTCTTTATCACTGCCGTGATGCTTGTAAATGTATTCCACCGGTGCCGTATAAGGAGACCGCAGATGTAGCACTGTTGTCACTTTAAAATACACTATTGGTTCTGTTGTGGGCACGGCTGTATAAAGCCGGCGATCCTTAACCGTATGTCATACAAATAAGACAGTTCATGCAGTCGTCAGTTGCAGTGTTGGCAATTTCTAGACGGCAGCCATGAAATATCGAACTACCAGATCATGATCAGTTATCCTGTGAGAAGGCAGTCATCTCTCTGTCCTCCTCTCGTACGCCATTATATATCATTCGTTCGGCGTTCGTGCCGAACAAGCGAGCAATTTTGCCACGGCGGTGGCAGGGCGCAGTAAAAATGTCGAAAACCAAAACACGCTCCTTGTCTGGAAAGTGGGTCAGAACAAGCTCCGATGTAAGCGGATTGTAAATCGACAAGTGTAAAAAACGTAATACAATCCTGTTATAAATAGCGAGTCAAGAATTAGTAACAAGGAAACAATCGTGAAAGACGATAAACATAACTTTAGCCCTCAGTTAACGCCAATAAGTTTCGGTAATTCGAGAACCATTGCCTGTTGTGAGGCCAGAAAAGTTCTGGGGCCGAATTCACAAAGGTTTTTTAATCGCAAGAACTTTTTCTGATTAATCGGCTGTCTCTGACAAAACTACATACAATTGCTACTCTTACTTCAAACGCGGAATTCCGCGCGGATGCTCCTCTATATCTACACTATCTTAAACTATAGGCTTTTGACGAAATCAAAGACTCGCTGCAGTTGGGCTTTGAGGGCTTCGTAATTGCCAGTGCAACGAGCCAGTAATTTTTTATGACCGCTATGGTGCTTCGTGCCTGAAAATTCCGCTTGCCCTCACATACAGCAACGTGCTCTTAATTTCGAAATTCACATAAACTGTAAGGAGGCGCTAAAAATAACTATTTTACAGAAACTTTCGCGTAAGTATGTCATCATATTATTCAGGAATCGCGACTATGTGTATTCTAAACACATGTAAGTAGTGTTGACTAATACATGCAGTCGCTTATTACATGTGCCTAACGTACTTTGGCACGAAATATTGCATACAAGCAGGGGCGTAGCCAGAAATTTTCTCGGGGGGGGGGCACCTCCTTGATCTGAAGGGGGGGTCGGGCAGGCAGATGTGATTGAGTGTCATTCTGAGCTCTGTATGCCATGGCAAAAAAAAAAATCCTGGGGGGGGGGGGCACGGGCCCGGTGTGCCCCCCCCCCCCCCTTGGCTATGCCACTGCATACAAGCACTCCTCCTGTCCGCGCTATCACGTTCCGTTTTTCGTGCTGGTTTTCACGTCGAGTAACAAAACTCTGTTCTCCTAAAATTGTCACTTTTCAGCTATGCTGAGTCAAACTTACGCAGAAACTGCGTCAACACAGCAAGAAGATAACGCAGGTAACTTCTTTCAGCAACTCGAAGTAGTCATGCCTTAGAATGCGTATCTACGATCAAACTAACTCAGTTATTGAGGGTGAATGATCTTGAGAAAGAGTTCGCTTGGCGCGTTTCAAGAAATTGGTCCGGCCATTTCTGAATCTTGCTCTCATACGCCTTGAAGGGTAAAAAAACAAACAAAAAAAAACTACACCTACATGGACAGGGAGAAGATCGCACGTCACTGTTTCGGAAAGGGAATAGAAGATTAGGCAAACAGGCACCCACTAGACGGTGCATGCCAGGTCGATGGTGGCGATTTTAGGGTCGTTTTTAAAAAAATAATCGTAATCGATTTTTATGAAAATAATGAAGAATAGCTGACCATGAGTGCCAAATATTGTGCTGCAAAAGCATGTTGCACTATTTTATTTTAAGTGAGAAAATTAAGCCTATTTTAATACCCATGTATGGTCTTAGCAGCAATGTGTGGCGTTCTTATGATAAAAATAATTTAATAGACATATTTAGACCGTAGCTCGCTTTTTTTTTTTTTTGCTTTAATAAAGACGAGTGACCCGGATTGTGTCTTGTCTGCCCATTCTGAGTCCCAGAAAAGCTGAGCTTGAATTTTCAGGGCTCCTCTGTCTGTATCCCTACTACGATACGTTGAGGCAGCAGGCACGTGAGAGCGCGTACAGCAAGACCAGAGCGTAATAGAATACCACAAGCAAGACGGGGAAACAAAAGTACGTATAACAGGCCCGCACTCCGAGAACCTGTGACGGAGAGCACACGACCATCGTGAAATGCGAGACGCACCGCGGTGCGCCTGCAACGGTCGGACCCAGACAGGGGAGAGCGTTCTCCTCACCCTTGGAAAAAAGCTTTTTGGGTGTGGACAGTATGTCAAACTGGATAGCGAACTCGAACAAAGAAGTCGTGTTGTTTTGTACGTGTGTCAAGATACAGTTTTTTTTCATGATATTGTAGTTACTCTCGTGTTGTCCTCTATTATTGATAATAAGTTATTTCGTAAATGGATAAGACAGAGATTGCGGAGTCTGAGAAGCCCACGGGAAGCAGCTCTCTTCACGTAAATTCTGGTGTCAAGACATCAGCTGCGATCCGCCTACTGAACTTTCATTATTCCACTAAGCACTTCCTTCGACGCTAACTTCACCCCAAAGTGAGTGTGCCTTATACTCACCGTAACCTACTGTATCACCGAGAGACCGCACTGTGGCACAGTTCTGATAGCGAAGTTTCCTGAACGAAACTGCTGCGCCGACTACTTAAAGAGACACAATCGGAAGATCAGGTTTAAAAAGAATTGCCGCAGTGTCAAAGACTTGGAAATTGACAATCTAAAAAAAGTGTTGCAAGCTGACGCAGCCCTCAGAGTGCATGAGGCGCACTTTGTGTGCCAGAATTGCTTTAGAATGAAGGAAAGAAGATTACTTTAAGGGCTCGTTTTTCTTTGTTAGACACAATACTAATGGGAACTAACAGACAGCAATGCCAAGGAAAGTATAGGGGGTGTTATTTGTTGTAACAACAAATAACACCCCCTATACTTTCCTTGGCATTGCTGTCTGTTAGTTCCCATTAGAATTGCTTTAGGAACTTTAAAGAAGAGATTGAGCATTTGGAAGGGGAATCCAGTCAGAGGTTTCCAGACTACAGGGGAAGTTATGGAAAGCATTAATGCAGTCGTTGGTGTTCCATCAGCAGTGTCGCCACTTAAGCCTCCTCGGAGTGTAGAAGAAGGGAAGAGACTCCTACGTAAAGCGCAAAGCAGATGAAATTACTAGAGCTGCTGTAAGACACATTCGCTCCGGAATTCGCGCAGCATACGGCATTAAAGACGTTTCTTCCCAATTCAGTTGCTGTGCCTGTGCCAGCTAGAAGAAAAGCCTACACACAGCGTACATCAAGTGCACATCTTTCCGAGAGCACTGCCGTCTGCTGTCCTTGATACCTCTGAGCCTAACAATAAAAGATGTGCAACGCTTCATTCCAGAGGCAACGAAGCACGCGATTCTAAAGCCAGGAAGACAGCTGCAGAGCAAGGTGTGTGGAGCCTTTTGGAGCCACACTGCAGAGAAAAACTGAGTGAAGCAGACACCAACAAAATCCTTGAATACTACACAAAGGATGAGCTGCACTGTTCAATACAGAGTCCAAATAAGAAAGTTGTGGTGCGCGTGCGCATCGATGGAAAAACCGAATTCATTGCGAAGCGTTTCATGACGCGCTCGCTACGAGAGACATACTCAGTCTACAAACTTGCTAATCCGCTGTCAGCGGTCGGCCTGACAAAGTTCATATCTTTGCGCCCAGAATGGGTCAAATGCTGCCTTTATCGCCACTATCGCGAAGCACTACTAAGTAGCCAGTATTTGCAACATTTAAAAAATATCTGTCATCACAGTGCGCATTATAAATCACTTATTATTAAAATCATAAATGTAACATTGGGAACACTTGAGCAGTTTGTTCGCAAACTCGTTACGTTTCGGAGCATACGTAAGCGTATGTTATCAGAATGAAGGTCTCAAAGACATTCGTGCTTTATCAGCTACACGTACCTTAGAGGCTAGCCTGAAAGTTAATTTCACCTGCGGCTACTGTACAGCGTGAACACTTCTTTCTCTAATGAGAGTGGTTGCGGCAGATGGTGGTTATATACAGGGTGTTTCAAGAAATGTGTCCGAAAATCCTGAAAAAAAAAGAAGGAAAATGGAACATATTATCGCTGCATTCATAATTACTTCGTCTGTAGCGTTAGACATATAAGATGGCTAGAGGCATCAGTTACGGCAGTAATGAAAAAAATTAAATTTGTTCGCTTTTTAATCAGTGGACATAGACGGTCGGGACGAATGAGAGGATTGAAGTCCATCCTGCGAAAAGCCCCTCGCCGCTTCGGGATTTCGAAAACGTGGCCTCTGGTAATTATTGTGGAGTAATGAAAGTCGACCATATTCACCGGTGAAACCGAAACCGAAGCGCCAATGCGCGCAACCAGCAGACGAGCAGAATGACGTCACTGTTCACGACAACGACTGCAGTGGTGTTAGTTCTTCTACATTCGTTAACGTACGCGCGCCGCGTACAAGCATAGCCCACACACACACGAATAGCAAGCATATATATGGCTAGCACCCACACGAAGCGAAGTCAATCGATGGTTGATACAACGACCCTCGCTTGGTCAGATTTCATTGATAAAATTGCCAGTGGCCGCTTCTTGGAATTCTCAAAGTGGTAATGGGATCTTCTCAGGAAGGGTTACAATTCTCCCATTCAACCTGACCGCCTGTCTCCGCTAGTTCAAAATTAATACCATTATTTACTACCATAATGAATGTACCTAGCCATCTTAAAAAGTCTGCTGCTACAGAAAAAGTAATTATGACGGCAGCGTGGAAGTATTCCATTTCCCTTATTTTCCAGGATTTTTGGACACATTTCTTGAAACACCCTGTATGTGAAGTAATGTTACAATGAAGCTTATGCTGATTTTATCTTCAAAGAGCACACAGGAGCTGCAACCTTATATCTCACCAAATAATGCCAGTTTCCGAACGTCATATGTGGAGAGAATTTGAGCGCAGTGATTGCCCATTCAGGAAGAAAGCCTGGCATGTACTTCATTGTGCGCATGCAGCGGACAAAATGAAGCATTCAAAAACGATATATTCCATGGATCTTGTCTTGACACTGGATTAACGAATCGAGCAGATATTATTCGAATAATAATAATCGTTGGGGTTTAACCTCTCAAAACCACGATATGATTATAAGGAACGCCGTAGTGGAGGGCTCCGGAAAAGTTAGAACACCTGTGGTCCTTTAGCAGTGCGCCTAAATTTAAGTCCGCGGGCCTCAAGCATTTTCGCCTCCATCGCAAATGCGGCCGCTGTGGCCGAGATTCCATCCCGCGACCTTCGGGTCAGCAGTCGAGCACGATGGCGACTAGACCGTCGTGGCGGATGATATTGCGCGAGTAGGATAGCGAATCAAATGGAATATTTGATGCATTACAGCGAACTTACGAATAAATTTGTAATCCGCATCCTTAGAAATAAACTCCCCTGATTGCAGAATAACCTCACGATATAGTAGTAGTAATAATAATAATAATAATAATAATAATAATAATAATAATAATAATAATAATAATAATAATAATAATAATAATAATAATAATAAAGAGTATGAGAGAGAGGGAGAGAAAGGGAAAACCTGTGGAGACAGCAGGAAATGGAGGTGGGGGGTTGTGTTCCGTTGGAATAAGCATTTGTTCTCTTTACGAGAGCCGACACGCGACTGTTAGAAACACCTAATTTCTTATTTGTTTTTTAATGCTGTTATGCTTCAATCATTAACAATGCAAGGGTTCCATGACCTCCCCCCAAAACAACCGAGGAACACCACAGTTTGACAAAAAAATTCACTTTTCTTCACGTTTATCTTGAGTCTTGCTCGGCTCAAGGCCTCCAGTACATCAGATAAGTGCTGACTGTGATCCTCCTTCGTCCTTGAGTAAACAATAATGTCATCGACATACACGTTGCAGAACTTGCCTATGTAATCTTTCAGGACACTATTCATTAGCTTTTGAAACCACGCCCCGGAGTTCTTCCATCCGAACGGGAGACGGTTATACTCGTAGATATCAAATGGTGTGACAAATGCTGTAAATTTCTTTGTTTCTTCTTTTAGTGGCACTTGCCAGTATCCCTTGCACAAATCAATTCTTGAAAACCATTGACATCCGCCAGTTTCATCGATTATCTCATCTATCCGGGGCATTGGAAAAGGAAACAATTCAGTCTGCCTGTTGATTAGTCGATAATCCGTGCACAGTCGAAGGGAACCATCTTCCTTGGGTACAATAGTAATTGGTGACGCGAATGCGGATGTAGACGGCCTGATGATGCCGGAGTCCAGCATACCTTGTAGTTCTTGTTTCAGCCAAACTTTCTTTTCATGACTCAAGGCGTAAGGCTTTCTCCAGACTATTGTTGTATCGTTCAGCTCAAACGGTACCTGAATTGCTGTTGTCGGTGGTGGATATGTTCCAACGCATATTAGTTCTGGGAACTTGGCTGCGATGTCATCAGGGCACATGGCTATTCTACTTGTCTTGGTCACAACATTATTCATGGGTTCTATCGCATAGTTCGTCATTTTGCCTTCATCCGTTGTTATCACGTCGTCCCACAGTATGTTCATCTTTAGGCGCTTCATATCCGGCCGAGAGAGAATAAAGTCAAAGTCAACTCCGGATAGCACCAAACATTTGACTGTCACCTCCTGGCTGCTGAACTGAAGTTTAGCATTGGTCCATCTGGAGAAATCCCTGCGTGTGCCGTCGTAACCGTGCACATGTATGGACTTTCCCGTGATGATATCATGGGGACACACAATTCTTTCATTTATCATGCTTACAGATGCTCCGGTATCAATAATTACTGACACTTCTTGATTATTGACAAGCATAGTAGCATACAGAATGTGTGTCTTTGTAATAAATACAGTCTCTATTTCATTACTCGGTCGGGTTTGAGTTTCTGTGGCCTCCCTGCTGTCGCAGTCCCTGAAGTGTCTCGCGGTTCTTGAAGGTAGAGTGCTTGGACAATTAGTGCGTATAAATTCGTAGCATGCTTCGTCCTGTAGCCGTGCATCCTTAAGTTCGGCTGCTTTGTGCGATGTGACCCTCGTTTTTACACAGGTATCTGTGACAATAACATTCTTTATCATACAAAGAAGGTCTTCTAGAGAGCGCGGTGACATGAGTTGTGTCTGCTGTCGGCATTCTCTCGTCATTCCAAGCATTACAAGCGGTATAATGGCCGATTCCGGAAGTTATAGGCTCTGCGAGTTGAAGTAGGCGACACTTTTCAAAGACATATTCAGAAACTTTTCCTTCTTTCTGTCTATATGTAAGCGCGTCATCCCACAACTCGAGCGCATTGCCTTGAAAAGCAAAACGAAAGCTGTCTTTCCATGCACACCAGGGTTGTTCTTTGTGTTTTACGATACGGATATCGAACCATTTCTTGGGATTTCCAGCTAAATATTTTGACATATGGAACACGCGGTCCAAGTCCGAGCACCAAGAATTTTTTTCGCAGGCGTATTCGTAGTGGTCAAGCCATGTGTGAACACTAGAAGAGATGCCGTCAAATATTTCTGGCTCTATTTGGGCTCCGACTTTACAGCATGCTGCGAGTGTACTTAAAAGAGCTTCTTGGCGTTGGGCTTGCTGACTTTGCAATTCGACAAGTTGCAACATCGCATCTGAGAATGTCTGAGCATTTGCGTCGCGGCTAAATGCATTTGCGTCGAGGCTAAGAGTATTGCAGAGATCTTGATTAGTCAGGCAACTTAGCTCCTCGAAATCCATGTTAATAGTCGTGGTACCTTTAGCGATGATGTCGCCTAGTGCTTCGTTGGCCTTGGAAGCGATAGTCCGCAGTAGAGCCGGAGTCGTTGCCTCCTCTGGTGCAGGCACGAAGTCTTCTCCGTCGAGCTTGTAGCCCGTCACGATAGGCTGGCCGTCTCGCTGTACCACGTTGAACGTCACCCACATCTTGTTCTTTACTCGGCTGCGCCAAATGTAAAAGTCTACGAAAGCAGTGCGCCTTCGGTAGTTTATTGATGCTACATCATCGCCATCTTGTCTTCTTTCTTCTCTTCCCCCCTTCCTGTTCACGGTCGCTTCACTTTGTCTTTGTCGCTCTGGTGCTGCGGTTATGCTAAGCTTGCAGAATATTATAAACCTGTTACGAGCTTTTGTGGGAAAAGCTGAAGCCGTCGCGCAGCCATCGCAGCGTCGACGCTTAAGACCCAACCGCACGCACGCGATTTTCGAGCGACGGCGACGAGCGACAGCGACAAACTATCTCCGTCGCGCTGTCGCTTCGCGATGGGAGCGCTCACGTGTTCGCGACAAAGTGTCACGGTTGCTCGGTTGAAAACTATTGCGTTCACGCAGGTGAATTGCGAAAAATAATTACAAAGTTGATGAATGGCAACATGCCACATTTATTATTGTCTTGTGCGAGATAAGGAAGCAATAAAAGCGTTTCGTGACTTTCTTTCTTCGCAATCTTTTGTTTAACCGCGACAGTAGTATCTCCTGTGACATCGAGGGGGCACCCGGAAGCGTACGCTACTTACTCTACTAGGGTGCCTTGATGCCCGCGCGGGGGCGCCCGCATCGAGGCACTCTATACGCTACTACGTTAGTCGCACTTTGCAAACTGCGTTATGTTAGGATTAGTCGACGAGGTGTATCTCGACAACGTCTCCTCTTGCTGTCATGGAACGTTTGAGAAAAGCCGCAGCGCCTCACGTAACTGCCTCGCAAGGATAAAGGGTTTCCTCACACGACGACAATGTTGACATTGCAGCAAGCTACCACCAGGGCAGGAAGCTTCCACACCGAAACATCAAAACGAACCGTCGATAACAAGATTAGCGACAAAATACGGCCGCTGCCTCGCTCTCCGCGTGAGATGTGGCTGTAAAGAAGACAGTCTGTAACTTGCATTCCTTAAAGTACGCGCCGATAAGAAGCAGCAAGAGTAAATAGAGGATTTTAGTCTGTCCGGCACACTGCTATACGCAGAATGCTTTGCGTGTACCGGAATACCGGGTGTAAGCGGCGCACGCGCACGCCCGGTAAACATGGCCCCGCCGCCGAAAGAGATTGCCGTCCACCTCGAATCAAGTGGCCGTCGCGCGCTCTGTCGCTCGTTATCTCCGAACTGATGCTTTTATTTGCTTTAAGTTCACGTCCTTAAGCTTCGACAGCAAGGTATTCGTGTCGCTTCGGCACCGTTTTCGAGAGCCATACTCAAATAATCAATGATGTAGGCTTAGCGAGTGACATGACAATCCCGAAATCTCTTAGGTCATACATTATGTGTTTGTTAGTTGTTTTTATCCTCCATAGATAGCGCAACTTGACGTGGCGGCAGCTACGGCACACGCTATCCTGTAATGCGCTACGCCTTCGCTTTACCGGAATACCGCACAGACTAAAATCCTCTAATTGCAACCGAAGCGAGGGTCAGGGACGCTTCCATGTTGCCGGAAATCGTCCCGCTCACTTCCGGGCAACAAACGATTTTTTCTAGTTTCCCAGAATGCAGAAAGCTGCGACGCGACCAGCGACGCCGGCAGATGGTTCACCGCGACAGCAAATGCTCTAGCAAATGCTGTCGCTCGTCGCCGTCGCTCGAAAATCGCTTGCATGCGGTTGGACCTTTACGCGGCGACATTGAAAGCGAGCGTAATCCGTCAAGAATGTTCAGCCCATTTTCCGGCCGCTTGAAGCGTAGGCGGCGGGAGATGAAACGGGACAGGTGGGCTCTCTGCTTGTGTGTGTGTGTGTGTGTGTGTGTGTGTGTGTGTGTGTGTGTGTGTGTGTGTGTGTGTGTGTGTGTGTGTGTGTGTGTGTGTGTGTGTGTGTGTGTGTGTGTGTGTGTGTGTGTGTGTGTGTGTGTGTGTGTGTGTGTGTGTGTGTTTCTGTCTGTCCGTCTGTGTGCCTGCCTGCGTGCGGACGTGCTCAACAAGTTCAGCAACTTGATGCTGCTCCAACAGTACCAGAAACTTTCAACAAATTTTTGTTTTCCGAACTTATTCTTCGTAATGAGCGTGTGATGTGATGTCTGGTGGTGTGCCTTCCTCGCCTTTTTTTTCGTATATATTTCCCCACATGTTTACCGTTTTTTTTTTCTTCTCTCCAAGCGGGTGGGAAGAAAAGCGTGACGTGAGCCCTATTGGCGTAGCCAGAGGTTGGGGGGGGGGGGGGGGTCAATTCCCCCCTCCCCCGGAATTTTCAAGTTTGCATGTGTGCATGTGTTTGTTGCATGTGTGCAGGGGTGTGCGAATATTCGAAAATTTCGAATAACGAATCGAATAGCATTCTATTCGGTTCGCTACTCGAATTGAATAGTACATACTTGAAATGTCGAATATTTTTCGAATACTTTTCGAATAATCAGCATCGACAGGAGAACCCAGAAAGAACGAAACTTTGACACACGTGAAGGTAATTTTTGTTCTTTTAATCACTAAATTACCAATGTTCATGCAGCCCAAGCTTTCACGGGACTACCGACGCTATATTTATTCCCAGGTGAAGGCAATTTTTCTGGAAACTGCACTCGTACTCAGTTTTCAATGTGCTGCAGTTGCATCGCATTAATCAGTTCCTGTCTTCATCTAGTAATAACTGAAGGTGGGGACTACGACTGCCTTCAGCTTCGTGAATAAAATACGCAGTTATAGTGTTCGCGTAAATTGCTCTTCAGTTTTCAACACTGTTTACAATCTTTCGGGGCCGAGGCCCATGTTCTGATGACCGGTTTATTCGTTTCATTACATCTTTAGCTGTATTCGTGGTGTTCGCTTCATAATCGTTTAGTCGCTAAGTCTCAATTTTACAGCGAAAGCTGTTATGAGATCATTTCACCGGCCGGTTTTGGCGCCGTAGTTGTCCGCCGCCGCCGCCGCCGCCGCCGCCACCGCCGGTGTCCGTAACCAGTATCGCTCGAAATAAGAAAAAAAAAAACGAAATAAGAAAAAAACGCCAGGCCTGCGCTGAAACCGCAGCACAGTCACAGCGAAAGCTGGAAGAGCGGCGTTTCTAGAGCCCGTTAAGCTCTCTTGGGGCTACAATACAAGTACACTAGAAAGGTACCCACTACGCCACAAATCAAAATTGATGTGAGGTTCGGAAGCACCCACTAAGCCATTATTCGTCATTCTATGGAGAAGCGAGGCACCAGCTACACGTCTGTAAGGCATTATGTGCACTTTATTGACGTGACGACTGATGACGATGAAGAATTATGGCTCAGCCCTTTGTAATGGGTTGGAATCTTTAAATGGCCCACCAGTTATGCAATTTGCATTGGGTGACGCCCGGTCGCTATTTCCCTCTCCCGTCATGCTGTATACGTTGACGTGGAAGAGAGACGGGGAGGGGGCAAAGAACTTTATTGAGACCCCGAGGTAATGGATCATGCGCTTATGGGCTTCCTTGGCAACCAATACAAGTGCACTTGCGAGGAAACCACTACGCTATAAATCATTGTAATCCTACTGAGACCCCGAGGAAGTGGATCATGCGCTTATGGGCTTCCTTGGCAACCAATACAAGTGTACTTGCGAGGAACCCACTACGCTATAAATAATTGTAATTTTTTAGAAGTAGGGCAGCAGGCACTGTGCCATTTTTCGTCATTCTACAGAGAGCGTTGGTACCTGCTAAACGCATGTAAGGGATTATGCGCACTTTGTTGATTCTGCGCCGGATGACGATGAAGAATTATGGCAGTGCCCTTTTGTAATGGGTTGGAAGCATTCAACAACCTACTCGTTGCGCAATTCGCAATTGTTTGACGCCTGGTTACAGAATTCGCGTTGTGCGACGCTTGGTGCTTATTTTAATCTTCTACCACGCTATAATGCATATGCTAATGTGGTTCCTTCCCGACATGAAGCCTGTATAGGACCTTTTTGCAAAGCAGTTTCAAGCACCGGCATGGCTCAGAGGTTGAATACTGGGCTCCCACGCAGAGGGCCCAGGTTCGAACCTCGTTCCATCCTGGAATTTTTTTCTTATTTAGTTTTTTTTCTTATTTCGAGCGATACTGGTTACGGACACCGGCGGCGGCGGCGGCGGCGGCGGCGGCGGCGGCGGCAGCGGCGGCAGCAGCGGCGGCGGCGGCGGCGGCAGCAGCGGCGGCGGCGGCGGCGGCGGCGGCGGCGGCAGCAGCGGCGGCGGCGGCGGCGGCGGACAACTACGGCGCCAAAAACGGCCGGAGAAATGATCTCATAACAGCTTTCGCTGTAAAAATTCCAGGATGGAACGAGGTTCGAACCTGGGCCCTCTGCGTGGGAGCCCAGTATTCAACCTCTGAGCCATGCCGGTGCTTGAAACTGCTTTGCAAAAAGGTCCTATACAGGCTTCATGTCGGGAAGGAACCACATTAGCATATGCAATATAGCGTGGTAGAAGAGTAAAATAAGCACCAAGCGTCGCACAACGCGAATTCTGTAACCAGGCGTCACACAATGCGAATTGCGCAACGAGTAGGTTGTTGAATGCTTCCAACCCATTACAAGGGCTCTGCCATAATTCTTCGTCGTCATCAGGCATAGCATCAACAAAATGCGCATAATACCTGCATGCGTTTAGCAGGTACCAACGCTCTCCGTAGAATGACGAAAAATGGCACAGTGCCTGCTGCCCTACTTCTCAAAAATTACCATGATTTATAGCGTAGTGGGTTCCTCGCAAGCGCACTTGTATTGGTTGCCAAGGAAGCCCATAAGCGCATGATCCACTTCCTCGGGATCTCAGTAAAATTCGTGGCCGAGGTCTTCGTAAACCACAATCGTTCACCTGGAGGATTGCTCATGTCCTTCTCTCACCCCCACCAGAACAACATACATGCAATGTCTTAGCTCTCTTAGTGAACAAAACTTCAGATGGCGAATAAATGTTTGTGCTCGAATCCCTGAGCGTTCCTATCATTAACGAGGGAGAAGACGTCAATGTCCTCCCCGTTCCTGAAGTCCCAGAAATGGCCATTGTACTTACTATTAAAGTACATGGGGACGCTCTGGCTTCTCGACATTAGTCTCACCACGACTTGGGGGCATCACCTATACGCCAGGGGTATCAAACACGCGGGCCGCATGCGGCCCGCGGACCTTTCGCTAGCGGCGAAAGGTCCGCGGCGATAGGTATGTGGCGAAAGGTATGTGGCGAAAGGTATGTGGCGCCGGGCCACGGCCCGGCGCCACATCGACAGGCTGCTAGGATCATCGCCATGTTCGGAAGTAGCTACTTGTGCGAACAAGCGTTCTTCTTGCTGAAGGTGAACAAGTCCGGTCAAGGATGAACAGCTGCGATCGACCATGAGTATCGCTTCCACACAAGAAATTAATCTAGGCATTTCTTCTCTCGTCGCAGCTAAGCGTTGCCAGGCATCAAGTCAGCGTGTTTAGAGCTTACGCCGTCATTTTGTGCTTCACAACTAATAAAGTTTTATGACGTTGCTGAATGGCACCCGCCTTATTTTCTCGGCTATCGCAATTAATAACGCTTTATTTGGGTGGGATACACAGACGTGCCTGGTTTCAAGCATCTTTTTTCGTGAGACCCTCCATGCGGTCATCATATGCCGAAAAATAACCGCGGAAGGAAAACTATATTTCAGAATCGGCGTCTCCAGATTCTAGTCGTTCTGGAGATCCGTGTCGATATGTTTCTCAAGTTCTGACGTCAAATCCCCTTCAGAAATGAGCTATATATGAGATATGGTAAAGGCCTTCTTTCAAATGGCAGCGTTAGCCGACATCTTGTTAAAGCCCTCTCGGTATCAATTCCATGGTATCCATTCCGTTGCTCTAACTCACCGCTGGTTGTCTGTTCAACGCATTAAGTCGCCGGCCCAGGCCCATTTCTTTCGTTTAATGCCAAGTGGAATATCGGCTGTCCCTGTTTGTTCTTTTCATATCGCTGTGCATTCTGATTTAGGAACAACGTTGTGTCCAATCACTTCTGAAAATTTGCAACAAAGCGCTGCAGTAGGAATAGTACGTCAAAAACGTCAAAAAGTATCGTAGACCGAGTGTAACGCTTGCAGTGTGACCCTCAAAATGCGCTTGATTTATGCCTGCCTAATCGTCGCTTTGACCTATGCATCATACTGAACACAGATATCATGCCACATATGCAGAGAGCGGTCGTATTGGCTTCGCCTGAAAAACAACTGAAAATAATATTTATTTAGTTTCATTTTTGTTCAACCAATCAATCGTTAATTCATTCACTTATTCATTCATTTATAGGGGTGCGCGAATAGTGAATTTTATATCCGAATAAAATGCGAATTGAATACTGTACCAATAGTTTCCGGATAGTAAGGCAACCATTTTTGAAACAGCCTTAAAATTACAGAACATATAATTTGAAAGAAGTTTTTGCAACCTTTAAGAAAGGAAAGTTATGATTTTTTAAAAGAAAATATATACCCCAATTATGTAAACTGATGTATAGAGCAGCGACTTGAGCGTTCGAGATACATTGTAACTGTGACTGTGGGGTGAATGACAACAATTACTGCAGTATTCAAAGTGGCACTTTGTCACGAGCTTTTAAATAAAAAACGGGACGTAAAAATTAAACAACGTTCAAACGAACACCGTATATACAACTAAATATGCAATGAAATAGATCAGTTATCGCAGCATAGGCCTTAGCATCAAAAGCAGGTAAACATCGGTGTATCTGCAAGAACAATTTACGCGAGCACAATGGTTGCGTCCCTTGTTATTCATGTAAAAGTGCACAAAAACGCAGCCCTGTACCCCGTCTTCAGTTACTGCAAGATGAAGACACGAACTGACTGATGCAATGCAGCTTGCAGCATAGTTGCAACAAAAACGACTCCTCGCAGCTGCAACGTTTTGTTCTTTGGTTTTTTCCCCTCGGTGCTGATTGTTCGAAAAAATATTCGAAAAATATTCGGTATTTAGAATGGGCACTATTCGATTCGAGTATCGAATCGAATAGAACCCTATTTCATTCGTTATTCGAAATTTTCTAAAGTTCGCACACCCATATTCATTAATTGCACCTTCAGGCCCACCAGTGAAACAAATATAGTGGGGGCCGGTTCAGGAAGGCACACAAAACGGGGAACACATACAGAGATGAATCGCATAAGTATTGCGCCTGGCACTGCAAGAGAAAATTACCTAAATGCAAAATCGAAGGCCACACAAAATTCGAAAACAACAACTGACAACAATCGTGATTAGTATGGAAGAGCATTCGTTAAATAATATTACTAATAAACTTGCGAAATAGATCCCTGTAAGCTATACAAACAAGTTGGTTCCAGTCACGACAAGCCTGTAGGAGAAAATGAATCGCCGTTCGTCATTGTATTCTCGTTCCTTGGAGACTGCCCTCGGTCACAGCAGGTATTGGCTCGAAGTTGAGGGTATGACGGAAACCCGTCTGACCGGGAAGAAACATACTAGTTGAAGGGATCCAGACACCGACCAAATGATTTAAAAACGAATGTATATTTTTTTTTTCGTTTTTAAATCATTTGGTCGGTGTCCGGATCCCTTCAACTAGTAGGTATTGGCTCCTGTCTACAAAATCTTGAAAACAGTACTGGAAATTCGAATTTCTGATATGCAGCATACATCGCATATACACGCCACAAATACAGCTCCGTAAACGTTTTCCTTCAGGATATATATCCATTTATTGTTGTATGTATACATGTGTAAATCCGGACTCTCGTATTAACAAGCAAGCTCATTTATCTTCGAGCGTCTGTGTTCGGGGTTTTGCACTTACATGCGAGAACTGTAGAATATATAGTTACGAGTGAGTCTGTGAACATAGCTTTTGTTCAAGCTGCGTATATAAATTTCAGTAACTTTTCCCGAGAGCAATGCACGGCAAATCCCCAGGCGCGAGCTCAGATACGGCTGCCCGCGTATATTCTAGGATGGATGGATGGATGCTATGAGCGTCCCCTTTATAACGGGGTGGTGACATGTCTGCCACCAGGCTCGGAAAAAAAAAAGACCTTTCTTGTTTTATGTTGGCCTAATACCTTATCCATATTGATTAAATCTATGTTATTATACCAAATAAAAATATAAATTCACGGTCCATCTCTCTGCCTCTTAAGGCAGAGTGACCTTATTTTTCCCCATTATTTATTTTTGTACTTTATCTCTACCTTTCTGCCACCAATACTCTAACCGTCTCTTACTTATTTCTATCGCGGACGTGTTCAGCTTTCCATTGTTGCCCCTAAAACCCAAGGCTTCCTGTAGACTCGTGCCCACACGTATGCCTGGGTGAATATCGCCACATTCAATCAGTACATGTTCCATCGTTTCCTTAGTTCCCCCGCAGCATGTACATTGTTCTTCTTCGTTACCTCAAAAATCGTGCGCGCCATCTTAAGTTGGAGAAAGAAACGACAGCGGCGCCATCGCTGAAACAGTTGTAGAAGCAGCCGATGAGGCCTCCGAGAGTCGACCAAATGCGAAAAGGCCACGCCGATATAATCTCAGAGCCCACGCCGCCGAGCTCCGGGTGTGGCAAATTTCTACCAGAGGGCACTGCCGTAATTTCATGCGCTAGCTTTTTTATTACCTTTGATGCAAGTGGCTCGCATCAATTTAATAGTATAAATTCCTGGCGTTTTGCGTGCGAAAACCATGGTGCGTTTATGATGGACGCCGTAGTGGAGGGCTCCGGTAATTTCGACTATCGGGTGTTATTTAACGTGCACTGACATCGCACAGTACACGAGTCTCTAGCATTTCGCCTCCATCGAAATGCAACCGCCGCGGCCGGGATCGAACCTGCGACCTTCGGGTGAGCAGCCGAGCTCCGTAGCCGCTGTACCACCGCGGCCGACTCGCAAGCAGGCAGTCACAAGGAAAAAGGCAGAGATGGCTAAAGCACGAGGCAGCAAGCCGCAGGACAGGAATTTGGTGTAGAACTGCCAACTTATGGGATATGCTTCGCGTTATATGTCAGGTGGCACATATAGCCAGCTGGTAAGCCTCAGCGGCCATACACCGGCGCCCACTCGGGAGAAATGTGAACGAGACGGGTGGGCGAAGAAAGACAAAGGCCGGGGTTCCGGCTAATTTTATTTGATACATTTTGCACCAGTCAAGCGGGAACGCAGTGATGTCACATACACATGGTGCATGACACATTGTCAACTTCCTCTTAAGTCAGCATATGTCCATCGAACAAACAGGGGCCTAAAGAGGCCGCCACGCAGTATGGCCACACTAAGGTGCCTGCATTCTCGCTATGAGGGTAACAAATTTCACGGATCTTCAGAATTACAAAGTACCCTGGTAATAATTACATTTGCTTTGTTTGAAGAATACCTTATTTTGTTTGGGATAAATGTACACGGAACTTTTCAACGCGTGATGACAGTGAAGGATCTAATGAAGTACATGACAAATGCGCATAGGTGACCTTCAGTTATGCCGCTTTCAACTTGATGAAGGAAGCACCCTTGGTGTAAACATTAGTTCAATGCCTTGAACAGGCTTCAGCACCATGTCTATGGCCAACTCAAGCTTGTCGATAGGGACTTTCGAGCTGACATTGTAGCGGCGCAGAATGTGCGTGAGAAGAATCTTTTCTTCTCTCATTGCAAATCTTTGTCCTGTAAAGAAAAAAGAGCAAGGTAGAAATAACATGGGAAGGTAGAAATAACAGAAACCAAGATTAAAAGACTGAATTATTATTTTTTTTTCGCCTTGTTACTTCACGGATTGAGGTAATCGTGAAGGAACAATAAGTTTGCGCGATGATATGCAAAAGTGACCGCGATAATAAAATTTTACGGACTAAGCGAGCGGACAGCTTACTTGACAGAGAATTACCGCAACATATCGTATCAATTCAATATTGCAAATTTGATTAGAGGTTTGTAGCATTAAGATCATATTTACGAAACAATCAGCTGTTAGCATTGGTAAGGGCCAGTCATGTAAATCAAGGAGGTGGTGTGAAAACATAGGCGCTTACTTTAATCCGCCTGCCACGGAAGAATATTTATTTCAAAAGCTTTTGTTGATGCTTTGGAGTTTCACTGTTAGAGGGCACAAGCGCAAGCTGTCCGCAAACTCGTGGCTTACCGATACAGTTTCGGGGTCCCGCCGAGAAGGGTGCATATGCGAATGTGGGCATGCTTTTTACGCCCATGAATCGTTCTGGTATAAAGCAGTCTGGGTCCTTAATGTACTTAGGATGTCTCTGAAGAAAATAGAAAGCCATGACGGCCACTGTGCCCCGGGGAATAGTGTGCTGTCCTGCAAGAAATAGAATGAGAGGGAAGGAAAATTCACTGCCCAAGGGCACACTTAATAGCCCCAACTGTCTAAACAAATAGTTTCTTGAAGGTAATCTGGAATTATGAATTGGACCAGTTGACATCTGTTCTTGGCTACTAGAGCGTCATTTATGATGACAAAATCGAAGAAACAAAAGTACGAGCCACTGTTTTGTGCTGTCGTATTATGTCTGCCCATTTATCTTCGTAATTTTTGTTAGTATAATATGGGCTTAAACAGATCGTTTTTTTTTTCTTGGGCAATTCTGAAGCAGTAAAATACATGAGTGAACGACACTCTAGTAAATGATACTAACGTCTCCATCATGGACGTGTGCGCAGATTGTTAGTGCACAACACAAATACCCCAGTGCCAAACATGTTGAGAGTGTTTATGACCACATTACCAATAAATTCTAAGCGCACAGACAGACGAGGGAAAAAACACGTATGACGCACAGGCCTCGTCTGTTTGCGCGCTTAGAATTTATTGGTCATGTCATACCAACCCGCCCAAACCGCCACAATTGTGTTATCGCCACAGCTCCAGCTCTTTTGTATAGCATCGCACAGGGAAAAGCAGTACATGAGGGTTCGTCTCCCAGCAGCGGGAACTAATTTTCGTACTCTGTCATGTCCTTCACTTCTTGGCATTTTTTATTTCTTTATATTTCATTAAAAACACAGTTTTACCGGTGTCACACGGGAACTTTTGATAGCGATCAGGGCACATCAGTATCGGATTTCTTGATCACGGTCAACAATGGTCGCTGTTACACGGGCAAAACTAATCTGGATCGAGTTTGGCGCAGACGTTAGCGAAATCGCAATCTGGGAGCCAGATCGCTCCCAGATCGCGATCCACAGATTACGATCGTCTTGATCGAGGCCGGGCCTGATCGTTATTAAAAGTGACCGGGCAACTGACGTGGATCGAGCCTAATCTGGATCGGCCCTAATCGCGATCAAATGTGGCCGTGTGATACCTGTATTACTTTTCATGAGCTCACCTTGGTTTCGGTTTCTTTTTCTTTTTTTTTTTTCGTCTATGGACTTACTTGTGGTAGCTAACGAGACACGAAAGCCATCGATTCTCCTTATTTCTATCGCTAGTGCACAGATACAGATGGACTATTTTAGTCGCTTTCCAAATGTGCAGCAGTATAAACTACAACAACAACAAAAAAGGCTCCTTTCTCGATTATATTAGAATTTCAGGGGATAACAGAAAGAGTTGCTGCTAATTATGTTATCGTATAAATAGTAGTCGATAAAGTAAAATCAAGGCACCAGGGGCGTAGCCAGAAATTTTTTTCGGGGGGGGGGGGGGGTTCAACCATACATTATTATGTTCGTGCGTGCGTTTGTATGTGTGCGTGTATATGTGCGCAAGCAAAACTGAAAAATTTCGGGGGGGGGGTTTGAACCCCCCAACCCCCCCCCCTTGGCTACGCCCCTGCAAGGCACGATGCGTTACTAATTGGTGAACTTAAGACGGGAAATGTGAACCTGGGAGTCGCTTTGCTAACTCTAAGTGGAATAACGGAAGTTTGCCATGATCACGTTTTATCTGCTGCAATTTCTTTTACCTTTCAGTGAAAGTCGCGATGGGCATGCTAAGGCACTTGTTGTTTCAGGAATACGCAATGCTTTAAATGTCTAACTTATCATTCTTGAACAGTCATGTTAGTTGAACGCTGTGGTATGCGCTGGTTCCACGTTGCAATTACAGTGCTTATTTTATGCTTAGAAAACTTCAGTCTGCTAAGCTGTTAACGAACCTAGTCCAAACAGCCTGATTTCCCTTTCTGAAAAGTAAACCTGGCAGATACTTCTTGCAACTGCTGGACTTTTCAGCTACGTTCAGGAATGTAAGCTTTATGTCAATATGAGCTGTTCCAACAATACTTTGGCTTGATTAGCAGTTAAATCGATCCTGTTTTGAGTGGCGAAGGCTGTTTTTGCTGCGAAGGCTGACACAATGTACTCGGGTCAATGCCCTCTTTAGTGTTATTATGTCCCCCTGGAATACGACTTTTCAAATGGTGCCGAAGATAGCAAAGAGAAGCATAGGGAGAGTTCAAGGTGACCGCAAGTCAGTGAAAGCGCAACCAGCTGACCCAACAGTAGCACTGACTGATAAGAATAGCTTTTTCAGGTTCAACAATGCTATAGGCAAACTTTTTTTTTTCTGGAAGGCTCAGTTGTTGTGGGGCGTAAAATGTATACACACGTGGCATAAGGAATAACGTACCAATTTTCGTGTCTCTTGTTACCAAACGACTCAAAAGTGGCCCTGGAGGATAAAGCCTCAATGCCTCCTGGAGAGAGAGAGAGAGAGAAAAGGCTGTAAATATAATCCTGATTAAACTGTATGACACATTTTAGTTATTTCTCGAATTAAAATAAAATTATCTTTACAAGATTGCGCTGCTGCTTATATTTACATATATCTAAACGCTCTTCTTTTAAATATACATGTAAAATCTGAAGAATATTATGGCACACAACAGACGGTCGAACGCCCTGTCCTGAGATTTTAGAATATAGGAGGTGGTTGTGTTGAATGGTCGGTTTGTTAGAGTGCTTTTGTAATTGACGAGCATCGTAGCTGGATACATTTTTTCCTCTTAAATACAAGCCTTTTTTAGTCATTGTGGAATGGACGTGATTTCATGCATGTAATTGTAACCTCTATTAGAATATTAACGCGACAGCGTTAAAGAGCTCGTATCGCAGAAATTCCGCCGTCGGCGTCGGTGTCGGCGCCGTTGGTTGTGAGCGAAAAATCATCATCTTGTCCGTGACCGAAAAATCGAAAAAAGCTGCAAATAAAATTAATAAAAATGTTGGGTCCGAGTGAGAATCGAACCCAGGCCGTTTGCGTGGCAAGCGGGTGTTCTACCACACAGCTACGCCTCTTTTTTTTTTTTTATTGCGATAGCAATTATATGGACAGTCTCGGCTGGATTTTGCCGTCGCCGTCGCCGCCGTCATGCACCGTATATGTATAAGTATGTATATATATAAAAAAGCCCCAAAGAAAAATATTTCAGAGAAATGCTTCCGAAGCGCGGAATCGAACCAGGGACCTCTTGCTATGCAGCGAGTGGCGCTAGCCACTACGCCACGAAACGCAGATCCTTCAGGTAGCTAACGGCGAGCGTTATATACACACCCTTTACCACTGGACGGACTCAGAGACGGCTCCGCTTATAAGCGTTTCTTCATTACCAGCGAGATGGCGTTAGGAGCGCGACAGGTGCATTTAAAAGTCGTCGGCGAGCTCGCCCGCGCGAGCAGACAGCGGAAGGGCAAGGAGAACCTTGCCCTTCCGCTGTCTGCTCGCGCGGTTTTCTTTTTATCTTTATTGCAGGGCTTCAGTTTTCAACAGTGAGAAGAGAGTACATCCTGTCTACAATTGTTTCATGGTCAACAGTAATTCCATGCGAGGTACCCAATCGGGTACATCCTTTGCAAAAAAAAAAAAAAATACACAGCCACGCCTCTGCTTGGAGCTGCACTGAAAGTAACTTTCATGTTTCCCAAAAATACGCGTCCTCTATACAGGTGTCACAGTACGAGACGTAATAGCGCAGTAATATTGCGTGGTACCAGCGTACATTGCCATCGGGCGTCAAACCATGTCAATATCATAACGACTTGGTGGTTTAAAGACAGCCACCCATTACAAAAGGCACACATATTACTGCGCGTATTCCCTTAAGACCACGCAGTGGGTGCATCGCAACTTCGAAAAATCTCTCGCGCATAATTGCTCCTGGCTTAAAGCATGCTACCCATTACATAAGGCACACACCTTAGTGCACGCATTCTGTTAAACACTCGTAGTGTTCGAAGTGCGCACTAGGGGCAGGATATCGCTATCGCGTTCAACTCTTAAAGGCGAAGCTTAAGTGTCCCCCAATTTTTTTCTTGGCAATGGCCTGGCAAACTTCTTCACTCTTCATCAAACATTTGTTTAAGCTGTTTTTGAAAAAGAATGGATGCGCTTTTATTACGGCCCAGCCTATCCCAAATTCTACTGTAGAATCGCTGTAATGCTGCGTTGGAAAGGAGCAATACACCGATTGATAAGAAAAAAAATGATGGCTGATCCCTCCGTCATAGGAATCGGTATAGCACGAAAGTGAGACGTGTCGTCACAGAAGTAGTTGATTGTTCATAGTGCATTGGTATATGAGAGCTTGTACAATGTCTACGGTTTGGCAGATATAGCACCGCTTGATGTGGACGCGCTCACGTTGTGACACACCTCCGTACCGACGACCATGCCGACGACTAACGCCCATGATCATGATTTAACACTTCCTGTAGCTGAAGTTCTTAACATATACGTGGACAACGCATATATTGAATCCCGCACAAAGATGGCATCAACAAGCACATAATAAACACTGATACTCGATATGCACTCCTTCAAAGCGTCGTGAAAGGCGAATAGAAACGCTACGCGCGTTGTGTCTTCCCTCTAGCCTGGCCGTTACTTCTCACATGGCGAGCGGGGAACGCGGTGCAACAAATAGGTCGCGAAAGTCGGAACGAAAAGTGGTCGGAAACCTATCGCGACAAACATCAACACCCGCGTGACGATTAAAGCGCTACTAGGTGAGGGGGGGACAAATAATGAAAACAAAAAATTAATTAAACGTTTATTTTCATTAGTTTTAATTTTATTTGTCACGAATTAAATTAGTAGATTACTTTAATCAAACTTTAGTCTTGGGTATGTCGTTGAGTGGCCAATTTTTTTCGTTTATTTTCAGAAACAGCGGGCACATGCAGGCAGTCTGGTAACATGGGCCAACGGTTTCTGGCATTTTCAGATGCAAATGGCGTCGCTCGTTTTTGCGCAGTAGGTTTGTGCCTGTCATCCGTAGGTGATTTCCTCGGATAAGCGTTGTTTTCTAGTCGTGGTACTTGGCAGAAGGTAATATAGCCTATCGCAGCCATCGGGAACCGTTTCAGTGACTGTGTTTTGCCAGCGCACGGCCGGCGTGCTGTCGCCCTTCGGTACGATGAGTCCGCCACGCTACGCGAAGAAACGCTGCGCTGTCTACGGATGCAAGAGCAACACGTGTGCAAGGTTTGTGTGCACGTTGAATTGTTATGCTACTTCTGATTTCTGTGTTATATATTTTGGGGTAATATCCTGTTCAACTGCAATATTTCGCCAATAAAATACACCTTATTTATCAAATCTGTCTTTTTCGTCTTCCCGTTATCTTGCGGGCTTCCATTATGGAGCCGTCATAGTAATAAGAAAAAGAACGTGCAGCTATAAAAAAAAACTAAGAAGCGGCGCCCTGTCAAAAAATTTCATAATTTCGCGCCCATCGCGTTAAAACGTCACGTCATTTCCGCTTCCGGTTGTGATGTCATCTTTTTCTTTTTTTTAATTCTGTTTGTCCCCTCCTCACAAAGATGGCGACTGTTGCAACAACTTGCCACGGGCTTGACACGTGGGCTTCTACGGAAGTTACGCTACCAGGTGCAACAGCCAGGCGAGCGTCGGAGAGCTATTTTTCGATATGGATGGAGGCTATGAGCGAGGCTTGTGTAAAGCTGCCACCTCACGGTGTGTTAAAGCGTTGACGAAATTAAACTTACATTGGAAACGCGCCGAATGGAATGGTCATAGCAACGGCGCGTTTTTTTTTTTTTTTCCGAGCCTGGTGGCACAGATGCCACCGCGCCGTTATAAAGGGGACGCTCATAGCATCCATCCATCAATCTGAGAGCACTGCGAGAGGAAAGTGAGAAAGGTAAAAGGCGCGTTCACGTAGCCTCCGTAATGTGTTTGGCGGTAGCTCAGTGGGCTAACCGCCCACCAACCATCGTCGCGGACCAAGAGGTCATGGGTTCGACTCCCGTCAACAGAGCATTTGTCTTATATTTTTTCTTTGCCATCTGATGGCGTTTATTTTGCTGACGTACTTCCGTGACGGAAATACGTCATTAAAGTGTTGGTGGACCACGGCATAAAACACTTTCGTGTTAAAAAAAAAAGGCCGGCGAAGCTCGCAGTAGTAGCGCAAGGCTGGAAGCAACAGCGGAGATATATAGTGGTGTTCGGACACCCGAGGAAGAAGGTGCCCTCCCAAGCCCATGTCCCTGCCCCGCCACACTAGTCACGTGACTAGTGTTACGTGATTTTTCTGGCGGCAACATGCTCGCAGAGATGCTATAGTACTCCCCAAACATGCTGCGAACGAATGATCACTGCTGCAAGCAAAACAGAACCTTCATCGTAAAAAAACCCGCATTTCCCCGAAGGGGAGTATGAGGAAGTTCGAAGCACGGGGTGATGCTATGAGGGGGCGCGCGCGACTAAACTGCAGAGCCGAGCGAAGGAGACGGCAGCGAGAGAGCACGCGCCAGCCGACCCCACGGAGGTCTGGCCGTTTTTAAGTGCAAAGCACTTTTACTGATGATGATGATTAAGTGTAATAATGATTTAAAGTGTTGTTGTCATGATGCATTTGTACACACACGCACACATTTATATATGAAGTATTATTTATTTATTTTACACTACACCCTTTTCGTATGATGCAATAATGCACCTCGCGAGTGCGTCACACACACACACACACATACACACACTACACACGTCACTACAGATCAGCAGTCTGGCGTGTGCTCCAGGTGCTTAACCACGCCAAGATGTTGCCGCGCTTGACCAGTCCGCGCTTGTACGTAGCAGGACTCAGCAGCCTCCGCTTCACGTGCACGTCTATCGCAACGTCCTCGGTAACCAACCGCGGGAGACACTCCACCATGCTCGGAACGTCGATGGGCACGTTCACGATCTGTCCCTTAATGCCGTACTGACCGTTGCCTCGAGTCAGCCGCCGAATGCTCATGAAGGGAAGTCGAGGCGAGATGAGACGTTCTTCGACCGGGTTCAGATCGGGGAGATGAGCGGGACGAGGCGGGTACGCGTAGCCGTGGCTCTTGCTCAACGGCGGGACCCGTCCGGCCAGCAGGGACTCGCGGCACGAGGCGCACACCCGGAACGCACCGAAGGGAGCCAGCTGTGGGTCTTGCGCATCCATGTCGTCGCATCGGTGCTCGCCCGACTGTCTTCCGAACTCGTTCCAAAGAACCCGCAACGCGTTCAACTTGTTGGCGGCGTTGCGCACGGCCGAGATGGGGCTCAGGTTGTTGTCGAACCACAGTCGATCGCACACCGCGCAGCTTTATCCGAAGCTGCGGTCCAGGAAGTCTCGCTTGAAGCGCGCGTCCGGCCGATCGAATTCGAGGGCCCGCGCTCGCTCACGCATCGCGCGTCCCTGCGCCAGATCGGCTTCGGGGTGCTCGGCTCGCTTCGCACGCTTTCGTTCGGCGTCTCGCCGCCGGCCTTCATCACCATAGGCAATGCGCCGCTTACGTCTCTCATCGGCCTCTCGAGCGCGGAGTTCGGGATCCGCAGCCCGCTTCGCCCGCCTGCGCTCGGCAGCACGGGCCTTAGCTTCGGGACCGGCGGCCCGCTTACGCGCAGCATCACGGGCCCTTCGTTGCGCTGCCTTGTCTCCAGCCGATGCGGCATCTTCAACACGCGTGCAATGCTCGAATTCGATTGCGTTGTACTAGTTGTTGGAGGTATCGCAGTCGAGGTTGATGCCTGCGATGGATCCATACCTATGACGGCGTTCACCACAAACCACGAGCGAGAAGTGAGAGGCAACCGGCGGACGTTTATATACGGGACTGACGCGCCGGCGCCACACACACAACACGTGACGGCGGAGCGAAACACGCCAGGCGGTTGGAGAGGGGGTGAGCGGTGGGGAGAGTACGCACACGAGGGGCTGTTACCGGGCGAGGGGAGAGGCGGCGGCCGAGGGTGAGTGCAAACCTAACGGGGGGAGAGGCACACCAGCTGCATGGCGCCGTGACGTCACGGCGCGGGGAGGGTGCGAGGAGCCGGCGCGGCGCGCGCAGCCACGGCGCGGAGGCGCCAGCTGCACAACGCGCCGTGACGTCACGGCGCGGAGCGGAGGGCGGAGCGCGCGCAGTCACGTGGGGCGTGACGTCGCTGCGCCGTTGCTACAGACGCTCCTCTCCGCTCCTCGCGCCGTTGCTAGGTGAGAGGAGGAGGAGCGCGGATGCCGGCGGAGTTTTCGGGGTCGCTTAAGAAGTGCATTCGCACTTAAAACTGCTTTTCATCGTGAAAAACTACTGAGTGTCCGAAGGGCCCGGGCCGTAGCGGAGGAGCTACATCTTCCCGTGCCGACCTTGGTGGAGCCACCGACCGGGTGAAGAGATGGAGCCTCTTCGCTTCCACCCCTGATCCCGATCCCTTTGGTCTTTCTCAATAAAGTTCCTCGCTCGCTCGGTGAAGGAAGCAGTAAAAGATACTGAGTTGATTGCGCTCGGATTACACGTACCTGTTTTGTTTTTTTTTCTTCTTCTTTACACAAGTTATAGTTTAAGCACCCTATATGTCAAATCAGATTTGTAGGTAATCGGCTTCTGTGAAGTTGTACGCTTTCTTCAAAAGTGATATCGTTACGTAATGCGTCAAGTGGCAAATAGTATAATTACATGGAGCTAATTTGATCCTCAGATTGTTCAGCGACTATGGTAATCGACAGCATATAGTGTTTTCCCATGTTTTCATCGAAACAGCACCGTGAAGCCTTTTAAAAACTTTTGTGAGGGTGGGCTGCATATTCTACGATCACAAATACGTGTGTCTGCCAGGTAATTTCCAACAGTGAGCGATTTTTGTCACAGTCCCAGAGCATGTGATGTGGCGACCTCAGTCACATGCTCTGGGACTGTGACAAAAATCCGGAAGGTGCTAACTCCGGAACCCTTCCGCCGCGGTGGGCCGCTGCCTTGCGCAGCCTCAGCCTCGGCGACCAACTTTGGGCTGTCCAGCAGGCCCGCGAGGCGGCGGTGAGGCAAGGCCTCGACGTCCCCACGTGGGAGACCTAAAGCCCAGTCGGCGAAAGCTCTGCCGGACCATCAATAAAGTTGTTACCAACCAAGGGAGCGATTTACTACACAAATTTATCTCAACATTCATTTGCGAACTGCTTCTCTCTATTTTTAAATTGTGCTTAATGCTTCAACCAAATATTGCTCTCGCGGTTTTTCTGAAAATAATTTTATAGCATCAGCCAGACATAAGGGCGTTACAACCAGGAAGTAAGCATTTACGGAAAAAATGTATGCACATCGCATCATTCCATCGCCAAATATTTCCTTAGAATAATATTCTGGTAACGTTGTAGTGTGTGAGGTCATCATAACCCGGAAGCATTTATTTTTATCTGGTTAAATGACTTTCATATAATTTATTCTTTGGATCAGTTTACCCTAATTAGTTCAATAAAGGCGGCATGAATTGCTCCCCAACTTATTGGAAGATGTTCGTACTAGTGAGGTTTACGCATATTACACGGCAAATATTCAGTGCTTGCTACTTAGCCAGCTATTGAAGTCGGACAACTCGTGCGTTGACGACATACCTTCAGCACGCATTCCGTATACGTGAGTCCTTTTATCGCTTCCGTGTTCAGTGACTTCTCTAAGTCGTCTCCAAAGGCTGCGTCCATCTCGTCCCGGACCTTGTTTTGAATATCTGGATGGTGGCCAAGCAGGTAAAGCGCGAAGGCAAGGCCTGTAGCTGTGAAATCGAAGCCCTAGACGGGAGAAATACGGGAACTGGATGTGCTGAGTTCATACGTTGAACATTCGAGAGGGCAAACGCTATAGCGTTTGTCCTCTCTAACATTTGTGTCCTTTTTTGGGGTGCCGGCAAACATGAATATTATTTCAGTGCGAAAAGTTTACTCACAAGCATAGGTTTCTTGTGGATGCGAACACTCGTTCATATTACCTTTTTTTTTTTCAGGCTTCGCACTCAGTAAGGTTGAAACTCGGGTCCTACTCATTGGCACTCACTCACGTTTGTGGTCAATTCAACTCACACTAACAATTAGTCGTTCGCGTTCACACTCACATCCACTCGCACTCACGCGCACACCCTCACATTCACATTCACGTCCAATCGCACTCATCGGCGCTCACCCATATTCATACTATATTTTGCTACCACTCATACGCACCCACTCACGTCCACACTAGTGTATACTGACGCCCTTCGTCCCTGACTGACACTCACGCGTTTCAACAAGACATTAGTCAATAGAAGCAATTTAAATACAATAGAGCCCGCCTCGGATCGCCTCCAATTTAATTCAGTATAAGTCGTCTTGTTCTTTCAGATCTGCCAAATATTGCTCCAAACTATTTCTGTGCAAGTATATCTACGATTCAACTGCAGTGGATGCAGAAGCGCAGCTTCAACAGAATCCTAGTTCTATTCAGGCACGGTTCAAGCAAACCCCTTTCACTGACATAACCTTAGGGCTATTGCTGTACTTGCTATCGCAAGCGGGGAGTGAACCACGAACTGGTATCTCCTCCGTCAAGGAGCATACGTAACAAGACAATCCTTCCAAACGGAATGAGCTATATTCGCTTCAATAACCATAGTCTACCGCTTTGTAGACGAGTACATGTTGCAGTGGCTCAAAAAGGTTATTTATGACGAAGACATAACGACCTAAAGCTACCATTTCTAGCAGAATCGCCAGATATATTATCTCAGATTATATGATTAGATGCTAATGTGTTTGATAGTGATAGCGCTTCCTATGCTGAAATAGCTCCGAGTATCCTTGTATGGAAAAAAAAAATGGCGAAGCTTGCACAAAGCCGCGCAAGGCTTGAAACGGCGAAACTGGACGATTCTTGAGACTAATCTGCTTGCTTCTAGGTTGTTTCTCTTAGCAAGGTGATTCAGGTTCTAGGTTGCTTCTAGGTTGTTGCTAGGCTTTAGCTAGGTGATGCTAGGCTGTTTGTACGTTGATTCTCAGCGCAGAGAGGTTCGAGTTAAACCACACATTCACAGACACGACACGGTTGTCCAAACCCCAGCGACAGAGACTCGCGCTGAAACCAAGCGCTCGCAGCTCTTATAGATCTACGAGCACGTTGTCGTTGCCGTAGGCCTTCCATCGCGTCTGGGTCTGCTCGCAGCCGCCGTTGCATTTCCCGTTCCCTAGTATTCTCTCGTACGTAGTCGGGGTCTTCGGCTCGCCGCCGTCGCTTCGCAGCCATTTGTTGGGATAACTGTTGCCTTCTTCATTTTTAGTGGACCAGCGGCGAGTAGTGGGATTTACCCAATTTCTTTGACACATACTCGTTTATGATGATGATAGCTTTCAGCGATCGACTCACAAGGAACGACCTGCTAAACAGCTTCGCTGTTAAGAGAGGAACTAGAAGTGGTTCACCGACGCACAGCATCAGCTATATTAGACGCATTTCCTATGGCAAGATACCGCAACGAGAATTGGAGACATTGCAGATAGTTCAGAAACAGAAGAAAGAAAAGTTGGACTAGAAGCGCCAAAATCATTTAGCTTCACTTATCTTAACCAGAAAAGAAGTAACATTTCATCATGAGGCGTCACGTTTTTTCATTCGTCTCAGGAAAGATGTGAGCAAACAACCTGGTTTTTTCTTGTTTATATTTGCATGTAAACGGACACTGATGTCATTTAGCAGACGTGCGCGACATGTCTTATCGGGAACACCCATTACGTATGTTAAGCAGAATATGAAGGCGCCGTGTGCAAGTGGCAATCATTCAACACAGAAATGTAAATATGTAGGAGTCCACGCATGGTGCGCTCATTTTATCCATGATTCGCCATGCTTCGCATGCATCTTTCGTATGTATGGAGATGTATGTGGTATATAAACGTACATTTTAAGGGAATATTTCTAGCGAATCGCGAGTACTCAAAAGCATCTCAGTTAAGCATAGTACATATAATTTCTTTTAGGCTCAGGTAGTTTACCTGCTTTGGTTCAATCATTCGCGGTTCACTCGTTTGCTGAGACAGGGAAATACTTTTCGGTGACACTTCCCATTTCTTCCAAGCGCACATTTTGACGCTCAGCTTATACCAGCGACTTGGGCATTTCTGACTGCGCATTTCTTTTTTTTTTTGCCTTCAAAATTGTTCGAGACTGCCAACAAAATTTTTCCTAACACAAACTTTATAACTATCGGCAAAGCAAAAATGTCCTCGAGTGGAATATTTAGAGAAGCTTTCAAATGGAGGAAGCATGCTTGCGCTCCTTCTCCATTCAGGGTGCAGCCTCCTGTAGCTTATTTTCATCGTAATATAATCGACAGCGCAACGGGTTAAACACGGACAGAAAGAAGAGAAGGACACAGCGCTGAACTCACAACTAAATTTATTTTCGAAAAAAAAAGAACATATATACAGATGAGTCACCAAGACTAAGCACGGGTGTAACCACACAAACAGATCAATCATGTCTTGTCTAACAGATACTTGTATTCCTCATCTAGAAGAATGATTGATGGATGACTTATGCACTTGTTGTTGCATCTAATAAAAAAGGCTTCAGCTATTTCACGCGTGCGTTGATCAACATGTCTATATTTGATAGTGGTTTTCTGCATGTGGGGCACACATCTACATGATCTACAATGGGATGCCAAATGCGACGTCACAGCGGCACCTGAAAGTGTCAACTCATGCTCACGTAGGCGTACGTTTAGGCAGCGCCCCGTTTGGCCCACGTATTCACTGCCACAAGAGAGAGGAATGGCGTACACCACGCCAGTAGCACAAGGCACATTCTTGCGAACATGATTGGTGACACACTTGTTTCCTTTCCCTGGCCTCTGACACAACGCTCTATCTACCCAAGCGCACACATCACCTACGATTATATTACGATGAACATCCACCAACTAGCCCAACTCGCGATCTTGCTTCAGCTTATTTTCGCTACATATCATTCACTCTCCTTTATGCATGGGGAGCAAAGCCGACGCACACCACCCT
This sequence comes from Rhipicephalus sanguineus, assembly GCF_013339695.2. Lineage (NCBI taxonomy): Eukaryota > Metazoa > Arthropoda > Arachnida > Ixodida > Ixodidae > Rhipicephalus > Rhipicephalus sanguineus. Next base: position 139,133,433 of record NC_051176.1, read on the forward strand.
GAAGTCTCTGATACGTGTACTTCTCGCGACCTCGAGCCACAGATGGAAAAGAAGACGCCCTCATAACAAGCGCGCTCTAAAAAAAAGGGAGGCTAATTCAAATGTCGCAGGCGATTATTTCAATGAGCAATGCTGTTTGTTCAAGTAGCTTACCCCAATCAACATGGTGATCATTTCGTCTCGAACATCGATTTCACTGAGAGTGCCTTCGTCGACGCACATTCTGAGAAGAACTTCTAGTAGAGAATTTTCTGAAACAGGGTCTCTGATGCCCTTTCTGTAGTCGGCGATTCTCTTCTGCAGGATCTGTAAATGAATTCAAACCTCCCTATAAGAAAGGCGACATACCTTGCCGCCGTAACGGCTGTCATCCCCAAGTTTCATCTTTCAAGATTGTCGCAGCGTTCTTTAATGAATAATAATAATAATAATAATAATAATAATAATAATAATAATAATAATAATAATAATAATAATAATAATAATAATAATAATAATAATAATTAGTAGCAGTAGTAGTAGTAATCATTTCTCTAACATGCCCAGGAACAACCGTAAGGTCTTCGTGCTTGCGCAGGCAAAAAAAAAAAACAATAAAACGTTGGAGAACGCTTGAGCTTCGTCTCAAGAGTAGAACGCGATAGCGTAATTGGCCTCCGTTCGCTTCGCCTTCTCAATCGCTAGCCTCGCTTCGCTTTTCGGTGGACACCTCAACGATGCCGCAAGGAATGGAGCGTCCGCGCGAGTAACATTGGCCGTTTCAATCTATTCTAGAATGCCTACTGCAAGTACAATTGCGAAGTGCCCACTATGTCATAATTCTTCCTTTTGCGAATCAGCGAAGCACCCATTACGCGTCCGTAAGGCAACACTCGGACATATACGCAGCTGCTGACTTTGTTGATCCTTTTGCTGAATGATTAAATATATCTGAGCGCTTTGTAATGGCCGGGCCTTTAAAACACCCACTCGTTGCGAAATTCACATGTCTTGAGGCCTGCCGCGATTCTCTATATGCTTCTGCCACGCAACACCACATGCGTTAATGAGACTCCTCGCATTACATGACATTCGTATAGGGTCTATTGCAGAAGCAGTGCCAAGCAATGGCGTAGCTCTGACTGCATGAACATCATTGCGAGTTAAAATTTCTTAATGGTAAGCATAATATTAATGAGAACTAACAGACAGCAATGCCAAGGAAAGTATAGGGGGTGTTATTTGTAGTAATTAGAATATAAATGTGAAGAAAGTAAAGTGGACGAAAAGACAACTTGCCGCCGCCAGGGACCGAACCTGCGACCGTCGAATAACGCGTCCGATGCTCTACCACTGAGCTACGGCGGCGGTCATCCCCCCGTCCACTTTATGCTACGTGCCGTGACGCGTGGCTCTGTGGTAGAACCCCTGCTTCCCTCGCTAACAGCCTGGGTTCGATTCTCACTCGAACCCGAAGATCTTTATCCTTTATTTTATTTGCATCATTCTTGATTTTTCGGTCACGGACAGGATGACGATTTTTCGCTCACAACAAACGACGCCGTTACCGACACTGACGCCGGCACCGACACCGGAATTTCTGCGAAATGAGCGCTTAACGCTGTCGCGTTAAAAATCCCAACGGCATCCCTACCGTTTTTCTGGTCAGGCACTCTCTTTGGTGTTGCAGATACCTCGCAAGCGTTTTTAAAGACGATAGTCTTTCTTGGGATACTTAAACGGAGAAATTTCGGTCTATCTGTCTTTCTGTTTGTCGGCACGTCATTCGATTCAGCCAATCGGCCAAAGTTGAATCACTTGCCCAAGGGCCAGCCATCTTGAACGGCTGACTGGGTTCATACTTGTGTACATTGTCGGTCAAAAAGCAAACATTACGCATATCTAAGGCGCAACATCACTAGGTAAGTATTAGGTGGTGTGTTCCTTTAATAGAAAATGCATACATACGTAATTGTAAAGACCCTAGTTTCTTAAGCTGCGCTGAAAATTCGACTGCGCTGAAACTTGCCTCCCTTCGTGCCCTCTGCACGAGCTCGTTGTTGTGTTTCGGTTTCGGTTCTGTATGGCACTGTACGAATGCCATGGGGCGCCGCTCTGGCATTCATGTTTTACCCAGGCGACGTGTAAATAAAAGAGTGCGTGGAGAGTACTCGTTGAGTGCGGACGTTTCTTCTGCTTCAGCGCTTCGCGCCAAACCGCGTGTTCGGGCTGGCTGGCGTCCCCGCCGGTCGCGTTGGTCACCGCCGGTCTTTGCCTGCTGCTGCGCCGGGACTACCAGCCCTCAACACAGCACTCATGCTTCCCGACGTATTGCCAGATGGCGTCCATATCCGGGTAAAGTAGTTTTCACGGCGGGCCCGGGCCGGGCTCCGGCCTGAAGCTCCGGGCTTAGTGCCGGGCCCGGGTTTGAGGTCGCGGGCTCGGGTCGGGCCGGGCTTGAACTTTGCTCCGTTGTTAAAGAGTCACAAAAGGGAAACACTGAATCGGTTTAGACTGATAAAGTGTACTCTGAGAACCCGAACGTCATCAATTCCACTGTCAATGAGTTTACTAATAAAGGAGAAAATCAAGGTCAAAGTTCCATCTTAAAATTTCGCGCTAAAATCTCCGTGCCTGGCGTCACGGATTTCAAACTGTATTCGTCGTATTTTGGGTACCTTGGCTCAACGAAATTTCCAGAAACTTGGTATGCTAAGTCTGTTAAGGCCCCTCAGAGGTCAATGTACTTCATTTTTACCCATTATAAACTAGGTAGGGCCCAGTAGATGCCGTCAGAATCTATGACGTCACGGCGTTTGCTGGGTGAATTTCAAGTTGGCGTCGTTACCTGCATTTTCCTGAGAGTTTTTTCTCTTACCAAGAGTCTGGTTGCGGCGAGCGTGGTGCTTTTGGAATGGTAAAAGAGTAATTTACTGGTAATAGAAAAATCGCTTTTCACATTAATGTGCCTTGTTCCGCATACGCTGTGCATACATATAAGTCCCTCATTTTATCTCGAAAAAACGCTTTTTTATGTGGGTAAGCTATTTGGAGAAGTTTTATGAGGGGTAAGTACTGAACTGCTTTTTCTTCTTGCATATGAGCTACTTGATTTATCTGAAACGGGCGAGCTGAAAGTGAATAGACCAGGAGCTTATATGTAACTCGCTATCCCGTGCTTTATTTGCTTTCGTTATTATTATCCCAAAGGTTACTTTGTAATCGCAGTAATAAATGTAATATAATAAAATTATACCTATGAGATGTCATCGCAATTGCGATCACAGAGCTCCAAAGCGGGGAAACGTTGTTGAAAGTTAGAGACCCCTCTAAAACGAAAGGACTGCACGTAGTCTTGATACATAGAATCCCTATAAAGGCACATTCTTTTTCTGTAACTCTGTGACGGCTCCCGGTGGTCATGTGGCGCGAGATGGACATGCACAGCCTGCTTTGTGTGCCCAAATTGTTAACGTCTGAGCTTTCGTCTTGTTCCGCCACATCAGGGGTCTCAAACTCACCTCAGCTAACGGGCCGCATTCACGAAAATTATCTCTCGCAAGAGCTATGGCAATGACGAAAGAGCGTGGGAGGGGGACCAGGTTTTAAAACTACCGTCATTTCACAGCGGACCTTTCCCATATCTCATATACGGGATGATTTCTGAAGGGGATTTGGTGGCAGGAGTCCAACAACATATCGATACCCATTGTTGCAAAATAGTGCGGAACGGAGCAACTTGGAGCGCGCCACACTCTATCGAAGAATAGGGCACCGAGAGGCATCGAGGGCACGTGCACGCGGCCAGCGCAGCAGTTCGCCTTTATTGCCATTAAACGGATGTCTCTCTTTCACGTCTGGGGAACCAGTCATTTCGTATCACTCATAATGACTAAAATCTGGACGCCGATTCTGAAATATAGCTTTTGTTTCACGGTTATGTATCAACACATGGTGACCGCAGAGGGTGCTTCACGAAAAATATGCTTTAGATCTGTGATGCCTGTGTAGCTCAAGAACATACTTATAAAGAAAAAAAAATGGGATGAAGATAGTCAAGTGCGGGCGGGGGGCCGCTAGCGAGAGGTCCGCGAACCGCGTGTTTGAGGCCCTATATAGTGCGCTATATAGTGCGAGAGCTACATGATACTGCCGCAACAGCGTTGGAATGTGCAGGAATAGAATAGGTCCATTAAACAAGGCGTGGGGTGAACTATATTCGCTTGAGGAAATACCTGGCTTGAAAAAGGACAATGACAGATTCCGTGCCGGGTGGTGTCCCCTTACCTCGAACCATATGCATCCAATGAGTAAGCTTCGAGAAGCTTAGTCGCGCCTTTGTTACCAAACTTGAACGAAGCCCGAAAATATATCGAAATCGCTTCGTCCACCTCCCACCAGTCCTAACCGCGTAGTCCAATGGCCACCTTCTACCGGTACAACATCGCTGGGAAGGCATAAGCCATTATAATATGAAAAAAAAAAAACGAGCACGCTGCAAACCGTGCTTAACATACACTGCTGAAAAATCAAGGAGAAGCCCTCAAAGAGGAGGTTTATAGATGACATTGAAGAGAGGCACGACGTTCGGGAGCGAAAGAAGTGAAGGGATGAGCTGGACAGCTATGGTCATTCTACAGAGGTCCACAAGGACATCATAGATTTGCTCCAGTGGTGGAAGTTAAGAACAACGACTGCCGACGCCTTCGCAATTGCCAAGGCAGATGTGCGCCCGTGCGGCCAGTGCGAGCAGTGCAAGAAGCTTTAATGCGGCAGGATATGTGATGCAACAGCGCATGGTGTGCTTAATGCAGGAATCTCTTGACACTTTGATTTTTAGCACAAGAACATGTGAAGAATTAAACTATAAACTATGCCATAAGAAACTTACAGACTGTGCATACTAGCAGTGGTGTGGTATATAAAAATAATGCTATGACAAATAGTATTTTTCTTCCTTTCGGCTGCTTATACGCATGCACGTGGTGCATGCGGTTCCATACCTTTACCTATAGATTAGTGTATTTAAACCAACGGTCACAAATTTGTTTTTTGCCCCTCTGTTTCTCCTGCTGTGGCAAGGTGCTACAATGGTGATAACAGGTGCTACATATCGAGAAGGGCGCACGAGTGGCTTTGTAGTTAGAGCATGCCCTAAATTTCAATAGGCTATAGAGTGCAATAAAAACAAAGTGAAGTGAGCGTTTTGTTCTCTGCCAAGCCAATCTAGAACATATGCTCTGGCGGTGCTCCGTGTTACGCGGCGGCGGAATCATCACGCCGTCCAAATGGGAGGCCGCTATTACCAGCTCCGCGCTAGAAGAACAGTTATATGGGCAGTCCAACGGGCCCGCGACGCAGCAGAGACTTGGTCTTTCTGTTCCCATGTCGGAGCGGCCCGCAACGTGCTAGAGCGCGTTCCAATGGACCATAATAAAGTTTATCCATCCATCAATCCATCCTTTGTTGTTATTGCGCTCCCTATCGAAACTGAACTCGTGCTGCAAATCACTTTCCTTGCTTCAATGTCTGCTACAAAACGCCCTTCACGATCCCCAGTGTATTTGCAGAAAAAATGGGTACAGTATACCACTGCCGAACAAATATTCATTGTATCCAATATGTCCGCTCAACTGTTTGCACCGTGAGGCCCTTTTCACAATAAATTACCGTACGTTAAAGTATAATTGTTAGCGAAACATCAGCAAAGCGAAACGCCAGCAAAGCGTAGATATTTGCCACTTAAAACACCTTGCTGTCGCTTCCATGTTCGGGCAACACCACCTACTGGGTCGGGCCTCAGTCGGGCCTGATCTGTGGTCGGGCCGGGCCGGGCCGGGTAGGCGAAACTTTTTCTCGGGTTCGGGCCGGGCCCGGGTCTCATTTTGAGTCACCGGGCCGGGTTCAGGCGGGTAAATTTGAACGAGTTCTGGGCCCGGGCCGGGCCCGGGCTTAGAATTACGGCCCGTGCAGTGCTCTAATTTCGGCCATTGCCTGTGGCGGCAACGCTTCAACGAGGAGCTCATGCTTGCGAACTTCTGACGTGATGCGATGAATGCGGAACTTGTTCTCGACTTGAGTGAACGACAAGGAGGCATCGGCAAGCCACAGCTGTGGTATCGTTATGGTAGTAGTACCTTCAACAACACCCGAAGAGGGTACATGGCCGGGTGCAGTGGCAGCGGTACCAGTGCTGAGGCCGTCGAGATTCTCACGCTGCTCCATGGAAGGTCGCGTTCGTAGTCCGGGTCACCAATAAATATAGCACTCTGAAACGCGGTTCCGAAAACACAGCGCGGTTTATTAATGCATGTCCGCCATTGTTCCAACTACCTCTTCCTTCTCCTCAGCAGACTACCCACTACTAGTTTATGTCCCAAGTGTGTCGTGCCAGAAGAAGAAGAAAAGTATGCCACAGAAGGATACGTCCTCCCTACTTTCTACGTATTGTGGCACTTGAATGCGCAACAGTACCGCCAGCATCCTTTAGTTTTGTTTCGGCGATACGCGCCCGCATTGCATCGACCAGTCGCCACTCTCGTCCACGGGAGCGGCTGGAGTATGCGCGCTTTGACCGCCAGGGCGGCACTGCCCACACCGCGGAAACTCCAGCGCTGGTTCCCTATAGCCATCAATGCGCCACCACCTTTCTATTTAATTTTACTGAAGCTTTGGTCACTGCTGAAGGTGTTGTAGTTCGGGGAAAGATATCCGATGAGAGAATTTCACAACTCAGCCAAGTCTATGAAATCACAATAAAGTAAAAGCTCGTTAATTCGACCTCCGTTAATTCGGAAAATCGGATAATTCGGACGTGTTGATCGCGGTAAGCATATGTATGGTTTAATGGCATCAAACTCTTGTTAATTCGGTCATATTTGGCCGCAACCCGGTTCATTCGGACGATCCTCGGAGATTGCCAAGCGCGAAGCGCCGCAGGTGTGCGACGCAAAGGAGCGACAACGGCGTCCGCGAACAACCGAAACAGCTGTGGGCCTCCCGAAAGGCGTGGTCGCCATCCTCAATCTTACCACAATCGTGTAGTTCGCGACCAAGGCTTCAGTAGTTGTGGCAAACTTGTTTCGTCTTTTTTTGTGTGTGTATGCGAACTGCGAGGGTTCTATCTATGATCGCGTCGATAGCGACTGGGGTCAAACAAACTTCAAAGTCATCCATGATTGTGCATTAGCGAGCCAGGTTTATAGCAGCAGATGCGGTGCTCGGCAGTTTCGTTTCGACTCGGGACGTAGGCCACGCGCGTGCCTTCAGAACTGCGTGGAGTCTATGATCGTGTATTTAGCGACCACGGTTTGGTCCACAGCGTATCCAGCACTCGGTAGATTCGTTCTGACTTCGGGGAATGCGCGCGCAATGTCACTAAACTCAAGCATGGTGTAAGCTGTGGAAGATGAAAAGCTTCAGGCGCGGTCCGCATGCTGGCATAAAACTAGCTTGCCACGTCGACCGATCAGTTGCCGGCCATTTTCGCAGCGAAAAGATTATCGTCACGTGCGCGTGGTCGTGTTTGTGGTGGCTGTACGTAATAAGGCATGGGTTGAAAGTGCGTTTCGGCTTAAAAGGCAGGGGGGTCTTGAGCTGCGGTCACATTGTGAACGAAGTCGCGAATAACGAAAATTACGCTTTTTACACTGCTTTTATGCAAAATAGTTACTGGATGGACGTATTCATCAAGAAAATGAAAATTTATCGATGTAATAGCCACTTGTTTATTGTTCCTTGTTTTCTTGATACTTTCGAAAATCCGGCATTCGGTTCATTCAGACATTTTTTCCGGTCCCAGGAAATCCCAATTAACTAGCTTTTACTGTAATAGGAAAGGAAGTTGAAATAACATTAGAGAAGGTAATTGACAACCACCCGCTTGTAGAACGAAGCCACAAGGAAAATCCATGCGGCCAACGACTTTTTTTTTATTTCCTAGCCTACCCCTAAACTCTGGAACCTATAGTTATAATTAGGGCTCCGGGTTTTGGGATTTTAATTTTCTTGAAATTCAGAGGGTGTTTTTCGGAGTTCATTTTTCGTAAATCCCCAATACTCCGAAATTCGAAGTTTAATTTTGCGTTAATCTCAGTACTCCGATATCTTAAGTGAAATGATATTTGAACACGAAAACATCGGAACACACGAAGCGTTTTTTAGTTGTCTGGAAGATTTTAACGCACAAACAAACACGTATACACGCAAGAACAAATTCTTCGATACAAAACACCTACGTTTGTGCGAATTACAAACCTAAAGCTTGTTGCAATAGGCGCAAGCATACTTTACGAGGCCTGATGGTCATTCGATGTCGTCTGGCACGCCCCAGTGCGGCCAGCGGACCGTATATCAAGATGCCGTCTCGCGGTCCCAGGGGCCCTACATACGTTGACGTCTCTCGCTTTGTGCGCGACAAGCCCTTTGTAAAATATGCGATGCGTGTGGTCTACGAGATACTGTTGACGTGAAGTAAAGTTTATATCGGCCAAACCGACCATTGTATCAATGACCGCTTAGAACATGCCCTTTCGATAAAGAACGGAACAGGGTCGTATTGGCCGTTAAAATTGGAGTTTATCCGATAAATCCGAATTGTGAAAAATTTTACCGGCGAGTGTTTATCGGATTTTTTCGGATTTATCCGATAACACGGAGCCCTAGTTATAATACATGCTACAAAATAACGAACATGTGGTAGTGTCATATCCATTCAAGCGGTGTTTTTTCCTGATTTACATTAGCATAAAGGAATAATAATCGGAAATATAACTCCTGAAAACCACACAACTGAAAATAACCAGGTAAGCAGACTATACTTACGTTACTCATAAAGTCCTTTGCTTCTTCCACATATTTTGACATCTCCTTGTAGTCCTTACTGAATGCATAAACGCAGTCATACCAGTGATGGAAATTTGTGATTCGTTTAAGGATGCGTTGGCAGATTCTAGAGATGCAAAAGTATTCAAATGCCTAAGCCAAGATTCGATTTTCTCTTCCAACCACACGGCCGTCGTAAGAGAACTTACGCGTCATGAATTCTCAGGTATTCCACTGTGTCAACGTCATCCTCGTTATAATCGATACCCATTGTTGTTTCTGCAAAAGAGAGAGAGAGAAACATTTTACTGAGACTGACAGATATATTACCCCGAATTATTAGATTATTTCTTTTGTTTGTAGAATTTACATGCATTTCCATACGGCGAAAGAATGAAAATGTATTTTTTTTCTGGTGCATGCAACGTCCAGCGTTACTTAATGAAGGGAGTATTGCTGCCTTTCGTTCGCAATTTTTTTCAATTTCGTACATGTAACACAAACTGGGCAGTAAATCAACAGTTACCGTAGTCTAATAACTGTACTAATTCATTCAAGCGGCAACGTGCGAGTGTACTTATGGTAGTATAGGTCCCGCAAAATTATCTTCCTTCTGTTTGATAATTTAGCAGAAAATTCTGACCACAGCATGTCGCTAATTTGAGTATCTTGCTTATTTAAACTGCGAAATAAAAAAAAATGGTTCCTGACTACTGGCCTTCGCTACAGTCGGTCTCCCAAACATAATAAAACGATTCAGTACAGATACTCAATAAATGTGTGCGTCGTGTTCCTTGAAGCCAGTGGCTGTATAGAAACCACTGTCCGATGAAAAACCTAAATTTTTTTTGGTTGGTTGCTAAAGATATCTCGCTCTCATTTTGTTACAAAACTGTCCATTTCAGTTATTGCACCTGCATTTATTTAGTTGGTATAGTGTGTCGTGTTGATGTAGTGATGTGTAGTTGAGATTCGAAGATGAGGAAGACGCGCGCGCGCGCGTGTTTGTGTGTGTGTGTGTGTGTGTGTGTGTGTGTGTGTGTGTGTGTGTGTGTGTGTGTGTGTGTGTGTGTGTGTGTGTGTGTGTGTGTGTGTGTGTGTGTGTGTGTGTGTGTGTGTGTGTGTGTGTGTGTGTGTGTGTGTGTGTGTGTGTGTGTGTGTGTGTGTGTGTGTGTGTGTGTGTGTGTGTGTGTGGATTGCCTATAAACCGATGAATAAAGCAGTGCCTAAACTTTCGTGAACATGGCCCATAGGAACTAGGTGGATAAGAACGGGTCTGATTACATCACAGCGCGACGCAATCTCGAGCCAGGGATATTTTTAAACATCTCAATTGTAGCTTTTACGGTATTTTCTCGCATATAACCCGCTCCTAGAAAATGGAAAAATGTGCTTAAAACGTGGGGGTGCGGGTTATATGCAGGGGCTATATGCAATTTTCTTTTTTTTTTTGTGCAGTTAAAGTTAGGGTGGTATATGGGAGAAAATACGGTATATATAGCGGAAATAGTTCGCGGAGTTGCTTTCTAGACACTGGCTTATCAAATAAAATTCCGGTTACTTAACCCTTCATTCCGGAAGCGTTGGTACTTCTTCCCTGTCACTGTGGTTCCGTGGTAACAAGCATTGGAACACACCAATACGTGCCTATAATCAGGCACCTGACCATTCCACAAGGGCAACACAATGAATTATTTGCATAGACGCATGATGAGAGAGTTTAAAAGCCACACAGTTTTCGCAGGGTACCGTATAGATAGGCGAAGTGCAGCCTGAAAAGCCATGTACATGCACGATCATTTACGGTAAAAAGCATCCGATCATCATCAACACTTTCGGTTCAAAGCCGTGATATGATTACGAATTAAGCACCACCCCCCCTACCCCTCGCGAGAAATGCAGCCGTGGCCCGGGCTCCCTCGCTAAGTACTGTAACGATAATGTCACAGGTTGATTGTTTCAACTACTCCTTCTTCCCTGAAAGCTTAGAGGTGTGGAACAAACTTCATAGTCTGTTGTGGTGTATGCCATAAGAGTTCGCACAAGAGATTTCTCAACACACTGTAGGCTGGTGTTCTGTTTCCCGTTTACTGTTTGTATTTGTATACTGCAGTGCGTTGCTGTAGCAACTTTGACTTATATATAGCATGCCCACGGTCTGTTCCTCCCGTTTTATATTTCTTTTGTTATTTTGTACCCACTCCTGCTATTTACTTACGAAGTACCCAAGGAGTACCTAGAGTATCTCAATTTGTGTATCACCATGGAAGGCAGACACACGAGCTAGACGTAGAAGACAACAGGGAAAAAGCAGATTTTGCCTTTTGATTCCGGGCACTCAAAAATGGTCAAAATTAGCATCGCCACTGCATGCCTTTTTGAGGCGATTAAGAAGCCATGCAAGCATTATATCGATGCTGGAGTGAGCACGCAGACCAAGCGCCTCGATATGAGTGGATGCCCACGTGAATTGTTCGTATAAAAAAATCACAGCATATCCACGGAGTGAATGATGATGAGTGGGCGAAGCTGCGGAGGTTCATCGGTAAAACGTGAATCTTCCGTGAATTCTGCCCAGTACATCATCACCGACGTGAGATCGGGTGCGTTTATACTAAAGGTTCGATTAGAGTTATGACGACTTGCAGCTCACTTTAATATTACATGTACGCTGTGAATTTTCATTGTTTAGAAAACCATTGCTTTAGAAAACATCTGGCGTATTTCGTTAAGCAGCTGGCGTCTGTTCGTTTTGCTTTTAGAAAACATCTGGCGTCTTTCGTTGGTTTATTTCATCAATCAATGGCGTTTTGAACAAAGTTTTTATTGTTTATTCACGCACAGGATAAATCTCATCAGGCACTACCTTGGAGGTAAACAATGGCTGCTAATGGGAATGACAGACAGAAGAAGTCTGCTTTTAGCTAACACTTACACTTCTACTTCTACTAACGTTTCCTACTGGAACATGCCAATGGCTGCTAATGGGGAATGAGAGACAGAAGAATTCGGCTTTTAGTTAACGCGCACGCTGCGAATTTTTTATTGTTCAACAACGCACAGGAGAAATCTCCCATCGGCACCACCTTGGAGGTCCAGGTCTGGTACTAGCGTTAAGACTGGTTACGCACTACGACGGAGACGAACGGGTGCCGCTTTAAGGAGCTTCGCCCCTAAAATGTTATCGGTTCTACAAAAACAATCCATAGGGCATTTTATGCGCGAAACGACAACGCAAGAAAGAAGACAGGACAAGGAGCTTTGCCCTGTCTTCTTTCTTGTGTCGTTTCACGCAATAAAATCACTATGGATTCACACCAACTAGCCCGCCAACGCATTGTGTTGAACTACATTGCACTGCGTTGAAAAGCAAACAAAAGGCCAAATTCCCAAAAAGAAAGGCCAATTTTTGTCACACGGCCGTACATGCACACGGTGGCACAGCGAATGAAAAGGTTGCGCCAACGTACGGTATAAGGACTATGAAAGTTAATAGGAATGGTGCGGAAAGGTAAACGATGACCATAACAGTAATTACGATGAAATGTGCTCGACTAGACACTCGCAAAGCTATGTTGAATGCGCTGTAGCGAAGAGGAATGCCCAGCACTGCAGTCACATCGTCAGCTCTGCTGGAGGCATGAGCTGGAGCCGCCCAGCCTATGGTTGCTGCAACGCTGCATGCGCCTGTCCAGCTTTTGCTGTTCCTGTTCGGACACTCTCAGCCCAGTGTTTTTATTATATTTTGGTGGAGGTTGCTGCGGTTTTCCCCGGCCCTGGAATTATGTTGTCGAAAGTTGCCCGCGTCATGCCTGACGACGCCAACTAGACAACCCCCCCCCCCCCCCCCAGCTTCGCCGCCCATGGTATGTCCCGGTGCCCAACTTCTGCGCGAACCCAAGCTCTTCAGCGGCACCGGTGGGAAAGACGTTGAGGATTGGCTTGAATCTTACGAAGGAGCCAGCGCTACCAACAAATGGGACGATCCTATGAAGCTCGGCACCGTAATGTTTTATTTAACTGATGTCGCCAAGCTGGGGCATAAAAATTCATGCATATCCACGATGTGAATGATGATGACTGGGCAAAACACCGGGGATCATTCGGGTAACCGTGAATCCCCCGTACATTGCCCACTCTAGCATGCAAATGCGTGACAAACACGTGTGTACAGTATATAGAATGTTGTATTATTGATGTCATAAGGCGTATAGGTGTTGAGGTGCGCACTTCGTTTCCGTTTCATTAAGACTGCCTTGTGATCGGTGAAATGAAGATCCAGGGGTGATGTAATCTGAAGTTAGCGAAGACGAGGTCTATACACGCCCCCTGGTTGTTGTTCGATGTTTATGGTCATATGAAATGAATCTGAGAGCATAACGTGCTGCTAGCGGTCTCCATTCAAACCAGAGCACGCGCCGGGAGCGAGCGCTGCTACCACAGCGCCCCTAGCGGACTCCGTGTAAACCAGAGCTACGCTAGACGTGGGGGGTACAAGGCTCGGCCCTAAGGTGCTTCGCCCCTAAAGCCACGAGGCCGATCTCCCCAATTGGACGGCCTTCAAAACCAACATAACAGCAGTTTTTGGACGCCCTGTTCTGCGCCAATTTCTGGTAGAACAACGCCTGCGAAGCCGGTCCCAGCAAACAGGTGAAACGTTCACCGGCTACATCGAGGACATGCCACCGGGTCAACCTGCGGCGGCACGTCCTCCAGGTCAACCCGACGATGGCGGAAGCGGACAAGTTGCGCCACATCACGAAGGGCATTTTCGATGATGCACTTCAAATGCTGCTCTCCAAGGACCCTGGCACTGTCCCTGAACTCATTGAGCTTTGCCAGTTTCGACGAGCTCCGAAGACAACGTCTTCTCACGTGCCGCAAGCACGTATCTGACGAAACCATCTCGAGTGTGGTGAACACTCATCACCTCGAGTGACTGTTCTTCCAGAAAGGGCTGGGCAAAGATACTTTGAAATTGTATCGCGATACGATACAAGATACTCAGGTAAGAAGTATTTGAGATACAAATACAAGATAGTGCTGAAATAATTGTATCCGATACGATACTTGCCAATTGTATCTTAAGATAATTCGATACATTTGCAAATTTGCTTATAGATCCATATAATGCAGCAGCAAACGCCAATGTACAAAATTTCCTGCATGAAAATTTCTTAACTGGGAGTAACTTTGCTTCATTTGAATGAAATATCTGTTAGTATATCAAAAGTTTTGTCCTTCCTACTCGAAGTACATTAGTTAAATTCCGCAGGAACTTACTGAGGCTCCTTTAAACTGATTAACAGGGCATCTCTTTACACACTTCGCTGATATTGGTTCTTGGTTGTCTTTTTGTAATTGATGGGAGTTTCTGCTCAGCTTGCCGACCAGCTAGGTGGTTGCCATATAATCACAAGAACTTCAATAAGAAGCCTTCACACGGTGATAAAATACCGGCGTGGAGTTTTACCTTGTCCGTTAACCACCGCTACGCAATACCCGATAACCGGACAGGTGCACAGCAGCAACAAAGCTGGGAACGCCATATTTTGTGACGCATAGTGTATACGTAGGGGACATAAAACTGCAATGGCTGTTCATATTCTACTTATCTGCTGGTCTAAAGCGTTCGTTATCGATATACTCGCTAACGTGCAGTCTCTGAACAATTTTCCTTTAAGAAAAGAACATGCGTAGCACGAAGCGTCTCAGACGTATTGTATTGTCACGTGGTATAGCGACGATTAAGAAGACAGCAGTCAAATTGTATCCCAGACGTCATATTTTATTGTTTTATTGAGTCAAATTATAGAAACGAAACTTTTTACTGAGCTAACTTGCGCCAAGAAAACTAAGTAACTGAAAGTACAATCAAACCACGCTGCTCACTGATAGCGGCGACCACATTCGTCGGTCGTCGGTAATCTGATGATCTGCGAAACGCGTCGTCTTTCATACATCAGGGATCAAACATTCTAGCGTTATCACTGGTGCTCGCGCAGGCTCCCGAATAAACTAGGCTGCTCGCGCCCTGAACGTAATTTTAACAGAACAATGGGAAAAAATGCGAAGCTTCCCAAACGCTGCAGCGCGGCTTGGGCCGAGTGGTGCCGACAGATTTTTGCGGGTTAAAATCAGTCACACCAACATAAATAAATAAGAGCGCGTGGCAGTATAGTTGCACAAAGCGTCGCAGCACATAGCCGCTATTAGCGCTATTTCCACTTACAGCTGCTATTATCTGGCGATTAGTAATAGTAAAACAATTCAGGGAGGCCTAAAAAGGAAAACAGACATAAGTAAAATAGAAATGGGGTTCCTTTAAAACACTCACAATGAAGAAGGAGAGGAACACGGTACAGGCTGGAACCCTAATAGCTATGATGATTAGGCATGAAGTATCGTCAACTTACCACTTAAGGTAAGACAATAGAAAATTTAATGCCCTTGTAAAATTGCCTGAAACGACTCGTTTGCACTCCCATAAAAAATATGGTGTCAATATTTGTCGAATCTTTCATCTAACATCTTTAAGATGGCTCCTAATGATTTCCATTATTATAATGCAAAATCAATTTCAGCCCCGCCACGGTGGTCTAGTGGTATGGCGCTCGACTGCAGAACCGAAGGTCGCGCGATCGAATCCCGGCCGCGGCGGCTGCATTTTCGATGGAGGAGAAAATGTTTGAGGCCCGTGTACTTAGATTTAGGTGCACGTAAAAGAACCCCCACGAGGTCTAAATTTCCGGAGCCCTCCACTACGGCGTCTCTCATAATCATATCGTGGTTTTGGGACGTTAAAACCCCAGATATTATTATTAAATCAATTTCACTATTTTATTACGAGGTAAGCAGAATTTTTGGTACTGTATGCTCTAGGCACGCTTAGATAATTATATATTTGTTTTCAAAATTACCTTGGCAGGACAGCAAACAATAATAATATCTGGGGTTTAACGTCCCGCAACCAAGATATGATTATGAGAGACGCCGTAGTGGAGGGCTCCGGAAATTTCGATCACCTGGGGTTCCTTAATTTGCACCTAAATCTAAGTACACGGGCCTCAAACATTTTCGCCTCCATCGAAAATGCAGCCGCCGCGGCCGGGATGCGATCCCGCCACTGTCGAGTCAGCAGTCGAGCGCCATAACCACTAGACCACCGTGGCGGGGCGGCAGAACAGCAAAGTCAAGTGAAGTATAAATAGTATAAATGTGTAAACAGTAGCAAAGATAACGCAGACAGTTAAAAGCAAGAATAAAGCAGAGCGCTTATTTTGACAGCACGTTACAAAAGATATAGTGCAAGTACCACACCGGAAAAAACAATAAAGAGGCATAGATAATCTAAGGAAGGCTCAAGGAGGACAGCCAAGAAAGCATCCGTGCTAACAATCAAACTGTGACTTCAAAAACCATTTGAATACAGATAGCAGGAAGAAACAGATACGGTACACCAAGATATCTTTTGTTAGGTAAAGGCTTGTTTTATTAGATCTAGCGTCGGTATCAGTGGTGTTATAGCTCTTAGAATCTCATTTGCATAGAAGTCAATGTCATCGCATGTAAGGCAAACCTACATCCACGAGGTCCTTCATGTCGCTGGTGTGTGAAAGCCATGAGACGCAAAGTAACCTCATTCTAGCATGCTTCATTTTTCGTAACGAAGCACTACGCAAGAGAGTCTTCAATAACGACACTAAAGCGGCATAAGAATTTTCTGCACACATTTGAGTACGCGGCGCAGTGTCAAGTGTCAAGTGTCAAGGAAACTCACACAGCTAAAAAGGAAAATAATCGAAATAACAAAATCTACGTGTGCTGGGCGTAATCGTTCGCGCGCTTGTTTCTGTCGAGACTGCGCGAGCGCTGCCACGTTACTCTGCTTCACCAGTAGCGGCGCGCAGACCTCATTGCCTGCTCTCATTAGAGAACTCTGGGGGAAAGATCAATTATGTCGCTGTCTTTAGTTTTACTTAGGTGGCTTAGTGGCGCCAGTACAAGCTTGAGAAGCGGAGTTCGGCCAGCGATAATTGTTTCGCGCGGTCGTTTCGCGACAGCGGTATCTTGTATCTTAGATACACGATACATTATTGAATGTATCGGAAATACAGATACAGATACTCGTTTTGCGAGGCGTATCGCGATACAGATACAAGATACCCGAAGAGTATCTAAGATAGTATCTAAGATACATGTATCTTCGATACTGCCCAGCACTGCTTCCAGATCAAGGAGCTTGTCCGTGCTGAGGTCGCTCATCAGCTTTCGCTGCTATCAACAGCTGGACAACCACCGTCGCATTTGCCAGCGAACATACGTCAGGTGATACAGGAGCAAGTTTGTGCGGCTCTGCCTTCCGCCCGCGGCACTTCGCAGGCGCCGACCTCTGTTGCCAGGCCGAGGTAAATGCTCCCCTAAGCTACGCCGAAGTTGCCGCACGGCCACCGCCTCAGTCCTTTGCGCCATTACCATCCGCCGTGCCACTGCGACCAACTCCCCGCCTCGATCAGGCAATGTACCTCAAGGGTAGCGGACAATGGTGCACTTTCGACAACCAGCCAATATGCTTTACGTGTGGGCTACCTGGCCATATCGCTCGATATTGCCGTCGTCGAGTACGTCCCTACCGCCAGAGCTTCGAACCTGACCCGTATGTACCACCGCGGCTATCGTTCTCAGCATCTCGGAACTCCGGCTAGATGTCTTCATATACCGACCACCACCCTCCTGGGTGCGTTCCAATACTCACCGTAGGCAGCTAAATAGACAGATAAGTGGACAGCGGCCATCTTAAGTCCCATTCCAATTCTCACGTAGCCGGCAAAATAAACAGCTTCCAGAAGACAGCATCGGAGACAAAAATGATGCAGGCTACTTTGCTGTCCAAACAAGATGGCGGCTCAGCGAAATGCTTGCGTATCTCAGATCTCGCCGGTATGGTCGTCTGTACACCAGTAGGCGCTTTACCAGGCGCTCAATGTAAGCTACTTTAAATTTTTCATAGGTTTGAACACGAAAGAGGCTAAAGAAAGAACATTTACGCTTGTTTTTCTTAGCTTTCTCTTCTCAACGCGAGGTGACATGACGTCGCGTAGACGTCTTCTAGACGCGTTCCATTTCTCGGACAACATGAGCTCGATGCTGTCTTCTAAGCTGTCAGCGTAGACTGTCTACGATGCTGTCCAGAATTGGAACACAGCCCCTGCCAAGCGCCGCTCGCTATCGCCGATGCGCCGTTGTTCTTCTACGCCGGAGCAGGAAAACTGATTGCCGCAGTTCCAGAGGCAGGAACTGCGTCACCCGCGAAAAGACCAATGCCCCTCCGTTCACCGACGAACGTTATTGACGTGTATGTAGACGGCGTCGCTGCACTCGCCCTTGTCAATACAGGTGCAGCAGTTTCAGTTATTAGTGCCAAACTCTGCCGCTTGCTCAAAAAAGTTACGACGACGCTGTCCAACATATCGCTTCGTACCGCCAGCGCAGACCGCATCCCGCCTATCGCTGCATGTTCTGGTCGCATCGTGATCAACGATCTCCTCTACGTCGTGGAATTTTTAGTCCTGCATTCTTGTTCACGTGACCTCGTTTTGGGCTGGGACTTTCTCTCCGCTAATAAAGCCGTCATCGACTGTTCTCGCTGAAGTGGCATTTGAAGCGCTTTGCGACGCTCCGGTATTTGACGCTCGTGAAGCCGAGGACAAGCTCTTTGTTGCGGAAGACGCTATAATACCACCGCACTCCTGTGTCCTTGCCACGGCGTCCTGCAACAGCATCGCCGAGTCAAGCACACTTTTTACGCCATCTCCTATCTTCGTCCGCCACAAATGTTCACCGCTGCCTTTTGCCTTTTTGGAAATTCGTGACGGTGTCAGCACACTGCTTGTCTCCAACCTTTTGTCATGGCCTCACAATTTTTGCACTTTAGATCTTTTGCAAGACAAGCATCTGCAGTGCGCGGTTCAGCGCAACGGGGGCATACGGTGCTGTTTGTGCACACACCCTTCACACTTAACGATGGAAGCCCTACATTTCTACGAGGCTCCACATATAACAGCTGTTTGGGCTTGACGTTTGTGTCACGCCGCTTCGCCACATTTGTAAGGTGGTTTATAGACATAGAGACACATGGCAGTGATCATATTCCCTGTTACCTTAACATCAAAGGCTTCGCTGGCTGTCATGCAGTAGGCGCAATCAGGAGAATTGATTGGCCTGCGTTTAAAACCAACATCGAAGAGGCTTGTCGCAGAGGTCTCTCCTCTGGCCTAGAGCAAGCGATCAAGGAAGCAGCGCAGTCTGCGATGCGCACGCTGACATGCTCCACACGGCACTCGGAAACTGACATAGAGTTGGAACGACTTCTTTCGACTCGTCGACGAGCCGAACGAAGGTACCGACGCACAAAATCCATTCATGATCTAAGGACAGCCAGACGCTTACAAAAGAAGACTCAGCGTCGTTTAGATAAACTAGAGACTCAACGGTGGGCGAAGTTCTGCGAGTCTCTAGACCCCCGAAAACCTCTATCACAGATACGGCGGACTGTGCGAGGCCTGCGTACATTTCCTGAACAGCGATTTCCTTTCAAAGCTTTGGCACTTCTCCAACATCGACGGGAAAGCGAAGTAGCTGAAGATTTTTGCAGGAAGATCGTGGGCCGTTCGACTACCACAGGAGCCCTTACTGCTGATATCGCACCTCCTCCATTGGACTCACGCATGGACATGCCTTTCACGATTGAGAAGCTGGATGCGGCTATCGCCTCGTGAAATCGGTCTTCGTCACCTGGTCCAGATGGCATATCATACCGCACGTTATGCAACCTCACTGAGCGGGCACGAGAAGCTTTGTTAGATGTGTTCAACGAATCTTGGCGAGATGGGCAAGTCCCACAAGAATGGAAAACGAGCCGTCTAGTCCCGCTTCCAAAACCTGGGAAATCCCCACTAGAGCTGGCATCATACCGCCCAATCGCACTGGCTAGTTGTGTAGGGAAGCTTATGGACCGAATGATCCTTGCCGGACTAGAGTGGTTCCTGGAACACTATAATGTATACCCAAATGTCATGGCCGGCTTTCGACGCGCTCGTTGCTCCATTGACAATGTCTTTGATCTGGTAACTTACGTCCAACACCAGAAAATGAGCAGGCGGTTATCCGTCGCGCTCTTCTTGGATGTAAAAGGAGCATACGACAACGTTTCTCATGAGGCCATACTTGACGCCCTCGAATCGGTTGGTCTTCGTGGTCGAGAGTACCGTTGGATCGGCTGCTACCTTCACATGAGATCATTCTTTGTGCAAACTGATGATGGACCAACGTCTCAGCACTACACACACCGTGGTGTTCCTCAAGGTGGCGTCTTAAGTCCCACATTATTCAACCTTGTGTTGATCAGACTCGTGGAACGTATACCGAGCTCAGTTCATATATCCATTTATGCCGATGACATCTGTGTTTGGACGTCAGGCGTAACACGGCCTCAGGTCCGTGCAAGGCTCCAAAAAGCCGCGATTTCAATATCGGCGTACCTCAGTGAACAAGGCCTCGAGATTTCACCTGAGAAATCTGCGTTGGTCGCATTTACGCAGAAGCCAATGACAGCATATGCCGTATCAATCAATGGGCAAAATGTTTGTTACGCCAGGACTCGCAGATTCTTGGGCGTCATCATCGATAGAGACCTTTGCTGGAGTCCCCATGTGGCTGGTCTTAAGAAGCGCCTAACAGCCATCTCACATCTTTTCAAGTTCCTCGGAGGGAAAACGTGGGGTACATCGGTGCACGCTATGTTGCAATTATATCGGACGCTATTTCTCGGGTATATGCGGTACAGTCTACCGGTGCTGACGAACACCTGTAAAAGCAACATACGTACAACCAAAAATGTTCAGGGTCAGGCACTCCGAGTTTGTCTCGGACTGCCACGCTGCGCATCAACAGCGGAGACCATTGCCATCGCAAAGGATCACCCTGCTAGCATTCACATAACCTTGGAGGTGCTTAGGGCACACATCAGACACCTTGCTCGCGCCCATGCCCACCACCTAGCCTCACTTTCAGAAGACCGGCCGGGTGCCTCCTTTTGCACGAGGATTTCGACTTTCTGAGAGTGCCTTCCAACAGGCTACACACCTCCTGAAAGAATCATGACACCCCCTTGGTGCCCGGAGCAGCCTAAACTTCGTTTGACAGTGTCGGGGATTCGGCAGAAGGCGGAGCTCTCGTCGCCAGCTTTAAAGCAACTGTCTCTACTGATGCTACACGAGGAATACGCAGAGCACGTTAAACTTTACACGGATGGCTCTACAAATGCTAGGGGATCTGCAGGAGCTGCTATGTTCCCTGCGTAAGCCGAAACCTTTAATTTTAGAGCGTCTCATAGGACTACGTCAACTGCTGGGGAGCTTGCGGCACTCCGCAGTGCACTTCGATGGATTCAACTAGTCGCCACTGAAATGGGGCATAATTACAGACTCGAAGTCAGCCCTGCAGTGTCTGTCGTCAGCTTTACGTCGTGGTGCACAAGACCAACTAGTATTGGAAATAAGACAAACCTATCAGCAATTGAGAGACAAAGGGCATGACATAACTTTTCAGTGGCTTCCAGGCCACTGTGGCATCGACGGCAACGAACATGCCGATAATTCTGCAAAGAATGCTCATGAAGGTGGCGTGCAGGACGACATTCCATTATCACGAACCGATGCAGCACCAAAGATTCGCTCTCTCGCACGTGATCTAACGCATTCAATATGGAATACGTCCGGTTTTCCGCATACCCGCCTTCATCGTCTGAATCCATCACTTCAACTTCAAATTTCGTCCGGACTATCCCGATCCAAAACAACAGTCCTCTGCCGCCTGTGGCTTGGAGTATCTTTCACGAACAGCTTTGCTTAGCGAATCGGAATGGCAGACAGTGCTGCATGTACTCACTGTGGCAGCGAGGAAACTATTGCGCACGTCCTGTGTCATTGCCCTCACTACAGCTCCCAAAGACAACAGCTCTCAGCAATGCTAGCACACCTCGATGACCAGCCGCTTTCTGAACAATCAATTTTGGAGTACCGGAACGTTCTAGCTTCTAACTAGAAAGCGACGAAGGCGCTGCTGAAGTTTCTCCGCTCAAATGACCTCGCTAAAGGACTATGATGCTCCCGTGCTTTAGTGTGTGTGCGTTTTTTTACTCCGTTTTCCTTCGTTACCTTTCTATCCCCCTTACCCCTTCCCCAGTGCAGGGTAGCAAACCTAAAAACTTCTGGTTAACCTCCCTGCCTTTCACTTAACCTTTCTCTCTCTCTTGTCATGGCCTCTAACACTGCTTCATGGAGAGTGTGTCCGGCGTGTCCACGGTGTCGACCCTTCAACCATCACTGAGATGCAAACTGCATCCACCGCCAAACACGAAGTCGTCAATGTGACCTGTGACTCCTCGCAGCAGACGCCTACGCCTGATGTCCTGAGCAGCTCCATTGCCGACACGTTGACTGTTCCGCAACAAGCCCAGCTCCTACGCCTCCTCGACAGATTCCGTTCGTCCTTTGACTGCGAGCATGCTTCCCTCGGCCGTACGTCAGCTATGAGTCACCGCATCGACACGGGTACCTACACGCCACTGCGACAAAGACCGTATCGTGTGTCGGCGACAGAGCGCCAGGTTATCGACGACCAAGTAGCTGACATGCTCAAGCGTGGCATCATCCAGCCTTCGAATAGCCCATGGGCATCTCCAGTTGTCCTCCTTTAGAAGAAGGATGGATCGATTCGCTTCAGCGTCGATTACCGCTGTCTTGACAAAATCACTCGTAAAGACGTTTACCCCTTACCAAGAATTGGCGATGCCCTTTAGTCCCTTCAAGGCGGGGAGTTCTCTTATATTGACTTACGGAGCGGCTATTGGTAAGTCCCTGTGGCGCCTGACGACCAACCTAAAACGGCCTTCATCACACACGATGGCCTTCATGAATTCCGTGTCATGCCTTTCGGTCTTTGCAACGCACCCGCAACATTCGAGCGCATGATGGACAACATTTTGCGAGGTCTTAAGTGGAAAACATGCCTATTCTACTTAGATGACATGGTTATATTTTCATCAGATTTTCCTACGCACTTCCGTAGATTAGAGGAAGTGCTGCAGTGCCTAACTGACGCTGGTCTTCAGCTCAACCTGAAGAAATGCCGCTTTGGCGCAAGGCAGCTCGCCATCCTTGGCCATGTTGCATCCAAAGACGGTATTCTTCCCGACACCGCCAAGCTTCGGGCAGTTGCTGACTTTCCTAAACCTGCGTCTCTCAAACTTCGCAGCTTGATTGGCCTCTGTTCCCATTTTCGCCGCTTCATTCGAAATTTTGAGACCATCACCCCTCCCTTGAATCAGCTCCTACGGAGCGACTCGAAAGGTTACGCTTGGTCGCCCACTTGTGACGATGCCTCTCAAGAGTTGCGCCGTCTGCTCACCTCACTGCCAATCCTGCGTCACTTCGACCCTACTGCTCCCACTGAGTTCCACACCGACGCCAGCGGTGTTGGACTCGGCGCCGTTCTCGCGCAGCGCAATTCTGAATTCCAGGAGTACGTCGTCGCATACGCAAGCCGCACCCTCACTAAAGCAGAGACCAATTATTCTGTTACGGAGAAGGAATTTTTGGCCATAATTCGGGCTCTTGGTAAATTTCGACCTTACCTGTATGGCAGCCCCTTCGTCGTAGTCACAGACCACCATGCGCTTTCTTGGTTATCCACGTTGAAGGACCCCTCTGGCCGATAAGCTCGCTGGGCTTTGCGGTTGCAAGGTTTTCACATGCGCGTTGTCTACAAGTCGGGCCGACGCCACACCGATGCCGACGCCCTATCACGCTCGCCGGTGTCAACCGAAAGCACTGCCTGCCTATCTGCCGTGGACAAAGTACTTTCGTTCCCAGCTGACTGGGACATGGCGTCCGAGCAACGCAAGGATGCCTGTATCAGAGCTCTCCTCCGATTCCTTTCCAATCCGTCGACTTTTCCTTCATCTTCTCGAGCCTTGCGTCGTCAAGCTAGTCACTTTGAGATCCGTGATGGCCTCCTCTACCGCAGAAACTACATGTCCGACGGCCGCAAGAGGTCGCTGGTGATACCTCGACATCTTCGCGCTACAATATGTTCAGCCTTCCACGCTGGCCAACAGTGTGCACATGCGGGCGTCTTCAAAACATACAGCCGACTTTCCTCGAGGTTTTATTGGCGAGGCATGTACACCTTTGTGCGCAAGTACATTCGACCATGTCCACAGTGCCAACGGTGCAAAGCTCCTCCTCAGCACGTCTCTGGTACGCTCCAGCCAATACTGTGCCCGGCCAGGCCCTTCGACCGCATTGACATTTACTTGTATGGAGCCCTCCCATTCACGGCTCCTGGAAGCCACTGGGTAGTCGTCGCCGTCGACCCCTTGACACGATACACGGAAACAGCCGCTCTGCCTGCTGCCACAGCCCGTGATAAAGCATCTTTCCTCCTGCCCAACTTCATTCTCCGTCACGGCTCACCACGCGAACTTCTGAGCGATAGAGGACGTGTGTTCCTCTCCGAGTTTGTAAACGCACTCCTTGCCGAATGTCATATCGTTCATCGTACTACTACCGCCTACCATCCACAAACCAATGGCTTGACGGAAAGATTCAACTGCTCCCTTGGCGACATGATCTCTAAGTACAACCTCTGATCACTCTGAGGGGACCCACGTTTGCCCTTCGTGGCTTGCGCTTACAACACGGCTCCACAGGCTACTGCTTTTCGTCATTTTTCCTCTTATATGGCCGAGAACCTTCGACCACACTCGACACCATACTGCCATACCGACCCGATTCATCCGAACCTACACCCAGCTCTTAAGTTGCCCGCCGCGCGAAGGAGTGCCGCCAGGTCGCCCGCTCGTTTACAACCGCAGACCAATGGAAACAAAAATCTCGTCGTGCCGATGACCACCCGTACCCTGATCCTCACTTTCTTCCAGAAACCCTTGTGTGGCTTTGGGTTCCAGCTGTCCCTACTGGCCTCTCCTCCAAGCTTGCTTCGAAATATCAGGGACCCTACCATGTCGTTGCACAGACGTCACCTGTACACTACATCGTCGAACCGGTTACACCGCCTACAACCAACGCTTTCGTGGTCGTGAAACCATCCACGTACAGCGCCTGAAGTCTATAGGGTTTTGCGGCTGCAGCCAGCCCTGAACCCTTTAGGGATGAGGCCGAGACCCAAAAAGACACGTCTTTACTGGTGCAAGCCTCGGCCGCAACTGCCCGCTGCCAGCGGCTGCTGAGCGCGAGCTGCGAGCGCGCCATCGTCCATCGTTCTCTCCTTCTATGGTCAGCATGCTTGCAGCCGCCGCCGCTCCTATACTGCCCCCTCCCCTCGGGAAAAGCGGGGGAGAAGGACGTGGGCTACTTAGCGCCGGTAGCCCGCGCAACTGTCCTGGCTGCCCTTGGCCACGGCGGACAGCACGTGGCGTACACGACCACACGCCGGCACGGGTCGTCCACCATGTCACCAAGCTCCCGGCGTTGTCCGTGGCAACTGGAGACTCCGCTTCCACTTTCGGATCAGCGGTCGTCGTGGCAGTCGCCTTGCTGCCACTGTCTGTGGTTGGCTCATCTTACGTGTTGTTGACCTCCGGTTCCTCCTTGTGATCGGCGTTGGCATCCTCGGAATCTTCTTGCCGTGCCCTAATTGCCTGCATTCTCGTCGTTATTTTACCTTGTCCTTCCGCCCTTCTTCTCTATGCTGCTTGCTGACCTGTCCTCGTAGACGGCTGTCGTCGAGGCCTCCTCAGCAGAGGCTGCCTCTTCTTCCTCCTCCTCTTCACTCTTTTCCTTCTTACTGCTCTTGGAGGCCGCACCCTTCCTGGCACCGCGTGCTGGCTTGGCAGGAATCTTCCGTACTGCGGGAGCAGCCGTGGTGCACCGTGTCTGCGAGCGTGTGCGCCTGCAGGCACTGTCTGGGACGCTGCTGTCCTTGTGGCCGAGTTCCCTGAGAAGGGCCTCGCCCTCCTTGGCGGCCGCCTCCAGGCTGCACACGCGACGCGCACCCCCTGACTTGGTCTCACACTGGGGACGCGTCCTGGCCGGTTCAGCCTTGGCCTTCTTGGCGGGCGGAGCAGCATCCCCCTTGGTCTCTTCCTCCTCCTTGGAGTCTGCGCCAGGCTTCCCCACCTCAGTCTTCTTCGTCTCTTCCTCAGTGCGATCTTCCCTCTCGTTGTCTGGGTTGGGTTCAGATATGTTTGCGCGAACTTGTGTCACTGCGTCCACAACGATCGCCTCCTCCACGATCGCCATGTTCTCCTTGGCCCCCAAACCAACGCGCTGTTCGTCGTGGTTTCTCTTTTTCTTCCTTTTCCGCCTCTTTCTCGTCTTCTCCGCCTTTCCATCTTTTGCTTCTCGCCCTCCAAGATCTTTTGTCGCACCGTCCAGTTCCCGCATGCTGGCGCCGTCCCGGAAATCAACCAGCACAAAACCAGAGCCCACCTTGTCGTCAGATGGCTCGTCTCCTTCCTCGCCAAACACCTCAGCGATCTCCTCGTCCGCCTTCGGTGCCGTGTCGTGACACGCTCCCTCTGAAGGGGACGCGCCATGCGGGTTCTCTTCGACGCTGACCTCGAGGTTTCCTCCGTCGCACTCTCTTTCGCCGTCCTGGGAGTCCTCGGCCTCGTTCTCGGCGATCTCCTCGTCCGTCGCTGTGTACTCCTCGCCGATCACGTTCCTTCTGCCCTCGTTGGCGGACGATGCGTTGCCACCGCGTCACTTGTCGTCCCGCGGAGCCGGCCCGCCGCACGAGCCCGTACAAGCCTCGACGCCGACCTCGTCAGCGCACGCATCGTCCCCGCCTTCATCGTCGGCCCCAGGTGCCGCCTCGGCGCATGAGCGCGGCACAGCCTCGATGGCCTGCACGGGCAGCGGGACGCCGCAGTAAGCACCGAGGTGCTCGAGGGTGATGATAGCACGCCGCTGCTCATCGGGGGTCATTCTCCCAGAAAGGCAGAGGCGCATGAGGGTCTCCACTGGCTGAAGTAGGAGGACCAGGTCGTAGACCCTGTAGACCCAGGTCGTAGACCCATATCCATGAACGCCCGCTTCAGCGCCCATAGCTCCTCGAAGGCGATATCGCCGTGCAGGGGGCCGAAATCAAGGGCTGGTGGGATCCGGCGTACGTTGATCGGGCAGAACATGTCGGGGCGGGGTCCTTCCCGTTATGTACCAGAAGCCCTACTACGATCCGCTCGTACTGTGTTCACCGTGAGTCGCCATGATGGCTCCTTTTCCGACGGGAGACGATTGTAGCGAAGAGGAATGCCTAGCGCTGCAGCCACATCGCCAGCTCTGCTCGAAGCATGAGCTGGAGCTGCCCAACCTGTGGTTGCTGCAACGCTGCTTGCGCCTGTCCAGCTTTTGCTGTCCCTGTTCGAACGCTCTCAGCCCAGTGTTTTTATTATAGCGCAAAGAACGTCATTTACAAGTTTCCAATTTCATTCGGAGCTCATTACGCAAGACAAACGGGAAGGTGCGTCAACGAGAGGATGCGTGAGTACCAATACAATTTGGCCCACTCCAAGCTCCGAGACATCTGGCGATGGACTGCAGTAGACGCAAGTAAAATCCAGCGTTTGAAGAGAAGGAGATTGTGCACACGTCAAGCAACCAGAGGAAAAGGGAGGTCATTGAAGCTTACCCTATCAAAACGGCTGCCCACGGCGCATTCGTAAACGCTCCGTCAATAGCGCTCAGCCAGAAAGAAATAGACCTGATCAGCAATGCTAGTTAGGGCATCTCTGCGCCTGCGTGTAGCCTATCTATTTATTCCTTCTTTATCGCCATCACAAACAGCTTCTCGTTTGCGCCGATGCTGTGTGCGTGTCCTTTTCACGCTTTGTTCTGTTCGTCTTTGTAGATTTGCGCAAATAAAGATGATCGTGTTTAACCATCGAGCCCATTGTCAAATTTTACCTGGGGTTCACACGCCTTTGGTCATACAGATGCCAACAATGTGTTAAATCTTGAAATTCAACAATGCGTTGAATTTGCTAGCATTGTTTATTTTCTGTACTTTTGGAGGGAATTTTGTAACAGCCAGGACGTCTCCTCACATCTGTTTACACTGATGCTCGTGTCTTTACTTGCTTAGGGCTACTGCAACTAAAATGACCAGAATTTCTAGCCTCGCTGATGCAGTCTCGGGACTTTTTCAAGCGTTCGTGCAAGCGGCTTACCAAAGAGTATTCCGAAGGTCGCTGCGCGGAGGAGGGGAAGGAAGTCGAAGTACCCTCCACTCCTATTCTCGAGCTTTCGTGCGAGTCTCTTGCCTCTTTTGTCCATGATGGGGCTGTAATCGTCCAGGATGCGGTTGTGAAGGGATCGCAGTACGATTTTCCGACGTACTCTCCACGGTTCTTCGTCCCTATGAAAGGGGGGAGGGGGCAGAAGGTGAAAATTTATGAAGAAATATAAATTCTAGTGAATTGCTATTTGAGGCCTGAGCTAAAGCTGCCTTTTGACGAAACCACACCGGAACAACTATTCGAAACAGGATAAGACATCTGTGTTTTCTAGCAAAATGCGGGAAAGGACTCCGCACATCGTAATGAAATGTCAAGAAATTCACCCAGTAAGACCTGTAAGAAACGTCCTGCTTAAAAAGCTCTGCGACTTAGAGCGGGCAGAAGCATTAACTGGGCAACAGTCCGTACAAGACGCATAGGATATCGGTGGGGAAAATGCCCGGGGAGATATTTATAGAACTGGAGTTATCATAGGCTTAGGTAACTGTACATTATAGAGACACAGGCTTTAGTGTAGAAAAAAAGAACATCAAGAAAGGTCATCACAAGACTAGAACAGCGCGCACTTTACTAGAACAGTGCCTGTCCCTCCTGTTCCTTTTCTCTGTCCTGTTGTGAAATGCGAGCTGTTTTTGCCTTGTGATGACCCACCAAGTAGCTCGCGATGTGTTAATCAGAGGGGTAGGCAGGAGGGTTGAGGAGGGCAGGAGTGTAGAGGAGTAGGCAGGAGGGCAGGGGCTAGACTAGATCAAGCAGTCTCATTGGCTTCTTGTTGCCGCCCCCTTCGGAAGGGATTCCAGTAAAGATCATCACCATCATCAAATTTTAGGTTCTTTTTTTTTTCAAACAAATTCTGAAGGACCAGGAGGCAATACTTATCCATTGCAGACAGCACATAGCCTTACAATTCACGTTTCTCATGCGGACAAAGGCGATGACAATGAACCCCATCATCCAGTGGCGTAGCCAGGGGGTGGCACACCGGCACGTGCCCCCCCCCCCCCCCGAAGATTTTTTCCCCATAGGATACAGAGCACAAAATGACACTCGACCACACTTATCTGCCCAGACACCATGTCGGATCAAGGAGGTGCCCTTCCCCCCCCCCCCCCAAAAAAAAAAAATTTTTTTCTGCCTACGCCACTGCCATCATCTATACACTCTGTAAGGACGTTGTGACGGCGGCCGACGTGACGTGCCGTCGTCAGGTTTCTTCAAGGAAGCTCTAAGGCGAAGCGGCTAATAGAGCTATTACTGTGGCGACCAGAATAGAGTGAGTTTGACTTACGGTACTCGCTACTGGAGCCACACAAGATGTTCTTCGTGATGATGACAGACGAGTTCCTGCATTCACTATGACGGTGCAACGATATACTACATACGCATCTTCAGGTAAACTTGTGCATGAACTGACCAACGTATCTCCAGCATTTAAACTACAATAGCTCAAACAAGCCAACTTGGATGTGAAGGTCAGTCACTACCCAGGCGAAATAAAATTACAGGTACACAATTCCACATCACAAACGCAAGGCTTCTTTGTTCAACACAGTAAATCAACTAACGGAACTTTATAGTGCATGTTAATAGTTATAATACGCTATGTACATGTTACATAAAAAAACAATAATCTTCGCGCCAAACGCAGTGCAACGCAACAATCAGCTTTCTATAACCGTTTAACTATATATGGAACACGGTCAAGTGCCACTGAATGGAAAGTAGCAGCGAGAAACTTTATAGTACTGAAGCCGGACAAACCCGAAGCTACTTCACGTACAACACATCACTCTAATTCTTTAGAAAACTTGCGGAAAGGAGAGCTGCCCCAAAATTTCAACGATTACGAGCACCATACATGTACCCGAGATTCAGTGCGTAGCCTGCCAGCGCAGGATAACCAGCCAACCAATCAAGTTCAACTGATAGCCATTCCCGCCGTTGACCACGATTGTTCTGGTTACGTAGCACACAATACCTCGCTACTCAAGTTCGAAGATGCCCTTTTCTGCTGAAAATTTGCGTCAGGGATTTGGAGACATACTGTATCCGATACGCCGACAACAAAATGAATATCACTATGAAAAAAACAACAAAGTTAATAAACACAACGAAAGAAGTCTCCCGTTCTATCAAGATTGCCGTTTGCAATAATGCACTCTAAGAAAAAAAAGAGTATGCGTGACTCTTTTCGGAGAGTTCTGACTTGCCACGTATAGGACTCTCTTTAAATAGTCACGGTGACTCTTTTGGTGGGTCAGGGTCGGCTCGCTCTAGGAGAGTCCCCTGACCCTCTAGGAAGAGTGGAAAGACTCTCATCCGGAGGATCACGTTACCACTTATAGGGAGTCAGACGACTCTTGCCGGTAACACTCCTACGAGGGTCAAGGGACCCACACCGAAGCATCAAGCGACTCCACAAGTATTTTAAGCTACTCATTTGACCCTTGCTCTACTTTTGCGCGACTACTGTTGAAAATAGTGGAGTATTCATTTTAAGCAAGTCCAATAATACTTGCCGTTCTGCCCAGCGACTGTAAAAAAAGAATAGTTCAGTTTTAGCATTATTTTAATAAAACTCGTCAAAACAACACATATTTTCCAGCAAAGTTATATAGAAAGCGCGAAAAGATGGTCTGTGATTTCCAATTAAGAAGTTTGGGTATTCCTCATTCACATGCGTCTATGAGTATAGCCAACTAAAATGTGTGACTGTGATGTGCACAGTGTCATATGGTACTAAATAAACAGCAGAAATCGCCATCATGTTTCCGTATTTATTCCTTGTGATTAAGAATAAATCAAAAAGTGGTGACGGCTTGAGGCATCAGACTTGTGGCTTGCTAGGTTGTCGCTCCTGTCCAGCGTGAGCACCATGAAAAACGGTATCTGAAAAGCAGAACGGGATATTATGATGAGAAAATGAAATTGCAGTAAATGTTTGCAAAACCTACACAATAAATGGTTCACACAGACATAATAAAGGCTAACAACAAAACAACAAAGCACATCCTCCGGCAGCCAGGGGCATGCCGTGAGCGGTTATTTTTACAAACGTAACCCATCCATGTTTTACAAACGTAACCATGTTTTACAAACGTAACCCATCCTTAAATACTCAGATAAACAGATGCGAGTACTAGGGCCCGAACGACACCCAGCACGTGCGTACGCCGTCTTCGTCGAGATCAGACATGTCATATGCTAGAATTAGCGCATATAACTCCCACAATCACGTACACTCACTCGATTCTATTATAGCGCCCAACGTCATCGCAGTGTATGCAAACCACGAAAACAGAAAACAGAAACGAAGGAAAAAAGTGCACGGCGGCGGCCGCAACAACGGGCGCCGTCGAAAGTCTCTAGCTTTTTTGCCTTACCGGCGAGGCGTGTCCGACTTGAATGACTACCGCGTACGTCCTGGAAGCCACCGTACTATATCTGCACCTCAAACTACCGTCTTTAAGCCACACAGCCTGTACACAGCCACACAGCCTGTACACAGGCTTTTTTTTTTTCACGTTCCCACGCGCAGAAGCACGCTGCACACTCAAAGTCGATGGAACTGTTATTATGAAGTAGACTAAAGTGCCTCTCAAAACGACATCTTGCACCTTCAGAATTGCAGACACAACGTGCGATCGCAAGAAATGACCCTCGATAATTGTTTGCATCGCTCACTTTATGGGAGCTTGTACAGCAACGCGCATAACGGTGGTAACTCGTTAACTGACAGCTTTAGTTGGGCATACGCAACAGCCCCGCGGACGCAGGCTGCTGTTGGAAATGGCTGGCGGATAACTTCAGCAAGGCTGCTGCGGACGCCCAGCTAAAACTCTATAATTAGTACCTACGAAAGCAGTACACTCACCGTTAACTGGCACCCGTTGTCGGTATCCGCAGCTCCATGAATATTCCGCCCTCCAAGCGTCACTTCGTGCACGGAGCCGGCGTCAACACCATCAACACCACCGAAGACGCGCAACCAACACAACCACGCAACGCATTCCAATAGACCAGGACACCAGGAGACTGAGACTGACTGAGACGACTGAGAGAGGAGAGCGGCGCGCCACCCTGGCGCCAACTAGAATCACTGTATATGCTACCTTTAGGTAGCAGAGTTGCGCATAGGTCCGGCCAGAGAACACCCATACACTTAGAGAAGGGAAACTGTACCTTTGACAGTGCAACGGAAATAAGGGTAGCGGTGGCGTTGTGAACTAAAGTAGCCGACCAAGAGATGCCGTTGTACAACAGGAAACGGAAATGAGTTTTATGCAATATGGCTGCCGTCGCTCGTTTTTGGTTGCTGTGCAGTGCGCTCCGGTCGCCCGTGCTCGTACAAAAGAAATAAATGTATATGCCACGTTTTGTTCACTTACCGAGCCCTGCGAGTGTCGTAATGAATCTTCTGAACTGTCTTTCGTGTGTATTCCGTGCCCCAACTGTGTGAAATGCTACGAAGGTGCCAGGAGACGCCAATGCCTCAACTGGCATTAACGCACACAACACCGGCGATGTGTAAGCCTGATAATGTTTTATTACATATTCATAAATCATTACAAGACAAAGTACACCACTGAGCGTTCACACAAGCAAACAACGCGGTTACATCGTGAAGTAGTGGCTCATAAAGCGCGAACGCACGAGCAAGAAGAGCTACGAAACGTATGTATACGCTCGTGTACACTATAATTATTTCCCTATTTCCTCTTGCCAATTTTATGCAGCCTCTTTGGGACATCACCTGGCCGGTAGCCTTGCGGAGAGAATACGATAGCTTGCAGCGCAAAACTCAGTGGCTGGCAAAACTCGCTTCTCTCGACCTTTTGACTTCAAACCACCCGAATCCGTATTTTCCTTACTACTGGCTTGTTTCTTGACAAGTTTAGCATAGCAGGTAAGGTGCCGCGCTGGTAAATGCGAGGACGTGGATGTGAATTCCCTCCACGACGGCCGCATTTGTTTTGTTCTATCGCCTAGGAAAACTAGCCGACAAAATGGATGCGGCCGCCGTGACAGGCATTTCGAAAGAGCCCCAGGTGGTCAAAACTGATGCGGAGTGCCCACTATGATGCGCGTCATAATCGCATCGTGGTTTCAGCGCGTAATTCTCCAAAAACAATTCATATATTAAATTTCTATGGATTCAAAACTATTTTAACTGGTGGAGCGAACCTATAATAAATTCGCCCTGGAAGAAAAATTATCCAAACGTCTAGTTTCTCTCCGCAGAGGCAATCGGCTAAGTTTTGTCCAAAGAGGCAAGTAATGGCTCGGAGTAGCACAAAATTTGTTTCAGCTTGCAGCTGACCGCAGACAAGCGGGCTGGGAAAATTCCAACCTTTCTTGGTAAAGAGCCCACTTGACAGCACGGCAAGTGTCCAGAAAGTAATAGGTATGGTGTAATCATTCTGTGCGTTCCCACATTGTAAGTAACCAGCTTAATTCACAACACAGATACATAACAAACACTTCATGGTCACAACAATACTGTAGGAAATATCAGTACATTGCTTGTAAACACATGGACAACAAGTAAAATTGTACAACCAAGTCATGAGCTCCTTGGATTGCTTATCCTTTTTGCTTAGAACAATTATAACACAGCAGTGTATGAGCACAAAAACAATAGTCTTGAACTGCTAAGTCAATTTTTGCAGCAGACTTCCAAGTCTTTGCCTGGCTTAATTCTCTGTTTTTGAATTCCAAAGAATTCTAATATGTACAAAATAGGGGTGTGCGAATATTCGAGTGTTGAATTCGAATCAAATAGTACCTAATCGAATAATTCGATTCGACTTTCGAATAGCTAGTATTCGAAGTTTCGAATAATTCGATTTGACTTTCGAATAGGTAGTATTCGAAGTTTCGAATAATTCGACAGGACAAATATCTAAAGCGCAACAAAGGCCGATGGTGCAACTTGGTTAGGGTGGGGTGGCAAAAACTAACGCTAACGTCGTTACACTAGGCCTTCCGTTAAAACTTTCACTGACATTCTGGTTCAAAAGCGAGCGCACGCTCATCTTAAAAGAGATTGTCATTTCCGCACGTAGGAAAACACATGAGAATACTGTCAAGCCCTTCACAACTTTGTTCCCAAAACGCAGGCACGGACTTCTTGCGCAGTTCGATCGCATATGCTGCAAGCGCCGTGAAACGTCCCGACTTTGACCTGCGAAACCCTCTGTCATTGGCTTTGCTTGTAAAAGTTTGTTCACGCTGGGCAGTCGCCACTGCCACACCGAACCACTCGTTCAGAAACTTCCATCGTTGCAGCACGCAGTTGAAACGCTGCTGTGAATGGGCGCCTGAAGATTTTTGGGCACGGAGCATCCATGGCGATGAAGCACAACGTTACCGTTGTCAGATGAGCCGTATTGCACGACCATGGGGAAAAAACTAGCCACCGTACCCCCCTCTGTTAGTCTTTAGGAGGTTTGGAGTGGCGCTGCTGACTGGAATGGCGGCTCTTCTATCAACATGCTTGCGCGCCCATAGAAACTGAAACAAAAGCCACTCTCGAACAAGTGCGTAATAAAACTGTCGGCACGCCGTAGCGCCCCTGATTTGTCCTTTGTCTTGCCGTAACTGGCGGTACACATTTTGTGTAAGTATACTATTCGATATTCGATATTTTTGGCCACTATTTGATTCGATTTGAGGTGAAATTTCACAATTCGCATACCCCTAGTACAAACATTTGCAGAAACAATTTGCGACAGTGAGCACTGCAAAATGGGCCATTAGTCACTTCCATCATAATACGAAGCAGTTTCTCTGACACCCCTCTCAAGTGTGCTACAGCACCTATTTGAACAGAGAATGCTTCTTCCAATTTTCTGACAAAATTGAAAGCTGCTTCTGTGGGCACTGTTAAATTACCTAGAGTCTTGTCCTGCATCTCCACTGCTTTGAACATCATGGAGATTTGGTTTGGTGAAGACAAATCTTGGCTTTTGTCTTTCAAGAGATCCTTGCACTGTAAGCATGGTGCTTTTTTCAGAAATGCTTGTACTAGGTATCCTGACACGTAACAAACTATGTTTGATTCAAGTACATCTGCTGGTTCTTCGGTGTCTGAAAGGTTTGAGCTGAAGGTGTCGGCCACAGTAGGACTTTCTTGATCGAGTCTTAATTTCTTTAGCTCAGTTAGAAGAACAGCCTTATCTGCTTGGCAGTTGCTGCCATCTGAAAGCTTGAAGAGCCTCCCGACAATGATATGCCTGAGAGCGGCAGTGAACTGAAATGTGTTTGCAGTCTCGTTACAGCTGTGCTGCTGCCGAATGATCCCAAACAAGTTCTCCAAGGGATCCTGATTCAGACGACGAGCGAGCAAAAACTTGAAGTTATAGGATTCCTGCAGATCTGCCCACAGCATACAAACCGCTTTAATTGTGACCTGCCAGCCCTAAATGGTTCTTGGTTGCCTAGGCTCTTTGAATTTCCAAGATTTAATCCATGCAATCCAAGAATGCAAGAATTCAATGTGCCCTGTAGAAGTATTAATTGTATACCTCATTTTTCTCTCAGCGATCTTTACACAAGAATTGTTAAATGAATCAAACAAGTGATCTATTTTCACAACAAACTCAGCTGTGCTTGTGGCTTCTGGTGGAGAACATTAAATGCTATGAATGCTTCTATTGCCAGATAGACACTGTTGCTGAGCACCCACTTTACTTTCATGTTACCAAATGCACTTTCATAGATGTGCCCTCAGTGAATTTAGGTAGGCATTTTAGTTTCAGGTGATGTGTTGATTCATACAAATCTTAATATGCCCCCAGGAAGCAACAGTATCACCAACAGGAATATCATGCTTACTCAGATTATTCCTCATACATTTCAACAGGTGGGGGACGTCAAAAATGAAGGAAATCTTCTATTTATCATCAATAAAGAAAGGCCTGTCAGGGCTCACACCCAGTGTCCTTGCAATAACGCAATTGCTGCTACCCTGGTCACAAACCAATGCTTTGACGAAGAGGCCACATGCCTTTAGCTCAATGATTAGCTTTTTCAATTACATTAAAAGGGGCCCTGCGTGAACTGTCCCCTCTCTTCTCAAAAAGGCTACTGGTTGTATCCATTTCTTCGCTATCCCAGAGACCACAACTGCTGCAGTGTGCGCTGTGCCATTTGTTCTTTCTCTGGCATTATCAACATATCCATGTATGATATCTTTCTTAGGGTCATACTGCAGATTTCTTTTTAATGAAATTTTGTCAAAAATTAGGCAGCAAGCTCTGTCTTGAATTTCCCAATTTCTTTTTGCCTTTCCTTTGAATAACTCGAGAATCTGAGGCAGAACTCCTGTCTTTATATTTACGGCCGACAGCCACGTCCTTCAGGACTTTACTGTGAGAAGGCTCAGTACTAGGGGTGTGCGAATATTCGAGTTTCGAATTCGAGTCGAATACTAACTAATCGAATAATTCGATTCGACTTTCGAATAGCTAGTATTCAAACTTTCGAATAATTCGACAGTACGAATATCTAAAACGCGACAAAGGCCAATGGTGCAACTTGGTGAAGGTGGGGTGGCTAAAACTTAACGCTAACGTCGTTACAATAGGCCTTTGTTAAAACTTTCACCGATTTCCTGGTTCGAAAATGAGCGCATGTTTACTTTAGAGGAGGTTATGTTATTTCAGCACGTAAAAAAAAAAGAAAGACAAGAAAAGTGGCAAGCCCTTCTCAACTTCACTTCCGAAACGAAGGTACGGACTTTTGAATAGTTCGGTCGCGTATGCCGCAAGTGCCGTAGAACGTCCCGAATTCGGCATGCGGAACGCTTGAGGATTGGCTTCACATGTAAAAATTTGACCACGCTGCACATTCACCACTGCCGTACTGCACCACTCGTTCAGAAACTCCCATCATTCCGGTGCTCAAACAAAACGCTGCTGTGAACGGGCGCCTGAAGATTTTTTGGGCCCAGAGCATGGCCATGGAGCACAATAACGTGACCGTTGCCAGATGAGCCGTATTCTACAATTATACGAAAAAAAAAAACTAGCTACCGTACCACCACCCTCTGTTGCCCAAGAGGTTAAGAGTGGCACGGCTAACTGGAATGGCAGCTCTTCTATCAACATGGTTGCGCGCCCATAAAACCTGAAGAAAAAAAAAAAACTCCCGAACAAGCACGTAAGAAACCTGTCACCACGCCGTAGCTTTCTTGATTTTTCCTTTCTCTTGCCGTTACTGACAGTGCACGCTTCGATACTATTCGATATTTTCGGCCACTATGCGGCACTATTCGATTCGAGATGAAATTTCACTATTCGCACACCCCTACTTAGTACCTTTGATAGATATTTATATGCCTCAGGGCTTGTAAAGTAAAGACTGAGGGCAAACTGTCTAAGTTGCATCAGCCATCGTCTCCCATGTTTTTTCAGTGGTTGCAGATGCATTTGCACTCTTAGAATTTCCAAAAAGTCCTTCTTTAGGTACCTGCCTGCTTCAAGAAGAAGCTGCGCATGAGATGCAATTGGTTTCTTGGACTTTTTAAGTCTTGCAACAATTTGATGGAGGTGGGAGTTCTCATCGCAGTAGTGCTGAAGCCTCTTCATATCACGTGGAGTGAGCACTTTCCGAGTCCTGGTCCTGGCTCTTGGGGTTCCTGGAAAATCAAAAAGCCACATCACTAATGTTAAGTCTAAGCAAGAGGCTTTAAAACTTACACCTTGGTTAAATGGTTTGCCAAGTTTGGTACACTAGAAACACGTACATTTGTATTTTAATGCAACGTATTATTACCTGGAATTTTGTGTGCATCCTTTACAAAATTTGCAAGCTATGCCCAAATTGAAATACCAGGTCAGGCTAGTGTAAAAGGCTAATTTGGTATTTTTGCATGTTATGAGAACAAAATAAACACAGGCAAAATGTATTTTTTGTCACACAGCCACGTATATGACTGGCCAAATGTAGGCACACACCCAGTGGCAGATAGTAAAACATTAAAACAAAAGTGCATTTATTTAATGAAAGCATCTACTTAATGTAATGAGCTGTATCATTAACCAGTTGTAGTGCCAATATTTATATATTGGGGACGCATGTGGGAATAATTCCTTTTTGTTTTGTAGAATGAAGACACACTTACTGGAATTACTATGTAATCTTGCATTAATCTTGCTTTAATAAGAGGAACAATACCTACTCTGTGTAGTTGGTGCTGTTGGCAATGGCTCCTGTGCCCCCTAGGATGCTGGCTCTTGTATTGGTGGAGAGATATTGAGGGGCACTGGAAAAGAATGCTGTATATCACTATATAAATTTAAGCAGGAGCAGTGGCATTGTGCTTTATTTTTGGAAAGCTCCCACTTACTGGTCTCACACCTTGATGCTGAGAGTTCTGGAGAGAAGTCGGGGAAATCTTGGTATTCTGAAAGTACACATCATTACATTAATTCTATATCCGCTTTAGAAAAAAGCACATCAGATGAAATACACACTTTCAATCAAGTAAACAATGAAAATTACCATCTATGGAAGCAGCGAAACGAAGCTTCGACACTTGTGACCTAAGAAATATTATTCGCGAAACCACTGCCGTTACAGGGTGGAAGGTACAAAATACTCATCAGGCAAAATTCGTTAAAAATTTAGATTTTATAGTAATCGTGAAACCAAGGAAAATGATAAGAGTTTCTGAACAATCTCGACAGTCCCAACACACACACACCCCTACATTCTGGCGAGATGGGTCTTAGGTCTCAATATCGGTGGAGGGGTATGAGACCCCTAGAGACCGCATTAACTTTAAGCTCCCTTGACTTTAAGGACTGCTGATAATAATCTAAATGTTTCACACAATCTAATCATTCATGAAGAACCCCAAAGCACTTAAACGTTCTCTTTCACCTAATGCGATTACCATTACGTTCAATAATCACCGCTGTTCGCGCCCCTCGCGGATATAAAATCTCTTTTAAAAAACTTGTGCTCGATTATTAGAAACGCTGCACGCATAGCCACTTCAAATTGCCTAGGCGTCCTATTGAAAAATCACGCGCAATCCCTTTAGGTACAGTACACCGAAATCACAAACCAGACGTGTCGCGTGTGCAAGTTACACGGCAATGCAAAGCTGACACTGAACAATATGTGGTTTATGTATTCGTCATTATAGTAATACATTAATGATGTAACAAATGTCAAAGAAACGACGACGGACCATTGAACAAGAGCATAACTGACGCTCCGGCTTACCTGTTTGCGGTGCGGAATCAACAGATCGACTCCATGAAAGCGTCAAACGTACCCCTCGATCTCGATCGCTGCGGCATTCCTAAATTCGCCGGTAAACTGAGTCAGCTACTATTGCTGTAAAGATAAAAGGGCGTCTGCGAACTGAAGCGAAAGGTGCTTCCGCATTTACGTTGCCGCCGAACAATTTAAACGCCAACGGCCACGGAAAAGATGGATACAAATTGGATTTTGGTCCAGTTAGTCATCACTGAAGTCTTAAAACGTTGACACTTCAATTAAAAAGCAGCTATACATATTAAGTCTAAACATAAGTAACTCTCTAGCTATCCAAAGCAAAATAACATGTTTGAATGATTCATTGGCTTGCGCAAAACAATTTCTTAAAGTTGAAAATTTGGGTGGTTTAGCGCCCCTAGCAGGGAAAATGCAAACTAAGATAGCCGACCGCTAAAAGAGGAGTTAGTAGCTCCACTCTGCGCGCATATCGATGGAACTCGCCGCGGTCGATTTTTTCGCCCTCTGCGGCGATCGCTAGAACTTGAGACTTTCCGGGGCCTGGTCCGGCTAGCAACCACAACTATGCGGTGAAGTCGCACTTCGTTTTTGCAGGCGGCATGCCTACCGTGCCGCCGATTAACCTGTCTGGCGTGTCGAAGACCGGCGATAAACATTGGCTGTCGATGGCGAGTGTTAGTTCAGTTCGCTGCAGCGGCGGCGTCGAGAAATAAAAAAAAAATGGCCCAAACGGCAGCTTCTCCGCAATGCATGGTTGCTAGCGGCGTTGGAAGACAGATGCGCAACTCTGCTACCTAAAGGTAGCATATACAGTAACTCTAGCGCCAACCCCCTCTGCGTGGCCGAGCAAGGCGCCACAAAGGCGCCAAAGGGCAAGCGCGCGATATGTATGGCGTATTCGCAATGCCCACGAACTATAGGTGGCGCGCCGTGCTTTTCAAGATGGCGCCAGGAGGAGGGTCAACCCGATTGTTAGCAATAGGAACAGATAGGACGTGCGGACGTACGGACCATGCCACTTTCACCGGATGAAGTTATGAGCTGCGCTGAAATGGATATGAGGCTGAAATACTTTCCCAAACCATGGAAAGTGCTAAGTCGATCGCCACCTAATTATTTGCTGCTAAGTGAAAGGTTATATTTCAGCTCCGTTGCCGTGTATAACGATGCTTTGCGAAATTGTGTGCGTGCTACATAAACCTGTATGAACTAGAATTGACGTATGAGCTGAACGGCACTCCGAGGTAGTACGTACCGAGCCTGCCTGACGGATTTGCCGCAGTAGTAGGCCGCCAGCGAGTAGCGCCATCGCTGCTGCGCGTGATGATGGCTTGCAAACATTAAAGTGTTCTGCGATAATACCCCTTCGTTACTTGCGCAGTCGGAAACGCGGAGTTACGTCTTCAACGGAACACAAGCATTTAACATGCCATTCAGTAGCGCTTGTGTCACAGCCATGCTGAGACTCTAGCCGTGTGTACTTCACTCGCATGTTGCAGGTTCGATCAGCACGATCGAAACATGAATATCGAAAAGAATGCATACGTGTGCTTTTAGCAACGTCGAACCGAGAGGCGTGGATTGTGGCCGTGACTGCACGCTCCATCGCTCTAACCATTTCGCTTCGCTGGTCGAGCTCGAGCGTGTTGGCGGCATGCGGTGCTCCATAATATCCACAATAATCGTGATACATGCAATGCACAAGAGGAACTATGCTTTTATTTTGATCTCGCTCAAGGATATTATACATTAAATACAATCAAAGTGACTTACGAGTTACGAGCGTGAAAGAACATTAAAGGGACCGACAACTGGCCAGAACGGGTGATTAGATCCTAGTGGAAATGAAAAGGCCGTGAATTATAGTGACAGATTCCAGAATACTTTTCGCGATCTGAGTAGGATTTATATTTTCAAATCGCGTTTAAAAGTAACAAAAACCGGTATGTCGCGCAGCCTAGCGCGAGCGCCATGAACCAGACGTATGCAGTCTTAAGCACTTTGTTGTACGTAGTCTAATGCTTTTACACACACCAGAACGAGGGCTGAAAATTTGAATATGTATGTTATTGTCAATTTCCGTTTGTTTCTAAGGTAAAAGAAGTAAAGCATGAGATGCGGCGCTGCTTTCGTGGCTTCCAGTGAAACGGAGGCTGCGGCGCATGCGCGCGGCGTCCGGTGGCGTTTCCCGAGTAGCTCGACTCTCGTCTGCTCTCGTCGTATCGGACTTTTGAAGAGTAGCACGCGAGTTTGCGCTTCTGCTCGCAAAATGCCATCGACTTACTGTTCTGTGGAGGATTGCTACCACTTCATGAACAGCACTACTTGTTTCGTTTTCGAAGGCATAGCTTGGCTTGGCTTGACTAAAATGTGATAAAGCGACCTGTGTACGGCCAAAGTACTTCTATAAGAAGCCCCAGAAAAACGCTATAACTATTGTAAAATAATTTAATAGGCTAGAAAGCAGTAGTCGCGGCACCGCAGGCTTTGCAAACGTAACATTGCCTTTTTATACTTAGGGCATAACTTGTCACCGCTGCTGGCGTATAATCGCTATCGCGCTCACCTCTCACTGTTTGCAGCATGGGATATTAAGACTGCATAATCGCTGCAGATCGAAAAACTCTGATTACAAATGTTTTACGGCGTTCTCCGCGTTACCACTCCGTGATTAGAAGCCCTGACCGGTAAGCTTCCCGTTGCACTCAAGAAAACGGGTACCACAAAAGTTGGTTGTCGGTCCCTTTAACGCACGAGGGGACGTGAAGTGCAACTCGCTCGTCGTGAGTTAGCAGCTGGTGGTTCATCGTCGCTATCACTCTCTGTGCTTTCACAGTCTTCTACGTCCAGTGAAAAATCCTTGTCGTCAAGATGGTTTCTTTCAACATCACTGCTGAAAGCAATCTGAAGAATTTCCTCCGCCGAACGACTTCGACCACTCCGCGTCACCACGTTTACAATTAGAGAGACGTCTGGGCGCGGAGAACGTTTTGCTCTCAGACCGGTCAACAAGCAAATCGCTTGCAGTGTGCTGCCACCTATCAACAAACGTACAAAAACAAGCGGCGCAGCGGTGGCTATGAAACCCAACACCACCAACACACTGGCGAAAGACGGCGTGGATGGAAAGCGTTCGCTCCACGAAAGGCGTCGAGCAGACGCGTCCTCGAATGATTGAAACGTCGCTCGCACGATTCCTAACAGCGCTTTGCTGACAAAGGGTAGAGGCCCTATTTTAATGTATCGCCAACTTGAGATCGCTCAGTTATACATGAGCACATCGCGAGCCCGCGCGACCTCCCTCCCGCGTAGTGTTATGGGACTCATGCACTACAAGAAACACTGACCAATAATATATACAAGTAAAACAGGATGAGCTTCAACTGAATATGTCAGACGATAACATTTAACTTACCTACGTGGCTACAGTAAGCCTCGCGAAGCTGATAGTATGTGTACACTGTGGGCTAGCATTGAAAGCGCGAGTTGCCACGTATTTTCACGAAAACTTCGCTTCTCGCAAGAACGAATCCGATTTCTCGTGTCACGGCGGGCCCGGTTTGTTCACTGACGCAGGGAACATGCAAAATCGTAGTGTTCCTTTCTTGCCAACGCGTTAACACTGAGGCTAGCACAGCCGAACAATGGAGCGACTGCATAGTGCCGCCATTTTGTCGTCTACTAACCCTCCTCGAGAGGACGCTCCTCGATTCCGCTCGGTGGCGCGACAGTCTATGGGCATTGCGAATACGGCGGCTCTTCCGTATACCGAAGCCAATCGAAACGCGCTTCAGGAGGGTCCAGTGACTCCTTCCCAAATGCGAACTCTTTTTCTCCGCCTGTACCTTCCAAAAGGGGTCAGGTGGACACCCGAAGAGAGTCACGGTTCCATGACCCTCTTTTGACTCTCTTTTTTCTTAGAGTGTGCGTGAACTTCCTTGATGCTAGAG
The DNA here is from genome assembly GCF_013339695.2 of Rhipicephalus sanguineus. Lineage (NCBI taxonomy): Eukaryota > Metazoa > Arthropoda > Arachnida > Ixodida > Ixodidae > Rhipicephalus > Rhipicephalus sanguineus. The sequence continues at coordinate 139,176,756 of NC_051176.1, forward strand.
CAGCGTAGAAAATATTTAATTTCATCTTTCAAAAAGTCACAAGGTCCCTTATGCATTCTCCTAACACGACTGCAAGGCAAAAATGATCTTCTTCATCTCAGTCGATCTTATTTATTGATCCCGCCCGGAAGCTTTCCGCACGCAACGTGGTTTTGTACAACCTCCGAGATCGGAGGAATTGAACGTTTTCTGCACCTCACGTGGCTTGCAATGCATCCGTGATCAGCCCACTTTGACCAAGTGACGATGCCATATGATGACGTGATCATGTGACGTCACTTGATGTGAAGCCATGGTGACGTGAAAATGACGTCACGATGACGTTACAAAATTTTGTCGACCTGTGACGTCATCACATGAGGATGATTTTTTGCATCACTCGCGTTGATGCTCCCGACGCCGACGGCCACTTTTCGCGTTTGATGAGGCATCAAAGGCTTCCGCCTTAATATTAGTATATATTGGGATAAACAAGTGCTCTCCGGAATGATATCTGGCGCTCTGTAAATGGTCATGAGAAACATATAGGAAGAGTCACAAAATATTACATGTCTTCGTTTGGGCACGAAGTCGTCTGTTATCGTACGCAAAACAAGGTCATCTAGATCACAGATCACTCTCGCCAGTAAGGGCACAACTATCCTGCAACTACACAGTATGGACGTTTGCAGGATAGGCCTTGGCCCTGACTGCGATTTGCTAGCCCTGGAAGGTTCTGCGCTCAACTTCTATCTATTTTTTAGCATAACGTTCCAACTGTCATTGTTCTCTTCGGCGCTTCGCATCATTAGGCATCACCATCATTATCAGCCTGACTGCGCCCACTGCAGGGCAATGGCCTCTCCCATGTTTCACCAATCAATCTGTTCGTGTGCTTGTTGCGGCGACGTTATAACCGCAAAACTTCTTAATCTATCTCTACCTATCGCGAAGCGCTATTCTCTTCCGAGATTAGGCATATATAGGCTTACAATAAGGTCGATGTCTAACCACGACCGCTCAAAACCTGCTCAAACAGGGCGAACAGGTTCCGTACATGATGCGCAGCAGGGGTTGCCTCAATGAGTCAGATATGCCCCATCTTCGCAATGCATCGCAAACACCCGACCACAAACGCAAGCCACAATGTACAGACGGGTCCACTGTTAAAGGGAACACTTGCGTTTCGGGTATGTCCGGATTTCGTTCTCCTACAAAAAGCATATTGGCTTAGATCTGCATAACACTACTGGTGGTTGACAGTTCCGAACTCTTATGATAGACTAGTAAGGCGCACGAACAATCTTTCCGCACCCACTAGCCGTTAGGGGGCCAAAAAAATGAAAGTTGCTCATTCGAGTGTTCCCTTTAACAGTGGACCGTACTGTACATACTATAAGAGATTTTTAGTGCCGGTGACCACTAGCCATCGGGTACCCAAGCTCTTCCGTTCTTTTACAGCGGAGCTGTTATGCTTTTAGTTATGTCGTTACGCGTTCCCATAAACTATCGTCATCATGAATGGCATCTTTCTAGCGCATGCAACGCAACAGCTCGGCCGGCACGCGCTCTCTCTTCGTCCTCTTCTTCATCTTTTGCTTCGCTCCCCGAACATGTGCGCCCGGCGCGCGCTCTCCCGCTGCGTCGATTTTCCTGCGTGACATGCAACAACTCAGACATGCAACAACTCAGAATGATTACAGAGAGATAGAAGGAAAAAAAGAGAGAGAAAGAGAGAGAAATATATAGGAAGAGAAAAATGCTTGGCGAAAAAAATTGCTTGGCGAGCCGAGATTCGAACCCGCGTACCCACGATCCGAAGGCAAGCATCGTAACCACTCGGCTATCTAGGCACGCTAGCAGAGCAAAACATAGCCTTGTATCGTGTAGTCTAGCAAGGAGGGGGGGAGGAGAGTGAGGTTGATGAGGAGAGATGTGGTGGTGAGGAGCAGGGAAAGGAGGAGGGCAGAGTAAAGCATAGCATAGAAAGAATGAGAAAGAAAGAAAAAAAAACAAAGAGAAGGAAAGACGGAAAGAGAGAGAGAAAGAAAGATATATACAGCGAGGAAGAGAAAAATATAGAGAGAGAGAAATAAAGAAATCGAAGTAGACAGAGACAACAAAGGCATAGAAAAATATAGAGAAGAGAGAAAACGAAAGAAAGACATGAAGAAAGATAGAGAAAAATAAGGAGAAACAATGAAAGCCACCCAGCTCCGCACTTACTTCAGGCTTGACACCACTAGTGCGAAGGTGCCTTAATTTTTTTAATATCCTTGCGTTCTTTTGTAGGCCAGCCGGAGTACAAAAGAACGTCAGAGCTTGGGGTCCGTACCGCCTGAGGGCCCCAATGCTAATGTTCTCTAATACTAAGTCGAGGCCAGCGACAGGAGAAACAATCTGAGCACTATTGCCGTAGTTGACCACCATCCATACATACACAGTGCATCAGAGCTCTCATCTACAAACAGACGGATCCACCAAATCCTAGCTAAGTGTAATCACTGCAGCTACGCAGAGCTCTCGCAATTGCTCACACCTACATGTGCTCATCGCATTCACATTCTATGTCTGCCTACAGAAAATCTCGGTTTAAGGACGTACTCGCATGCCATCATAATACACTATGGCACATACTTCAATTACTGCAGTTGCGAAGAAACGATCTCCCATCTTCTGTGTGAGTGTCCCCGTTTCAGTGTGCCAAGACAAGAACTTTCGAATGCGCAAGATAAACTTGACAATGGCCCTTTGTCGGAACCACGGGTCGGAACAAAGGGTTTTGGGACCTTGGCCGAGTCCATCGTCAGCACAGAAGGCTTTAAAAGCATTATTGGGCTTCGCGCGGACAACTTGTCTTAGAGAAAGACTTTAAGTAGTGTCTTTATCTCGTTTCCTTTTTTCCCCTCTCTTCTTTTTCTTTTTCTTGCTCTCCCTTATTTTTGTAACATCTCTCTTCAATCATCTTTTGTGCCCCTTACCCCTTCCCCCGCACAGGGTAGCTAGCCGGTCTAAGAACTGGCTAACCTCCCTGTCTTTCAGCTTGTTTCTTCCTTCCTTCCTTCCTTTCTTCCTTCCTTCCTTCCTTTAATATAAGAAGGCTGTTGGGCTAGCTGGTACTGTGTTTTAACGAAGTGAAGTTAGCGCTAATGAAGGCGGACGCAAATACCGAGGCAGACAGGCGCCTGTCCTTGTCTGCCTAGTCTTTGTGTCCGTCTTCATTTGCGCTAATTTTACTTTGGTAAATCACTATGGCATCTCTGTCGCCCGCTAGAAATTGTATGAATTTAGCAGATCTGCCAGAGATTGAACGACCTATTGAGCATTCCCACAAGACAAACGAAGTTTCTGATATTTCCAGCCCAGATTCGGAGAGATAACTGTAGACACCGGCGCCAGATCTGCCTCATCGAGACGACGCCAACCATTCCCTTGTTCGTGATCTATTGACCGGTACTTTCCTCACCGTCACCCATTTGAACCCTTAACAGCAAAGCTGTTCTTAGTCGAGGCTTTCATGTCCGGGGTTGTGGTAGCGGTGATCACGTGGCCTCGCAGTGTGGCGAGTGATGCTCGGTACTGTAGGGTTTTGCGGCTGCAGCCAGCCCTGAACCCTTTAGGGATGAGGCCGAGACCCAAAGAGACACATCTTTACTGTAGCAAAACAGCCATTTGGGCTAGTTGGTAACGGTTCATATCTTAAAGCAAATAGGCGCACTATGGGAACAAGGACAAAGTGCGCTTTGTGTCGTCGGTTCCTTCCTTTTGTCCTTGTTCCCATAGTGCGCCTATTTGCTTTGAGACATGAACATCATTACTGGTCCAAGCCTTGGCCGCAACTGCCCGCTGCCAGCGGCTGCCGCGTGACACGAGCGCACATGCGATCGTCGTTGTCTTCTGCGCGCTCACAGCCGCCGAGCGCCCCCATACTGCCCCCTCCCCTCGGAAAAAAGTGAGCGAGAAGTACGCGGGCAACTTCACAAGGGTAGCCCGCGCAAGTGTCCTGGCTATCCTTGGCCACGGCGGACTGCACGTGGCACACACGACCACATGCCAGCGATGTCCGCCCACAGCTCTCTGTGGGAGATCATGGACTGACGGACGCGGGAACTGCTGACGCACGCAGCGGTGGCAACTCTGCCGCCGCCCGAAGACGGAGGCGCACCGGACTCGCTCAGGTTGACGACCACGGTCGTCAGCATGACCACAGTCGAGAGATGACGGAATGCCGATGCTCCTGATGCAGCACCGGTCCTAGCGAGTCATAAGCCGTTGTCGTATGTCGTTGCCGCTGTAGCCCTCCAGACCATTCACGTGCGGGTGGCGGCCACTCCTCCAGGTAGGAGTCATTGAACGCAGGTGACCTCGGCAACCAAGGAAGCGTGACGTCCCCAACGAAGCTCCGACTGCATATGCCTCGGGCGCTCAAGTCTCCCTCGCTGATGTTGCGCTGCAAGTCAGACACGCTGGTGCAGTTGCTCACGTGGGCGGCAGGTTCCTCCTCTAACGGTCCACCTGTCCTGCCACCCTCTCCAGGGATTCCTGCAGCTGTGTCATCTCTTCCAGCCTGGATTGTTTAGCCGCTTGCTGGTGTCTTGCCTCAAGCTACTCCATCAGCCGCTTGGTCTCGATCTCAGCCGAAGCCAGCACCTGGCTCAGCTTTGCAAGCTGCTCCTGCATGGTCTCTAGTTCAGCCTCACTCTTCTTCAGACCGTGCTTGAGGATTGTCTCAGAGTGCGACGCCAGACTGAGCTGCTTCGCTAGCTCGGAGACCCTTGCCAACAAAATCTTGTGGCACTCCTCGAGCCCCTGGATCTGCTCCTGGTTCTTCTTGCACTCTGCCTCGTTCTGGTTCAGTTTTACAATTAATGTCTGCACTTGACTGGCCTCTCGGTGGTGGTCCTGTTGGGCCTGGGCGAGCTGCGCACGGAGATCAGCCGCCTGCATCCGTAGCGCGTCCAGCTGGGAGTCCTGGAGTGCGCGCTGCCGCTGGAGCTCTTCTGCGTGGCTGCGCCGCATGTTTGCCAGTTCAGTGCCCCTCTGTATCAACTGCTCTTCGAACTTGGCACACTGCTGCTGCTGATCCTTGAGGCGCTGCTGATCATCTGCAAGCAGCCTCTCCATGCGACTGTACTCCAGCGAATCCTCGGCCACCTTTCGGTTCATGTTGAAGATCTGAGCTTCAAGGGAGTAGATTTTGTCACTCCAGGATGTCTGGGCCTCGAAGAAATGTTGCCGCGACTCGTCCAGCTGCTGTTCGAGCTGTTTCTCCAAAGTACAGACCTTGTCCTTCAGGTCAGAAATGTGGCGGTCCTTTTCGTTAATTATGGTGGTTGCCCTGGCTTTGTAGACGTCGTGCTCGTGCTTGAGACAATCTACCTGAGCTTCAAGGGCAGCCTTGTCCCTCTCAAGGTCACGAGCGCGGACCACGTTGGTGCCAGAATCCGATTCGTCTGGTGTGAGTCTCGTGTCCCTGTGTTCCGTTATCTTCCGTTTCCTCCTCGAATTCCTTGTCTTCTTCCTTTTCTGCACGGCTGCCGCATCGTCGTCATCCCGGGACTTTCTAACCTCTGCTTCAAGGTCGTCACAGTCACCGGCCGTGTCCCCAGAAATCACGTCGTCCAACGTCGTGTTCGCCTCACCGTTCCTGGACGCTGCACCCTCGGTGGCGGACAATGCGTCGCCACCGCGTCGCTGATCGTCCCGCGGTGCCGGCCCGCCGCACGAGCCCGCACGAGCCTCGACGCCGACCTCGTCAGTGCACGCATCGTCACCGCCTTCGTCGTCGGCCCCAGGTGCCGCCTTGCCGCACGAGCGCGCCACGGCCTCCATGGCCTGCGAGGGCAGCGGGACGCCGAGGTAAGCACCGAGGTGCTCGAGGGTGATGATGGCACGCCGCTGCTCGTCGGAGGTCATTCTCCCGGAAAGGCAGAGGCGCATGAGGGTCTCGACCGGCTGATGTAGGAGGACCAGTTCGTAGACCCTGTAGGCGGCCATATCCTTGAACGCCCGCTTCAGCGCCCATAACTCCTCGAAGGCGATATCGCCGTGCAGGGGGCCGAAGTTATGCGCTTGTGGGATCCGGCGTACGTTGATCGGGCAGAACATGTCGGGGCGGGGTCCTTCCCGTTGGGCGCCAGATGTAGGGTTTTGCGGCTGCAGCCAGCCCTGAACCCTTTAGGGATGAGACCGAGACCCAAAGAGAGACATCTTTACTGGTCCAAGCCTTGGCCGCAACTGCCCGCTGCCAGCGGCTGCCGCGTGACACGAGCGCACATGCGATCGTCGTTGTCTTCTGCGCGCTCACAGCCGCCGAGTCTATTCGATTCGAGTACCGAATAGCATAGAATGCTTCACCAGCATGTTTTCAATTGGATTAAAGCATTCCTAACAGACCACAAACAATTCTTGCATGTTAACAACCGCTCCTCCGACGTCTCCCCTGTCTTGACCGGCGTGCCCCTGTGTACCGTCCTCGGGCCTCCTTTATTCTTAATATACATTAACGACATTCCACTTTCTGTTGAATCTAACATTCTTTTTTTTTGCTGACGATTGTGCCCTTTATCGCCCTATAAATAACTCTACCGATGTGTCTTCTCTACAGCATGACCTCTTGCGCATTCAGCAGTGTTGTAGCAGAGATGCCACTTAATGCGAATAAAACCGAAACCACACGCCGGCTACTTACACAATTAACAACTGTCATATAGCTGCTGCTAACTCGATCGAATACCTATGTGTCCATCTTTCAAGCGACCTATCGTGGGGCGACCATATACATCACATAACTATGACACCGCTAACCGTGCTCTTGGATACATACGCCGTAACATTTCCATGACACCGCCTTCCGTTAAACCACTCGCTTATAAACCGTTGTCAGACATAAACTTGAGTATGCATCTAATGTATTTGATCCCCACAAAACCACCCTTATTAAAATTGCGCAGTCAGTACAGAACCGAGCAACTATATTCATTGTTTCAGATTATTCCCGCTACTCCAGCATCTCTGCCCTAAAATCCCAGCTAAAACTTTCTACCCTCGCTCTTCGTCGTGGCATTGCACGCCTCTGTCTTTTTCACAGATTCTTTTATTCAACCCCACGTGACTACCAGCTTATCCAACCAGTCCATCGAGGTCATCGCACAAGTCATCCAAACGCTGTGGTTCCGCCACGTGCTCACACCACCTCATTTCAGCAGTCCTTCTTCTTTTGGTGGGGGGGGTAACCGACAAACATCAGCTTCATGGTGGGCTAATAGTCATTCCTCTCGGCTTCCAACCGAAATGACTGTTTTAGTTGTTTTTTTTTTCGTTCTGACAATTCTGGGAGGGCAAATACGGCAATCGCTACAATTTTTTCCGCAAATACTGCTGAAAATAACCTACACTTGTAAAGATAAGGCTGTTTAACATACCGAAGGTCATTACGCAATTCTCCAGAAAATTCACTCACAGTGCGAGGATGCCTCCACCAATCCACGGCTTCATCATATTGTAGAAGAAGGGCTTGGTCACGTTCTTGGTGCTTCCCAAGATAGCCTGCGCATAAAACGGAAATCATTATTTATTTTTTTCTATTACGTACCCTTAAATTTCCTGCTGCCCCAGGTTACCGTGCTTTTAACGCTGAATTTATGTCACTAACGAAAACTGTTCCTCACGCACTTAAACCTAACCACGCAGATATTTTAAAGCGAAAAGCCCTCGGCACTGATCCTGTAACTGTTCGCAACGAGCCATGGTGCATGAGGCACTACCAAGACACGACGAGATGAATAAATTAAAGAGGACCTGCAACACTTTTTCAGCATGGTCAGAAAACACTGCCGATCAGTATTCGGGGCTCCTGAGAACACGCGAGCCAAACATTATAGCGCAGCACGCGGCCTGGAATTTGTAATAAAATATCTGTCGCCTAAATGTCGTCCCTTCTTTCCTCTAAAAATGATGTCATAAACCCATATATGACCGCGCCATAGACCAAAAGACCACGGCCATTGGCTGATTTGAGCATCGTGAGCTGCATAATTACCGCGGCCCCCGCTGGATGCCGCCACGTACCCGCGCGCTCGCTCGCGATCACACTGAAAATAAGCCGCACGTAAGAAGAAAGAAAAGGAAGTGCTCAAGGTCATGACGCGTGCTGACGAAGGGACGCATCTTCCTGACCCCTTGTCAGCACCAACCCCCTGCGAAGCTTTCAGTGCGCTATAGCTTGTACAAAAGGAGAGAGAAAGCGCTTAAGGCGTGCGACAAATCCCTGTAACTGCGCACGTACTTGACGGATTGTAAACATTTTTCGGCAGTCGATTCGTGAGGCAATAAGCTCTGTTAATGAAGCCATTAGACGATTACCTGGAAAAGTGTTGCAGGGACCCTTTAAGCTGTGCCTGAGTGATACCCGCGATGTCTGCTTTTGAAACTTTCTAGAAACATGTGCAATTTGTTTTACAGTAGAGCTGTCGTGGTCGAAGTTTGCCGTGTGTCGTAGATCGAAAATTTTCATCATCATGAACCGGCACGTGCCCAAGCACTGTCCAAGCACTCGGTGACCTACAGATGGTTAACAAGGGAAGCTGAAACGTGCGGCCCCTAATCGGTGTTTGCCGCCCGTGTGTTCCCTTAATTTTTAGTGGACCAGTGTGGTGAGTAGTGGGATTTGCCAAATTTCTGTGGCACATACGCGCTATAGGAGAGAGCAAGCATAGTGATGTACAGTATAACATACCAAGGGGTGGGAAATAGACAGGTGAGAGGGTAAAAGCCTAGCCAAGCTGCAGGACGAGCTAGGTGCCCAACAGCTCTGCAGTAACCCAGCCTTGCGCGACTTAGTACAAGCTGTGCTGTTTTTTTTTAACACGAAAGTGTTTTATGCCGGGGTCCACCACGGCTCCACTGACGCATTTCCGTCACGGATATGACGTTGTAAAATATAAAGACTAGCATATGGAAAGAAAAAGTTCCGTCACCAGGAGTCGAACTTACGACCTCTCGATCGCCAGCGCGCAGCGCGAATCGACTCCGCCACAGACGGCATGTTCTCTGCAATGCTAACGGCGAGCTATTTATGTACACCATTTGCCAGTGGCGGTACTCAGAGGTCGGCGGTACAGCGTGTTTTCGTTATCACTAGCGAGATGGCGCGAAGGGCTCGAAGAGCGCGATTTAAAGGGGTCATGAAGCACCCCTTGGGCTGATTGAAAAAACACATCCTGCGGAAAGCTGACACGGCTATGAACTGCTCTGCCAAATATTACAGTCGTGCGCGCCGCGTAATGGTCACAAGCGGAGCGCGAAGTTGCCGTTTCCCCAGGCACCCTCTTTTCAAACAGAGGCCGGTTCTCACTCTCGTCGTTGGGCGGGGCGTCTGTCCGCTGTACGTCGCAAGAGACATAGCATGCTTATTGGCCGATAGCCGACGTAAATCGAGAGCGGCGTTCGGATCAGATGCGCTTCTTGCCGCGGGGTGCCGCCACTTGCCGGCGCCGCACTCCTCATTACACGGTAGCCGCACTCGCGCAAGCGAATCACAGCGGGAGAGCGATCGCGTTTCATGACGCGCGCTGGCGTAACTTCTTTCCCCCATGCCATCCCTCCCTGTCTAGCTTCCAGTGCGCTCGCCGGCACGAGAAAAGAGAGAAAGCGCTGGGAGCGTGCGCCAAACCCCCGTAACTCCGCTGATTCTTGACGGATTCGAGAAATTTTTGCGGCAGTCGATTCGGGAGGCAGTACACTCCGATACTGAGGCCATTAGATCATTACTTGGAAAAGTGGTTCATGACCCCTTTAAAACTCGTCCCCCACGCGAATCAGCGCGCGCCTTGACAGGGCGTGGACGCTCGTGCGGGCGCTTATCTCGTGATCTCGGTGGTTTGTCCGTCTTGCGCTCTACCTGCAAGTTTCCGCTGCAGCGGCTGCTTTTGCGAAAAGAGCGCGCTTCTCACACAGAAATAAGTTACAACGGTGACAGTTCGCGCTCATCCTGTGTATGTTCGTTCCGCGCTTCTTTCTGCTTGAGCAGCGCATTGCAAGCTTCGAGCGTCTTGCCGTTCTTCGCGTAACATTACAATTTGATGCTGTAGCATTCATTCCTTCGCGCTTGGGGCGAAAGAATGCACAACAAACGCTCGACTACGTCTGTGAAGACACGTTTCACTTTCGTGTTATACCGATTCCTATGACAGAGGGATCAGCCATGTTTTTTTTTTCTTCATCTGGATACGACCACCACATCCAATAATCGATTGTGTGGCTTAATTATGTGGTTGCAATTGGCAGAACGATTTATTTCAACGCTGGAGAGAATAAAATGTCCGTTCAACGTGTTTACGAAGACGCTTCTCACAGAGTTTGTTACGGAGACACTGTCAGCTCTTCCATCAAACGCTTTTACCGCCGCTGCTTGTCTGCGCGTTCGGGAGGAGTGGCGTCGTAGCCGGGGCAGACAAACTGGCGCCGGCGCGCGCGCAGACTCCGCGACCGCCGCGCGCGACTCGCCGCCGCCGGTGTGCGCTTTCCAGAGGAGTGACGTCGTAGCCTTGGCAGACGTATTGGCGCCAGCGCGCGCGCAGACTCCGCGACCGCCGCGCGCGACTCGCCGCCGCCGGTGTGCGCTTTCCAGAGGAGTGACGTCGTAGCCTTGGCAGACGTATTGGCGCCAGCGCGCGCGCAGCTATTCGCCTTCGCTGTGCAGTCGCCGTCTGACACTATGCTGGAGCCGCTTGATAGCGCCTCTGACTGGCGTTTGCAGGTGGTTATCGCCATGGAGAAGGAGAGCGCAAATGCTGCTCAACGGCGCAGAAGAGCCGAGAAGCTTATCTCATCGGATCTCGAAGTAGTTGCCTGGCAATTAGCGGTTCAGCGTAGAGGTGTGCACGGGCTCCGGGTAGCCCGAAAGCCCGAGCCCGACCCGGCCCGCGGGCCGGGCTCGGGCCCGGCGCAAAGCCCGACTCAAGCCCGAAATATTGAGAATGAGCGGGAATTGTTTTCGGCACGCATGCAGCGCCTTTTCCGCGACCGCCCTTTACCGCTTTTCCTTTCCATTCGCTACTTTAAACAAAAGGGGAGCAGTTAAAGCACTGCCTCTGTTGCACTCCGACAAACAGAGAAGTAACACCACCTGAGCTAGTGACGGCGCCAAGCGACTCTTCGCGTTAGATATAAGTGAAAATGCACGCGACAGCGACCCGACGTAGATCGCCTTCGTGCAAGCTGACGCTTGCATGGGCATACCCCATACACGTGACGGCTTTGGCGAGCGAACTCCATTGTTACTGGCACGAGGCCGTCTACTTGTAATTTGTAATCTGTGTAATAGAGGCTGTTCGTCGTGTGTCGTTTGATCATACTTGATATGGTCAATAAAATGCCGAATTACCGGAAAGCGATGTTTTGTTTTCGCAGCGAACCTTCAAAAAGACGAGCCGGGCCGGGCCGGGCCCGGGATTGTGTTTTCGTACGTCGGGCCGGGCCGGGCGGGCTCGCAGCCCTTTGCCGTCGGGCTCAGGCGGGCCTTCGACAAAGTCAGCGGGCCCGGGCCGGGCTCGGGCTCGGAAATACGGCCCGTGCACAGCTCTAGTTCAGCGTACGAAGAATGAACAGATGAAGGCTAATAATCCAAGACAATCTGGAAAGCTAAGAATAATCAGCTGAACCTTTGCTAACGCTACGTATATCCTGGCATAGCCGAGCTAGCCACCGCAACATTTTTTTTTTTTTTTTGCTTTTGTAGGCATTTGCGTCTCAGGCTTACATAGACTCCAAGAATGCTGGTGTGTGGGCACGTGCTTCGGAGGTTTGGAGGTTACAACAAGCAATAGTGAAGTGTAGTGAAAAATTCAAACTTTGTGAGCCTCGCAACGTGGGTTGTTGCCTTTGACAAAATTGTTGCATCCTTTGCGAGAACCTGCAGCTGTCACATTAAATGTACTCGGAGTCAGAGGATTCGCTGAAGTTTGGCGATTTTTAATGCCGGGTTCGAATATTAAAATTTTATTCTACTTTAAATAAGAATAATCGAAGAGGTTTCCATGGAGTGTTCACTGAAACAATCATTAAATTGGTATTTTTTGTTAAATGTCCTAAGAAATAAGCGAAATGAATAGGCAATTCGCTTTTTGATGCGCTGCAATACAGCAAATGCTCGATATATTACTGAAGGTTCGGGCAACCATGCACCGTCTAGATAAAAAGTAAGTGGAAGGTTGCAGTCGATTCTTGTGCAATGAAATGAGTAATTGCAATGATGAATCGAAGTGCCTGTGGTGACGACTACAACGAACCGCATACAGCCGGATCGTTATACTGGTGCAGCATAGTATAGCGTAATAACTAGTAACTACTATAGCATATTAACTGGTCCATGGCATCGTTCACAGAAGCATCTATGTGCACTCTAGAACACATCATTTATGTGGCGCAAACGTTCACAGTAAGGTTTATCACGAAAATAACGTTATTTCACATAAATTGGGATAACAACTGTGAGGAGCATCAGAAAGGTGCACTTGGTCAGATGACTTCATAATATTTAAAATTAGTACCTTTTGCTTAGGAATAGGAATAAGAGTTCACTTAAAAAACTGTGTAGCGATTAGTGTAGTTCTAAATCCTGCGCTAAATGCACCTCCACTACTGTGAAGCCTGAGGAAGTGCGTAGCCTGGCCACCGAGCCATTCCCGTTCGTAGAGTTCCCACTGCTCCGTTTATCAAACCGTCGATGACGTCATTGTTTGAGGTAAGCATGCAGGGTTTCCCTGGCACGAGTAGATTCATGTTAGGGAGATTCGCAAACTCGATGTGAGACATACGCGCTACATTTTGCTGGGCTTTATCGAGTTCCTGCTTTTTACGGCAGTTCAGATACGTGTCGTCTGCAGTGTGTTCGTTCAGGTTGTTTCCACCTTTAGATGTAGCGACGAAGGCACCGGAGAAGCGGTGGTGGGAGGAGCAATCGCGTGATTGGCGATGCGGTGGCGCCCTCTCGCGCGGCGCGGGAGTCAGCCGGATGTTTACGAAACGTTTTTAGCGATATTAAGTTAATTATTGTGATTACTTCTTCGTTATTTCTCTTAATTATATTAGTTTAGACCTTGTTCGTTTTTTCAATCCGGCTTTGAGCATTTCTAGCCTTGTTTTAAGCCAGCATTGACCACTTGATTTTGAGCATGATCACGCCACATGAGATCTACGGATGGACGACAAGCCGGACACCTAAAGCGCTACGCACTTAAAAGAAATAAAGTGGAATACGTTTTGTTGCTTGCTGCTGTTGTTACCGGTGTACTATCACGATGGAAAGAAACGAAAACAGTGCGGCATTTGCAGGCTCTACTATTTCGCATTTCTTTTTAAGCAGTTGTAGCCCGGATGGTAATAAAAAGCCACTAGACTCGTCCATGATACAATCAAGGACCACTCTAGCATCTTTTTATTGCCACCAAAGTCAGAGCGTGACGACACGCTTCGCGCTGGTGGCGTTTCTTTCCATTCCCCCTGTACGTGAAGCGAATTTAGCCATTACAGAACATCAACATGAATAGAATAACCAACATAGTTGATATGATTAACATAATGTCACATTCACTCTGCTCATAGCAACGACAATACTTTAGTGTAGCAGAAATGCCCCAGTGTAACGTAGCAGAAGAGGCGAGGCGCGATTCCATGTAAAATCCGTCTCTTCGTTCACCTGCAGGTGTAGTTATTTCTTCGGGGCAGGGTCGTCTGATGACGTTAGTCAGCCTGCATTATGCAACTCAAAAGTTTTCCGAACATTCGAATAGCAAGAATAACAGACAGCTGAGCTAGTTCGTAAGTATTCATTCTAAAAAGACAGGGCGTGCAAACACGGACACAAGAAAGAAGTCAGGACACCACAAACGCCGTTTGTGGCGTTTGTGGCGTCCTGACTTCTTTCTTGTGTCCGTGTTTGCACGCCCTGTCTTTTTAGATCGAATAGCAACCTATTGCATAAATCATCCACGGAGCTTCTAAAAAAAATGGCTGGCTCTCCCGTAATCGAGAGTAGATGTAAGCATGAAATGTCCACGGGCAAAGCAGATTGGTTGCAGATTATACTAGCCAGAATTTTGTGCATGTTCGCAAGTGCACACCTCACCAAACTCCACTACACTGTGCACTCATCCATATGGACACCATTGTTTTCTATCACTGTGCGACATAAATCTTGGGCTTTGCCTAGCTATGCGGACGATGCGGCCACGACGCGACAGCGCGACAGCAAGCTTGCGCGCCGCACGCACCGTGGCGCCATCTCTCGAAGAACACGGCAACTCGCGCAGCCAAACCACGGCCGGGCTAGACCGCACGCGCAGTGCGCGCGTGCAGTCTAGCCCGGCCGTGGCCAAACCTGTTTACTTGCTCACTTCTGGCTACTCTGGCGTTCAAAAGTTCGCACACTGGGCGCTGGCACTTACAAAAGCAAGTGTGTGGTGCCCTATCCGCCCTTGGAACGTCGCTATTGTAACAGATAAATAAGCAGTGTGAACAAACAGCACGAATATTTGTGACGCAATATGTTTTCTAACTTGTTTGGACCGCTGCTAGGGTATGCAATGCGATCCTGTAAAAAAGAGGTGCACGGTAAACCACCTTGCACCCTTAAAATGATTTCAAGTAAGGCAAACCCCCTCTGGCCTAACCAGAATTTGCAAGAATGGGGGTGTAAGGTTCTTTTGCTCCCCCAAATAGTTTTCTGGTTTGCGTAAAAAGTAATGTTTCACTTAAAACACCCTTTAGGGTGTTTCCCTTCCTTCATTCATTCTTTAGGAGCTAAGGGTGTTATGGGTTATCGAAACATCTCTGGCACATATGACAGAGGGCCAGCTGATAATTGTGACTCGCTGATTAAAAAGGTGTTGAGTATTAACCCTTTGAGGGTCAAATTTTTTCGCGAAATGCAGTCCGAAGATGTGTAATTTTTTTATTGCTGAAATAAATTCTTCAGACGATTCTATTTCAGAAAAAAATTATGTAAAATTTTCTTGCGTGACCGTGAAGTGACAAAAAAAAATCGTTGTTGTTGTTACATAGACATGGTTTTAACATCAAGCAAAATCCTAAAAAAACTCATACAATTTTTTTTATAAATAAACATTATGCAGAGTAATAAAAATAGCTCACCGACATACAAAAATAAGCGCACCAGAGTATTTTTCCGGTAAAAAACGTTCGTGCTCCCCAAAACAGGAACGCAACCACGGCGGCGTCATTTGTGTAATTTAGCGCCGCACGGAAACAGATGTAATCGCGCCCCGGGGAGCAATAAACGAGAGTCACAAGCGGTCACCCTTTGAGAGTTTAGAAACCAGGCAGGCATCTGCTTTGCGGGCGCAAGAAGCGATAACCACCCGAAGGACGAAACCGAAACCAGCCGATCCACGTGCGCGCGATCTGATACGCAAGTGAAAGCCGCCGCGCCACTTCGGAAAGCAAATAAATAAATAAATAAATAAATAAACGAAGAAAAAAAACTATGCAGAGACATCGGCGCATGAAAAAAATATCACGTATTCCCGAAGCGTTGCAGCACATTCCGAGCAAGAGAAACGATCGAAAAAGGCGCGCCTTTTAAACCAGCCGCATCGCGGGCGCGCCGCTTTGCGAAGCAAACAAACAATAACAACGGGGAGACATCGACGCATGAAACAAGTTCCACGTATTCCCGAAGTATAGCAGCACATGCCAAGCAAAAGAAGTTATTGAAAAAGGGCGCGCGTTTTAAACCAGCCGCATCGCGGGCGCGCCGCTTTGCGAAGCAAACAAACAATAACAACGGAGAGACATCGACGCATGAAACAAGTTCCACGTATTCCCGAAGTATAGCAGCACATGCCAAGCAAAAGAAGTTATTGAAAAAGGGCGCGCGTTTTAAACCAGCCGCATCGCGGGCGCGCCGCTTTGCGAAGCAAACAAACAATAACAACGGAGAGACATCGACGCATGAAACAAGTTCCACGTATTCCCGAAGTATAGCAGCACATGCCAAGCAAAAGAAGTTATTGAAAAAGGGCGCGCGTTTTAAACCAGCCGCATCGCGGGCGCGCCGCTTTGCGAAGCAAACAAACAATAACAACGGAGAGACATCGACGCATGAAACAAGTTCCACGTATTCCCGAAGTATAGCAGCACATGCCAAGCAAAAGAAGTTATTGAAAAAGGGCGCGCGTTTTAAACCAGCCGCATCGCGGGCGCGCCGCTTTGCGAAGCAAACAAACAATAACAACGGAGAGACATCGACGCATGAAACAAGTTCCACGTATTCCCGAAGTATAGCAGCACATGCCAAGCAAAAGAAGTTATTGAAAAAGGGCGCGCGTTTTAAAACCAGCCGCATCGCGGGCGCGCCGCTTTGCGAAGCAAACAAACAATAACAACGGGGAGACATCGACGCATGAAACAAGTTCCACGTATTCCCGAAGTATAGCAGCACATGCCAAGCAAAACAAGTTATTGAAAAGGGCGCGCGTTTTAAACCAGCCGCATCGCGGGCGCGCCGCTTTGCGAAGCAAACAAACAATAACAACGGAGAGACATCGACGCATGAAACAAGTTCCACGTATTCCCGAAGTATAGCAGCACATGCCAAGCAAAAGAAGTTATTGAAAAAGGGCGCGCGTTTTAAACCAGCCGCATCGCGGGCGCGCCGCTTTGCGAAGCAAACAAACAATAACAACGGGGAGACATCGACGCATGAAACAAGTTCCACGTATTCCCGAAGTATAGCAGCACATGCCAAGCAAAAGAAGTTATTGAAAAAGGGCGCGCGTTTTAAACCAGCCGCATCGCGGGCGCGCCGCTTTGCGAAGCAAACAAACAATAACAACGGAGAGACATCGACGCATGAAACAAGTTCCACGTATTCCCGAAGTATAGCAGCACATGCCAAGCAAAAGAAGTTATTGAAAAAGGGCGCGCGTTTTAAACCAGCCGCGTCGCGGGCGCGCCGCTTTGCGAAGCAAACAAACAATAACAACGGGAGACATCGACGCATGAAACAAGTTCCACGTATTCCCGAAGTATAGCAGCACATGCCAAGCAAAAGAAGTTATTGAAAAAGGGCGCGCGTTTTAAACCAGCCGCATCGCGGGCGCGCCGCTTTGCGAAGCAAACAAACAATAACAACGGAGAGACATCGACGCATGAAACAAGTTCCACGTATTCCCGAAGTATAGCAGCACATGCCAAGCAAAGAAGTTATTGAAAAAGGGCGCGCGTTTTAAACCAGCCGCATCGCGGGCGCGCCGCTTTGCGAAGCAAACAAACAATAACAACGGGGAGACCATCGACGCATGAAACAAGTTCCACGTATTCCCGAAGTATAGCAGCACATGCCAAGCAAAAGAAGTTATTGAAAAAGGGCGCGCGTTTTAAACCAGCCGCATCGCGGGCGCGCCGCTTTGCGAAGCAAACAAACAATAACAACGGAGAGACATCGACGCATGAAACAAGTTCCACGTATTCCCGAAGTATAGCAGCACATGCCAAGCAAAAGAAGTTATTGAAAAAGGGCGCGCGTTTTAAACCAGCCGCATCGCGGGCGCGCCGCTTTGCGAAGCAAACAAACAATAACAACGGAGAGACATCGACGCATGAAACAAGTTCCACGTATTCCCGAAGTATAGCAGCACATGCCAAGCAAAAGAAGTTATTGAAAAAGGGCGCGCGTTTTAAACCAGCCGCATCGCGGGCGCGCCGCTTTGCGAAGCAAACAAACAATAACAACGGAGAGACATCGACGCATGAAACAAGTTCCACGTATTCCCGAAGTATAGCAGCACATGCCAAGCAAAAGAAGTTATTGAAAAAGGGCGCGCGTTTTAAACCAGCCGCATCGCGGGCGCGCCGCTTTGCGAAGCAAACAAACAATAACAACGGGGAGACATCGACGCATGAAACAAGTTCCACGTATTCCCGAAGTATAGCAGCACATGCCAAGCAAAACAAGTTATTGAAAAAGGGCGCGCGTTTTAAACCAGCCGCATCGCGGGCGCGCCGCTTTGCGAAGCAAACAAACAATAACAACGGAGAGACATCGACGCATGAAACAAGTTCCACGTATTCCCGAAATATAGCAGCACATGCCAAGCAAAAGAAGTTATTGAAAAAGGGCGCGCGTTTTAAACCAGCCGCATCGCGGGCGCGCCGCTTTGCGAAGCAAACAAACAATAACAACGGGGAGACATCGACGCATGAAACAAGTTCCACGTATTCCCGAAGTATAGCAGCACATGCCAAGCAAAAGAAGTTATTGAAAAAGGGCGCGCGTTTTAAACCAGCCGCATCGCGGGCGCGCCGCTTTGCGAAGCAAACAAACAATAACAACGGAGAGACATCGACGCATGAAACAAGTTCCACGTATTCCCGAAGTATAGCAGCACATGCCAAGCAAAAGAAGTTATTGAAAAAGGGCGCGCGTTTTAAACCAGCCGCATCGCGGGCGCGCCGCTTTGCGAAGCAAACAAACAATAACAACGGGGAGACATCGACGCATGAAACAAGTTCCACGTATTCCCGAAGTATAGCAGCACATGCCAAGCAAAAGAAGTTATTGAAAAAGGGCGCGCGTTTTAAACCAGCCGCATCGCGGGCGCGCCGCTTTGCGAAGCAAACAAACAATAACAACGGAGAGACATCGACGCATGAAACAAGTTCCACGTATTCCCGAAGTATAGCAGCACATGCCAAGCAAAAGAAGTTATTGAAAAAGGGCGCGCGTTTTAAACCAGCCGCATCGCGGGCGCGCCGCTTTGCGAAGCAAACAAACAATAACAACGGGGAGACATCGACCCATGAAACAAGTTCCACGTATTCCCGAAGTATAGCAGCACATGCCAAGCAAAAGAAGTTATTGAAAAAGGGCGCGCGTTTTAAACCAGCCGCATCGCGGGCGCGCCGCTTTGCGAAGCAAACAAACAATAACAACGGAGAGACATCGACGCATGAAACAAGTTCCACGTATTCCCGAAGTATAGCAGCACATGCCAAGCAAAAGAAGTTATTGAAAAAGGGCGCGCGTTTTAAACCAGCCGCATCGCGGGCGCGCCGCTTTGCGAAGCAAACAAACAATAACAACGGAGAGACATCGACGCATGAAACAAGTTCCACGTATTCCCGAAGTATAGCAGCACATGCCAAGCAAAAGAAGTTATTGAAAAAGGGCGCGCGTTTTAAACAAGCCGCATCGCGGGCGCGCCGCTTTGCGAAGCAAACAAACAATAACAACGGAGAGACATCGACGCATGAAACAAGTTCCACGTATTCCCGAAGTATAGCAGCACATGCCAAGCAAAAGAAGTTATTGAAAAAGGGCGCGCGTTTTAAACCAGCCGCATCGCGGGCGCGCCGCTTTGCGAAGCAAACAAACAATAACAACGGGGAGACATCGACGCATGAAACAAGTTCCACGTATTCCCGAAGTATAGCAGCACATGCCAAGCAAACAAGTTATTGAAAAAGGGCGCGCGTTTTAAACCAGCCGCATCGCGGGCGCGCCGCTTTGCGAAGCAAACAAACAATAACAACGGAGAGACATCGACGCATGAAACAAGTTCCACGTATTCCCGAAATATAGCAGCACATGCCAAGCAAAAGAAGTTATTGAAAAAGGGCGCGCGTTTTAAACCAGCCGCATCGCGGGCGCGCCGCTTTGCGAAGCAAACAAACAATAACAACGGGGAGACATCGACGCATGAAACAAGTTCCACGTATTCCCGAAGTATAGCAGCACATGCCAAGCAAAAGAAGTTATTGAAAAAGGGCGCGCGTTTTAAACCAGCCGCATCGCGGGCGCGCCGCTTTGCGAAGCAAACAAACAATAACAACGGAGAGACATCGACGCATGAAACAAGTTCCACGTATTCCCGAAGTATAGCAGCACATGCCAAGCAAAAGAAGTTATTGAAAAAGGGCGCGCGTTTTAAACCAGCCGCATCGCGGGCGCGCCGCTTTGCGAAGCAAACAAACAATAACAACGGGGAGACATCGACGCATGAAACAAGTTCCACGTATTCCCGAAGTATAGCAGCACATGCCAAGCAAAAGAAGTTATTGAAAAAGGGCGCGCGTTTTAAACCAGCCGCATCGCGGGCGCGCCGCTTTGCGAAGCAAACAAACAATAACAACGGAGAGACATCGACGCATGAAACAAGTTCCACGTATTCCCGAAGTATAGCAGCACATGCCAAGCAAAAGAAGTTATTGAAAAAGGGCGCGCGTTTTAAACCAGCCGCATCGCGGGCGCGCCGCTTTGCGAAGCAAACAAACAATAACAACGGAGAGACATCGACCCATGAAACAAGTTCCACGTATTCCCGAAGTATAGCAGCACATGCCAAGCAAAAGAAGTTATTGAAAAAGGGCGCGCGTTTTAAACCAGCCGCATCGCGGGCGCGCCGCTTTGCGAAGCAAACAAACAATAACAACGGAGAGACATCGACGCATGAAACAAGTTCCACGTATTCCCGAAGTATAGCAGCACATGCCAAGCAAAAGAAGTTATTGAAAAAGGGCGCGCGTTTTAAACCAGCCGCATCGCGGGCGCGCCGCTTTGCGAAGCAAACAAACAATAACAACGGAGAGACATCGACGCATGAAACAAGTTCCACGTATTCCCGAAGTATAGCAGCACATGCCAAGCAAAAGAAGTTATTGAAAAAGGGCGCGCGTTTTAAACCAGCCGCATCGCGGGCGCGCCGCTTTGCGAAGCAAACAAACAATAACAACGGAGAGACATCGACGCATGAAACAAGTTCCACGTATTCCCGAAGTATAGCAGCACATGCCAAGCAAAAGAAGTTATTGAAAAAGGGCGCGCGTTTTAAACCAGCCGCACCGCAAAAAAAAAAAAAAAAAACAGAACGGAGAGACATCGGCACGTGAAAATTTCACGTATAACTGATCGCAAGATAAATGATCGAAAAAGGCGCGCGTTTTAAACATACAGGCTATGCCGTGCATATACGACGAAAACCCTTTGGTGCCTGTTAGGTGATGTCGTACATGTACGGCGAAAACCCTCAAAGGGTTAAGAGAGCTTAGATTAACAGATCTGTCCCCTTTAGGGCTATCTACAAGCACACCATAAACTTACGCGTATTCTATGAATGTTTATTGTTCAAGTATGCGGAACAGGAATACCTAACTTTGTATGAAATGTTTATTTTTCTTGTTTTAGCTGCTTTGACGTCAACTGGCTATTGCCTGTTTGAAGCTGCTGGCACTAGCAATTAGACCTGTGCTTAAACTTCCTTAAAAGGGATGCTGAGCTACGACCCTGCTATTTAGAATCGATTACGCACAGGTGTGCTCACATCGTGATGCTGTGGAATGCAGCCGCAGCACCCGCGAATCGAAAGAGCGACCTCGCATATATGCAATCCCATCTCCATAACGACTAACCGATCAAGTTTAATTTTTTTTTTTCAGTTTCTTTTTTGCCCTTTACCGGCCGAAGAAAAGTGATGCTCACAAAATTTATGAAAACGATCTGTCGAGATACAGTGTCGATCTTAAGCAGAGTCATCGCACACTAAAAAATAAAGGTGGTGTGGCGCTGCAGAGTACGCGCAGCGCTTACACCATGGGAAACGAGTTTACATTGTTCGAACTCCTCTGTGTTGGTGGAGTGAGAGGCAACAGCTCATTTGCTGTGAGTACCCTACGGAAACCCATGCAAATGCACTCGCATCTCATGTACACGACACCACGACCTTCGGATATACTAAATTTGCCCTGCAGCGAATCGACCAGAAGAACGCGTAAGCTCCGGTCATTACCCAACTGATCAACAGACGTCGCTTACTCCATGCACTGGGGCAAGAGAAATGCGCCAAAGAGAGGAAAGAAAAACGTATTCAGCTACTTTTTGAAGACTTAGGGCACATTAATAGCACCGCGCATTATTCGGTTGTCATATAGGCACATGCATGCGTGTCATCGTTATTCTTGCGCAAAACGCGCACTTAAGTGTCATACTTTGTTCAGTATTTGCTTGGTAATTGGTTCCAAGCGACTTCCCAAGTATGTACACTTGCGTGCCAGTGAAAAGCGCCCGCACATGCGGTCGCTGTAAAAAAAAAGTCACAGTTTCGCCGCAAGGGCGAAGCAATGAATGCGATAGCAAGAAAGCGGCTCGTGATGAATGCGCTGCTACGCTGCAGAAACATATGCTCCCCCCCCCCCTCTCCGGCAGCAACTACCGCGCGAGCAGACAGCGGAAGGGCAAGGTTTTCCCTGCGCAAATATTAGAAGAAGCGAGCGAGCTGGCCGACGACTTTTAAATGCGCCCGTTGCGCTCCTCGCGCCATCTCGCTGGTAATGAAGAAACGCTTATAAGCACCTGCCGTCTCTGAGTCCTGCCAGTGGTAAAGGGTGTGTATATAACGCTCGCCGTTAGCTGCCTGAGGGATCTGCGCTTTGTGGCGTAGTGGTTAGCGCCACGCGCTGCGGTGTGAGAGGTCGCTGTTTCGATTCCGCGCTTCGGAAGCATTTTGCTGAATTATTTTTCTTTGGGGCATTTATATATATATATATAGATATATATATATATATACGGTGCATGACGGCGGCGGAAAAAACCAGCCGAGACTGTCCATATAATTGCTATCGTAATAAAAAAAAAATGCGGGCTACCTGAGATGCGATAATAATAATTGGGGTTTAACGTCCCAAAACCACGACACGATTATGAGAGGCGCGATTAGCAGCCACGCGATCCGGTTATCGCGTTTCAATCGCCGAGCACTGCACTCTAAAAAAAGTATATCTGATTAGCAGGTGCTTCAATAATAGTCACGTTTGCAAATGTACGACACCCATTGTTTTTAGGAGTGCTTTCGGAACATTTCATGAATAGCTGCGATTGTCTGTGCGAGCTAAACTACGCGGTAATGTCTTTTAAGTAACTGTAAAGCGCAGCTACCGCATAGTTTCCGACGATGATTTCTAGAGAAAACTCTGGCGCCGCGATCGTTCAGCTGTCATGGCAATGATGGAGTGCATGCACTTGCCTAGTCTTCGTCCTATAGAGGCTTGAAACGTCCTGATGGCTTTTGGGCAGCAAACCGGTTACTTGTACCATGTTAGCCTCCCTGCCTTTCCTTTTCATATCTCTGTCTCTCTCTCTCGGGGGCTTTGTTACTGTACTGTTTTTTAGCTTCGGTTGGGTGGCGCGACTTTTTCGTTTCCCATAGAGTTACTGTATATGCTACCTTTACAGTAACTCTAGTTTCCCAACGAAGGTAGTGGCTGGCTGAACTCTAGTAGAGCATTTTCCCCTCGCTTTTTTACGTCGTTTGCAACGCTGAGGTGTTTTTCATTCATACTTGAGTACACTTTGGGCGACAGAAATTATTTGCAATGTTGTTGGGCCTAACTTTCTGTATCCCTGTTCACATTTCACCAGCTCGGCGGTGAACGTTTTTCTCCTTTTTCTATTCTTGCGCCGAAAGTGATAGAACGCCACTTTCTATTTTTGCATCGAACGCCACTTTTACCGCTAAAATTCATTCTGTAACAAGGTTGCATCTCGTACAACATTCCTCTTGCGCTATCGGATCAATTCAACACTTAGCTAACTCGCCTAGCAGTCGCTAAGTTCTCTCGCCTGGCAGACGCCGACTAAACGAAAAGCAAACACACCCGCAGATGATCTTCAAAAAATTACTTCAGACGCACTTTCCAACGAAGATCAAGACAACACTGCTGTGCATTTTAACATAACGGTTTTAAATCAGACCAATTACCAAAACAACACTGAGCAAGACCTCCCCTATACACCCCTGGACTTTGAGCAGTGGTTTGAGTCATAGTTAGTAAAAATGCAGTGCAGCACATGCATAAATGGAGCGAGCGATTACCGATTATATATTCACGAGGTGGTGGTGGTGGTATCTTTATTGCTCCCAGAATACTAGAATACTAGAACACGCAAATACATCACCTATTATAGTGAACAAAATTAGAGTTTTCTGTTAAAAGCCAGTGAATATCTGGTGCTCATATTTTTATAAATGCTGCAAAATCTTGGCACTAGTAGAGGAGGCAACATTGACACCATGTACCGTATCATATTCATATTCTAAGTGATCACATTTTTCTAACCGCGTGAAGGCGCACGTTAATAATTATTACAAACTGTCGCATTTATAACGCAATTTTTAACCCTAAATGACCCCCTTTAAAGTCAAAGCCGTATAAAGCCGTAAGAAAGAAGCTTAGGCAAATTCATGAAAGACCCACCATTTCTATGCCGGCTGAACCGCCTCGTTTGCAACTCCCATAGGTACTAGCGCCAGAGTTCCCTCTAGTAATTTTTGTAGGAAACTCTGTGGCAGATGGTATGCTTATTCGCATTCGATATACGCACTCCTGTTCTCGTGAGTCTACACCGTCAGGTGTATGCAAGTTTTTGTCGACTTAACTACGTTCTCCGTACGCTGAAGAAAGACACCGTTCGTCGGATGACATTGAAGTAGAGCTTGACAAGGGCTAATGTTCTCGATGTTGATGAGGGAATATTCAAATGTGTTTGGTGACGCGAGGGCAGACTACAAAAGGCAAGACAATGACGTTCATTTCAAGCTCTCATATGTTTATCAAAATTGCAGGTTAGCAAGTCATAGGAAGAAAAACTGTGTCCAGAGTTTCAACTTTCTATGTTATTATCATAAGTCATAGATGCGCACGGACCTATTCTATAGGTATCTCGCAAGACGCAGTGGGGTATAAGCACTTTCACGCTGATAGTGGCGTCTGATCCGTTAGCGGAATCCTATAAATGGGGTTGCGTTGAAGTAAGCGATGATCGAATCGTAAAGAAATGACGACGGACATCAATCCCGAGTTCATCCGCCCGCGCGCCCTATTAACCGCCGCTCTCCGCTCCCCAATAGCTCATGACTATAAGCCTGTAACCCTCCATAGTCTGTCTTGCGTTTGGGTCATGTCTTCTTTCGAAGCCGTCGCTCTTGTGACACCCCCCCCCCCCTAAACATGGTTGAAATCCTACAAGCAACGCTCACTCCCAATCAGGTTGACGAATCAACGAAAACAAGCAGTCACCTCTGTCACTTGTGGAGTCGCACCGAAGAGGATCGCGTACGGCCCGTAGAAAGCGACCGTCACGTCTTGATCTTCACACGACTTGAACAGCCCCTTTAGGTACCTAAATGCTTCTGCGTTTGGAAACAAACAAATGATTTATGCATTTATGCATGAAAATTACGTCATGTAAAATTCACAACAAACACGTTCCAGATCGCATTGAAGAGCATGCATTCACTTACTTATTAAACAGACTTGTTTGTTTATTCAGATCACATCTTGCTTCTGTGGTTGCACGTGGAGGAAAGCAGAAATAATGCACCGGTAAAGCGTTGAAGCAAACAACATGGTGACTGATCGAGAGCGACAGGTGGCCTTGTGAATGGTATAACTGGAAGAGTATATTTACCGATACGTCATACTTATGTTATTTTTAGTTAGGTTACCAAACAGACCCTATTACCTTAAGCTACTAAGACACTCCATTATTAGTGAAGGAAAGAAGATGACTCTTAAGGGCTCGTTTTTCTTTGTTAGACACAGTATTAATGAGACCTAACAGACAATAACGCCAAGGAAAGTATAGGGGAGTGTTACCTGTAGTATTTAGAATATAAATGTGAAGAAAGTAAAGTGGACGAAAAGATAACCTGCCGCCGGCAGGGACCGAACCTGCGACCTTCGAATAACGCGTCCGATGCTCTACCACTGAGCTACGGCGGCGGTCATCCTCCCGTCCACTTTTATGGGGTATATATGTGCATTTAAACCTTGGAGTGTTAGTCAGCGCCAATCGCAGCCATGGCGGCGAGTGTGGAACACTCTTTTTCTGCCTTTCTGGCGTCACGTAACACGTGATCTTTTTACGAGCTGGCAGCTGACCAATAATCCCTCGCATACTACCTGAAGGCATCGAGTCTGCCAGAACGAGACCCTTGCTATGAATGAAGGAAAGAAGATGACTCTTAAGGGCTCGTTTTTCTTTGTTAGACACAGTATTAATGAGACCTAACAGACAATAACGCCAAGGAAAGTATAGGGGAGTGTTACCTGTAGTATTTAGAATATAAATGTGAAGAAAGTAAAGTGGACGAAAAGATAACCTGCCGCCGGCAGGGACCGAACCTGCGACCTTCGAATAACGCGTCCGATGCTCTACCACTGAGCTACGGCGGCGGTCATCCTCCCGTCCACTTTTATGGGGTATATATGTGCATTTAAACCTTGGAGTGTTAGTCAGCGCCAATCGCAGCCATGGCGGCGAGTGTGGAACACTCTTTTTCTGCCTTTCTGGCGTCACGTAACACGTGATCTTTTTACGAGCTGGCAGCTGACCAATAATCCCTCGCATACTACCTGAAGGCATCGAGTCTGCCAGAACGAGACCCTTGCTATGAATGAAGGAAAGAAGATGACTCTTAAGGGCTCGTTTTTCTTTGTTAGACACAGTATTAATGAGACCTAACAGACAATAACGCCAAGGAAAGTATAGGGGAGTGTTACCTGTAGTATTTAGAATATAAATGTGAAGAAAGTAAAGTGGACGAAAAGATAACCTGCCGCCGGCAGGGACCGAACCTGCGACCTTCGAATAACGCGTCCGATGCTCTACCACTGAGCTACGGCGGCGGTCATCCTCCCGTCCACTTTTATGGGGTATATATGTGCATTTAAACCTTGGAGTGTTAGTCAGCGCCAATCGCAGCCATGGCGGCGAGTGTGGAACACTCTTTTCTGCCTTTCTGGCGTCACGTAACACGTGATCTTTTTACGAGCTGGCAGCTGACCAATAATCCTCGCATACTACCTGAAGGCATCGAGTCTGCCAGAACGAGCCCTTGCTATGAATGAAGGAAAGAAGATGACTCTTAAGGGCTCGTTTTTCTTTGTTAGACACAGTATTAATGAGACCTAACAGACAATAACGCCAAGGAAAGTATAGGGAGTGTTACCTGTAGTATTTAGAATATAAATGTGAAGAAAGTAAAGTGGACGAAAAGATAACTGCCGCGGGCAGGACCGAACCTGCGACCTTCGAATAACGCGTCCGATGCTCTACCATGAGCTACGGCGGCGGTCATCCTCCCGTCCACTTTTATGGGGTATATATGTGCATTTAAACCTTGGAGTGTAGTCAGCGCCAATCGCAGCCATGGCGGCGAGTGGGAACACTCTTTTCTGCCTTTCTGGCGTCACGTAAACGTGATCTTTTTACGAGCTGGCAGCTGACCAGCTCGTAACCGAACCTGCGAAGGTCGCAGGTTCGGTCCCTGCCGCGCAGGTTATCTTTTCGTCCACTTACTTTCTTCACATTATATTCTAAATACTACAGGTAACACTCCCCTATACTTTCCTTGGCGTTATTGTCTGTTAGGTCTCATTAATACTGTGTCTAACAAAGAAAAACGAGCCCTTAAGAGTCATCTTCTTTCCTCATTCATAGCAAGGGTCTCGTTCTGGCAGACTCGATGCCTTCAGGTAGTATGCGAGGGATTATTGGTCAGCTGCCAGCTCGTAAAAAGATCACGTGTTACGTGACGCCAGAAAGGCAGAAAAAGAGTGTTCCCACACTCGCCGCCATGGCTGCGATTGGCGCTGACTAACACTCCAAGGTTTAAATGCACATATATACCCCATAAAAGTGGACGGGAGGATGACCGCCGCCGTAGCTCAGTGGTAGAGCATCGGACGCGTTATTCGAAGGTCGCAGGTTCGGTCCCTGCCGGCGGCAGGTTATCTTTTCGTCCACTTTACTTTCTTCACATTTATATTCTAAATACTACAGGTAACACTCCCCTATACTTTCCTTGGCGTTATTGTCTGTTAGGTCTCATTAATACTCCATTATTAGGAGGCATACGTAAGAGCCTCAGAAAATATGTGTAGGGGTTTAACTGTTATTGTAATTATTCGCAGCCGCAGCGAACATAAACAACGGGAAGTTATGCAGCGCGCACCACTGCGCAAGCCTTTTCTTACTAAGCCACAATCAATTTTCCTAAAAAATATTCAATATTTGTTTCACTGTTTGATTGGTATTCTATTCGACCTACAAAATTACTCCTCCAGCCCCCACCCTGCAAACTGAAGACTGACCTGTACTGGGAGAATATAAAGCTCGGAATGGCTGACAATTTGGCATGTTGGTTCATGATCAAAAGTGTTGAATTGCGTAAACAGGACAACTACTAAAGGAAGAAGTTGACTTCTTTGAACACACAGTTTTTATACAACCGCGCAAGCACCACCGCACATGCACTAACAATCAACTTCTTAGAGAAGCAAGCTCTATGCTAGATAAGTTAACAGAAGGCGTACCGACGCATTCCAGACATAATCTTTGAGGCCTGCTCAGCTGAGGGCGACTGGTGAAGCTTTCCGAGCAAAGCTTTGGCAACGGATGTTTGAACACTTAAAGGATAACCTGCTTCTGATAACCGGTCGCACTTGCGTTTAGTTTTTAACCGCGACTTCATGCTCACATGACTTGGTTAGAGCATTATGAAAGCAAAGGTTGACAATTGATCTTTATATATGTATTTATATTACATGTATTTTTGTATATGCACTTCTTCATATATATTTTTTATTTGAATACATACAAAGGACGCACGAGATAGAAATGCAGAAACCGAGAAGCATGAATTATCTAGGGCCCATGTTTCAATCGTTGAAGGTGTGTCACCAGATGAACCACAATGTAAACACGAACACACAAATAGAAGACGACGTCACTAAGCTGGGCTGACAACTGGATGTTTATTCCGGAAAGACCGCGTCGGAGAGGAAAGTAATCGAAATGCTTCCCATCAGTACGCAGGGAAACACGCGCGTAAGGTCTGTGATAAAAAGAAGAGTCTGTTTTTTTCGTGGTACAATAACGGGTGATCGGCTTTTAGATTACGTTCGTTCCGTTCATCTTCCTGGTTCTTTACGTGCATGCGCGTGAAGATTGCCGGGGCTACTTATTTTTTTCTTCCCACAATAATCATTCAGTTGTTAGAACAGCTTCATCCCATCTACTTATTTTTCTGCATTCTGGTTTATCTTGTCAGTCCACCTTCAATCATGTACCAAGTAGGCCAGTCTTCTGACCTTGCTGCTTCATGTTTTCTCTGTTAAAAACCACGAGCTTGAAGGTCGCGGGATCGAATCCCGGCCGCGGCGGCTGCATTTTCGATGGAGGCGAAAATGTTTGAGGCCCGTGTACTTAGATTTAGGTGCACGTTAAAGAACCGCAGGTGGTCGAAATTTCCGGAGCCCTCCACTACGGCGTCTCTCATAATCATACCGTGTTTTTGGGACGTTAAACCCCAGATATTATTATTAATAACCATCAGCTTATCATGATTTTTGAAAAGTGAATACGGTGCACTCTGCAGGTGCCAGCTTATGATTCAAAACTTGTGGGATAGCGAAGAAGTTGAATTGGAGCTCGGTATTGTGTGAGAGAATTATGGAACAGATGACCAGGTTAAAACTTTAGAGATAGAAAATATACAGCAGTAGTGTGGAGCCACGAAGCAAACGTGGCAGTTATTTGTTTCGTTTAGGCTAACGGGAAGATGAATACCGAACAGGACCGCGATTTGGTGCCGAATCACTCCGCTTGACTTTATGCCACTCATTTCATCCGCCACTCACGGCCGGGCCGGCTGATACAGTTGATAACAGGGGTGGAGAGCCGCAATGACCACTTATGAAGAGTGAAAACGATCAGAAGACGCATCGCTACAAAATTGCTTCCGGGAACTTCGTAACCGAAAGCCAGTGGCATATAGAAGAGCAGGCGAGGAAACCGAAGTATGGAAGGAAACTGAAGTCATTGATGGGAAAGAACCAATAAAGTAAGTCTCCGAGAAACGCAGGCCCTCCAGATAAGGGCAAGGGAGGTTTCTATGGGCAACATTCTGCCAGCAGTAGATCTGCAGGGACATTAGATGTTTACGGTACGTAGGCAAAAACTTTGAAGGACGCCGACCAAGGTGGAAATGAATTTATTTTGACCTTATGACTCCCACACGGGAGACTTGGTCACAATTGTGAACAAGACTCCCGTGTGGGAGAGCCGAAACGTAAAGGCAAATATATATTCGCCTTGGTCGGCGTCCTTCAGTTTTTACCGATGTTTCCGCCCGACCAGACGCGATTTCATCAGACCTTCAACTTCATGGTATGAAGTGTGTGTGTGTGTGTGTGTGTGTGTGTGTGTGTGTGTGTGTGTGTGTGTGTGTGTGTGTGTGTGTGTGTGTGTGTGTGTGTGTGTGTGTGTGTGTGTGTGTGTGTGTGTGTGTCCTCTTCCGTGAAGTGGCCGGCCTACAAAATCTTGCTTCAAAATAAGGCTAGCTGAATGGGAGCCTGCTCGCACATTAAGTGATTATGATTATGCTCTGTTGGTGTATAATAATAATTGTCGGGGTCTAACGTCCCGAAACCACGATATGATTATGAGGGACGCCGTAGTAGAGGGCTTCGGAAATTTCGACCACCTGGGGTTCTTTAACGTGCACCTAAACGTAAGTACACTGATCTCAAGCATTTTCTCCTCCATCGAAAATGCGGCCGCTGCAGCCGGGATTCGATCCCGCGACCTTCGGGTCGCTCTGTTTGTGTAAATACTCGGCTAATTACATAATAAAAGCCACATATTCCAGAAGAAAGTGTTATCATTTGTTTAGTATAGACGACGTTATCTCTAATAATATCATCCATGACGTTGTGGCTTCCTTGTATAGCTAGGAAGACAAAGAAGGTGCGCGTCCATACTCTCTGCCTAGATCGCCGATGTCTGTTGATCACTCTGCGACGGCATGGTGTTCTAGACATCTGCGATTGTTTCCGGCGGCCGCAGCCGGCCGCACCTTTTTTTTTGTTTTGTTTTGTTTTTCATACAGCGGCCGCTTATCTATGTAGCGGGACATCTCTGTAACTGCACAATACATTAGAAGATCACCATCGAACAGGGGCGTAGCCAAGGGGGGCGTTGGGGGGGTTCAGCCCCCCCCCCCCTCGGAAATGTTCAATTTTGCTTGCGTGTATATACACGCGCACATACAAACGCACGCACGAACATACATAAGGTACGGTTGAACCTACCCCCCCCCCCCCAAAAAAAAAAAAAAAATGTCTGGCTACGCCCCTGCCATCGAAGCCTCAGAAGCGAAAATGCAGAACACAAATGTTAAGAAATTTGCGTGGTTTCGAGCCAAGGATCCCAAAATATTGAAACGGGTTCTCTATACTACTCCCTGCCACTTTTATTTTCGTTGGCTCTCTATCTCTCATTATTATAAGGAAGCAAAAACCAATCTATTATCCTTTATATAAGAGCTCAAGTAATTGGTCAGGCAATTTTAAAAATACATCGAAACGCAGAGGTCAGTCAGAAGCGTAAAAAGAGTGTTGCATGTCTTGCATATGCGAATTATGTGCCTGTGATTAGAAGCTCATGCCTGTCAGGCTTGCTCCCCGGAAACCATATAATCTAACAAGAGGAATGAAGTTGCTTGGTAAGACAGGCACGTAGGCAAGGGGGGGGCCCGGGGGGCCCGGCCCCCCCCCCCGAATTTTTCCAGCCCTCTATATTCCCAGGGTACTTTTTTTTTGCTTTTGCCATGGAAAGATTGTCTTTCGAACAATTAGGCCTTGGGCCCCCCCCCCCCCCCCCCCCGAAAAAAAATCCTGGCTACGTGCCTGTGGTAAGATTTTGTATTTGCATCATGAGCAATGGTCTTGCATGGCAGTATAACTTTTTTAACATTGGCTGGGTTAATTTCGTCGTCTTGTTTCCAGCAATTATACCTTTAGACTTTCACCACTGCTTCACGGAAAACATAGAGGTATAAAGTTTAAAGAGAAAATTCTATGAGACCGACATGAACATTGTACATTATCTGCAGTTTGGCCCACACAGTGCTATTAGGTGCACATGTCCAAGATGTGTTCGTTAAGAGAACTAATCAAGGTCAGTACGAAGAACACTTGAAACGTATGGAATCGAGGTGAGTGAAATTAAAAAAAAAATAATAATAACCCCCGGCCGGTAAATGCATAAGACACTCATACATTGTCTTGAATATTTGAAAAGAAAAAAATTAAAGTTTGCGCTAAATAGAAGGCAATCTTAAATATTAACCGGCTTAACAACACCAAGTTAAAGGGACACTACACTCTTAATCAAATCCTGGCTAACGCATGCCCTGTAGGCGGGACGCTTCAAAACTCAGGAAAACTCCCGGCTATAGTAGGCCTGACAAGTGCATATAAAAAAACTATATATGTGTATACATAACAGGCTATAGCCGTGACAAGTGTATATAAAAAACGTGCACCCTTCACCGCCGCCTTATAGACGGCCTGCAGTATTAGTGGCGCGTCGGTGTGGGCCGCGTAAGTGAGAATCCTGGCTACAGCTCAGCGTATGCTCCCGCGTGTTATAACTTGTCGGCGCAAGCGTCGGTGTATACGCATGCGCCGACAGCGTCAGCCGCAAAGGCGAGCTATGCTGCGAGGAGGTATACGCAGAGAGCTAACTATACGCGCTCTCTCTTGCGTGCGTGAGAGAGAATAGGGGCTGCTACGCTCTCCGTTGCACTCCGCTTCTGCTGTTTTTGCGCAGAGAAAAGAAAGGAAGGAGGTAAAAACGAGAGTTCGAAGACATTGCAGACATTGTGCGACGGGAAGGGGGTTGCGTTTTTGGCGCGATATGGGTTAGTTCTAGCGGATTCCACGACAGTGGCGGATGCGTGCCGCGTGAGCCGGTACTCGGCCGCTATGGAAAAGTTCTCTTATCTCAATATTAAGGGGGTGTTGCGAGGACATAGCGATATCCCCTTGCGCGTGCAATGGCTGCACGCAAGCTGTTGACACAGGATTACACGACGCTTTCGCGCCATTTCTGTCTAGCAGGTGCGCACACTGCGGACACAGCCCGGCGCATCATACCTGCCTGGGTGAGTGCTGTTCTTTCTTCACATATATGTTCGTGCTGTTAGCGTTCACATTGTTGCATGCTTGCGCTCATGTATATGAATGACGGCATTGAACTGCCAGAATATTCTTTCGATGGCTTTACGATACGAGTCTGCGCACGAGTAACTATACGAGTATACAAGTACTTATCTTTGTTGTAATCGTCATCCGTCTCTTGTGAACTCTCACAAGAGACGGATGAATTTATTGTGAACTCTCATACAGTTCAGACGCTTTCGTCGATCTTGACAGGTGTCACTGAGATAATCACTTCGCCTTGCTTGACAAGCTGTGTAATTTTAGCTCTCGCGTGGCTCAGTGATTCCACTCCTGCGCCAACTGCGCCAAAGTGCGCCAAATTGTATTTACTGCGCCATCCTGATAATATCGACGAAATTTGCGCCAAACTGCGCCAAAGTCTCGGGTTTGGGGGCGTCTATCACCGGCAGTCGCACCGCCGGCGCGTCAGAACATGTGCAGCTCGATCTTGGGGCTGCCAATAAAGTCGCTATCATGGACCAAGAATTATTCCGCTAAATAAATAGCGCTCGCGCGTGCGTTCCGAGTAAGCCACGATGCCATGCACGGTGCCGACGCAGCTTCTGTTCTGCAAGTCGGCTCGACAGCAAAAACGCGCTCTCTCCGCAGAGGCTCGTGTCGTCTAGGCCTATCGGTAGCGAGAAAGTGCGACGGCGATTCATCGGCGGACGTCCTCTGTTCCAGAAACGCTGCTGATAGCTCGTTTCAAGCGTCGCATGGCACGTAAGGAAAGCAATGTTCAGTAATAACTACATGAGTGCCGCTAAAATGTCTGTCACTTCTGTTTCCGGACATCGCGGAATGAAATCTGGGATCGCTCGCAGTAGATATATGGGACAATATCGAATTTTCCTTGCTTCGCGTTTATGGAAGAGCACGCGAACGGTGGAAACGCGTTGACACTTTTCCTCAGGTATACTTTATCCATGGATCTTCATCCAGAACAGCTTTTTCGTAATTCCTTCCGCCAGCACGCGTCCGAGTTTCTAATCACTCTGCGGTAAATACCCCCTAAAAGGCCCTGCCCTTTCGAGCTCACGTGCTAGGGTTCCAATTCGAATTTTTTGCTTGCTTTTTCAAAAAATATCATCTCATTAGTAAAATCATATCTCCTGGTTGGAGCAGCCGCAAATGCGCAGCTGTCAGTAGCGGGCCCGTCGCTGACGGCCCACAGTGAAGCGGCTACGCCATGTTACACGTCCACCCTTCGCTTTCGGGGGTCAATAGCTAACGGTTAAAAAAAACTCAGTTTCGCTTAAGAGCGAAGCAATGAATGCGATACCAAAAAATTGTATTGTGAAACGAAGTAAGACTAGCAGCTAACTCTTTTGGATCCGATATCGCGAGCTCGACAAAACGCTGGCTTACGCGAATATGGCCCCTCCAGGAACCGAAGCGTTTTCTTGCTCTGAGTTCTCTAAACGCGAACTAAGCGTTGAGAGCACAGCAAGTTTACGAGCCGCCTCCTGATGCCTCGAGATAGCGCGCGCGCAAGCGACTGCGCCCTTCGAACGATGCGCTCGCCCCCCCCCCCCCTTCCGCTCCCCTGGCGTCCCTTCATGCTTCTTACGAAAGACGGGCAGGGCATTTCCTCTCTGTTTGATGAGCAATCGACGGCAGGCCCGCACGCGGGAAGATGTTATCTCATGCGCTGTCCGTGCGGCGGAGACAGACGGCCGGCTAGTTTACTTTAATCTCCGCTTCAGCCGCGTTCGTCGCCAGCGCTCGCGAGCTTTTACCCGCGGCTAGAATGAGCGTGGTGATGTTATTAATTTGGACGTTATACGGAAAATTACGGCAAAGGCGACGGCAAAAATCCACCGAGAGTGTCCATATAATTGCTATCGCAAGGGTCAATGTACGGGGCAGATTTTGCGCCCCCCTCTTAGGTGATTGGGGGGGGGGGGCGGCCGCCCCCCCTGTGCGCACGCCTATGCTCCTGAGTTGATTTTTTCCATGAGATTTGCAATGAATCGAAATATTTCTAGCCTTCATAAGAGCCTCATAATAATACTCAGGTGCTTGAATGTTAATGCAATACGCTTCTGTATTGCACTCCAGGATGTAAAATTCGGTGCTCCAAAGTGCTCCCAGATGCAAAATTATCTGCTCCAAAGTGCTCCAAGATGAAAATTTTGCTGCTCCAAAGTGCTCCAACACGGAAATTTTGCTGCTCCAAAAATTGCTCTAAATCAGAAGTCCTCGGTAGCATCACTGGTGGCTTCTTATCCCTCGGCTAGCAACTGTTCTCTGCATTTATAGTCAATGATACAACGCGGCAATAAAAGCAAGCATATTTTTGCTAGCAGTTGAATGATGTTAGGATCTGCTTTCATGGTAGGTCGTTATACTGCGCATTTATATTTCTTTTTTTACCTTTGGGAAGCGGAAAAACTTTTCCACAATCAAAAAGTAATAAAACTGCACTTACGAGTGCCGAAGACGTTAGTACCGTTTCATGGGATGAGGCGCTCATAGATACGACTCGCGGCATGTCTTGTTTTTAGGAGGCAAAATCAGCAATTTGACTTTCTGAATAGCGACAGTGTTTAAAACACGTTTTGCTGCCTAATTTCTAATATGTTTTAAAGCCAGCCTCATTCATGTTCGTGAATACATGTGCATTTACTGTGCCCCTTCACTTATTTCCGTGGTTTTCGATCACATTTGCCCATTGGTCTTATGCAGTGCCAAGTCAAGTGTGGGCAAGTACATCAGTGCATCATGCACCGGCTGTGGTGCCTGTGCAACTGCAGATCTAGATGAAGGTTAAGTAATACGTCATATGTTATTTAGGAGTTAGCTAGTTGATGGCATTTTTGTTCTCTCATCTCATTTCATGCGATGCAACAGCGATATATAACCGTGGTTGTATAAAAGTACTGTTGTTCTCGTTGGCAGCTTATTATTTATGTTGGATTGCTCATTCTAAATGTTATTACAGAGAAGTGAAGTGCGTACAGCAGTCGTAATAAGGGATATAATTCTCGTTCATCATCGTGTTAGTATACACAGAATTTGAATACGTTTGCAGCTGACAAAACCTTCTGACACAAGAGCCAGGCGCAATTTTATCGAGCAACTGGCCAGGAGCTCACACCTTGCAGGGTCTCCAGCAGCAGCGACAGCAGCAACACCGGCCGTGGTGTTGTTTACAATGCCGTAACTGAGCATACGATCTTTCTTTGTGTTTTTTATTCATTTTCTTTTTGTGTGTGTGTGTTTCACTCCCATCTAAATATCATAGCCGAGCAGTGACCCACCGCAGCGAATTAATTTTTAATCATGCATTGGCTCCTACCATTGTTACGATCGGCCTGCCTGGCTTGGCGCCGCTTTGACGCATGAGACGTTGCGGCTAAGACTACCCTGATTTCTTCCGGGTCAGCGGTTCCAGAGATGCCCCAAGAGCGGCGACAACACGAAGATCGTTCGTCTAATATTCTCAGGTTGTCGGCGCCCCTCGTAAAACCCTTTGGGCTTGCCTGACCGACTGACAGATTAGGAAGAGTTGTTGGCCGTCGAGGCGGCTTGCTTTGTCGTCAAGGTGCCCCGGACAAAGGACCCAGCGTCTGGGAACCGTCTGCGGATGCATTTCCCACGTTCTCCGTGGCGCCTTGTTGCCGCTGTTTCCACAATTCGTGGTCTGCCTCGCGCATAACCATCATTGCAACAGACTACGAAATTGACTTCCACGTAAGACTCAACGTCTTCGTGCTGTGCCGTGTAGTGCGCGGTGGGCAGTGTTTTTCCCTCGCCATGGGACGAACTGGATGTGCCTCTTTCTCCTTCCGTGGGTTGGGAAGGAGGCGGCGTTTCACCTTCCCTTTTGGGGGCGGAGGTGAAGATGGAAATTTTCATTGGACCGTCCTGGCCTCCATTGTTTTTTCCTACAGGGAACCCTGGGAAGGCCAGGACATAAAATGCGAGCGCCGATGCGCTCCCGACAAGCTCCCGACAAGTTCTCTCAAGCTCTCACAAGCTACGAGAAGCTCCCCTCGAGAGCTTCCATGATGCTAACCCCATCATGTAGCAACACGCTACCTGTAAATATGTAATAAACGTTACTGTTAACAGCTCCGGGCTCCTCTCCTCGACATCTCCCCGGGACTCTGGCTGGCTCCGGTCCTCTGGGCAGACCCCCGATTACATCAACTGGATGGCAGCGGTGTGATGCTGCTGACAACTGGAACACATCAACTGGTTAGCAGCAACGGGATGACCCATGCTTGACTCGGGCCTCAACGATATGGTGAGTGCTTGACTTTCTTTGAGTTTTGCCAGGTTTTAGCTTTTGAAGTTTCTAAATCTGTGTGTAATCTTCTGTGCGTATAGGCTTCGTTGTACCGCTACCATACGTCACAGCTATTCACCATTTTAGCTTTCATGTTCTAAAACTGGCAGTGTTTTTACCGTGCGTCTAGGCTTCGCTTGTTCGCTACCTGACGTCACGGCGGATAGAAAGTCCTCACTCGTGAAGACCATGGAGTTGGTAAAGAAGCTAGAGACACCAGACCTCTTACTACTGTGTGAAGAGCTGGGAATTAAGGTTGGGAGAGAAGAGAGAGAGTCACAGCTGATTAAGGCTATTCAGGAATGCGGGGCGGAGGATGATGAAATTGAGGAGTGCTGGGAGGAAGTTGAGAAGAACAAAAGATGGGCTGAAGAAGACAAGATAAATGAGAAAAGGCGATTGGCTTTAGCACTTTATCAGGCATCAAGTAACCCGAATAACGAGATAGCACCCTCAGATAAGAAAAAGAAAGGCAGTCCTGCTAAGTCCACGTCTACAGTGAGCCACTCAGAAGATCGAAAGAAAGAAAAGGCGTTTAAGGCTAGGAGGCCGGTTGTATGCCACCGTTGCAAAGAGCTAGGTCACATCGAATCGGCTGCCGCAAGCCTAGGAATGCTCTCTGTTTTGGGGACAGCAGCGACAATAATCTGGAACAATTGAAACCCCCCATTCAGGAATTAGTTGAGGAAAACGTACCGCGGGACTCGGCCGCAACGTTTGATAGTGTACATCCGTACTCTTTGACATATGAGGTGACCACAGGGGAACGCCCGTGTGCATGGCAAGTAGTTGAAAGTGAAAGTGTGTGTTTGCCATTAGCCCGCGTTGAGAGTGAGGGACCGTTCAGACTGCTCGCCACGGAAACTTTGGTGTCCCAAAACCTGCCCGAGCATTATCCCTCTCAGAATGACGTGGATATGCTTTCGAAAGGCCTTTGTTTTGGTGACGAATCGGCGGCAGCTATGACGGATCCTATGGCCTGTGAGTCTGCTCATGAGGTTCCGGAAGCAGAAAGCGCTAACGAAGCAGACTGTAAAAGTTCAGATGATGAGGCGCTTAGCTTACCACGAGAGGAAGAGGCGCTCAACATAGCGCGAGGTGATGAAGCGCTTAGATTAGCGCGAGGTGATGACTCTCATCAAGGAGAGACATCTGATGGCGAGCCGGCTGGTTTAGCAAGTGTCGATTGTAGCGTTGTTTCTGAAGAGCAGACAGCTAGAAATAACGCCGAGGATAAGCCAGTTGAGCCGCCTGGAGTTTTGAGCAATGTACTTCCGAGTATTATTGCCGAGTCGGGGAGCGTTCCGTGCCGCCCTGAAAGAAAAAGGCGCCAGCGAAAACTTCGGGGAAAGGGGAAAGGTCCAAGTTGCCTCAAGCGGAGGCTAGAAACCCCGAAAAAGTTCTCTAAAAGTCAAAAGTTGCGGGTCTCGCACAAATCGAGATTAGGCATAAAGCGTGTCGCGAGGGCCAAGAAAAAGAGACGCCGAAGTGGTCGCCTGGTTTCATCATCTTTTTGGAAGGCTAAACGGTGGAACAAAGCGAGGTGGTGCGTACGCGACTGTAACGACAAAGGTCCTCCCCCAAGTTTGCGAGAGGGTGACCGCTGTTCTGGGAGGTCCACAATGCAGCTTAAGCGTCCGGGTGCTTCTTTGTCGAAGTTCGGGGCCCGCGGAACAAAGGTCACCGCCACTGTGTGCTTCGGACAGGTTGGCTTTTTGTCCCTGCGTCGCGATCTGGCCCATCGACAAGTGTGGTATGCGCGTCCCCCCAGAGCACGTCTGAAAGGGTGCCGCATTAAATTACGCAGTGTCACGAAGGATCACGGTGTTAGAAGTATAGGTGGACCGACGGCGCCTCCGGAAGCGGCGAACTTTTGTCCGCAGGGCCCTAGATGGCGCTACACTACTGGTGGCTCAAGAGCGGTATCAGGCGTGGTCGCTTCGGAGCCGCGACCGCCCCTCGAAATGAATAAAAAAACTGTGCGTTCGCGCTATAACGAGCGCAAAAATAAATAAATAAATAATAGCTTCGAATAAATCGAAATTTGGACGATACAGCCGCTACCTGTTGAATATGTTGAATTTGCCACCGCGAAGGTTGGCGGTGGCAAATTCAACATATGCTTTCCTCATTCGGACAATTAAAGATATGACAGTGACGTCACGCTGAAATATGACAAAATTAGTTCTATTTGTAGAAGTATAGTTTAGATAGGTAGAAAAAATACCGCATTAGCCGTAGTATTACAACAGAAAATGCACAGTGTCTTTGCTGTCGCGAATATTCGAAGTAATTTGCGGTCGTTGATCGCGGATAAAAAAATGTGTCACGAATACGACTGTTTAGCTGGTCGTGCATAAAATACTGAATTTTAGCGAATGCCAGCAGTTTGAGGCACCGACGAAGGATATGAAAAAGCATCGTGGTTTGGCACTGCGAGAAGGGGAGACATTATGAATGGTGGATATATGTTTCCGATTCTTCTCTGTTGCCAACTGAGGAATATATTTCATTGTTTATGTCTCGCATAGTCACCCGAAGACAGCGTTACTACTTCGTCTTTCAAGGAACACGTCGATCGCGGTGTGCGGAGTCTTTACGAGCGTAGCCTGTCAACCGCGATGGTACACCGATTACGGTACTCGGCTGCTGACCGAAGTTCCCTAGTTCGATCCCAGCCGCGGCGGTCGCATTTTGATGGAGGCGGCGTGCTAGAGACCCGTGTACTCTACGATGTCAGTGCATGTTAAATAACACCACATTGCCGAAATTTGTGGAGCTCTGCTACGGCGTCCCTCATAATCATAACGTGGTTTCAGCACGTAAAACCCCATATATTCTCATTGTTA
The DNA here is from genome assembly GCF_013339695.2 of Rhipicephalus sanguineus. NCBI lineage: Eukaryota > Metazoa > Arthropoda > Arachnida > Ixodida > Ixodidae > Rhipicephalus > Rhipicephalus sanguineus. The sequence continues at coordinate 139,216,962 of NC_051176.1, forward strand.
ACAAGCGTAGCTTTCGCACAGAGAGAGAAAGACTGCAAACGCACGTAGGTGTTAAAAAAAAAACGGGCCAACTCACGGCGTGGATGAATTCAAGACGATGAACTCAAAACGAACTCAATACTTCGTCGGCACGGCGTCATTAGCCAGAGCCGCCTTTCGTGATGTGCTCACAAGAACGTGCCCATTGTACACTGCTTCCCACGTCTTCGTTATGTACCTCGGCTCGAAGTGCTTCTCGCACACGTAATCAGTCGACTGCAGCACGCGGTCCTTGCGCGGAATCGCATGGCGCCAAACATTCAGGCGTTCCGCATCTCAGGGTGCAGAAAAATCGACTTTTCAGTGCAGGTCTTGTACACAGAGTTGCACCGCGGCACAAAACACTTTTTGCCCATTTCACGGCTTTCTCACTCGAATAGCATGACCTGCCATCGCACAACAAGAATTAAACGAGGAAGCAATGTGGCCACAACTGCTTCGTCACCGTGGCTTGGTCGGAAGAGAGGCCGGCGCACGCCGCTGTGAGCCTCTTGACTGCTCCTGCCACCTCGCGGCGTGACGGCGCGGAGGAACCGAAGTTCGACGCAGCGAGCGCACGGCGCCGGTGCTGCGTCGTTCCACCTGTACTTCTAACACCGTGCGAAGGATACTAAGAATTTGCCTTGTATCCAGTTTTATTATTGTTTTGTTTAGCTGTCTAACGTTTGCATGTCTGCCGATGAGCAAGGACTGTGTCGATTTTTGAAAGTTTTATTTTCCTCCTCATCTTAACTGCAGACATTGAGATATTTGCTAAACTGCTTGTTTGCTTACATTTTGCAAAAGCTAGCACCCGAGTAGAGGGTTTTGCGCTGATTTTAACAGAGAAGTAGACTGAAGGTAAAAGCCTCTGTTTAAACCTTCTGTTCTTGCAGTGAAGTGTAGGTTTTGTTTCTCTGTTTGTTTTATGTTTTACGCGCAAGTTTATCTTAACAGAGAAGTAGGCTGAAGGTAAAAAGCCTCTGTTTAAACCTTATGTTTTTGTAGTGTAGTGTAGGTTTTTGCTTTTGTTGATTTTATTTTATCCGCATAATGTTCGGACAGTGTAAGGCTACCAAGAATTTCTCTTGTATCCAGTTTTGAATTGTTTTGCTTTTAATGTTCGCGTGTCTGCAGATGAGCAAGGAATATGTCGGTTTTTGTAACTTTTATTTTCTTCCTCATGATAACTGCAGACATTAGGATACTTGTTGAACTGAGTGTTTGCTTACATTTAGCGAAACCTAACACCCGAGTAGAGGGTTTTGCGCAAGTTGATTTTTAACAGAGAAGTAGGCTGAGGGTAAAAGCCTCTGTATAAACCTTGTGTAAATTGCAGCACACTTGTTAGTATGCGCATCAATGTAGTGTAGGTTTTTTGTTTCTCTGTTTGTTTTAGTTTCATACGCGCAAGTTTCATTTTGAGTTATACTGGGAGAGGCGTAATTCATTAACTACCTCCTTTCGTTTTGTTTCGCCCGTAGCACCTGCGTGCCTTGAACGCTGTGAATCTCTCTGGGAAATGATACAAAACGTTAGGCTGTTGATTTGCTTCGCACGTAGTAGGTCTGAGTTTGTTATGGCTTCGTTATCTGATTCTTGATTTTCACGAGTGAGCGCACCAATTGTAAATTTCTAGGGAGTTTTACCAAAACTGTAACCTGGCATTTCTCGAGGTCAGTTGAGTGCTCTATGTTTGTTGTGCCTCGGGTCTTGCGTGGTTCGTTTCTGGCGTTTGCTGGCCATGGCTCAGGTCCAGAGATTGGTGCAGCCTGCGTCAACGTCTACAAGGGAGCAGATCTACGGTCTCTGCGGAGTGCTTTGGTGCTGCAACCCCTTCGAGACCTCCTGTGACGGTGGACGGGCTGTTACGATCGGCCTGCCTGGCTTGGCGCCGCTTTGACGCATGAGACGTTGCGGCTAAGACTACCCTGATTTCTTCCGGGTCAGCGGTTCCAGAGATGCCCCAAGAGCGGCGACAACACGAAGATCGTTCGTCTAATATTCTCAGGTTGTCGGCGCCCCTCGTAAAACCCTTTGGGCACGCCTGACCGACTGACAGATTAGGAAGAGTTGTTGGCCGTCGAGGCGGCTTGCTTTGTCGTCAAGGTGCCCCGGACAAAGGACCCAGCGTCTGGGAACCGTCTGTGGATGCATTTCCCACGTTCTCCGTGGCGCCTTGTTGCCGCTGTTTCCACAATTCGTGGTCTGCCTCGCGCATAACCATCATTGCAACAGACTACGAAATTGACTTCCACGTAAGACTCAACGTCTTCGTGCTGTGCCGTGTAGTGCGCGGTAGGCAGTGTTTTTCCCTCGCCATGGGACGAACTGGATGTGCCTCTTTCTCCTTCCGTGGGTTGGGAAGGAGGCGGCGTTTCACCTTCCCCTTTTGGGGGCGGAGGTGAAGATGGAAATTATCATTGGACCGTCCTGGCCTCCATTGTTTTTTCCTACAGGGAACCCTGGGAAGGCCAGGACATAAAATGCGAGCGCCGATGCGCTCCCGACAAGCTCCCGACAGGTTCTCTCAAGCTCTCACAAGCTACGAGAAGCTCCCCTCGAGAGCTTCCATGATGCTAACCCCATCATGTAGCAACACGCTACCTGTAAATATGTAATAAACGTTACTGTTAACAGCTCCGGGCTCCTCTCCTCGACATCTCCCCGGGACTCTGGCTGGCTCCGGTCCTCTGGGCAGAACCCCAATTACATCACCATTCAAATATTCGCCGTTACTGGCATTCCCCTGGTTTTAAGAAAATTCGTTTGCAATATTGTGCAATAGTGTGCAACCAAATTTCAAGCCAAGTTTACCTGCCACTTTATTTACTTAACGAATGAATCGTGAGTCTATTGTAAAACTGCTTTCCTTGTACGGGATTCTCATCAAATTGCGGCTGTGCTGTGGTTTTGACTTGTAGCCGACATTCGAAACAGAGCTTCACTTTTAAGAAAAACTGGAAGTTTCATGGAGAAGTGCGACAAGGTCAAAGTAATACTCGGTCAGATGTGCAATGCCTGCATGTATTTCGTGTAGATCGATGAGTATATCTGAGGAAATCATGCTAAGCTTTCTCTCTTAACCGTAGTAAGTTTATGGTTAAAACGCTGTTAGAAAGCTTCATTAGCAACCTCTGAAAACACTTTCATATTTGGAACTTCTGTGACGCTCTCTACACAAAATTCGACAAGGTGTATAACAGACTGAAAACGTCCGTTTACCAGGTAGAAGTTCTTGTGAGAGAGAGAGAGAAGAGAGAGAAAGGAAAGACAGGGAGGTTAACCAGAAGAATTCTCCGGTTTGCTACCCTGTGATCTAAGAACACCAGGTGATCTAAGAACATAACGTCGCATGTGTCCTCTGCTCTTCTTTTTTCCGTCAGGATGACATGCCAGCATCCCGCCCATCACCCACCATCACCTGACCGCTGAATTTGGAGGGAGTACGACAACAAGGCGTTCTACTGCAATCAAGTGCAAGAGAAAGTGAAACCTTCGGTTGGCACACTTCTAGAGAAAGCCCTTATTTGGTGCTTGACGATTTACTATAATAAGGACCTCACATACCCAACTGGGTATGCTCAATACTTCGTCTTGTGCAGAGTATAATGAACCCAGTTGTTTCCCAGGTATTTTTCTGGTGGGAAGCTGCTGAAGGAACATTGAAAAGATCAAAGGTATTCGTTAAGCACCAGAATATATTTGTCCAAAAAAACATCGGATGGCACGTTTATTGTTTCCTTCAGCGCTGAGCATTGCTTTTAGCGCTGTTTGTATTTTTTTACAATAAATACTTATTTTTACACGTGAGCAGTACCTGTTTCATTCTTATACACGCTAGACACAGCAGGTACTGTTGAACTATGAAGCTATTATGGTCCGTCAAGTCATTCTCAACCGAAATGATTCCGCTGAACGGTACATTTATGGGGAACGTGATGCGTCCATGCTTTAAACGCCGCTACTAAAAAAAAAAAAACGATGCGAATTTTTATACGCATGTCTAAACACACTGCATGCTTATAGTTTACAAGCTCACTGTTAATGGTTAATCTAGGTACCCATCAAGGGGGAACTGAGCGCGAAAACGCTCCTATGTGATGTAATCGGTTCACGTTAAAAAATCCCCCGTGTCTAAAATGAGGTAGTATTAGCATACGGTAACCAGAGCTTCGTGTGCACAATTTCTTGTGTTTGTTGCCACTGCGCATCTGTCAAAGACTAAACACTGGTATACGCACGTTACTTTCCGAATACAATATAGCGTACGTGCCCAGCCAACGCAACGTGTGCGTACGCAATTCTAAAACACTGTTAGCCAACAATCAACCACCACACGGCCTGCCACTTGACGTCAAGGGAGTCCGCATTCGGGATACCGCAACCTGACTGCTTTCTTCCTTCTTGTGCATGCCACAAACACACAAAAATAGTAATGAAGACGCTGGATAGGATTAATGGAGGATTAGTGAAGAGACCTTCGTCCTCATGTGGACATAAGATAGGTTGGTAGTGATAAAAAACAAAATGCTTCCTTGGACAAATGCCCGAATCGTTTGCCGTGAAATGTACATATCTAATTTAACGTTCTACTATTAGTAACGGCATGCTGTCGAAATCAAGTGCAGACAGTAGAGCTTCCACGAGGTGTTCTAGATTTCGCAAAACCGTTCACCCTTTCCTCCTAAATCCGCGGTAAGCAATGCCTAAGTCTGGCAAACAATATTTGCATAATTAAATGACCATCCTCTGGAGCGTACATATGTGCCAGGGTGAAGCGCGCACGCCGGTGGGTGTACCTCGTATAACATCGCTGCATTGGCTTAAAAAGTTCAGAAATCGTTAAACACTCCATGTTCGACAAACTTTCTTGGGATATGTCATAATTTAGCAGTTTAAGTTCCTCCTGACGACTGCCACACTGAGGTGCAACCGCTTTGCATGTGCGCAATAATAATATAGAAAAAAATCCAGCTTGCACCAAAAGTTGCATTCTTCGTAGACAATACCTTGTCTTTTAGCATCTGCGCATAGCTCTGCAACACTAGAACCTATTACTCGATGGTGGCAAATTAATTTTCTGTTAATGCAGCACTATACTACGTTCTGGATTTCTGCTGTACGCAACGCGTCTCAGTAATTCGCGCATAAAAAATTAGGTTCGTGTATACGTAAAAAACTCCAGAAGGCTATCCCATGCACTCTAGCACAACAAACTGTCCAGTCGCGTGCGCATGCAAATGCAGCTGTGTGGATGTAGCTCGTAAATGTTTGCGCGTTCCGCCGTATTAATCACGACGAGATTTGTCAAAAATTTATCAAAAGGTGAAACTTGTACAAGGCACTGCATGCCCATGAAAGTGCCTTTCGCACCAATACTATACTTAGTACATTGCATGGACTCGCGTTTCCAGAAAATGTTTCAGTAAACTTATGTGAAAAATATAGCAGCATTGAGATGAGTGTGAAGTGATTTAAATAGCGCGACGGGACCGCTATACCAGCGTGAATCCAGACGTTCTCAAAAATATGGCCACTGATGGAGTCCTAACAGAATGCCACTAATATTTCTGCGATAAGCGCTGCCGGATATAAGATCCAGTCCATGTTAGCATCTACTTCCTGCCTGCGCACTCCGTGCCTGAGAACGGTGAACCGCGAGCCGCGTCTCCAGCGTGCACAGCCCAATTCACGAGTCACGTATGTCGCGCGAGCGGCGTCTAACATAAACGGCATTTCCTCCGGGGCGCAGACCGCCGAGCGACTGCGAAGCTGCATGCAATCAGCGCCAGCTCCTCGCTTCCATGGTCGACGCAAACGTCGCCCACATTTTTTATTGAAGCTAAACTAATGTCTACTTGAATAGTGTCATTCATTTGAGGGGTAGCGACGTGCACTATCCAACGTTTAGAGCCAAGATGAGTTCCTTTACAAGTGAAGTTCATCTGCAGTGCGTGCACGGCGTACCGCACCTGCTCGGGCGTGTTCGCATATTGTATATACGGCTGACAATACCACGACTATCAGCGCATGTTCATCTCAGTGTGTAATTATTACGTGGAGAGAGTCGAGCCAACGACGGTAACAGGTAAAACATCCTGGCATATGAGCTTGAGCGGTTTGTTCTGAAGCACGGTCGACTACGGCTTCGAAATCAACTGAATAGGCTTAGTGACGATATCGGCTACCGGCCCGGTAACCGTCGGCGGTGAAGCGGCCCTGAGAACGCGGCGATTCTCCGTCGGTAATCGGCTACGCCGCTGTGCGGTTGGCGCGGATGGATTCCGAGCACACGTTCCACGGCAAGCGAATCTTGACGTTGAAAACTCGTTCAATCCACGAAAGGCAACAGGCAGACGGCTAACATCAATAGAACTCGGGTATTATGCGCGCCAAGATTCTTGAAATGTCACTGAGGCGCGAGTGCGGAATATATGCGGAACAGTTTTATCTTTTATACCAAGGCCGCAAATTCGCTTTAAGCATGCTCCCAGCAATAACTTGAGTGACCCCGTATATATTTTCGCGAATGTCTTTTGAAAATGCCTCCTTACGTATCAGTGAACGCTACATTTTAATACGACCTCCACTGCACTAATACGCCAGAGCACGTAGCGACGCATTGGTGCATATAAACCCCCGTTCTTTTACCACAGTAACCGCGACGTGATGTGGTGTAGTGGTTATAGCGTACGCGCTTGGTGATCGAGTGTTCGCGAGTTCGAATCCGCGTGTTTTTACTGTGAATTTTCCTGTGGTTTACTTCTGAATGTAATATGTCTATATGGATTATGTATGTCATAAAATGTGTGTCTAAGCCTCCAAATCCCAGAATAGAGCTTAAAAGGTGACCTAAAATCAAAGTTTTTTTTCGCCGCTTCGTACACCGCCTATCGCTGACGCGCCGCAGCTGGGACGCACCGTGGGTACACTCTAAATCAAATCCTGGCTAGACTCCACGCATGCAAGCAGGAAATCCAGTCAAATTTTGGCCGCCGATAGACCGTTCGTTAGGCGGCTCCATATGCGGCGCCAAGAGCAAGCGGCCCATTTCTACGGGGCCCCCTGAATAGGCGTGACGCAAGATAGCCAGGAATTTAGGTCAAATTTTTCCTGGCTACGTACGGCCTACACTTAAGCGTGACGGCAACGTTGCGGCGTCGGGAGTCGGTACTTCCTGTCTATGGGCGGCCCGTGGTTATGCGGCCCAAAAGCGGTCGCGGAAGAAAAATGAAATTACTCGGCCATATTAAGGCTTTGTGATCTGCAATTTAACCAGGGATCAATGTGACATATTAGAAGACAATTGATTATTCATTAACACACATACATGACACAAACACACTTTGAATACACACAAGCGGATTCGAACCTGGTACGCACGCATTGAAAGCGGACACGGTAACCACTACACCACAGCGCCACCACGTTAGAGTGGAAATTTCACGGGGGTATATATCTACCAATCGCTCTGAGGTCCTTGCTTTGCCTTTTTGCGCTGCTGTTGTGCATTCGTGTTGTGTTACCATTTTCATTCGGTGAATATATAAGTTCCAGAGCCGGCAGAGCCAGCAGAGCGTCATGAAAGCTGCTACATTTCGGTTGTGACTGAATTCTTCCGCTCGTAGTTGCCGCAGGAAAATAACATGACCTTCAGCGCGGATACCAAGCATCGTGCATACATTAATGTGTATGTAGTGAATGCACGGGGTGAGAAACACTCTTTACTCCTACCGCGCGCTGCACGCCGTGCGTTCTGTGCGGTTCAAAGACCACCCAATCTGCCAGTGTTACAGAGGCATTTCAGCGTGCCTACAATAAAGCGTATGTATTTTTTTTTGCATGCTCACTGACGTACAATTTGTTCCATTCCGCCGCGAGCTCTACGCGTCGTGAGCGTTTTGAAGCACATTCGAAGCAGCGCATGTCAATGCTCACGCCACATTGATGAACACGCATACATTAATGAACAATGTATGCGTGTAATGCGCGGGCACAGCTCGCGTTATTCAGGCGAAAGCTGCGCACGTCATCTGACAGCGCTTATCCTGAAAGGTTTGAAAAGCACATTTGAAGACAGCATTTATCCCTACACGTTGCATTGAACGAGTACATAACTGCGGCTAAGTACCAGTTTGACCGTCAGAGCCGAAGCTCTGACGACCTTCATCCCACTTTCTCAGGTTCAGTTGGAGGCCGTTTCAACCACCGTTTTGCCCTTGCCTACGTGTATTTGTCACTGGCACATTACCTTGTTCTCGAATATTGATCAGTTGTATACAGCACGGTCGCAGACTAGGCACTCTTATGTTAATTAACGTTCAGTCATCAGCTTTCATATGAAATTTCCAGTAAATATCAGAGGCACACCTTTCATATCCATTGACGAGAACATCTTGCACAGCGGCAGGCGCAAAGCGCGCAGCCGACGCAGTTGACTCAAACCTCCGTCACCTGCAAGTCTCGTGATGGCGCGAAATGGCGCGAAACTTAGCCAACTTAGCTTCCGCGGTTCTCGCCTCCGCTTTCTTGTTTTTTTTTTTTCCTTCCCTTCACGCGCAGCGCGTCGGGAATCACGAGCGCGGTGCGCGCGCCTTCGCGCGCATGCGTGGTGCAGTTGTTTCCGACGCTTCGCCGCGCGCTCTCGCTTCTCTCGCGCGTGCATCGGCCTGCGGGGCCGTATACGGACTTCGGCCGCTTATCAGAGAGGCCGCGTAAAGAGAGTAACGTATATATTTCTCTTCGCCGGGCTGAGTTTTCGACGCTCGCCGGCTTCGCCGCGCCCTGTCTGCCCTGTCGCTTCTCTCGCGCGCGCATCGGCCTGTGGGGCCGCATACGGAGTTCGGCCGCTTAACAGCGATTGCATATATAGGCGGCCCTTCTCCAGTTCGAGGCCGCGTAAAGAGAGTAACGTATATTTCTCTTCGCCGGGCCGTCCATAGCCGTGATGATAAACAGTACATAGAAGGATGCCGCCTATATGGAGGCTATTATCCAGGACCGTACTGAGAGTGTAGGACTCTCCGTAGCCAGGACAGCTGGTCACGTGGAGCGAGGAGATGTCTATAGCCGGCCTTCAACTAGCCGGGATTAGAGACGAAAAATCTCCGGCCTATATTGAGTCCCGCCTATGAGATGAGCCGCTAAGAAAGCTACTACGCCGAGGGACGGCTACGGGTGGCACCGCCTACAGGTTGTGCCGGCTAAACAGACAGTCTATAGGCGTTAGATTTTTCGTCTCGTTTCCGGGCTATAGACTGACACTTTAGGCAGGACATGATTAAGAGTGTAAAGAGCAAAACGATTTTTCTCATATTAGTAAAGGACTCTTTCACGATACCAAAAACACCACGCTTGCTGCGAGAAGACGCTTAGTAAGCGAGAAAACACGCAAAAACAAAATGTGGGTGGCGACGTCACCTTGAAGTTTCCGCACCGTTTGCCGTGACGTCACATGTTTTGACGGCGCCTATTAGGGACTACGTAGTTCCTGATCGGTAAAAATGAAATACATTGTCCCCTGAGGGGGCCATAGACTTAACATACAAAGTTTGGGGTAATTTTGTTAAGCCAATGGCGCCAAACTACGATAGGAACACCTAGAAATCCGTGACGTCACGCTTGGAGATTTCGGTGCGAAATTTAAAAATGAAACTTTAAACTTGATTTTCTTCTCTATTAATAAACCTATGATAGCGTAATTAACGACATTAGAGCTCTCAGAGTACAACTTATCGATTGAAATCGTTTCATTATTTCTCTTTAGAGTCCCTTTAACAAGGCAATGCAATGGCAGCAGCGTTTCGTTTTCGTTAGATTTCCTATTCTTCCTTTGGTAACAGACTAAATGAGGCCCGTAACCCACAGGCCCCGTGAAAAGGACACCTACGTTCGTGACCGCATATAGATCAGACCAAGAGAGCACAAAATGCATACTCACTGACTTTAACATCCACGTTAGGTCCCATGGCAGACATCTGCTTGTACAGGTCGAGAAGCATTGTGAAAGACTTCTGTGGTTTAGGCTTTGGCACATCGCGCAGGTGCCAGCACATTCGCAGCCATTCTACGACGCCCCGCGCCACGTGAACTAGGAGAGACATACCCAGGATCCAGGCGGCGGTCCCGAGAGCCCACACGAATAGACGCGGAGCCTTCTCGAACGGCCACGTGACTGTCAGCGTCGAAATCATGCCGTACGTGCGCGTGCTGTCCCCACGATAACCACTGCTAATATGCTATTAGTCAAAACGGACGCCGATCTACTTTGTACTCTTTTCGCCGCGGACGGCTCTGTATGTATACTATAGGCTCGGCGTTGGCTCGGTGCGCGGATGTCAACTTGTCAGTAATGTGCGCGCTCTGCGTCGTTTCGGCACGGCGACTGCTGCGAGAAAGCAACGCCGCGGGTAAGGGATCTTGAGGCTCGTGGAAAGGGATCGCTGCGGCGAGTCGTACGAAACGGTGCCTCGGTGACGCTGTGGAAGAGAATTGTCGTCGCCGTCGACCTCCTCAAGCGGCACGGCAAAGTGGCGAGACGAATATTCGGCGTATTGCCGCTTTCGGCTTACTGTTTCATATCCGTATAGCTCAGGACGGCAAAATTTTACTGGGCGGGACAACGTGATCTTCTCCGTCGTCGTTCACTGATAGAGCACACGACGACGTGATCTTCACGTCGTCGTGTGCTCTATTTTCTAGCAAATTACAAGTACTCCTTGTTCCCGTGATGGAACACGGGAGAGTACGCGTTTGTGCACTGGAATAGCCGGGGGGGGGGGCCTCAAACTCCCCCGAATATTTTTTCAATTTTGCATATGTATCTATACACACACACACCCGTATAAACACGCGCTCGCGTATACTTAAAGATTTTTACTCCCCCCCCCCCAAAAAAAAAAACAAAAAAAATATTTCTGGCTATGCCCCTGCATTTGGGCTCCTTTTTGCTTGGAACATGGGAGTGCTACTGCCCCTTGAAATACTCCGGAATTTGAAAATCGCGTTCGCTATTTCACTAACTGTTGCATGTCAATACAATCTAAGTAAGAAAGATCAGTGCTAGCGTTTACAAGAACATCTCACGAAACAATTTCTAGCCAATCCTAACGCTCTCATGTTTATTAGCGAAATCGGAGGGCTAGGGCACAGAGCACTTACGAACAAAATGTTTTGTAAATTTGGGCTCCATATATAGAACGTACGAATAAACGTGATTCAGTGCATTTTAAATATTCTTTATGCATGCTAAGCACTAGCCATTCACGTTTTCTCATCGCTCGTTATGAGCACATTCACTAAATGTATTGCGGTCTGCAGACGTGCATACTTACGGGTGTAACCACAATCACGACACATGGTTGTGGCTACAATCGGTTGGCACGTGATTTTGACCGTTGTCCGCTATTCGGCCACAGTTAACGCTGCCACCATGTACATTGCAAGGGACATCTTCAGCAAACTCTACGACATTGGCCCAGAACAGGAAAGCTCTCAACCTGCCGCGTGCGTAGAGGATTACCAAGTCATTATAAGTGGCGGAGCGCATGTTATAGGCGTTTCCCGCCAGCTTCCTCCTTCCTATAGGTCCATGTGTAAATGACAGTCGAGAGACAGTGCACCGCGATTCAAAGTCTGCTGCCGAGGTTTCAGGTTCTTTCGTATTGACCGTCACGGGAAAACACGCGCCGAAACGCCGCCGCTAGAGCAGTATTTGATTGTCCCTCCTTAGCGGCACCGGCAGAATGGGGCGCGCCGCCTGGCGGAGATGTCAAGAGGTCAGCATCCCACCGTCGCCTTGGCGGTGTGTTTTTCCAGACTCCAGGTCGTCGATCCAAGCGCTTTTCGTGCCTGCTCAGACGCTAAATTTGGTCGACGTAGGTGTCGTTTCGCTTGCACATCGTTTCTGGCCCACTCGCTGTCTTCGATGTCCGCGTGCACCCTTACTACCCAAGAAATCTTCGCGTGCACACAGAAGTCTCGAAGGGTGGCGAACAAGTCACTCGCTATGCGATGGCATCGTTGCGCCCTCCTTGTAGATTTATTTCAGTGCTCCGTGCACGTTCGATCGTTGTGTCAATAAAATGCGTAGTTTGTACAATAACGCGAAAGAAGGAAACAAAAAAAAAAGGAATCGACAAGAACTTCCTTACATTGGCCATTGTTGCATCGCAGTGCACGCGCGTGCATTTTGTATCAAAGTGCTGACGAGCCGTTGGTACTTCTATACGTATTCGAGCACGAAGTCGGTACTTTGTGCGTTCCACTTTTTACGAAGTTTCTTCAAGGGTTCGATGAAAGCACATTTGGTTAAGTATCGTGTTTTACGAAAACTATGGTCACTAATCGAGCCAAAATTCATATTGATGCTTCGGAACCCACACACCTTCTTTGCTCACAATGTAGCGAACATAGGTGGTAGTTTAAATGCATATCACATACCGACGACAGTGAAGATAAACTAGAGGACTGGAACAATCCTTCCGGTGGATAGTGTTTCGTGCACGAAAAACGTTTCAACTAATTTATCGGTATAGGCTTCCAAAGCAACGTCGAGCGACGCCACTGCTCTTATCGGAATATTCACGGCGCGTCTCCTTTCGCCACAACACTGCCGCCCCGCTTCCACGCACGCGCAGAGCTCTCTAATTGCATCTGTGGTGCGTCACATTGTAACTATTGCTGACTATAGCAGTGCTCGGGGCCGAATGAGGAGCGCATGCGCGCACGTTTCCTTGTCGCCGCCGCTGCCAAATCCGGCGACAAACCACCTTCGCCGGCAGCGTCTATCCCCAGTAACGCATAACTCGGCCGCGCGAGCGTCGCGCCCATGCTTGAGGTTGGGTTTCAATTGTTAGCTAACCAAGACCCTCATGGTTAAAGGGATCAGATCTGAACGTTTCCGGGAAAGAATAAAGTTTTCTTATTTACCAACTCATTGCAGCGAGTAAAACTGACGATAGCTGGAATAGACGGCACGAAAAGTGAACCGAATAAATTTCGTAGCTATTGCTTCAAGATTCATGCATTATATATTTCTGTGTGAGCCAAGTGATCAGAATTATTAAAGTTGTCATATAGGTCTTTTCGACCCCGCTGTCGTGTGCAATGAACTTTTATAGCCGTAAAGGAACGCAAAGGAACATAAAGGATGCAAAGGAATGCCTATGAGGTTAAAAATTTTCATAACGTGTCGCCATAAGCGTACTGATGGTACCATGCCCCAAGATTATCGTTGTTTTCTTCGTCTCGTGCTACGCATATCAACAGACAACGACCTAGCTGTGGTTAATGCACTGGGGAAAAGGAAACCATGTGAGTTTCGAAACGTCCATTTGACGTTCACATCATGGTCACTAACCAATCGACTTGGTTAGTGACCGTCATGTGCCGGTGCCACTCCGTCCTTGCTCGCTCGGTCATTATCGTCCTGCCGACGGCACTCCCGTTTACTTTTACCTCACTGCTTAGACAGAAGTCAGGTGGCAGTTCGTTTGTGTTATGAGCGTCTGTGCGTTGGCTAACCGTTACACTAATATTTCGATAGTAGTCGGCAATGCGCGACTGCACCTGCAGAGCCGTGCTATTCCGTGGTGTTGTTCGAGCGTGCACTCGGAACAAATGTAAAACTAGAGTGCCTTTTAATGTACTGTTTTAACGTTCATGAGTTAGACCATTGTCAATGCGACCTGAGCAGTTTTTAGCACTTGGTGAGCGAGACACCAACGCGGATTTCATGCAGGTGTGAATAAAGGCTTTTGCTTTAAGGCAGCGCATGAATAAGTAGATTTGCACGACGAAAGTAGGCGAGTAGACGTCTAATGAAAGTGAAACGTAGTAGCGTTTTTTCTTCTTTCGCTTTTGCAGCCACGATCTCGCCGATCAAATGTGGTTCGCCCTGTACAACGACCCGAGGCCTTCGCTTAGGCCTCGGGTCTGGTGGCCCCACCCCGCCCCATCCCGCCCCACCCCGCCCAGTATGGTCAGACAAAACGACCACTTTTCCTTTGTCCTTCTTGGACCTAATATTAACCAATCAACCTATTATCACCCAATTATCTCTGACATGAATGGCAGATCTATGCGGCCGTAAGACCTACACGCATATTTCACTTTTTCCCCAGTTTTGCACCGAACCCATCCGAATGCAATACCTTTGTGTTATCGCGAAAATTATGAAGCAATTAACGCCGAACTCGCTGATTTGATTCCAGTTATTAAGTCTAACCTCTACGACTGATCCATTGGCGTAAATTGGTTGCATTTCAGGAAGAAATTGTCTGATCTAACTCAAGCATTCGTCCAGAAAATCCCGTTCCGTGTTAACCGTGGTAAGCCATGGCTTACCAAAATCTTGAAGCGCCTGGTAAACAAAAAGAAACGTCATTATAGTGAAACCAACCAAGGCAACCTTCTTGGCACTTAGGAAAAAGTATAATGCCACGGAAGTAGGCTCTCTCGCTGCTATGCGGGCTGCCAAGAGCTCGTTTATGCGCGGCGTTCTGTGGATAATGTAAAAGAAAAACCAGAGAAAGTTTTGTCAAGCAATCGTCCCTCATAAGTCTTACTTTATTGCACTATCTAATGATCAAGGCCAGTGCTGGGCAGTATCGAAGATACATGTATCTTAGATACTATCTTAGATACTCTATGGGTATCTTGTATCTGTATCGCGATACGTCTCGAAAGATGAGTATCTGTATCTGTATTTCCGATAGATTCAATAATGTATCGTGTATCTTAAGATACAAGATACTTCTATCGCAACACAACCGTGCGAAACAATAATCACTGGCCAAGCTCCGCTTCTCAAGCTGGTACTGGTGCCACTAAGCCATCTGAACAAGTCTAAGGGCTGTGACGCAATTTTATTTTTCCGCCAGAGTCCTCCAGAGAGGGCAGAAGATGAGGAAGACAAGCACGCGGACGTCTACTCCCAGCCCACGTACCTTTTGTTTTCTCGATTTCTTTTCTCTTTAGTTGCGCCATTGCCGCGACACTTGCTCTTAGCCACTGTCCTGCGCCGCGTACTCCACTGCGTGCAGCGTCTATCGCGCAAATTCTGATGTTGCTACAGTGTCGTTATTGAACATCCTCTTGCGTCTTGCTCCGTAACGAAATGTGATGCGTGCAAGAATGGGGTCGCTTTGTGTCTCGTGGATTTTACATATCAGCGATTTGAAGGATCTCGTGGATGTAAAGCTTGACTTACATGCAATGAATTAACTTATATATAAATAAGATATGCAAACAACTATAGCACCACTAGTACTGATGCTAGATCTAATAGATCAAGCGTTTACCTAACATAGCAACGTTGCTTGTTGGGCGAGTTGGAACGAGTCAGTCATAACGTAGTTCAGCGCAAAAAACAGGCAACAGACGAGTGTCCTTGTCCTCTCACTCGTCTGTTGCCTGTTTTTTTGCGCTGAACTACGCTATGACTGTTTACCTAACAGAAAATATCTTGGCGTACCGTATTTTTCACTTCCTGCTACATTTATTCAAAGAATTTATGAAATCATAACTTGATGATTGGCACAAGTGCTTTATCGCTGTCATTTTGCATCCAATACATTACCTAGGTCTCTGTACTGTTTTTCTGGTCTGGTAACTGCAGTATGTCTTTTGTAACGCATTCCCAAAATAAGATCTCTGCTTTATTCTTCTAACTGTCTGCTTTATATTTCTACTACTGTTTATCCATTTACAAGTTGCCAAGGAGATTTTGAAAACAAATATATAATTATGTAGGCGTCCCTTGAGCTACAGTACAAAGCATTCTGCTTATCGCTTAGAAAAATAGCGAAAGTGAGTTTGCATTATAATAATGGAAATCATTAGGAGCCATCTTAAAGATGTTAAAGAGTTGTTTTACTGAATGCTCCGTTTTACTCATGAGCGTCCCAACGAGACGTTTCAGGCAATTTTCCATAGGCACTGAATTTTCTATTGTCTTAGTAGGCATGTTGACAATACTTCATGCTCATTGCTATTAAGGGCGCCCTCTGTATTGTCTTTCTCTACTCATTCAATGTGAATGTTTGATACAGAACCACCTCTATTTTACTTATATTAGTTTTCCTGTTTTAGGCCTTCTTAAATATTTTTCGTATTACTAATCGCCACCTAATGGTATCTATAAGCGGCAATAGCGCGAATAACGGTGGTTGCACAAAGCGAATAACGCTTTGTGCAACTATACAATACGTCTGAGACGTCTCTGTGTTGCACATGTTTTCTCGTTGAAGAAACATTGCTAAAAGATTACGCGTTAGTGAGGATATCAATTTACGCCAGCAGATAAGTAGAATATGAAAGTTCATTGCTCTTTTACGTCATCTACGTATACACCAGGGGTCTCAAACTCAGCCTATAGCCAGCGGGCCACAGTCGCGAAATTTAGTTCGAAGTGCCGGGACAGTGAAGGTGGTGGGAGATAATTTGAACAAAATGACGTTGCCATTCGAAAGGAAGCCTTTCCCATATCTCACATATAGGTCATTTCTGAAGGGAATTTGGAGTCAGGATTAGAGAAACATCGATACCGATGTGCACAACGAGTGAATTCTGGACGCGGATTCTGAAATATAGAGTTTTTGTTCCACGGTTATGTTTCAGCACATGGTGACCACATGTTCCTTACGAAAGGAAAGCTTGAGACCTGTCACGTCTGCGTAGCTCATGAACATACTTATCTAGAAAGTAAAAACAAATGGGACGAAGATGGTCATGTGTGCGGCCGGGGCCGCTAGCGAAAGGTCTCAAACCGCTAGCATACACCACGCCCCCCCCCCCCCCCCCCCCCAAAAAAAAAGTCGCTACCAGCGCTGCTGCTGCTGCTGTACACCTGTCCGGATACACGGTATTGTGCAAACTGTCTTTTACGGGCAAGGTAAAAGTCCACACCGGCCGGTATTTGCGCCGCCGTGCGAAGGTTTCTTATTGACGTTATTGTGATTATATGGCAACCCGCTAGCTGGTCGGCAAGCTGAGCAGCGACTCCCATTACCCATTAATTGCAAAAATGACAAGCAAGAACCGCTGTCAGCGAACTGTATAAAGAGTTGTCCTGTGAAGAAGCTAAAGCAAATCGCAATAAATTGTTTTGGAAGGAAACTAACGTACTTTGAGCAAGAAGGGCAAAACTTTTAGATATTAACAGACATTTCATTAAAGTGAAACAAAATAGGTCACAGTTAGGAAATTTTCAAGAAAACATTTTCGTGCATAGGCGTTCACTGCTACATTATATGGATCTATAATAACAATTTAGAGAATGTATCGAAGTATCTTAAGATACAATTGCCAAGTATCGTATCGGATACAATCATTGCGGCAGTATCTTGTATCTGTATCTCCAATACTTCTTGCCTGAGTATCTTGTATCGTATCGCGATACAATTTCAAAGTATCTTTGCCCAGCCCTGATCTGATTCAAGGCGAAGTGCCATCTAACCTCGACAGCGCAAGTATTCTTAATGCAGCGTTTAATTCTTACTTACTCGCAAAATTGACGGGCATTGCTCATTTTCATGTTACAGAATGCCGTATAATATAAATGGCAACTTGGATTACATCCCTAATAAATGGACTAAAATTATGACGAAATAAATACAAACGTGTTAAAAACAGAAAGCGAAACTCCATAGGATACCTGTCCCATAGGCGTATCTGCCTGGGGGACAAGGGGGGCGCTACCCCCCCCCCCCAATGAGAAAAGTTAAGGGGGCGGAGACCCCTTCCCCCCCCCCCCCCCTTACTTCCGACAGCGGTCATTGTCCGCTGCAGACTGGCGAACTAACAAGTCAGCCAAAGTTTTACCTGAACGCAGCAATGACGTAATTATATAATAAAATTTCTCGTACGATTCCGCTGTGACGACTGTCCTCCGTGTCTCGTGGCCACGCACTGTATGGCTCTCTGCGGAACGGGCTGCCCATGCGACGCTTTCACGCCTTGCGATCGAGCATTACAGAAAAGGCCACCGCTCAGCAGGGGCTTTGTAACATTAGAACAATCTGTCATGCTTTGATTTTATTCTGCCTGGCCTGAAATTTACTTAGACACCGCAGCAAACGTATCCCCCTTGTTAAGCAGACCCACTCGGCATCACTATCCTCATTCCCTAACGCCAATCTTCGCCAGGACTGACACTTCTCGGTACTCCATCTTCCCACAAACAATAGCTGATTGGACTAAACTAACCGAAGCATTCCCCCAACACCCTTGACCATTTGTGCAAATACTTCCATGACTTCCTTAGAATTGTATTTTGACCAAGTTGTTCAAGTGTTTCTTTTTTATTCGTAACCCTCCGTCTTATATCCTAAGAAATTGTGTAAAAAACGCTTTGCAACCTTGTTTCATTCTGTTATTTAGTTTGTATCATGTGGATATTGCTCACTCCGCTTGGACTTTTTGTCCGCCGTATTCAATAAATAAATAAATAAATAAATAAATAAATAAATAAATAAATAAATAAATAAATAATAAATAAATAAATAAATAAATAAATAAGTAAGTAAATAAATAAATAAAGAAATCGGCAACGAAAATACGGGTGGAAACCAGTATACGTTTTATAGCGCGATCTAACGCTCTTCTCCTCACAGGAAATTTAGTTTCTTTTTTTGAAAACGAATAGCAACGCCGCTGCTCCATATCCAAGCTGCTGTGAGTTGACGAGTGCGCAGAAGGGTTGAGTATTTTAGTTGTGCCGAGCCAGGACAGCTAAAAAAGGTTCCCGCTTTAGTCTCCCATTAACCTGCTTCACCTTGCTTATCATGTAGTGGCCTGCAGCAACCGCAGCGTCTTATAAATAAGGCAATGGACTCGAGCACATCGAGAAGCCCTTAATTTGACCTACCTGCCCGGGAAGATTGTCAGGGTTCACAGTTTTCTGGACTAAGAAGACTGCCAACCTGTAAAAAGATTGTGTCCGTTCCTATAATAATCTTTATTTCTCTCTCTACCTCTCTCTTAACAAAGAGGAGTTCACAAAGAGTTGTATATACGCAAAAACAGCTCAACATCGTTATACTAACACTGAAAGTATATATTATACGCATATGAATCCATCTCGCCAGCTCCTATAAGTAGCCGCTGCCGATGTGATAGGCGGGCAGCCTTCTTTAATTGCGTTCATAATGAGACACTGTCTGACTATTCCAAAAAAAAAGTTTATTGTTCTGCATGGTAATGCGTTGTTTATTGTGCACACTTCCTTTTAACGCGTCGAGTTTTTGCAGACTTGTGATGTCGCGTAACAAGGAGGCGATTTATGGTACACCGAAATTTTTTTTACGAATAGCGAAAAACCAATGACCAACAATATTCCGTATTACAAATAGTTCATTCTGTTTTTTTTTGTTTTGTTTTTTTGACGTAGTCTTGCGGAAGTCTTCATTACGCGGTGGATCACTTACGCGTCATTTGTTGCTGTGAGCATGAGCCAGAAAATTTTGACCAATCATTAACAGCTGATGACCTATACGGAATGAAACAATGCGCGGTAACTTAACGTTATAATTGCCCACATTTTATAAACGAAAATTTGACCTCACACAGTTTACGTAGGCGTATTTACTTGGAGGAGTAGAGGGCCACTTCACCGCTTTTCCCACCACCCCCCGTCCAAGCTGGGAAAAGTAGAAGGGCAAGGAACGACACCTAATATATAAATTCGTAGACGTTCATAATCCTATATACACAGCCAGCTCAATGTGGTTTCCATAAAAATTAATCGAGTCAACTTGGTCTTCTTCTTCAGAAAGACTTTAAGTTAGAGGGCTCTTACAGTAAAAAAAAAAAAAAAAATTGGCATTCGGCTTATTCTGAAGACCTCTGCGAAGTATACCTTGCTTTGTCAGCCACATGTTTTGTTTATTAAGCGAGCATTTGAGTTATTAGAGTCAAAGCAGGTTCTTCATACTCATCGTATTTACAACGCCAAACAGACTGTGAAGGTCGCAGATGGAATGCTCAGATGACGAACAGGTTAAATGTGGCTTTCCTTTCTAAAACTGACTGTATTTTTCCCATAATGCTATTAAACACTGCCGTGTTGTCGTGGTACAGGGCGGCCCAGCCTGCACTCTCTTTGTGCAGCTTCTTTCGTGAGTTCAGACAACAGATGTGAAAGATTATCTCTCTGTATATAAAAAAGACCCGTCAAATTGAATTGAGAGCAATTGTATTCTCTCTCTCTCTCTATATATATATATATATATATATACATATATATATATATATATATATATATATATATATATATATATATATATATATATATATATATATATATATATATATATATATATATATATATATATATATATATATATACGGCCGACAGAGTGAGCGACGCTTGCCCCCCACTCGCGAACAAGTTGGTACGCCACTGGCCTGTCCTTGCTTTTCATACGATCACTGTCCACATCCAGCATGCCCTATAACTGAAAATCGCACACGATTGCTCCAGTATTCAAATCACGCAAAAAAAATATATTCGCCACTAA
Source organism: Rhipicephalus sanguineus (assembly GCF_013339695.2). Lineage (NCBI taxonomy): Eukaryota > Metazoa > Arthropoda > Arachnida > Ixodida > Ixodidae > Rhipicephalus > Rhipicephalus sanguineus. Next base: position 139,237,502 of record NC_051176.1, read on the forward strand.
ACTATCGTCCCATCTTACTGACAAGAGTGAAGCGTCCCATGCAAAATTGTGGAATACGTCATCAATTGTCAAGTCGCAAATTCTACTGACTCGGACATTTTTTATCCTTCACAGCATGGATTTCGCAACGGGCTCTCTTGCGGGTCCCACCAGCTATATTAATCCATGGCTTTAATTCGAACCTCGATTCAACCATCTAAACCGATTCTATATCTTTTTGCATTATGCAAAACCTGTTGACGAATTGTCTGACTGACTAATGATACCAATACTCTACCCATCTGAAATTGCACTGGTACGTCTTCGGCTTCATTAAACCGCTTCCGACAAACAGTTCTCGGTTTGTTATGGCATATGATAAGCTATCTAAGACGTGCCAGTGAACTCAGGCGTTCCCTTCAAGTCCCATCATCATTCTTAATTTATATGAACGGTCTGCCTCAGCAGCTCTCGTGCCACATTCGCATGTTTGCCGACGATTGCATCATTTGCCGTAAAAGTTACTAATGTGCCCGACCAATCTACCCTTCAGTCAGATCTTAACCAAATACTATAGGCTGGTGTGATAAATGGTAGATGATACATTACCCCCAAAAATGTAACGAATGTCGTCCGCCGTTCAAATGCATTTGTTTTTCCGCGCACAATTACTAACCTACCAATTGAATGCGTGTCCTTTTTCAGATACCTTGGAGTCGTTCTGTCTGACGATCTTTTTTGGCGTTCACCAGTAGCTGGCGTTAATTCGTCAGCTAATCAAAACCTTGTTTTCTCAAAACGTAATATGCTACAAGCACCGTCCTGTAAAAGGTTTCTCGCATACACGTCAGAGAAAAGAACTAAACTTCAATGCGCGTCAGCCATGTGGATTGCGCATCACTCTTACCTTTCCAACGAACTTGGATCTCTTCAAAACCGCTCCGCCTGATTCATTCACTCCGCATGCTCTAACAATATCAGCGTTTCTTCGCTCAAATCACAATAAGACTTATCACCTTTGTCATTCCGTTGTCGCATCGTGAGCTTAAAAGGGCCCTGCAACACTTTTTCAGCATGGTCATGCTCAGGGATCAGCCATGTTTTTTTTTTTTGTACCGTGTTTTGCACTGGAAATATTGTACAAACCGGCTTTCTACATGAACTTGCAGCCTGTTTTTATTCTCTGTACGAACACCTTTATAATTATGCTGGGTTCAAAAGACCCCGTCACAGGCCGCTTACGTTCAGTATTTCATACCATCCTTTTGCGTTTGACCATTCTCAATTCTTGCTCTTTTTAATTTCATTTTTTTTTTTTGCGTAATGTTTTCAGGCAGTGGCGAAATGGTTGAGGGTTCGCTTCCAATGCGGGAGGTACGGGGTTGGATTCTCATTGTCGACCGGGAAGCCACCGGTTTTTCTCATTTGTAGAGGGGCACGCCGGTCTAGTGCTTGACGGTTTATGGGTGCTCCTCATCTAAAGGTGGCCCCGTAAAGACATGCGAGGGTATCTGTGCGCACCTTAACCACCACAGCCTCGGTGAAATTGTCGAGCATCCACCCGCAGTTGTAGGAGGCAGAGAATGGCTGCTGCCAGGTACCTACGGGTCAAATAGGTACAAGCACGCTTCCGGCCAGGTTCTCGGCTGAACAGAGTTTCAAGTCGCTTGGGAGGACACCCAACCTGTGGGAAACTGGAGCATGGGACCACCAGGCCTACAAATTAGGTCACCCTTACTTTCTCTCTCTGTCTTTCTCTTTTATGTGCGCTCCGTCGGAGAAGAGCTAACTCACAACCTCTGTATTGCGCGCGCGGGGGTTCGGTCCCCACTGACGGCAAGTTTTCCCGTCCACTTTCGTTTCCCAGTATTTCCGAATTACTAAACTTCAATTAAATGCTACAAATAAAACCCTCTATGCTTTCCTAGGATTCATCATATGCTGGCTTGATCGGGTTGTAACCCGAAGCTGCCCTCAAGGTGTCTAAGCAAGTAACTAAAGCGCAAGTAACACCACAATTATACAAGCGCTTTCAAGCAACATCGAAATCAAAGAGCATTGAAATCAGCCCGCCTGCTTGGCTCTCTTGCGCGCGTGCACGAGCACGAAGGAGCCAATCGGGCAGACATATTTCAATGAACATTGGTTTCAAGTGCCATTGAAAGCGAACGTGTGAGAGGTATTTGACTGGTCAGCGCACAGGGCTAACTGGCTCATCTACTGGGATCGCGCCTCCAGAATAATTTTATATATCCTTTTTTTTTTATTTAAATAGCGTTTCCTGGCACAAGTGTATAGGAGAAATGCACAGAATGGACGGGATACCGAGTGGAAGGAGATAGCATATCCCTTTCGAAATAAAATATCTGCAATGTGAGCGTTGGTTTTTCAGGAAATACAGCCTCACGTAACGCCAACGGTCGCCTGACTGCCGCTATTCCTATTTTTTTATCATCTGAAGGCGGCAAAGAAAAGTTGGCACGGGAAGTTGTAAGTTAGCGCATCTTTATTGGCCAAAGCACTTCAGCTTCCTCTGGCGATCTGTTCATTTTTTAACACTTTTTCACAGTTCGTTTTATGCCTTCACCTTTTCTTTTCTTTTTTTTTTTGTTATTAAATATGTTTAAGGAGAGGTTTGTGCCTATACAAGGCTCCAGCTACTCCTCTTTCCTTACTTATTAATTAGTGTCACGAGCTTATAAATAAATGTACACTTACTCACGGCAATGTCCTTTTAAAAGGAATGTTCGCACGACATGCATAATGTCCACGTGATGACAACAATGTTCACACACAAGACACATTATGGAACTTGCCTGTACTGATCTGTACTCCTGCGTCAGCTATTTCACCCTAGCTGCTTTAAGTTAGCAGCATGCATGGCACTTCAGGACATAGTTTGAATAAAATAGCGTTTGTTGTTATCCAGGCGCAGTGCCGAGCGGAGTGTGCTGCTGCACTCAAGCCCACTCGATGATATGTGCTTTAACTGTTTGCGTACTTGTTATTTTGGAGGTGTCTTACAGCGCCTTCAAGAAAGGGTGGCGAATGTGTCTGGTGTTAGCAAGTATCTCCTCGCGGATCTTGCCCAGTCGAAAGCTTTTTTTAGTGTATTTTCTATAGTCATTGAATTCCTCTACGATGTCTTCGCGGCTTTTCTATATTTTTCGTCGTTCCAGCTGTACTCGAAGTTGTGCCCTCCTATCCGTATAGGATCATTCTGAGCTACTTTGACGATCATCGTAACAAGGTTACGCGCTGACGCGACCTCAAGTGCCGTTGGTGGTGTTCTCTCGACAGCGTGGCACAGTCCTCGTGGCACATTTAACGCTGTAGTATCGCTACAGTGACGTGTTGGCGGACCAACTCAGGACTGTCCAGAGGGCCCGTGTGGTGGCAGGTTAGTTCACAAATTTATTTTATGTCATTTCTCGTATGTGGCAGCTATGCTAAATTGGAAAAGGGGGGAGAAAAACAAATTTGAAATATGCCTGTGAGTATGTCAATCGAGATGTTGTTCCGGTTGGGTTTTCATAATACTTTAAATGAAATTGCCGAGGCTCAACGTACGGCACAGAGAGAGTGGTTGCTAGGTACATCGGCGGGTAGGTATACCTTAGATTCAATTGCAGAATCATGGTTGTGTCGCGCGATGGGGCGCGGCTATACGAGTTGAACGTGAACCTAAGGGCTAATATCACGGTTTGTCCTTTTCTGCGGAATGTACACAATGTAGGGAGGCGAATGGCGAGAGCTAGGGCTTTGTTGCGAGGGGGCAAAGGATCAGGAGGAGGAGTCTTCGTTTGTTGGCGCACACGGATTAATGGGAAAGATGCTTATTCGGTGGCGGTGGTAGATGGCAAAGGGAGCATTCGAAATGCCGCTTTCATTTATACAAAGGATCCGGAGGTTGCTGAGCAGAGGGCTATCGCTCTAGCACTAATTGATTCAGGCAGAGTCTTAGTCTTTAGTGACTCGCGATCTGCGATTAAAGCCTTCTCGGCGGGAGTTGTTGCAGAACGGGCTTACAGACTGCTGCAGCTAGGATAGGGAGATCACTTCGCATACAGTTACTTGGTTTCCGGCGCACATGGAGTCACTGGCGGGAGCCCCGCATAACCTTAACGAGGTGGCGCACAAGGACGCATGAGGATTAGAGCACCGTGCACTCCCTGATGGGGTAGATCGCCCGCTCTGCTATTACATAGGACGCAGGGTATTACCCTCGTCACATTCTAAATTAAACAGGCCACAGGCAGTTACATTAAGGGTTCTGCAGACGCTGGCGTACCCTAACCCGGTCGTCATGAATAGAATTAATTCTGACTGCGGGGTTGCAGTTTATTGTAGTAAGTGTGGGGTTTGCTCGATTTAGGCCATATGCTCTGGCGCTGTCCGGCGTTGGCTGGTGATGGTTCTCAAGGTGTACAGTGGTGGCAGAGAATGCTCCACAGTGACGTGCTGGCGGACCAACTCAGGGCTGTCCAGAGGGCCCGTGTAGCGGCAGAGGGGCTTGGCCTCTTCGTCCCGACGTGGGAGCGGCCCGCATCAGTCGCGGTTTGAATACTCAGGACCTCAATAAAGTTATTCATGCCATACCATACAAGAAGACAAGACCACCTGTCGAAACGTTGGCTCCAGCGACGTACCCTGTTGAAAGATTTTTCATCTCTTCAAGACTCCATCTCCTCCTGAACTTATGCCTTGCTTAAATACAGAAGGGTCACAGGAATCATGGGGGCCCATCGGTGGATTATAGTGTACAGTATCAGCACAGTTTCACCAAATGTTACCACCAGCTCTGCTGTTCGCTTTCCCGTCCAGATATTTCTAAAAAAAAATAGCGGTTAAAAAATATACGTGTTAGCCAAAAACAAAAAAAACACAGGGGCCCTTATGCATTCGCCTTAGGCGACTCGAAGTCGAAAGCCATCATCTTCTTTTTCTAAGTCAACGTATTGATCCTCCCCTGCTCTCCTACGGAAACTTTAATAATAATATCTGGGCTTTAACGTCCCAAAACCACGATATGAGTATGAGAGACGCCGTAGTGGAGGGCTCCGGAAATTTTGACCACCTGGGGTTCCTTAACATGCACCTAAATCTAGGCACACGGGCCTCAGACATTTTCGCCTCCATCGAAAATGCAGCCGCCGCGTCCGGGATTCGATCCCGCGACCTTCGGGTCAGCAGTCGAGCGCCATAACCACTAGACCACCGTGGCGGGGCCCTACGGAAACTTTCAGCACCTAACGTGGTTTTGCACAGCCTTCACGATCGGAAACCCCATTGCAAGCTTTCTGAATCTCACCTGGATTTGCACTGCCTCCGTGATCGGCCCACGTTTGACCAAGAGACGATCGCTTGTGATGACGTCATCATGTGACGTCATAATGCAACGTTATAACGTCACACCTTTCGGCGACATGTGACGTCATCATGACGTCATATGGTGACGTCATCACGTGATGGTTTTTTTTTTTTCAGCACTCGTGTTGACGCCGCCGACGCCGACGGTCAATCTTCGCGTTTGATGAGGCATCTAAGATTTTCGCCTTAATATGCCTTTTGTTCTCCTCGAGGCACACACGATACAATCTGGGAAAGCCGAGAATGTTTTGGCTACTTGCGCAACAGACTGCAGCCAGTGTAGGTTGGTTTATCAACATTGAGTTTATTCGAAAACATCCTACAAAACCAGTGCATGTGCTGCTTTTATGCCGCCCAGTGGGCGCAGCCACCCGCCATACATAAAAGCCGCAACGTCGTTGACACCGCATAGAGAGAGAGAGACGCGGAGAAGCGTTGTAGGCTGTTCCCCCATCACGCACCCAAACCGCCACCACATGGTGAAATGCACGCTCCCATCTCACGCTTGACAGCAAAATGAAACATGGCGCGAAACACGAACTGAAGAGTGCACCCTGCACACGTCATTTCTTACAGTACTGGCTCGCTCATGGAGCGCGGTGGTTGCTATGTGTCAATAAATAAATAAATAAAGCGCAAGTGAACATTGGTATATGAAGAGGGGAAAAATGCCGTTGACAACAATAGTTCGTAGGACCCATAGAAGAAACATTGGGCTGCACAAAACGTTGACTCGAATTTCGCGCAGCTTTCGATAACAGTACCTTCATATGACAGACAAAAAAAAAAAATTCTAGTGATGTTCACATGCACACACGGTAAATTCATACGCAAGGGAAAACTATTTACACGTTAAGGCGGTTGTAGCATGATTTGTTTTCTCAACCCTCATCATTCTTTTTTTTTTTTGGTTGACGTATGCCCGCATTGCTTCCTTGTTCTCGCAGACAAGAGGACATACATATTTGGTTGTGAAAGAACCCTTTCAGAACGTCGACAAAGTATAGCCACGCGCGTTCTAACCCTTTCGTAGCACAAATGTAACGCGCATACTGGCACTAGCAGAACACACTGTAGAGCTTAAAGGAAAACAAAAACGCGTACGACCTACCACTTTCTTTTCTTTTCTCAAGTGCTAAACCTTCTTAAACAAGGCTGATGTGAGTGTTCCACACAATTACCTTTCTCGCATGCTGTAGAGCTTCAAACGCTTAAAGGGGTTCCGCGCGTTTGTGTTGCATTCGTCGATGATTGTGGCATGTGGCAAGTGAAACGTGCTTTTCAGGGTCCGGGTTGCTTCGGCTCTATAAAGGGGATCTTTGGAAGTGATTCTCCGCCATTTTCATTCCAGAAATTGCCTTTTAACGCGTTTAGTTCCTGAATTTTTATTCCTGAGATCTGTCGCCCGCGATCGACAACAAGAATGAAAAACTGCCTCGGGATTTACGAGACCCAGCTTCAGACATCACTGCGTCATTGCAGGCACAAACCACCAGCCTTAGCTATTGCACGACGGTGGTTCCAGGGGCTGTAACTTGGCTCCCGACGACTGTTGCCACTTCATAAGTGGTCTCAACATCTGCGTTGTAAACTTTTGTGTATATCTCAGTAGACGGGCGTTCATTCGCTGCGTAAGTAACCAGCAAATGAAGCGATGTTCAAGAATCCTGCCTTGGATCGCTTGCTTCTAGTCGTTCTTTTTTTCTTTTTGCGGCCACTTGTCACGTATCACAAGGCTTGTCTATACACCAGCGCACCCTTGTATTCTCATGCTTTGATGTAGTGAAGTTTGAGCTTAAATTTGATTTTGTCTACCTGGACACGCCAGTGAGATTGCACCTGCTCGAAATGCCCAACGTTATCACACGAGAAAGGTATTGCAACGGAGCCGATAACAAGGCACAGCAGAACACAAGCGATATTTGTGACGTGGCGAAACACGGAAAGCGACAGACACGTACAACGCCATTCGCTAGGATTGTTGCCGCGGCTTGTGCCGAAATGTTACCGAATGCTATTCGTACGTGATGAAGTATCTACACAATATGACACATTCTAGCTGCGCCCTCCAATTATTCATGTATCGCACCCATAAATCTGCATGCGCCCACCCATACCCTCCCTGTCCCTACTCCTGAAGTAAATTTTGCCACTGCGGCAACATGTTTAACCGCGTCCGTGGCGACTTTGGCGAAGCTTATTGAAGCAATGGCGATTCGTATGCAACCACGGCAGTGTCCGTACCAGATGAGTTCGTCTGTTCGGAACCGAAAGTACAGATAATGACCACGAGGTTACGGAGGAGCACCTTGATAGCCCCCTGATTCAGCTCTGGCATAGATTTTTCTGAAAGTGGACGGATGGCCTCTGTTCTGCCTGTACATGGCAATGAATTTTCGTGTTTACATTCAGCACGGATATACGTTAAGGCAGGAAGCCATGATTATTCCATCCGCCTTTATCTTGTCTTCAAGCGACTACGCGTTCGTAAGAGTGAATTTTTCTAACCAGATGCCCAGGAGTCGCTAACTGCTCACTGTGAGCCATTATTTGATTCAGTATTTTTCGCCTGAAACATAATGCTCGACACTTGAAAATGCACCAAACAGCGTATCGAAGCACTCGCGCAATTGAGGTGGGTATAAAATGGGCAGAATGGAAGAGTTACAGGCAGCCGCCATTGTGTTCCGAACGAATGCGATCCTTGGAAGTCCACAGCTATCCAGCTCATGTTATGGACTTCACTTTCCTCTGTGCGACGAAGTACGCGACGGTGCAGATGTAGATCACCAGCAGTGTCGACGCAGTTATGCTGAGCGCCATCACAGAATTCTTCGAGGCGCACTTATCCATCAGCTCGACTGTCTCCTGGTAGCTGAGTGACTCTGCAAACACACAAACATGCACGATCTAGTTAAGTAAAGGCGCCAGCTTGAGTCTTTCGCGAAGCTGATCTGCTCGAAGACGCACCATCATCTTAGTTCTGTTTTCGATATTCGCCAACATATCATGGTTCATGGCTTTATTCAACACATAAACAGTAGAAAAAATAGCATTTTCTCCGCTGTAAATCAACGCTTGTCGTTAACAGCTCGTATTTATATAAATTTTACATTTATTATTTGCCGCTTGTTCAGCGTACTTTGAACATCGATTATATTTCTTGTAATACACATTGCAAACATCAACCCAAGCTACGAAAACGTTCAGAAGTGGCATGTTCGGAACTTCAGATGTCCACAGAGTTAAATAACAGTGCACGTTCAACAATGGACACAATGCGCGGATATCCTAGCCTCCCTTCCCTAAGACAACAGAGTCCCGAAGACAATGTTACGCGTATGCCATACTGGTTGTTCCCTTTTTTGTCGGGACCTAAGGTACAGCACTAAAGGAACAGAATAGTCACTTACAGCAGAACACAGATAAGGAACGCAGCGCGCTACCGAGACACACAAGAAAGAACGTAAGGAAAACACAGGCACGAACAGGAGAAAACCAACTAACAGGGCACAAGCACACCTTGACTCTAGCAGCACAACACGGGAAAGTGACGTTATTATTAGAGTATTTTAGTTGGCGTTTTTATGCTCCGCTCAGCAGCTAAGCGGAGCGGGGACGCGAGTGCGCATGCGCCCTCCGCTTAGAAGCAGGGCGAGGCCCACGCTCCGCTTACAAGTAGTTACAAGCAGCGTAAGCGGAGCGTCGCTGCCGTTCCCGCTAGCGAGGGGTGTCGATGCCCGCGCTCTCCCTCACGCATGCGTCGACTCCCCGCATATTTAAAAATGGCTACCTCCAGTGCTCAACGTGCTTCTCAAGTGCATGGCGGCTTCACGTTCGTCTGCGCAGCGCAAGCCGCGAAAGCGCTTTCGCATAGACCAACATTTGTGCTTACTTTTAGTCGCCGAATTAAGAAAAGTGACGCGAAGTAAACAAGGCGGCACAGCTGACGAAAACATCGGTGACGCGTTGGCGTCCGAACGGATTGGAGTGGATCTGGAATGCAACCTCGCTGACTATCGCGTGGCTATCTTGAAGTGGACGCTCTATTTTTTTTTTTTTTCGATGATATGGACTGGTAACGTATTGTAAGCGCACGCCTGAATACTTCGTGAACATGCGAGTTATACATCTTTGTTTTACTTTGTAAAAGTCACAAAATGGTTTTTCATTTTATTTAACGAGGCTGAACTCGGCCAGAGGCCGCTGCGACTGCGGTAGGTCCGCTCCGGAACGGAAAACGCTTAACTAAAACGACAAAATCATCCGCCGCTCCGCTGCAGCTCAGCGGGCCAGCTCGCAGCGAAGCGGACCGTAAAAACGTCAAACTAAAATACTCTATTGTGTCGGCTGGCGCAATTGATAAGAGCACTCTTCGAAGTGCGCATGCGCCACTAAGTGTTAAAAGCAGGGTGCCGCTTGTTAGCTGCGCCTTTTCTTGCCCGAGCCACGAACCCACAAGCATGAGTTAATAAACGTCGTTCACTGATCCTTTCGGCACGTCTGTCGCAAAAATGTAACAGTTATCACATATACCCTTTTTCTTAATTTTTTAAATGCGTGTTCAGGCTCATACAAGAAATGAACTCCACGCTTCTTCTCTTTTTATTATGACCTCCGTTAGATAATTTGGTATGTCAACATTACGAGGCGCAGCCGGACGCTTACCGTTGACTGTGGGCGGCCGCTCTGTCATGGACCTGGCGGCTGTGTCATCGCCGATGTCCAGCACCAGGATCTCCTGGCTGAGTGTCATTTCCTCGGTGGTTCTCTTGTTAACCCGGGCAGACCGCTTGCGACGCCCCCACGACTCAATGTTCTCCCGGCCGTGCGTGCAGACAACCTAGAAATGCGACGACCACAGGCAGAGTCAGCCGTCCCTTTCTCTCTCTCTGTCTCTATCACACACACACACACACACACACACACACACACACACACACACACACACACACACACACACACACACACACACACACACACACACAAAGAGAGACCACGATGGGCCGCATTTTGTAATAATCGATTTCCATTTTCCATTCTTCTTGTCCTTCCTCAGTGCCTACGACGCTGTTGCGCCACCATCATCGCTAGGACCAACTTTTCGGAGTAATGTGTGTTATGATGAAGAGATTATAAAACGACATATTACATAACGAAATACGACCCTATAGCACGCTCAACACTTCGCTGCTGCTTTGACTTTTACGTAGTTCTTTTCACTTGCAATTTATATAGTTTCCAAGTTACATTTTGACGTCGCTTCTACGACCTACGCACCAGTCTCATGAAAATATGTATGTCGTAAAACATGCAACTCAAGTAAAGATGAAATAACATCAGTACTACATTACGCCCTTCTAGTAAACGCACCGTTCAGAGGCCAAGAAAAAAACAACCAAGAAAACAAGTCAACAGCGTGGGAGAGGCGGAAGCTGTTCTCTAACCGAAGCAATTCAACAAGAATGCAGCAAACATTAGCAGTGATGTATACATGCGGCATTGACATTAACGTCACAACGTCACAGTTTTTCGTTTTGTTTAATTCTTAATTATGTGATAATGCCGATGAAATTGGCATCGTGAGCAGTCCCGTACCTAGGATTTTTTTTCGGGGAGGGTCCAATTGCTGAAGGTTTTGGGTATTTGAGAAAAACATCTATTTTCATTGTTTATTTTCGGTAAAACACCTCCTCCATCAAAGTTTCAGGGGGTTGGGGGAGGGGGGCTGAACAGGCCTGAAGGTGAGTGTAAATGTGCCTACACGAACGGCGTTGACGCTTTGCGTTCGTTTAGAACTGAAGTTCATCTAGGGAACTAGAACGACGCAAGGAGAAGCGAAGAAAATAACTCCTGTTGAAGCTATCTAGAAATTACTGTCAAGGAACCGTACTGCCACCTCCGAAACACGTCATGTAAGAGGCGCGTACGACGCCGGGCTACTGTTGTTGTCGTCGTTGTTGTTGGTCGTTGTTGTTGTTAATGTGGCTCATGCCCACTACGAGGGATTGGACAAGAAATTAGCGGTTTATTATAATATATACAATAAAAGTTAAAATTTCCGGTCTGCTACAGATAAGTAAGAACTTGCTGCAGAAGCTTCCTAGCGGTGTAATGTCACATAACCAACATCAGTGAACCAACATATGGCAGGACTCGCGAACATTATAGATCATTTAGCCCTCTCTTAAACGAAATTACCCAATAACTAGCCAACACTAGCCGGCATTATCCATCGTTAATTAACTAACACTAACTGATAAAAGCCTGTTATCCAGTGATAGCGATTTTTAGTCAACATTAGCCATCATTGATCCAACACCAGCCGACATTAGCCGTCATTTAGCAAAAACTAGCCTGCATATTTCGGTTACTTGCAGCAGCAACTGTAGTGGCCTACTTTCTTTCTGCGCCGACTGTTCTGTCAAGTTCTGTTGTTTCTGCGTTGAGTAATGCTGTGGTTACTTGTGCCAACGGTATATGATATAGTTTGTTGTTGAGCCGACAGTATCACATATTTCCTTGCTGTGGCAGCTTCAGTGTTCAGCTTTATTTCTGCTCCAACTGAGTGCCACAGTTACTTTTTGCGGCAATTACAGCGGCCTAGTTTCTACCCATCGGTAATGAATCATTACTGCTGATATAACTCAGCAGGGTCTTCCCAAGACATCCCTTAATAGCGAAGCAAACATCCCTGTGGCTGTATCCTAGAGTAGTGGCCCCAAATGAAAGAATAACTCGTTCGGTTACTTGCAGGCCAATATTTCGAATGGGTACGTGGCTCCAATACTTTTTTCTTTGAAACAGTGAAGCGGCAGGAAGTAAGAAAGAAGTGATTAATCGTTTGATCCTGATTACAGAAAAGGCAGATTACGTTCTTCATTAACTACAGTGCGGCCATTCCCCCCCCCCCCCCCCCCCCGCTAGTACAGTTATTGGGGCAATAATAAGAGCAGAGGGCTCGCTACGATAACGGCGACGATAATAATTATTGGCATTCTCCTTTGAAATGGCCAGCATGTGCGTTCTATTCAGCTTTTATTGCGCCTACCGCAGTCCAGCATTTTTGTCATTTTTTGCTGATTTTTTCTTACTCTAGGTAAGCGTCTCTTACTGACCAGTTCATCAATACAATCCGCTTCGAATCAAAGCGCCTCGAGGAAAGAACACGCCTTCTACGGCTCTTGCTGGGTGATATCCTGGCCCCTGGCCACCCCCGTGCCACTGGCATTCTATTGCCAAGTGCCGAGGAAGAAGAGGAGGAATAAACTTTATTGATACGAAATGGGAGTGGCAATGGAGGAGCCAGGCTGGACAAGTAGTTTTCATTTTGGACAGGCTGCGCCATCTAACGGCGCGCCCGCGAAATCTCCTCCTTTGCGTGGTCTCCGAGAGAGCAGCACGTGTACTACCCATCGCGGTGGTTTAACAGCTATGGTGCGCCGCAAAGCTCAGGAAGGCGGGTTCAATTCCTGGCAGCGGTAGCCACATTTTGAAGGGAGAGAAATGCAAAAATATTCTTGGTGCTTAGATTTAGGCGCACGTCAAAGAAATCTAGACAGCACACAAAGGCACAATACAGAGAGGTTAATCAGGACAGTGTCAAGTTGGCTAACGAGAAAATGGGTAATAAGAATAAAAATATGACAGATGGAGAGAGGGAAAGAAAAACATGCGGCGAAATCGCATAGATGGAACACAAAGCCGGGCGGGAGCTGCTATATAGAGTTAAAGTCTTCAAGGAATGATGAATGCTTGCAGTCGTTGCAGTCGCATCCTCGTCTGTTCACAGAGAGAGAAACAAAGATGAAAGAAGTGACAACAGAAAAGCAGGGAGGTCAACCAGCCTGAGCGGGCATTGGCTGCCCTGAGGAATCAGTTTGTAATTATCAGATGTATAGAAGTTCACAGTATACAGGGACACGTGTTCAAGGAAGCACTCACAGTTCAGATCGTCAAAAGCGCGGAAAGATGTGTTCATTGCCTATTTCCTAACTTTGCACTCCCACTCCCCTTCCACGATCGCGTATTTTGAATTCCGCCGTTGTTATTGGCCGCGAGATCGAGCAGAGTCGCCCCTGGCGGCCACTGGCTGAAGTGCGCCTAGTGTGGATTAGAGTCACTGGAAATTTTCAGAGTACCGCAAAGGTAGGCTGCACGCGGGCAACATTGAGCGGCGGCGGCCATTTCCCTTCCGGACCGTCCGGCGGGTTGGTAGCGTGTGTTGAGAAGTGACCGATCTTTTCGCCTCGATGCCGTGTTACGCTCGGCGTAACTGCAATATGTGTGTGTTTGTCTCTTCGAAAGGATATCAGAAGTGATTTCGAGTCATCGACAGTCATGAATCGACTGCGCGGTAAGCGGTGTAGCTAATGAAACGTGCGGCGAATGTTTGCTTGCTTGCTTGCTTGATCCTCTTCTACTGGCTCTTACCCACAAAGGGGGATTGGCCATGAAACCGGCGGTAAACATTACATGGAAATTTAGAATTTAGACAAAAGTAATTGAATTAATCGGACTACAAGCGAGAATTGAAAATAAAATAAGAATCTTTGGGCTATGTGCCAATAGAATGAGGAAAGAACCTTAATATCGAAAATAATCAATTAGAGAAAAGAATTATAAAATACCAAATTGCAATAGGAAATAACTTAAAGGAGTCCTGACACAAAAATTTTCGGCCTGCGTTTTTTTGTTGCAGTGTGTTGCTGGGGGCCTGTTAGTCATAACGCGGCACATCGTTTGCTGCAGCGCGCGACAAATAATTAATTACAAGCTCACCATTACAGACACAGCCTCAGTTTCGGTTTGACAGAGCTCCAAAAACGACAAGCCGCCGGGTGCAACTATCACCACCTAGCGAGTGAAACGCTCGGTCACGTGAGCACACAGAACAGTGACGCATTTCCGCGCGGTCTGTCGCCGCCGGGCTCATCGTCGTCTGATGGCGACGATTTTCTTGCGGCGGGGATGGAAGGAATTTTCGACGTGGCGAATCACTTCAGGTTTGACCCGCTGGTAGGAGCGATTCGTCGGGAAGCGCGTCAAAACAGAAATGGCGGCTACGACGTCATCATAACTTGTACCGGCTGCAACGGTTACGTAGGGGAAGTAGGGGGGTCACCTCGGGTCACCTCCGAGGGTGTCAATGCACCAGGTGCGGCCTAAAATGCTGGATCGCGCTCGCGAACTTCAAAATTCATATAAAATACCTTCCAAGCTTTATTCGCTGTCGATATTTTGCAGATGGTACACGCACGTACACGGGAATCGATCCAGCAGGCTATCTCGGCCGCGAAATTTCGTGTCAGTACCCCTTTAATAAGGAATTAACTCTTCTTGTGTCTCGAAGAAATTCGCAGACAGCTATGCAAACGAATGTTGTCATGTGCTCGCGAACTCTCTTCGTGGCTTCATCGGTCTCTTTTCGTTTCACGGCCGGGTGTGTTCTCAAGGTCCGGAGCTGTACACATGGTTGCATTAGCGTAATGACCGTGCGACATGCCATTTACTTCGAAGCTTGGTGAATGTTGACTGTTTGCGCTAGCTTTGCAGCCGGTGTTCAGGTTCACTTCATAGCGCATTCGAGAACATTATCGAACGAGAACATTCAGCATTGCGTCCTTCGACTGATCGCTGACGCATACCTTACTTGCGCACCATGCTTGCTGTTCAGCTGGGTGTTATCTGTAATAACAGTGGTGTGTGTACGGTAAGTGGAAGTTTTGCGTGAAGTATTTCTCTCGGTTCGGAACGCCAGCAGCCGAACGCATGGGTGAATCGGCGTGCGGTAGGTAAGGCGCATCTTATTTTGCGAATACGTTGTCATTTCCTAACAGATACGTAGAAAATAGGCCATCAAAAATGATTGACGTCACTACTCAGTTGTTTCATTTCCTATTTTTTTGTCTCCTTAATATTCCCAACGTTGCAGTGCATTTGCAAATATTTTGCTGCGTTCCGACAAAGTTTTTTTTTTTTTTTGGCGTTGCCAGCGCGTAAACGGCTGGGGTTCGGTTTCTGCACTGCTTTTAATTTCAACTTTTGTTTTCGTAATGCACTCTTGTTAAAACTTCCTCGGCGCAGTGCTTTATGTTATTTTGATCAGAAATAGCACATCCCGAAAATCTTTAACGCGCATGCTACTGCAACACAGTATGTATATAGATCTAGGGCTCGCATGAAATCGATTCCCTCAATGCGTGAAAGGATAAGCCTTTTTTTTTTTTTTTTTTTTGCTGTGACCATTTCTCACCTACTAAACAGTATTGTAAGAGTACGCTCGGCGCAATGCAGCATTAGGAACATTCTTTTTTGAAAAAAATAAAATACGCTTAATAACATTGCCTTATACCAAATTATCAACAGAGTTCCACGCTTCAGTTTTGCGCTGTGGCAAATGATCATGCGACAATCTTCGATTTCGCTCTCGTGCGTGACACGCTTATAACTCGAAATGCATGCACAATCTGTTCAACAGATCGAGATATAAACAGCCGAGCAAATAGAAAGGTATGTAGTATGTAGTTTTCAATATCGCTGAACATAGCGAACCGAAAAGGTGAAGTATCCTATTGCATGAGAGCTTTTCCAGCAAAGTTTGTGTAGTTCACTGCAGAAAGGAGTGTTCTTCGAGGGGGGCGAATTCATTCCGCGGCCAACTATGCAGCCACGTACAACGATGCTCTTTGACGTTAATATTTCCCACACGAAATGCAAAAATATACGAAATTCCCGGAGTCGCTCACCAGCAACGTTCGGTTACTGGTGAGCTACTCTCTGGCATCTGCATGACGCGTTTAAAAAAGCGACGAAGTACTTCTAGGGACCGTGGTACTGCTAAATATCCGGCCGCGCTCTGCATTCAACGCGCCTGCACCCAAAGCGCTTGGAAGGGATATGGCGGCGAGAGGTCACGTGATGCGAGTAAGCCAATCGCGTCGGCGGCGGCGCGCGGAAAACAGATGCGATACTCTGAAAATTTTCTAGTGACTCTAGTGTGGATTGCTCTCTGCGTCGTCTGCTAGCCACGCCGTGTTTGCATGTGCGCGTACGTCCTGCACGTTCTCAAAGGGCGGTTAGTTCTGTGATGTTAGCGCGATTTGAACTGCTCGTACGTATACCTAACATGGTGTACAGAAGCAAATGGGTTTGCTCGGCGCATGCGCATTGTAATCAGATCAGTGAGTGTGAATTTCGAGAGGGCTGTGTATTGGTGTCGTACCCTTCGTTCGCCAGAATCATTTCAGTGTTGGTGCCGCTTTCTGGCTCAAGCACATCGTAAAGTGCTCTTGGCATAGTCCCAAACATGAGGAGCATTAAACTGTGTGTGAATGCAGCGTTTTAGCGACTCGATGGTAAACAAAAAAAAAAAAATGCCCCCACCTCCCAGAAGGGAATCGTGAGGAAATTCGAATGCATTTCTTGCGCCGAGAGTACACGGCGTAGTAATTTTAATGGCGTAAATTAATGACGAGACGAGTATTTGTACCGTAACCATTTATTTACACATTCATCAGCACCTGTTTGTGTTGTCATTGTACCTAACGGCCATAATCTCAGCCTTGTGGTCGCCGTTGGCGTTTCACAGCGGCGTCTCGAGCACACATTTCCGGATGTTCTTGAGAGGCGCCCAGCCAGCGAACGGTCGAGAATGAGGCGCGAGCGGACGGGAGAGTGGGGCGCAGGGAGGAGAGAGAGCGAACGGCGAGAGAGGAGCGGCGAAGCACTGCACCTACCCTCTCCTACACTCTCTTGCACCACATTCTCCGGTTGCTAGGGGCGCGCGCCTGCAGCTGTTGATATGAGAGAGGGAGTGAGAGCGGAGAGATAACACCTGCCGGCGCGCGGACAACGCCGGATGTCTTACATAGCCCGACTAAGAAATGCATTCGCATTTAAAACGAGGCTCATGCACTTTCGCGTTGTTGTTAGGTGTATAATTGCGGCACTGTAGTTCATGATGAGCTTTAGTTGCACTTAAGATGTCCTTCTATTTTACGGTCGTGCTCCCGCTACAGCGAAATATTTCTATCGAGTGAAATCTGAGACTTCGGTACTCAAACTGTCCCTAAAAAAACAGACATGACACGGCAGTGATAAAACGGAGTTGCCGCGCGCAATTTTAACTTGGAGCGAAATTTATGCAGAACCAGCCGTGTGCTTAGCCCGACGGCGTGCCTTACATTTATGTCGTATAATTTCACGCAAAACCTCATCCTTTTTTTTTCACATTATGTTGAGCGTTTGTGTGGAGTTGTTATAAATTGATGGAAGGCAGCGGACATTATTACTTTGAAAAAAAAAAAAAGACACCTATTCTATAAAACAACCGGACCTTTGTTGCATCACTGTCGTGCACGTAATCAATCGATGAAAGCTCTGTGCTCAACTCTTACCTGCGTATGCGTATTCGCGTGAACAATGCTATTGAACTAATTGCACAGGAATATGGGCTGGTGTACAAATGAACAAGAATTAAACACTTAAGTAGTTCAGTCGTGCTACAGCAGTACGTAGCACACAGAACACAAGCTAAACACGTACAGAGAAAACAATAAAAAACGTTATATAGTGCGTAAGCGCAGACTGCCATCCAGGGCGATCATCCCTTTCATCGGCAGATTGCGCTTCTCTCACTAGTAATAGGAACGTTGGATGATCTTCGTGCATCGATTCAACAATGAGGATTGTATATATTACCAGTAAGCAGCAATCAACGCATTTTATTCGCCGACAATCGGCTGAAACTGCTCACAACGAAGCGCCGCTGTGTGCATTTGTATACGCGCCTCCGACCGCCTCTCCACACTAACGCGGCGACGCTGCTGCCACCTATAGGTCGATCTCGCGGCCAATCTCATGCAACAGCGAAAGGAGAGGGACATGAGGAGAGGAGGCGGGCGCAATCGCCACGCTAGGCGGAGCGTTTCGTTGGCGAGAGCAGCCCATGGCGGATCGGAGTTGTGCGCAGTGTGGTGATGCCAGCCAAAGACTGACCCCGCCGAACGGTGGTTCCGTAGCGCCGTCCTAGGTATACGCAGTCGGACAGTGATGCACTTCCTTCCGAGCAATAGCCTACGTCACCGTGTGGGCGAAATGGTTCCCGTTGCAAAAAGCCACTCAAGGTTCCAGAGTGAACGGTCGCCTCCTCTCCCGCTCCTTTCGTTCTCACATTTGGTAGCGTCGTGGAATTCAAAATACGCCCCCATCGATCACACAGATACGCGCACACTTCTCATCGATCTTCTTTTTGGTGTGATGTTAACAAGCCCTTAGTACCTTAACATTGAGGATGGTGGTTATGATGATTGCTATAGCGCGAACTGAGGACTAGGATACGGAGACAAACGAGGACGAGCGCTATAGCGATCATCATGACATACCAACTAGCCCAAGCCGCCACCCTATTAACCCATATATGCCCAGTGTCCTACATATAGGACGCTGGGCATATATGGTTAAGGATGGGATGAGGTGTTCTGTGCCCCTAACTTCCATCATCATCTTCTCTTTCAATGACATCATCGTACTCACCCTCCTTTCCTTTCTTTCCCTACGCTATCGGAACGTACGGATTTCTCCTGAATAACACACTCGGCAGCTGCTAGTCACGAGACGAAAGGATAGAGTCAGCGATGTGCGGCAGATATACAGACAGCCTCTTGTACACCTCATTCTATCTCTTCCTTATTTGCTGACGCCGTTTCTGTGACATACAAGGGGACAGAAAATGAAAATCACTCACCGGTTCACACCTGCCGACGCAGTACTTCACATTGCACTGGAAGATGACGCCGTAGGATTCAGTGAACCTGAATGCCTCGTAGGAGCTCTGCAGGCTGCTGTCGATTTGGATGAAGCCGGGGAATATTGTAGGATCCACAGGGCAGCTGTTTGGAGGAATGCGAAGAGTATGTAATGTATTGCCGACGTTCGTGCTAAAGTGAATAGCAACCAAAGTAATAGTAATGTGATAAATATTAGTAAAGTAGTGAAATTAAAGCAATAATAAAAGTAAAGCTACAACAACTTAAGTAATGCTAATAGTTTGTGCTAAAGTAGTAGTAAATAAAAAAGTTGTCGTACCCTCTTTCGTCAATGATCTCAAACGTGCTCCTCGCATCTTTAGCCATGGCGATGCAACTCCGTGCGAAGATGCCATAGGGAGCTGTAAAATGAGTTAAATAAATTATCGTTATTTTTGCGCTAGCGTCTTCTTTTTTCTTTATCGTGTTCATCGCTTTCACGTGGCAGGATATATTACAACGGGCGTTGTTACTGATATGCTACCAGTACTCACACCCTGAGCTTTGTCCTGAACAAAGAACTTTCTTTTTTACAGATCTCATTTCGCCTTCACTATAATAAAATGTAAAAACGCAGTAAACCTGTACACCAGATAACTGACGTATTAGCTTATATATATATATATATATATATATATATATATATATATATATATATATATATATATATATATATATATATATATATGTGTGTGTGTGTGTGTGTGTGTGTGTGTGTGTGTGTGTGTGTGTGTGTGTGGTGTGTGTGTGTGTGTGTGTGTGTGTGTGTGTGTGTGGTGTGTGTGTGTGTGTGTGTGTGTGTGTGTGTGTGTGTGTGTGGTGTGTGTGTGTGTGTGTGTGTGTGTGTGTGTGTGCGCGTGCGTGCGTGCGTGTGCGCGTGACTGGTGTTCCAGACGCCATATGTTTGATAGACATTATCTTATGTGTATATATGCGTCTGTTTTGGAACCAATAAAGCCAGTTAGTAGTCAGCGCTCGTGCTTCAGTTCTTCCTCTCTTACCTGTCTTTCAGCACTTCAGTGCTTCGCGCAGCTCATTTTCCACCATGAACTTAAGCCTACTCGCCCCCATCAGTATTCTTGTTCAGCCGAACTCTTGAGCAGCAAGAACCTTATCAACTCTGCATATAAGTTCAAATATTACGGCTGCTGTACACCCTTAGGCGAGTATTTGGCACGTTTCTGACAAGTCTTTGAAAGCCGGAATAACAGACAGCTTCTTCTGTTACTTATAAATGGGCTGAAGCAGGAGGTACATTGGCTACTCCATGTAGCATTGACTCCCTATTCCCCTGTCTTGTGGCGAAAAAAAAAAATATCACAGATGTATATCAATCCGAGCGGGTAAATTCGTGCACGATGGACCGCGAAGTTCCACAAGGAAGTTTTGACACCTATCGGTAATCGTAAGCTTTTGGTTTGCCACTGCTTAAAATCTCTCAAAGATTTTGCAAACGTTTTAATTACGTTCAGTGTAATTCTTCGGTGTACGCAAGAATTTTCACATTCTTCGCTATATCCGAGCTTCCTAATAGCAACGCGAGTTTTTATTTTCCTTTAGACGCCTGAAACAACAAAAACAGTAAGGCATGAGCGCATTGATATGAACGGATACTAACAGGTTGAGTTAATACTACGCCTGCACAAGACTTTTTTACCTAAACGTACTTTGTCATACAGGGGGCCTGCGGCCCCAGCCGCACGCACTCTCGATCGAGCAGATTACGAGGCAAGCATCAGGGCGATGTTTAATTACAGATGGCCCTTACGAAAAATACTTTCTGTGAGAACGGGCCCTGTATCAGGTCAATTAACGAAAATTTCGAGCCAAGGCTGCTGCCACTCGTCTGGTTCTGGGAGTCGACAGCGTCTGCACTATAGCGTTGCGCTAACGTAAACGAACTTCAACCCAGGCCACTGATTTCACAAGTGCTTTATATGGTATAGGAGATGTAAAGTGCTGCCGCGTACACTCACTGGTCTCGGGTATTTCGATCCTGAAGGTGAGCCGATCGCCGATCCTGACCGTGGACGCCTCCCTACCGTCGACGCCGAAGATGACGATCTTGGGGAGTGGCGCCTCCGGCGAGGCCGTTATTTGAGTGGTGTCGGGGTCTCTGAAATCGAGATCACTGCTCCAGTTACCGCCTGATGTCTGCCGAGGGAAATGCGACACAATGGGCAGAAAGGAGTACGAGCGCGCGCTCGGTCGCTTACCTCACGGGCATCATGCCGAAGGATATGTTCTTGGAGGACGTCTCGTACGTGCAGCGCACGTTGTACACCTTGTCCGCTTTGGTGAGCACAACGTTGTGGTGCTGAAGCACGACCGTGTTCGTGTACACGCCTCCCTGGGAGAATGGGTAAAAAATAAAAGAAAAAGCAAATTTTGTCAAGTGACCGACCGGTTGTTAATGACGGGTAGTGAAGTCTGCAACAGTAGCAGGGTTCATCAAAGTTGCACGTTGGGCCTGCTGGTAAAGCATAGCGTAGGATGAGAGTGTAACGCTCCTAACATAGGACAAGAGAGAATACAGAACGCATGCACACTTGTCGCTCAGTTGTTGAAAGTTAGCGCCAAATGTGTGGATTTTGCGTTCTCTCGTGTCCAATATGTTAGGTGCGCTATATACGCCCTAATCCTACAGTAATAGGGTTCATGGATGACTTCTACAGCAAAATGTTATAACTGTAATAAGTGTTAATGAGAATTAAGCCGTGTGATCTGGTGAGCACTGCAAAAAGAATGATTGTTATAGAGAGGACGGCAAACTATATGTCGTTGGTCTCATTCAGTCGCGGTTAACCACTTTTTTAACACCCTTGGTTCTTGTTACGTGACACACCCTGTATATAAATCGCCCCGCAATGCACGGAGGTCAAGACGCATGCCTAGAGCTCGTGAAGCGCGTTCTCAGATTCTGCTTGTGACATTAACATTAGTGATGACACATGAGACAAAACGGGGTGGATGGGAACATGCACGGCTATATATAGGGTGTTTCAAGAAATGTGTCCAACCTTCTGAAAAAATCAGGAAAATGCGATATTTGCTCGGGGCTTTCAGAATTGCTTTTTCTGTAGCAGCAGGAATCTTAAGGTAGTTAGGGACATCATTTAGGACAGTAATTAAGAAAGTTACATTAATTAACTTTTTGAATTAGTGGAGTTAGGTGATTGTGTCAAATGGGAGAATTGAAGTTCTTCATGCGAGGAACCCATCAGAGCTTTGAGATTTCGAAAAAGCGTCCTCTAGTAATTGTTGTGGCGTAATGAAATTCAACGAAATGCAACGGCTTTCAACAGCGAAAGCCATCGAAATCGGTTGAATTTCATTACATCGTAATTATTACTAGAGGCCGCTTTTTCGAAATCTCAATGTTGGGATGGGTTTCTGGCACGAAGAACTTCAATTCCCCAATTTGACACAGTCACCTAACTCCACTAATTAAAAAGTTAATTAATTTAACTTTCTTAATTGCTGTCTCAAGTCATGTCTCTAACCATCTTAAGATGGCTAGCGCTACAGAAAAAGTCATTCACTCATTTTGGACGTCTCAGAAGAATATGGCAGTTGCGTTCTTCCATGTTTCTGTTTAGGTTTCGCCATTGAATTTGGTTGAATTTCATCACTAAGTAATTATTACTAGATGCCACTTTTACGAAATCTCAAAGTTGGGTTGGGTTTCTGGCATGAAGAACTTCAATTCTCCCATTTGACACAACCACCTAAATCCACTAATTAAAAAGTTAATTAATTTAGCTTTTTTAATTACAGTCCCAAATAATTTCATTAACCATCTTAAAATACCGGCCACTACAGAAAAACCAATTCTGAAGGCAGCAGTCAAATATCGCATCTTCCTGATTTTTTAAGAAGGTTGGACACATTTCTTCATCCCTTCCCCCCAGCGTAGGGTAGCAAACCGGACGCGCGTCTGGTTAACCTCCCTGCCTTTCCTTCATTTCCTTCCTCCTCCTCCTCCTCCTCCTCCCGTATATAGAGCTTCTGTGTCTCGTCGCACCCTGCTGTTCACCTATTGCTCCGAAAGCTCCTTTTTCCGTCCGAAACGCGTTCTAAACCAGTGTCCTGGCCCTAGTGCAGACGTCTTCATACTTCTAAGATCTATGATCAGAAAAGCAATGTGCTTTATTGTTTTCCTGCTCACCCACTGTATACTTACTATATTAGTAGCAACTCTATGGCTCGCAGAACAAACGAATTTCTGAAACGCCATTCAATAGTCGTATGAACCATAGGCGTGCGCAGGGTTCCCCATTTGGGGGGGGGCGAAGGTTCATCGCAGCGCCCCCCCCCCCCACCCTACTAAGTCCATGTATGGGGCAGATTTTGCTCCCCCCCCCTCTTAGGTGACTATAAGGGTCAATGTACGGGGCAGATTTTGCGCCCCCCTCTCAGATGATTAGGGGGGGCGGCCGCCCCCCCCCTGCCCCCCCTGTGCGCACGCCTATGGTATGAACAAAAAGCTACAGAAGACCTTGCTTCGCTCCGTAACACAAATTACAGCAGAAATTACATAATACCGCATATGACAGGCACCAGCAGTGCCTGTGCAGTCTGTATTTACTTATAGCTCCCTTCTGCTGTCCTTGTGTGCCAGTTTAACTGGCGCGGGTAAAATCTTCAGTAATGTTCTGTAACGGGCATTAAGCAAACAGATCTTCGCCATAGAACGTAAGTTGGCAATGCTGGTCAGGTAGTGGTCGGTCATTCGGTTTCGAAATATCATTGGCGTTATTCAAACTTGCTTCTCCTTCTAAATTACCTAAGCATGTAATTCTAAATAGTCTGGTTAAAATACGACAGCACCGTCCGTGGCAAACGCATCCGAGAATCACGTGCGCCAGTCCTGAGATTTAAGTCGTGTGCTGCTTCAGTATATGTCACGGAGACCAGCGCGCACGAGATACATAGTAGAAGGTCTGCAACTGCTCGCTGGCGAGTGCAGGTGGAACCCCGTCCGCTTTCCACGAGAAGGAGGAGGCATACGCACCATCGACTGTGTGTTGCAGTCTTGTCCCGTGAGAGAGAGATCGAGCCGAAAAGCTTGGCTGTTGCGGACGCTCGTGTTGCACGTCTCGCTGCGTCCCATGGCGTAGATGCGACCGTGGAAGGGACGGCTCGTCTTCACGTACACCACTATCTTGGCGTCCGTGCACTGAATGGACACTGCGAATGGGAGACAACGGCGGCTAAGTGTGCCGCGTGCTGCATTCAATACACACGGCTGAAAGATAGGAAACACACAAATGGTCAGTGGCCTACCAACTTGTTCGCAAGTGGGGGGGGGGGGGGGGGCAAGCTTTCCTCACTCCGTCCGCCGTGTGTAATATATATATATATATATATATATATATATATAATATATATATATATATATATATATATATTATATATATATATATATATATATATATATCTATATGTGTGTGTGCGCGTGTGCGCGTGTGTGTGTGTAGAGAGAGAGAGGGGGGAACGTCCATTTGCACTCAATTTGATGTGATTTTTCATATACAGAGATAGAACTTGGTTAGCAGTGTTTAATAACATTATAGCACAAGTACAGTCAGTTCTACATAGCATACACTGGGACAACCATACATATACGTGGGGTTATACATGTAATAGTACTGCAAGCAACACGTTTTATGCATTACCCACACAACTTTATCCCTGCATACAATTATGTCGATGGCGACCTCCCCAGTTTTATAGAATTGTATCATTCAATGAAATTTCCTTAACGTCTAGAAGCTGCTCACTAATAATTGCGTTTTTTAATGTAGGTAGCAGTGACTGCACCTTTCCTCTTCCGTAATGAGTACTGCACTTTCTTGCAGATATTCAGGTTCGCGTACCTTATATTTTGTCTTGTTTGCTCCTAATCGAAAGAGTGTTTCCAGCGCATTGTTATTAATATTACTATTATATTACTATTATTGTTAACTTGTCAACCACAAGTTCTTTTTAAGTAAGAATGTTGTTTTAGGAGAGTAGTACATTCTTTGTACTCATCGTATTTGTATTTGCAACTTTGCTTGGAGCGTGCAAACTTCATAGTAGAAAACAGCGCAACACAACGAAGACAAGAAAGAGCAAATAGGACCAGCGCTATTCAGCGCTGTTCCTGTTTGGTCTTTCTTGTCTTCATTGTATTGCGATGTTTTCTACTTTGCTTGGAAGGCACTCCGGCCCCTCCAAGTAATTACACCTATTCAAACGAAGTAAGCACAAACTTTTCTTGAAAAAATGTGGGTGATTATAACGTTAAACTACCCTGCATTGTTTCCTTCCGCATTGGTCGTTAGCTGTTTATGATTGGTCGAAATTTTGTGGGTCATGAACACACCACCTGCTCGTAACGCGATGCAACAAATGACCCCAAAATGATACATTGCGTAATGACCACTCACGCACCACTATATAAAAATAAAAGAACAAACTATCTTCAATAAGGCATATGTTTGGTCATTGGGTCTTCAACATTCGTCAAAAATTTTCAGTGTGCTTTAATATCGCGTGCTTGTTAAGCGACGTCACAAACCTGTGAAATCTCGCGGTGTTAAAATGACGTGTGCACACAAAACAGCGCATTACTATGCTGAACACTGCCTACGCATTTTTTGGAATAGCCAGACAGTGTCTCATTCTGAATGTAATTCAGGAAGGCTGCCCGCCGATCACATTGGTAGTGGCTACTTATAGCAGGTGGCGAGATGGATTCATATGAGCATAATAAATATTTTCAGTTGTAGTATAACGATGTTGAGCTGTTTGTGCGCGTGCAGTGGCACAAGAGATTTGATGAAGATCGCCGGACTCTCCAGTGTGCCTTGGATAGACTGGATGACCGTCCCTTTAATGAAGCAAAGATCTTAGGAGCCTGTTCGCGCAGCATATCAGCCCAGAAAGCCACACGAGCCCTACTGCGGTACTTGAAAAGAACCCTATTGAGCGACCGCCTGTGAAACTCGGCACTGTGTGTGTGATGTGACATGTGTCTATCCTTCTCTCTCTCTCTTTTACTCCCCTATTCCCCCTCCCCATGTGTAGGGTAGCAAACTGGACGCATTGTCTAGTTAACCTCCCTGCCTTTCCTACATTCCTTCTCTCTCTCTCTCTCTTTGTGCGCGTGCACAACTCTGTGAACTCATCCCCGATGAGAGAGGCGGAGGGAGGGAGAGAAATAAGCAGCGCCCCGAGTGTGTGCTTCTCTGCCGTCCGAGTTGTATTTTGTCCTCTGCAAATCAATTCGAGACGACTCAAGACCAATTAGCCCGGCTGTCTATCAGACTCCTTAGTCCAGAAACCCAGGTCGCGGGATCGAATTCCGGCGGCGGCGGCGGCGGCTTGAGGCCCGTGTGCTTACATTTAGGTACACGTTGAAGAACCCCAGGTGGTCGAAATTTCTGGAGCCTTCCACTACAACGTCTCTCACAATCATGTCGTGGTTTTGAAACGTTACACCCCAACAATTATTAGTCCAGAAAACCGTGGACCTTTACCATTTCCCTGGTCCGGTAGATCAAGTTGCGGAGCAAGCTTGAAAACTAGGCTTTTCAATATACTCGAGTCCACTGCCTTATTCCTCGCCTTGTTCCAAACCGCCGCGATCGCTACAAGTTAGAATATTATAAGCAAGGCCAACGTTATTAGATTAATCTAAAAACGTTGGGAAGGCGAAGGAAGTTAATCGGAAAATTCTTTAGCTCCCCCAGCACGGCCCAACTAAAAGGCTCAACAGTTCTGCACACTCATCGACTCATAGCAAATTGGATATAGAGCAGCGGTGATGCTAGTCCTTTCCAATTAAAGAAAATGAATTTCCTGAAACAGGAAGAGCGCTTGATTGGTCCATAAAACGATTACTGGTCCCTTCCCGTATTTGCGCCGTCGATTATGTAAATTTCAGGCCAGGCAGAGCACAATAAAATCATGACAAGAGTGCTGTAAAGTTAAGTGCCCCTACTCAGCGGTAGCCTTCTCTACAGTGCTGTAGCGCAAAGCGCGAAAGCATCGCATAGGCGGCATGCACTGCAGAGAACCTACAGTTCGTGGTTGTGGGACACGGGAGACAATCTCCACAGCAGAAGCGCAGGACAAATTTCATTATATAATTAAGTGATTGCCTTGTAGAAGCAAAACTTCGCGTCAGTTGATGATTCCCCAGCGTGCAGCCGACAGTGACGACTGTCGAAAGTGGGGGGAGGGGGGGACTCCACTTCCTAATTGATATCATTGGGGGGGGGGGGGGCGCTAGCACCCCCTAGCCCCCCCCCCCCCCCGGTAGATACGCCTATGTAAATGGTGTTTTTTCTTTAATTCCTGCTATGTTCGGAATAATACCTTCTTTAAATCTCAAGGTATGATGTCCTTTACGCCTTACATAGTCTGCACCTCTTTTTGGTCTTGTCTTCAAGAGCGCGATGGATTGGGCTAGTTGGTGGCTGTTCATGGTTAATTCTTGCGGTGGGTGCTACGAAATGAGGACGAAAAACAGGCAGTAGTTGGCGACGGATGGTGCGCAAGCCCACAACTGGTTTATTCGTATCTTGCGCCGTGTCACGTAAAGGTTAACAATCAAATGAGAGGAACCCGATCTACACTAATCTATTTCTGTTTTAACTGACTCACGAAGGCATCAGATAATGTTGTTTATTTTATTTTATTGCATGTGTACTTCTCGCCTTTCACCTTCTCTCCTACAATCTCACTATTAAAGGGGCTCTGCAACACTATTCCAAGTAGCCATGGAATGGCATCACTCAACGAACTTATTGCCTCCCGCATCGAAAGCCGCAAAAATTTTGAGCACGAGCGCAGTTACAAAGATTTGTCGCACGCAGTAATGCTTTCTCTCTTCTCTCGCCCCGACGAAAGCGCTGGAAGCTAAGCAGGGGGGGGGGGGCGGCACGGGAAGAAGGTACGTCACGCGCGCCTCCTGACCTTGAGCACACTTTCTTTTTTTTTTTTCTTCGAAAGCGTGGCGTATTTCAGTGCGATCGTGCGCGTGCGCACGACGAGTGGCGGTTTCTCGCGGCGGCCGCAGTAACTACCGAGCACGTCATGTTCTAATCAGCCAATGGCGTGGAAACTGCCTGTGACGCCGTAAGCATCATTTTTCGCCAAGAGAAAAGGGAGCACTTTTTAGCTGACTTTGCGAATTTATTGTAAATCTCAGGCCGCGTGCTGCTCTATAATGTTTGGCTCGCGTGTTATCGGGAGCCTCGAGTACCGATCGGCAGCGTTTTCTGACCATGCTGAAAAAGTGTTGCAGGCTACGTCGCTTTAAGCTTTATATGAAACTTCGTGAGATACGAATAAGCAGTTGTGAATTTATGCACCGTCCGTCGTCAACGTGTCCCTGTTTTTCATCCTCCTTTCGTAGTACCCATCGCAAGAGATCAATGAAAAGCTATTGCAGTAATATGAGGTCATTAGCGCGAGTGATTGGCGACTGTCGCACGGTACGCTCTCGGGTTCGCACAGTGGTCCTTCCTCTACATTCTACGTCGTTCTCCCTTCCCCTCTGCTTACAGCAGCAAATTAAGTATGCGCCTAGTTCGCCTTTCTGCTAGCGCTTCTTTCTCCACCTCGCTCTCACGTCCTCTTCCTTCATAAATTTAACTCGCGTTGTGTTACTAGCTTGAGGTACACCTACGCAAGTTGATGGACGTGCAATTAGTACATCAGAAATCGGACAGCCTCTTCTTGCTAAAGTCAAACTACCTATAAAGAACGCGTAAAGTGAGTGAGCACAAAGGATTATCCATAACGCTGTATAGGCTATAAAAACTGAAAAACTTCAACTTTATATAACAGGTCGCCGAGAAAAGCAGAGTGTAGCTACTGTCGTGTTCAACAGCACACGATATACGAAGGTATAGTTCCCACCGGCGGTGGACTGCCTTTTCTACTATACTCGATTACAACCTAGCTCCGCCCACAGTACCGCGGCGTCGTTCTAGATCGTTCCCGCTCGAATCGTGAACACTTTTTTTTTTCGGCTAATGCTACGCATATTAAGAGTTAAATGTTCACCGCTGTTACCTAAAATATTACCTTTGGCTGAGCTGCGATGTCAGAATCGCTGGCGAAATTTACCACGACGTTCAAGTTTCCGACCTAAAACTGCGGGCACCAATGTGTGTCTGTATGTGAAAGTAAACTATACGAAACACTTGAGAAGCGCTTACGTCACGAAAATGAGTCAGCGGTATTGGATGGAGCATTCATGCAAATTATCTGTGGGAGGAACAGAAATGGCTGTGGGCGGAGCTGACATCTTTTCTTAAGTTGTAACCAACTATAGTTTTTAATCCTTGGTGAATAATATTATAAGGCTACACTCCGGTTCAAGTTTAGAATGTAGCAGCATTCCGGCATTAAAGGCGGACGCACACAAGCCTGCACCAATGAGCGCACGCTCAAGATGACGTCATTAGCCGCATGGTCGGGGAACATCGCCGAGTACGCGAGCGGGACTATTTCATTAGTCACGAAGGCAAATCGGCCGCCACGCCTCGGTCATATGGGCGGGGCATCTCCTGCCTTCTTATCCTGCGACGATAAATATTGAACCGAAGAAACGAAAACGCGCGGGAACAAAAACATAGAAGACGATGTTCACTGTTACATACCAGAAGGCCACAGGTATGCCACTAGTGAATAAAATTACCCACATCAATACTTTTCCATCTTATCAATGTCATTCGTGCGGATACCTTATCGGATGCCTTCGCATGCATATACCTATTACAGATTTTGGCAGACATTTTCGATTGCATTAAGAGTGGAGCAGGCAGAAAAAGGTACACAAACAGCAATAGCTGCCTTGAAACTTTCAGATGCACGCTTGCATGTTAAAAGAAATAATATCAGCAGGGGTGCTATGCAGAATGGCCCGAGCTTCTCGGGCACACGAGTTTGCTCCGAGCTCGCATTACGGCGGTCATAACAGGAAGACAGTGCGGAGCACGCGATAGCAGCGTTGATAGAAACGGCTACAAGAACGAGGATGGCGTCACAAACGCATGTGCGGCATTTGCGGCGGTTATCAAAGGAACACCGCGTGCGAACGCGTCAGCGCCGCCCCTCAGTCAACATTTTGACAGTGCAGCGACGTCAGCGTGATTGTCGCGCTATCTTTTTGCCAACTGATCATCGCGCCTCCCACGGGCGTGTTCGTGGGCGTTTGTCCTCTTTCGGAAAATTCTTTCATTCCACCTGCAGCATGGAAATTTCCACACTCGAAGGCAACAATGGTGCATACGCAACACTCTGGTGCAGCTCGTTTCGCTTTTCTGGAATATTACACATAAAAAAATGGACAGGTTACTGCTATACTTACATTACATGTCTGAATATTTTTCTGTAGCGAATCGGTAGAAACAATGCCTCCACAAACAAGTAAATAGTAAACAAGTAAATAGTTCTCGCCAAAAATCCCACCAGGGGCGCTTGCTTCATAGCTGTGAGTGGTACGTCTTGAGAGCGGTGAAAGTGAATGCGAGACATCGTAGCCACGTGATGATATAACCTTTAGTTCTTCGTGCGTGTGTGCATAGTCTGCGCGGTTAGGCTCATAGATGAATCGTGCTGCTCGCTGGTGTTGCGTCGTGAGCACTGTTCCTCGGCAAGAGGAAACGCGGTGGGCGGACCCGCTCTTCGCCGTGGGCGTGTCGATTGATTGATTGACGCGCGAAATTGACTGACGCGCGAACTCGGGCACAAACTCCTTGATTCTGAAAAGGCCCCAGTTCAACTCGTAACTGTCATAGTGCCGGTGTGCTTGTCAAGTGTTTTATGCGGTGGACGCTACTCAGCAGCTTCTTTGCATGTAAAATAATTTGGTCAGCTTGCACTACTTGTGCAAGGCTGGGGCCAT
The DNA here is from genome assembly GCF_013339695.2 of Rhipicephalus sanguineus. NCBI lineage: Eukaryota > Metazoa > Arthropoda > Arachnida > Ixodida > Ixodidae > Rhipicephalus > Rhipicephalus sanguineus. The sequence continues at coordinate 139,268,567 of NC_051176.1, forward strand.
CGGAGGAGCTTGTGATCACCTAGTTCCTACGAGCTTTTTACGTGGCTCGTCTACTCAGTATGCTTGGCCTGCTTCGGAGTAATGACCGTGTCAGTTCGGTTTCAATATTGGTGGTATTGATTAGGAAGGTCTTGACTAACAAGATATTGAATGTCATTTCTTAAATGTTAATGTTTTAATTACCACGGCATTAATTACCACGATCCTAATTTGCACGATCCTAATTAACACGACTTCAGTGTGTAAGGTCTTGATTATCTTGGTTTAAGCTCCTAATTAGCGCAGTGTTAATTAGCTCTAATTGCTGATGCTTCAATTACAGCGGCGTTAATTACTCAGGTTTAATTCGCAAGGTCCTGAATAGTACAGAGGTCATTAGCATAATTCTAATTAGCACGACCCTAATTAACACGATCTCGGTGAGTAAGGTCATGATTATCTTGATTTTAAATACATGCTTCTAATTAGCGTCGTGTTAGTTAGCATGTTCTTAATTACCTTGTTCCTAGCTTTACACGACTTCATTAGCATGGTCTTAGTAAGACGTGGCTTAGTTTGCTCGGCTTTCGCATGATTTGGCCTAATCAGCTTCGTCATAGCACGTCCTGACTTAGCTAGGTGTGCCGCCCAGCCAATTAGCTAATCAGCCGGGCGCACGTGCTCTGGGAGCGAGCAGACGATGAAGAAGAGAATGACGAGGGCGCGCGCCGGCCGAGCAACGCGCTAGAATGTACAGGCCGACCATGGTGATTATACACATGGCCTCGGCGATTAGCTCTAGCCGCCGTGTTATAAGGCACTCGGTCGGAACTAATCTCAGAGGGCACGGTGCTGATTATCCTAAAGGATACTTAGTGCAGACATTAAACGCTTGAAAATGAATTCAAACGGCCCGCGCACACATAAAAAATATAGTTAGTAGAGCTTTCTGCCACTTTTCTTGCATGGATGCACTTCTGCACTCAGTGCAACGACAAACAAATGAAAGAAGTTTGACGACACCACCCAACCTTCTCGACCGCCCTTGACGTGACGCCGCGTTCCATCGCAACCAATGGAACGGAGCGCGCGCTGAGGGATGGATTTCACCTTCTCGTACTATTAGCTCGTTCAAAAGGGGGTGTCGCCAGAGCTCGGAAAGATACGGAGTTTCGCCAATCTCGGACCATCCTGCATAGCACCCCAGGCCAACGATTCCTCTGACTCTGAACTCAAATAATGCGGCGGCATCAGGCTGCAAGGGCGGACACAGCCATCTCCCTGATGATTTATTTATTTATTTATTTATTATTTATTTATTTATTTATTTATTTATTTATTTATTTATTTTTGCGGTGGATACGTCGATTCTCTTCTACAATGTATTGCGTGTTTTCCCTAGAAATGCACGCAACGATGACGTCCGTCAACATAACATACTGACTGACACAGCAAACCCAGTATCGAGCTTTTAATTGTTTTTACAGTAAAATAGCGGCTTCTTCACGAGCGGGAGGCAACTAAAGAATATCAGTTGCAGTAAGCACTTGTAATGGCGGGTGAAGTAGGCGCATAGTTGTCCCTCCAAGGTCTTCATGTATATAGTTTTTTTTTTTTTCATGTATATAGGCCACCCGTCCAATATACGACTACGATTTCGTTTGGGCTTGTTTAAGATAGAAAGGAAAGCACAGTCGAATGAATGGCCCGTGCTGTCAGAGTAGAGCCGCGTAATCGCCCTGAATTAGCAGGTTGCGGTTTAAAGGCCTGTCCGGGCCGTCGGCGGTCTGAGGTATGCAGCGTGAGAGCGAGTGCTAGATTACGTGCCTGACTTCAGCGCGTAAATTACGCAGCTTGGAAAAAAAAACGAGAGAGTAAGAAAGCAAAGAAACAGAGGTCCACCAGACGCACTCTCAGTTTGTCGCCACATATAGGGAAGGGGAACGTGGTCAACTCAGAAACGAAGGAGAGAACAACACCTGTAGGTAAACTACCAATCTAATATTTCTTCCTTTCTTACCTTTTTGACTGGTTGAGAACCTTAATGGAGTATCCACTGCCCTTACTTGAAGAAGAGGTTCTTGTTCATAACCCAGTAGCCTATATTTCTAAGTTAAAAAGAAAAGAGGTGGCGGGGCTGCCATTCAACTGAAGGTGGAATGACCCAGAGCGCTCCTTCAAATTAAAGGGACACTAAAGAGCAAAACGATTTTTCTCGCATTAGTAAAGTAGTCTTCCACGATACCAAAAACGCCACGCTTTCTGCGCGAAGACGCTTAATAAGCGAGAAAACGCGCAAAAATAAAATACAGGTGGCGACGCCACCTTGGAATTCCCGCACCATTTGCCGTGACGTCACATATTTTTGACGGCGCCTGCTTGGGCCTGCGTAGTTCCTAATCGGTTAAATCGAAGTACATTGTCCTCTGAGGGGGCCAGAGACGTGACATAACGAGTTTGTAGAAATTTCGTCGAGCCAGTGGCGCCAAAATACGTTAAATGATCTTTGAAGTCTTTTACGTCACGAATTACAAAGTTCGGCGCGAAATTTAAAAATGAAACTTTGAACTTGGTTTTCTCCTCTAATAATAAACCTATGGTGGTGAAATAAACTACACAAGAGTTCTCCGAGCACACTTTATCAATCTAAACCAATTCATTGTTTCTCTTTAGTGTCCCTTTAACCATTATTACGATACAGCACACTCGTTTCATCATACAGCACATTAAACTGTGGCTGCTGCCAGTTCAACATTTATATGTATACTCGTTTTGTCAAATACATACAATTTACACCATCTTAACCTTCGCGCTCTTATGTTCAAAGCGTACAGGCCAGGCCCACAGGAGTTGCTTTGGCTCGGAGTGACACCTGCGACAACCGTTATTGCTAGATGCCGTCAAATTACGATGTATGTTATATATTACCACGTGCTGGGAGTCTGAAGAGAGAATTGGCCGTTTTTTTCTGGACTCTCGAATTATACGTGCGCGGGTGTGCGTATACAAGTGTCAGATTTACTTCAGACGTAATGCCGTTCCACCAGTCGCCGCTGAGCCTGTCATTTCCAGAAAGGTGAGCGATGCTAGCCGCGAAGGTTGATCTTCGATCCAGTACAACGCTCACACAGCTGTAGGGAACGCCTCTTGCGCCACAGCCTACGGACCTCTACTACTCTGTCCGTGTGTGATGTGCTACGTTGTGCTGTGCCTACATCGACTCCCCCCATCCTTGCATTTTTTTCGTCCTCCACAAAGGCGCGGGCGTTGCATCCAAACTCGTATCGTACCTCAAATAGCGGGAAGAACCGTCTGCCACTGTTACTGATTTATACAAAACGCTGGGTCATTTTACCTAAGAGTAAGCTTCACTGCACACATAGTTACCTTGCAGAGAAGTCAACGAAATGTTCCTTTATCACCTATTCGCATAAAAACAAGGACTTGAGATTTACTTTTCGTTTTTCTTTTCGTATTTCTTTGTCTTTTGCCCTTGTTTTCGCGATGAAGCGCCGCGGTTACGTAGAAAGCCACAACTTTACCCTCCTTCCGCAAAAGACACTTAGTTTAAAGTGTTAGTAGAAAATATAACTATGAACAAGAACACGTAATATTTGCAATCGACTGTTATGATCCTTGTTTGTTTGCGTATGTCCCGTCAGCGTAACTACAAACATGGGCAAATAGAAAAGGACTACGACAGAACGGTATGCTGGGCGAGTTGGTAATACGTACTTCGATCTAGACCGCGATAATACACGGGACGACGCTACTAAGAGTGTCGATCCACTTATGCGTCACGACATTCTTTTGTAAAGTCCTGCGAAATTTCACTCTGTTGATCCAACAAAGTGAGTAGGATGCCTTCGCCTTGTTGGCTGCCACGGCCTTCCTCAAAAGTAGCAAACCTTTCTTCCGGGACACTCGAAAAAACACTACTGTTGACTCTACTGCAATACCTATGCAACGTTCGACTCAGATAAAAAAAAAAAGTACTCTGGCTAGATTCGTTGCGGTCATAGTTCGAATCCAGCCATGCGGGGTATCAGCTATGGTAAGACCTTGAGGTAGCGGGTTCGTAACTTCACCTCTCTCGCCTCTAAGAAGCCTTGAAGCAATCGCGCTGAAAAATAAACACATTGAAAAGGAGTATAGCGGCAGGCACAAAAGAAGCTATGTACTCGAATGTTGGCAGTGAGCAGGCGGAAGAGTAGCACCCAGCGTGGAAGCGAACAATGGACGTTAGGGTCGGCGGGTTTCACCTTTCTCCGGCGGGGGGCGCCCATACAACTCACGCCTTGAGGATGGCGAGCAGCGTCTCGGATGCGCGGCGGTTTCCTGGACCTTCTCTGGAAGCGGCCGCGCCGCGCCACTGCCCTCCAATGCGATGTCGGTCAAGCGCGTAAACGTCTGGCCTTTGTCGAGTGCTTCCGTATGCAGCCGCTCTCGTTCCAAGCACCGTGATGGATGGTCAGCCGGCACTCGCAGCGGTTTGCTACGCAACCGGCCACCCCGCTACGCTGGTGCACACACACACGCACATAGTTGGGCGGCGCATTGTCCGCGGCGCCGGGCGCTGGACAACGACAAAGCAATCGAACGGTACTCTTTCTTTCGCCGACCGTGCACTCGGGGCCTCCGGCTGCTGCTGTTCCGGTCGGCGCGCTTTGCTGATCGCCGCACGTCCCCGGTGGCCCTGCTCGCGGTGCCATCATCTACACGCCACGTCCTCTAGAAAGGGTTCGGCGTGTATTCGCGGCCGCATTTCCCGCCAGATCTCGCAGCATGCCAGACGAGAGCTCTGACCGACGTGATTACGCATAATCAAGATGGAACACCCCCATTGCGGCGGCCCGACTGCCTGTATACTCATGTATGTGTCCCTGGGAGCAGCGGAGTTCTTGTTGAGCTATTATGTACGACGCGAAACAGTTGTACCGGGGCCGATTACCGTGTCCTCCGTCGAGTGTCCCGAGCAAGCCACATTTCCAACCGCTCAGCCGCAAGCATTCAATCGAAGCCTATTTCTATGTTTCAAAGTGCGGGGAAAGACATATTTAGCAGTTGCGGCGCATGTGTAAATCGCATAAGTTGACAAGTCACAATGAAATCTTTCCCGTTATAAACTGAGCCGACTGAAATGGATGTTGTATTACAATGACCTTGTCTCATGAGTATATCTTTTTTTTTTCTGTTTAGGCTTGAACATTCGCAAATATGCGTACAGTCGACAATGCAACGAAACGTCCTTCGATCGGTGAAAAAGTCCAGTTTTCTTCAGTTTTGATCAATAAACAAGTTGTAGCTTTGCAGTTATTGCGAATAACGAAAGTTTACACACTTTCGACAGGACGAAGAAAGAAACTTGCCCTTTGCGGCAACTTTCAGAAGATGATGTCGCCACTCCCGTCGTCAATCTCGTTCAAAACTTCATCAAATGAAATTGACAGCGCAGTGCAAATATGGTACATTCTAATGTTAATTGCCGGCATTAAATTAGCGAATGCTCACATTGCACACATCAAAATTTTGCATATATTTACTCGTTACAACATAAGCAATGTTTTTATTCACTTACAATACGCCGCCTATAATATACTGAGAAACGGATATCATCCTGTCCCGTCTCGAGTGCACGATGTGCCGGATTTTTAGACATCGCTGAATGAACGTTACATGAAATTTTGTTTTCTTTTCACTTCGTAAAAACTGCTACCTTAAATGTTTAATTTTGTCACATTCTCATCTAAATTCATCCTTTTTCTTTTCGTCGCGTCCACGGGACTCGTAGTAGCCCCAAAACAGCCATTTTATGTTTGTTTTCTTTCGACCTTAGGCTAGTGCTCGTTTTATTTTGACTTTGACCACGTCTAAAGCAAGAATAGCCAGAAAAAATTTGAAAAAAAAAATACTGGGGGACTACGCGCTATTTCCAGTATAAATTTTACAACGAATCTGTTTGCGGGTTCATCAATTTTTGTGTGTGTGTGTGTTTGTGCTTCAACTATTAAAAAAACAAAAGCCGATCCCGGAGATGGCGCCATACCGGGTCGAACCGCAGTGGAAGGAGGCTTCAAGCCCTTTGCCAATAATCATAGGCGTGCGCACAGGGGGTGGGGGGCAGGGGGGGGGGGCGCGAAATCTGATCCATACATTGACCCCCCTAGTCACCTAAGAGGAGGGGGGGCCGCAAAATCTGGCTCGTACATTGACATAGTAGGGGGGGGGGGGCGCTGCGATGAACCTTCGCCCCCCCCCCCCCCCCGATGGGGAACTCTGCGCACGCCTATAATAATAATAATAATAATAATAATAATAATAATAATAATAATAATAATAATAATAATAATAATAATAATAATAATGCTTCAGAACATGGCGCCTCCGGCAGGGGTGACGTCACTGCTTTTACGTATACCAAAGCAGCAGCTGCCGAACCGGGAATCCCATTTGTGTAACTCCAGTCACACCCAAGTGTGACATCGAGAAGTTTATGACCACGCACTTTCCCTGGGTTAACCGTGATGACACTACACCAGTGATCACTGTTGGAGGCTTCAATGTGGACATCTCAAAACCAGACAAGAAATGGTTCACTCAGTTGGTGCTAGAGGAGTTTAGTTTGTAGTGCCACACGAACCCGAGTCGCCCAACTGCTCTACAACAGTACAATATGTAGACTAAACTTTGGCCAAGATTCTGTCTAAGCTTGTAACCGAACCAATCAGTGTATATCGCAGTAATCGCAAAGCTAACGTCACCACTATTGTGAAATTATTGAAAATAAATGCCCGTTGACTAGACCTGCGCTAGAGCTTCACTGGTTATCCACCTTTACAGAGTGAAATGGCTCCAAAGCAACTTTTATTGAGCATCTGTCGCGCATCTGTCCTGGCTACTATGTTCAACTCCTCTCCCTACGGAAAAACTTGAAGTGACTGGATTCAACAGCATTATCTGAGTAAAAGATACTGCGACCACAGCTACATTCATTGCATCCACGTGGAAGGAAAACCGCTTGCTGCGTACGAGCTGTATTGCAGGGGATTTTCTGGCTGAGAGATAACATGAAGGCGAAGGCGGTGGTATCCTTCAAATGTCCGCGCCACTTGCTTGGCGCTATTACGTTTCATTGGATAAAATGGCAACCAATTTCCCGCAATACTATAAAATAAGATTACAAACGCGCTGGCTTTCATAAAATAAGATTCGATATTGTCTCATCTTGAGTCCTTTCAATTTACCGCAGATTATCGGCGCGAATTCATTCTTTCCTATAGAGGCAATTGTACACTCGGAGGCATCAAAGATACCGCAATTTCAATTTTTCAGCAAATTTAACACTTCTCGCTAACAAACACTAGGATATGTCTTAATAGCTGGCAACATTGAGGGGTAGAAATGCGACCAGCGCGAAAGCAGGACACAGAGGAAACCCATGGCACCGGCGTTGCGTCTCGGTTCCGTGTTGGCTTTCTTTGAATCAGAATGTTATCGTACCAACAAGCCCGGCTAACAACAGTTTTGAACGTCGAGGGAGAAAATTCCGGAGCTTGGCGGAGGATTACTGTAATATTGCTACAGGGCTGCTTAATAAGCGGGAAATACTGTCTTTTATAATATTGTACTGAAAGATTTCAAGCTTTCCCACATAGGAGCTGGAGTGTCTCGCATCGTTGAAGGGGTGCTCCACTATATCCCCACACATAATGCCGCTGCAGATAAATTTAACGAATCGTAAGCCGTGACTGCATATAACGACATGTCACACAGGACACTTTACTCTTCGTGTGTACAAATTGATAATAATCACCACACGTAGTACGGCACAGCTAGCCTACAGCGATGCTCACAAAGACAATTTACGCTTATTATTCTCCCCGTCATCCGTTGACATAGCTATAAAGATTATACCGTCGCGACGTGGTCGAAAAGAACGCCTCCTGTTTTTTTACAGGCGCGGCATTCTTAACACCGTTTATACGCCGCAACGTACAAGGTCATCAAAAGAGAGCCGCTTAATTGCCGGACGAAGACAGACGCACGCTCACCGTCGTAGCACACCCCGTAAGCGTCGCACGAAGGGTCAGGCGAGTCGGCGAAGACGGGCGACTTGGTTGAAGTCCTCGTTTCGCTTGGTGGACTCTTGAGCGTGCCGGGCTTGGCCGTGTACTGCCTCGTGCTGTCTGCGAGCAACACGCGAAGGGGAGACATGCATCGCGTCAGCCAACGCACATGCGGCGCCAGGCAGAGCGCACATAAAGCAGCCGCGGCGGCCACTTGGCTCGGACGTGAACGGGATAGCAGTGTCTGCAGCCGCCTGCTGCTGCTGTAGTACGCTGCCGGGTCAGCGCCGACCTTAGCCGGCGCGATTGTCCCCGCCCGGGGATGCGCGGCACACTTGAATGCGCCATAAAGGAAGGCACTCCGAATGACCGTTCTCTTTTGCTTTGTTTGTATACTCTTCACCCACATTTAACGAGGCGTTGGCGAACTACAGTGGTTAGCCTGACCTGTAATCTCGGCGCGAAATTAATTATTAGGCATGAAGAAAAAAATAGCGATAAAAATTGACACACCCAGCCTTCCGCCGCTCACAATAAACACCACTGGCTACCAGGCCTGATATGATAGCGTGGCTCCTTACTAATTCTAACCACATTACTCCGGCTATAAAATGTTAACTGAAACCTCGGCGCTCGCGATAGTTACTTATTTACTATTTATTTTACTTCTGCCGTCATCACACTACCCCTCTCGTAGACACTATAAGGAAAGCACTATAAGCATTCGACGGTGTCGACCCGTCCATGTCGCGCTCGGCCATATCCGTGCTGCAAGATTCCTTGGTCGAGTACGTCAGTGTCGCATACGGTTACTCGTTTATGAGGATGTCCCATGCATGGCATGCAATGCAGCCACATGCAAAACACACACACACACACACACACACACACAAACACACGCACACACACACACACACACACACACACACACACACACACACACACACACACACACACACACACACACAGCGTGGATAGCGCGCCGGTGAAATGACCTTCACAAGGGCGGTAAATCGGGCTATTTGGTTGCTCGTGATCGGAAGACACAGCGCAGAACAACGGACGAACACACAGAGACAAACGAGCGCTGACTTCCAACTGACTTATTTTTGCAGAAACACACAATTTAGGCCTTCACATAGCAAGTGATCTCTCGTGGTCAAAACACCTTGACAAAGTGCTAGCAAATTGCAGGCGTAAGTTATTCTTTTTAAGGCGTGTATTAAAATCGTCCACACCAACAGTACGTTTGTTGGCATATAAAACACTCGTCCGTCCTATTTTAGAATACGCCGTCATTATATGGGACCCGTTCACTAAAACCGACATAGCAAAACTAGAAAGCTTACAGAAAAAGGCTGTTAGATTCATCTACAATACGTATGGCCGCACTTCAATCACTAACCTCGTATCTCAAAGGGGCCTACCTGCTATAAGTCATCGAAATCGTGTAGGTCGCCTAAAATTCTTTTTTCAGTTAATAAAAGGTCAGTACAAGATCGACACGTCACATCTTGCATATACAACAGGTTACGCTACCAGGCACACACACTCACAAGCTGTTACTCCATTCACTACACGTGTTAACTGTTTCAAGTACTCTTTCTTTCCTCGAACGATAGTCAACTGGAACAAACTGCCCGATAAAACTGTTACACAGGACTCGCTATCGCAATTCGAGTCACACCTTCAGTAGCTAGCAGTTTTCCTTGTCTGGCTGTGATGTTTCATGTGCTTTTTTTTTCTTTTTATTTCACTTGTGCTAACGGATTCTCTGTTCGATTTGAAAATTGTTAGAATAACGTCACTTGCCTTTTTATTTTGTTCTTGAAAGCGCATGTGTGAAGAAATTCATACGATCGTTTCCCATTGCTATTTTCTGTTGTGTGCACCTATTATGTACCACGCTGCCAAGATCTTGAAAAAAGATCGCAGTACCTATAAATAAATAAATAAATAAATAAATAAATAAATAAATAAATAAATAAATAAATAAATAAATATATTTATAGCACTGACATATCTCAAGGAACAGAGAATCACATCATGCGTGATTTTCTGTTCCTTGTGACATGTCAGTGCTATGAACTGCGCGTTTCTTAAAAAGTAAACTAGTTGGAACTCAGCGCTCGTTTGTCTCTGTGTGTTCGTCGGTCGTTTCTGCGCTGTCATTTACAATGGTGAAATAAACACGACTGCGCCGTGCCGAACTTGCATTCAAAATGCTATACATGCCTCATTTTACTGTCGCATATGCGTATACGCCACAACAACCTGGAGCGTTCGAGCACACTCACTTGTACAGCGCGACTCCAGGTAGATGCCCTTAGTCTCGCCGGTGTCCAGCAACGGCAGCGGCGGGCTAGAGCCCGCGAAAGTGGCCGCCCCGTCGGGCAGCATGAGGTGGTCGACGTGGAAGACTGAACAGGAGCCCTGCATGGCGCCATCCTGGCTAGGCTTGTACAGCACCGAGCGGCACACGAAGTCGTTGTCCACAGTGCAGGCGCGCAGGCACTCCGACTTGCTGTTCACCTGTGCGATACCAGCAGCGGGGACGTGGTGGTTGACGACAAAGCCGGTGGTCTCACAAGTTTCCAGGCCATACAGCACTCACGCGCGGACTGAACGTATACACCTTTGATCACTGGCTCTGACGCGCTTTCCAGGTGGCAGTGCAAACATATTACCGCACTAAGTCAACTACCAGTTGAGGCAGGCACTGCCGCACAACTTCTGTTAAGACACACAAGCAACCATGCATTTCATATTACAGGTTGAGCGGCTTTTCTGGCAACAGTCAATCAGTTATCCTGCACAAACAATACAAAAAACGCAAAAAAAAAACATATCATTCGGTACATGAATAAGGCCGCCAGCATGTTGTTGTTTGGTCTTGTTGAGAAACCACGAATATTACCAGAATGTCTTTTTTTTTTCTTTTTTTGGCGAGAGGGGATGGGGGAGATATAAAGATAGAGAGAGAAGGAGTGTAGGGTAGCATACCGGTCCTTCTAGACTGGTTAACATCCCTGCCTTTCCTTTCTCTCCTTCTCCTCCTCCTCCCTTCTTCTTTTGGCCGTGATATCCAATTTAATAAAAACTAGCTAAACTGTAGTTGTTTTCTAATTGGCCAAAATTAGATAGATAGATAGATAGATAGATAGATAGACAGATAGATAGATAGATAGATAGATAGATAGATAGATAGATAGATAGATAGATAGATAGATAGATAGATAGATAGATAGATAGATAGATAGATAGATAGATAGATAGATAGATAGATAGATAGATAGATAGATAGATAGATAGATAGATAGATAGATAGATAGATAGATAGAAAGAAAGAAACAGTTAAAGTGCCTTTGGTTCCCAAAGAAACGATTAGCATTTAATAGATACCCATGCTGCCGACACTCGGTAATGCTACGCTCTTTTACATCATGCGAATTATTTCATAGCTCTGTGACTCAGTTTGGTAGTAATTGGTCTCCACGCTTGATAGATAAAAGAACCGAATTTCTACATCCAGGTTAAGCTGCACAACACAGAATCAGTAATTGGCACGTTTTAAATAATTTGTTATATTTGAAAGCCTGCCTTAAGGCAAATTAAATGCTGAGAGAGAAAAAGAAAAACACGTTTGCAAGATAACTGAAGTACGCAAACAACCGCCGCTGCAGTTCAGTGGCGGCATTACAGACTTGAGCGCATAGCTTCAAGCACAGAAAGTGAAACTGAAACATTACTGCGAGACGGCCTAGTTGTAAAAAATCATCTTTACGGTGTGCTTTAGTGCGCAGAAATTGCAAAGATGAAAGTGAAATGTTTGTGCGCTCTACAGCGCGAGTCCCTTACTTATAGTATAGTAGCGCTCCATCTAAGCGTGAGAAAACGTTTCTTACTGTAGCTGTTTTTCATGGATTGATAACCGATGGGAAAGTTGGCATCCGGTAACCTGACACTGGTGCGCCACAGTTTCTTATATAGCTTAAAGGGCCCCTGACAGCCGATTTTTTGTTTGTGACATTTATGTTGTAATAAGTAGGTCTAAGTCTTGCAATCACGGAATGACACCGTAAATCCTCCAACGTGATGTCTAAATAATCCTAGCAGCGTTAATTGTGGTCATTTTTAGTGTAGGTTCAAAACGCGCGCCGAAAGAGGATAAGAAACTAGCGCCGCGCAGCGGCGGTCGCGCCTCGGGGCACGCGTGATGACGTGCGCTCAGTATTGGGTGACGTCAGCCACGCACTTGTTGAACTGCCAGTTGGAGAACCCACACACGGAGAGTTCACGCTGCCTGCCGACACGTACCGAAGAAGGAGAAGGTGGGAGGAGCAAAAAGCAAACATGTTTCGCAATATACCGTGCACCACGCATATTTCTGTCTGTGACGTCGACAACACTTGCTTTACCTCTGCAACGTCACAAGGGGCCTACGTCTACGTCATACTAGTGGTTATGTTGATAGGAGTTCAAAATTCAGATGAGCACTCAGGCTTACTTTAAAACCAGATTAAAATATCTTAAAGGCAACGCTCGTCACTCGTAATCGGTCAGAAGTGACCCCGCATGCAGGACTATCAAACAACACAAGCATCTCGAGTTTCCAAATTCGGTGTCAGGGGTCCTTTAACTAGTGTGACCTCTTTCCTTCTCTTCTTGCTTTCTTTTTCGTATTAGATAACGTGTTTTAAACGAGTACCGTCTATCTGAAAGCATCGGCATTGTTCTTTATTTACTTCTTGACAGCCTATAATTTCCGGAGTGTCGGCGATAATCCTCCTTCGGCGAAAACCCTTCCCACATTTTTAAGCAAGTACAGGTTAGTACAAGTCTGATCTTACTGCTCGGTACAACGCCGTGCATGGCAATTCGATCGCGGATTTTGCTGCTGTTGCCGCCGATACTACGCCTGACTTGACGCTCGAGCTATTCGCCTCGAGATCTTTGAGTGGCGCCCTCTCGCGTGTGACGTCAGCTGAGGGACTCGGGTGCCGGTCGGCGCAAGGTTTGGTCGGCGTGCGTGCCCTCGCTACGTAAAGGCTGCTCGACGCTGCCGGTCAGTCTCTGCTGCTCGAGTTACTGAAACATTAGTGGTCAAGTTCATAAAACAACTTGTACTGAATTTTAAAGCAAAATGCTCCACAAAAGCGAACAGAGTTGCCGTCAAGAGCACGATCAGTTTCGATTTCTCCCAGTGTCGTCTGCTAGCCAAGCCGTATACATGCATCTGCATATTTGCAGTGGAATTCTTGTCGTGACTGCTTTATGACCGTGCATGGCCCACTCATAATGACTTGCCAGCCCGTTTTCGATCACTGACTGTAGCCTTTGGACTTCGGCTTGCAATGTTTGCATACAGCGTGCTGCGTGTGTTCAGTTGCCAAGCCTGTTCCGTCTGTTCAGTTCTGTTGTTCGTAGCTTTAAGCGCATGAAAAACGACGTGTGATGTCATTCAAATAAATTAAGTGATCCTTGCGCGCGACAACCTTTGATCAGATCCAAGTTATCAGCAGCTGCTTGGAAGCTCGTCATAATACTTAAAATTTAGACGAGATGATTTGGAAGATTGGGAGCACGATGAACAAGGGGATTCCCGACGGTGCTATGAAATATTTACAGGTTTTCCGGAGTTCTTTTATGCAACATATTTTAATCCCTACTTTGATAAATCGAATTTTTCTGACTCGTTCACCGTTGTCTGAAACTTCGCTGAACAGAATTAGTGTAATCATACTAACGTAGATAAATACAAAAAATTCTTATCGGAAAGTCGTAATAAGATGCATTTGGAATAAAAGAGAGTAAATCACTCGCAACGGTCGAGTCCTGATAAAGCGTGGTGTGATCATTGTACGAAATAATATTCAATCTTGGATCCCCCGGCGGCTTAAACTCCTCAGGACCTATATCAATAAAGTTTTTGACTGACTGACTGACTGTCCAGCGCGGTAATGAATAGCAATAAATGGCCAAATGGGCCAAAAATGGGGTGGGAAAGAGCGTCATTTCTCCTTTTCCTGGCCCCGTTCACCGATTATTCCTACTTTTTACCAAGTTGCACTATCGGCGTTAAATAAAATGCTAACAGCGGAGCGCGTGACCCAAACGCTAGCAACGGTATAGCGCGCGCCGTTCAGTCATCACCATTGACAGGTGCGTGCATCAGTTTAGGCAGCTTTGCGCGATCGAAAGCATTAATATGGCGCACGAGCGGCAGACCGCATCAGCGTATCAATCTCTAATCATGAGGGTGCAAACTACACCACGCGAACCAACTGCTCGCGTTTGACTCGACTCCGGCAGTACGTGCAACAAGTTTTAATACGCCGTACCAACTCGCCAAATCCACGCCGTTTGTCCGGAACAAACGACTTGTCGGTGAACTTATCAATTTTTTGTCGACATACGTTTTGTATACACAGGTTCACATGACTAAAATTGTGAGTGAAGTGTGAAATTTAGTTCTACTCAATTTAAGTGCTGCTTATACTACGCCAAGTTTTACGAATAAATCCTGAAATTGATCGCACTTCGCTTCCAGAGCTACGTAGAATCTCGTTAACTTGCATGGCGAGACGTTCGCGCTCTCAGGTAGGATATTTTAACACCACCTTGCCCGATGAGTTACACTACAAACTCGGGGGCATGATCTGGACCGCGATGGCTGTGGGTATAAAGAATATACATTAAATGTAAACGTTTCTTAACCTCCTGAAATTTTGACAGCCATCTATATATAACAATATAAGAAAATACAGCTGGGTGATTCCACGTAAGATCGAACAAACGATGGCTGGTCGACCTCTCAAATTTATTTCAAAATTTTATATATTATTGCCTGATGAGTGGAAAGAATAGATCCGCAATTTGTTTTGCCGCCAAAATTTTTTTCGAACCACAGGAAATCAATAATGACGAAGAGGTGGAGAGGAGCGCTCATCCGCTCTGCTGTTTTGGCCAACTTTCGTTATGAATTGCACAAAATATATTAAAGTTAGGTAGCTGAAATTTATTTACCTAAATATATGCATGTTTTTGCTCCTGCTCAAGTATTTTTAGTGTTTATGTGTAGTGTAGATGTTTTTATAAAAAACCTCAAAAATGGCCCAATCGGCAAAATTTTCTTTACTTTGAAGGTCTTTATCTCAAAAATGCCTTGTAGCAGAGGTACGAAAATTCGGCATTACGTTCTTCGCATGCGTATCTACCAAACTGCCAAACCTTGTATTTATATAACTTTTCAGTAAAGAGATATGATCGGGCTAAGTTCAAGAAAACACCGAACAATGAAAACTTCTGACGACAATTAAAAAAAAAAACATTTTTTAAATTTCTTAAACTTTGTCCACTTATTCTCCTCCACATCAGCTTTCACAATCATTAAAAACATGTTGCATAATGTCGTTGCACTAATAGTTACGGACCCTCCAATGAGACCCTTAGGCAAGGATGGGCAATTCCGACTTCTTGCCCAGCAAGTGTATAAAATGCAGGCAGGATTGAATTTCTTTTTATTAAAAGGTCAGCAGGTACCTAAAAAGGTGTCGCCGGCACTGAAGACGTTAATTTTGAAATTAGTTCGTCACTGCAGCGGCCACGAGCGCGGAGCTACCGAGTAGGTGCGCGCGCACCCGAGATGCTCGTTGTAAGAGACGGCGCAGTGAGAGCTCGTTTTCGCGTCCTCAGACCGATTGAGTTCGAAACAGCAACACCTCTCGGGTGACTTGAACGCACGTGCACCGGTAGTCGCTGTGATCTGGTTAATTGCGTCGATTTCTTTTTCAGGGGGCATAAGAATGTCATCGTTAAACTGTGCCTTCCGTGAGGATCTTCCGTGAAGTGGTAGCAAAAGCACGCGTAGCACAAGTAGTCCGTCTCACTGACAGTCACTGATCTTTCGGGCGTTAAACGTTCCTTCAAAGCATTTATGTCTAGATCGGTAACTCTGCGAAATTTTGGCTTCATTGCAATAATTAAAGGAGTACTGACACGATTTTGAGACATCGCAAAAGGGACATTTTTTGCTTCGTTGGTATGCAGTGTCCACGCTGTCCACACACTGGAGTCGGAGAACACGTATAAAATATTTTAATTTGACTTTGAAGTATTCGTCGCTGAGCATTTGCAAGCCAGCCACACTGCAAGGACATTATCCCGACTAGTCAAGACAGTTCCTCCGAGTTCGCGAGTTCTGCGTCCTGCATGCAGCCTAAATCGTAGAAATCACTGTCAGGGTCACTGGACGACAATTCACTCATCGTTGTCTATTGCACCACGAGCAGATGACGGATTTCCCGCTAGTACGTCGCGAATTTCTGTATCTCCGTGACGTCACACTGCTATGAAACGACACTGAGAAGCCACCCCCTCGATATCGAAACCGAAAGTGTCTTTTTAAGGTGGCGCTAATTAAAATATATAGGATGCATTCCCAGGCACCACAATAGTCGTTTTACGTTTCTCGACACCAGTATTTTTATTTAGAGCAACAATCCGAAATTTTTTTAAATTCGTGTCAGTACTCCTTTAAGCTTCTTGTGCTTCGAAAGGTAGTCTCCACAATAGACTCATTCAGAGCTATACCTTCTCGTCATGAGACGCACAGGAGGAGTAGAGTAAGAGCAAAGCACAAGAACTATCCGCGCCGAATGAAGTGTGAACAGCGCACCGAATGCGCGGCCAGTTCACGCCGTCTGCTGCCGACATCTAATATAGACAAGCGCATCCGGTTACCGATAGTTTTGCTTTTCTTTCCTTTGACAATCCATATTTTGCTTTGCCACTGGAGCGCCACGTTCATGCTTTCCACTGATCGCAAATGGCGCAGCGCAGTTTCTGTGGCAGCAGCGTGCGTGAAGCGAGCGCTCATAGCTCCCTTATAGAGTTTTCATCTTGCTTCCATCTCCGCCGTGTTATCAGCGCCTAGCTGAGATGCGATCAGAGGGCGGATAGAATAGCGAAGCTCCAGTGCACGTGCGTTCAAGTCACCCGAGAGGTGTTGCTGTTTCGAACTCAATCGGTCTGAGGACGCGAGAACGAGCTCTCACTGCGCCGTCTCTTACAACGAGCATCTCGGGTGCGCGCGCGCCTACTCGGTAGCTCCGCGCTCGTGGCCGCTGCAGTGACGAAATAATTTCAAAATTAACGTCTTCAGTGCCGGCGACACCTTTTTAGGTACCTGCTGACCTTTTAATAAAAAGAAATTCAATCCTGCCTGCATTTTATACACTTGCTGGGCAAGAAGTCGGAATTGCCCATCCTTGCCTAAGGGTCTCATTGGAGGGTCCGTAACTATTAGTGCAACGACATTATGCAACATGTTTTTAATGATTGTGAAAGCTGATGTGGAGGAGAATAAGTGGACAAAGTTTAAGAAATTTAAAAAATGAGGTTTTTTTTTAATTGTCGTCAGAAGTTTTCATTGTTCGGTGTTTTCTTGAACTTAGCCCGATCATATCTCTTTACTGAAAAGTTATATAAATACAAGATTTGGCAGTTTGGTAGATACGCGTACGAAGAACGTAATGCGGAATTTTCGTACCTCTGCTACAAGGCATTTTTGAGATAAAGACCTTCAGAGTAAAGAAAATTTTGCCGATTGGGCCATTTTTGAGGTTCTTTATAAAAACATCTGCACTACACATAAAAAATAAAAATACCTGAGCAGAAGCAAAAACATGCATATATTTAGGTAAATAAATTTCAGCTACCTAACTTTAATATATTTTGTGCAATTCATAACGAAAGTTGGCCAAAACAGCAGAGCGGATGAGCGCTCCACTCCACCTCTTCGTCATTATTGATTTCCTGTGGTTCGAAAAAATTTTTGGCGGCAAAACAAATTGCGGATCTCTTCTTTCCACTCATCAGGCAATAATATTTAAAATTTTGAAATAAATTTGAGAGGTCGACCAGCCATCGTTTGTTCGATCTTACGTGGAATCACCCAGCTAGTAATCGAGGAGCGCCATGCTACGCCAGCAAACTGCAATGAAAATGAAGCCCTTCTAGCCAGAGCCTAGCAGACGACAAAAACCGAATCCCTCTGCTTGCGTCACCGGAGCGCCGTTCGCAGCGCCGTCATCGGTGGCGCACGAGGCGGTATCGAACTTCTCGTCAAGAAAGTCCGAGGGAGAGCACGACTGCGAGAAGAAAGTGCCGCCGGTGGCGAGAGCACGAAGCGACGGAACCCGACACGCGGGTAAAGGTAAGTTTCAGCGATTACAGCGCCATGGCAGCGATACTCTTGCACGAGGGAAAAAGACTGCTTCTTGACACGGTCAAGTGGCGTCGAAGCGGTGGGACGGGCGGCGGCCCATCCACCGAAACGCTCGGAGCGGTGCGCGCGCACTGCCCACGGGCCGATGGCGCCGCGCACCGTTATTTCACGCTCTCGCCTGACCTAAACGCCGCCCGGGTGGTGTTGATCGGTTGCGCCGGACGCGTTTGCTCAGCTGTCTTTTGTGCGTGGTCCCCCCGCCGCGCAAAGAGGTGTGCGGTGAACTGAAGCGGCGTGAAACGCCCGTGTCAGTGGCAAAAAAAGAAGCGTTCTTGTCCAGCCACGCCTGACGGTCAAGATCGTCCGTTGTCCCGCACCGAGACGTCCAATCCGGAAACACCGACCGCGTGCCCGCTCGCTCGGTTAAGCTCGCACTCGCGTTCGACGAATGGGGCGCCGACGAGTCACCGCAGGACAACGCTGAGGTGCGATGACGCGACCTCAGTAAGCGCGGGCCCCTCTCGCTTTTGCTGAATAGAACCGGAGTTCTTACAAGAGTAGAGAACAGTATATGATAAAAATAGAAGCTTGTATAAAGAAAAAATAGGTAAAGAAGAGATAGTATTATCTAGTGCAGTATGTAAAACAACCCCTTATTGTTCAAAACGGCCAGATGATTTACCATTATACGTAGATCATCATCATGGGTGCAACAAGAGGCAGGACATTTGTCATCAAATCAAGGACAAAGGTGAAATAATACACCACTCATCGTCTGTGATCACATTTCTTGGTTTACAAAAACCAATGACATTCGCCATGTGCGTATGTCACACGTAGTGGCCGAAAAAACTATGCCCGGCCGTAACCAGTTACACAGTTTACTGTGTAGCGACCTTCTCTTTTTATACTTCATGAGCTCCATTAAAAAAAAAAAAGGTTTCTATAGAACACTAGCGAATTCATTCGTTTACTTTTTTTTACTTTTATTCACTCATTATACAGGGGAAGTACCGACGCGTGAAATAACGGCACGTTGCAAATGTGCATGTGAACTCATTTCAATTGGTGCAGATATCAGGTGCCTGTGTTGGAAAGAAAAACCGCTCTGTCTTTTTCAGTCACGCGTTCTTCCTTTTCATTTTTTCATATTCTATATGAGCAGCTCTTGGTTGTCAAAAATTATCAAACCCATCAAAGCAACGCTTAATAATAGCCTTCGACAACCCTCTTCACCCTTTCCTGCGTCTCATCTAGTCATGCCCCATATGAGCGAACATATGTCACAGAGATATCTCGTAAAGCTGTAGAGAAGAAAAAAAGACAATCCGTAGAGATTAGAAGCCCAGTCACCCATGAGACATGGCTATAGAGACCAGATTTTAGACAATTGCCTGTTTTGTTCCATGCCTTCCTATCGCGTCACTTTGATATATGAGCATGAATTAGAGGTTAAGAAGGGCTTCTATAGTGTTTTTATTGTGCATATAAGGGCCTATTTTTGGCGTTTGTGCCTAAATGCCTACAAGTGCATATAAATGCTTATTTTCAAACTCCGGGCCTATATGAACACTATTTAGCCTCAAGCTTCGCTTTCGTCTCCACTTTGGGACCGTTATTGATGTTACCGGGCAACATTGACGGTTCAGAACTCTATGGGGCTCAACCTAGTCCTCTAGTTCAGCCAACTTCCGGAAACAACCGCTAGCAGCAGTGAAATGGGACGCGCGGGCCTGCATACGCCACCGCGCTGACATGGCGCGAGCGGTTGGCGAGTGCGAAACAGCAGAGAGCAAAGGAAAAAAAAAAAAGAAAAATTTGGTGTGCACGTGGCTTCCTTTTTTTTTGTGATTTACTTTTTAAGGCGTTCACCGACGGGGGAGAAGTCGTCCCTACGCGATTCAGCCCGGCCAATACGAGGCTTCCCTCCATTCTGGTCTTTTAGCGGTCTGGCTATCTGCTCCTGCTCTGCCCTTCCCCGCCGTGCCGAAAAAAAAAAAAAAAAAAAGACCCAGGGGTGTGTTTATTCGACAGTGGACACTTGACTCGCTATGCTGCAGAATAAAAGGAGAGACCGTGTTCTGCGTACCGTGAGGGGAAGATGACAATTGCACGGCTATTTTCAACTGTTGGCGCCTCTGTGCCATCATAAACAATATTTCTTGCTTGCCTGTCGTAGATACAGGTCGCGCACGTCTTTGTTTTGAAGTAATATGCATTTATATAAAAATTTATTGTGCTTATATTAACGACGTTGGAGGCCTAAAGCTTTGTTTTGCCTGCCTATTTGTGGCGCCTAAAACGCGCTTTTTTTAATGCCTAAAAATCCGGCCTCTAGTCATGACCGACTAAAAGTCGCAAGCACCGCACATGCTGCTCCAGAACTGAGTACCTTTGCAACGTTGTTCGCCGCAAGGGTATACAGAAACGGGAAGGAAGGTGTCGTCGATGAAACGCGAAAGGTGTCGCAGAACTCGTTTAATCTAAATTTGATAGTATTAGGTTCGTTTTGAACTGAATACTATCAAACTTGAATTTGAAGTTCGAAATAACCCAGCACGAAGCTACACTCACCAGTAGTTCCTTGTCCGGATAGAAGTTGAGATCAACGTAGTGCGTCACCACGTCTTGCGACACTCCCACTTGAGCGAAGTCGTACGTCCTCATACCCGAGCAGACGGCGCTCGCTGTTTAAGGGCAAAAGATGACGCAGCACAATCAGCAAGAGTAGAGGGAGAGGGGGTACAGCTACGCGAGACGCTGACTCCTGTCACAAAGAAGAAGGCAAATACTTAATTTATTCAAAGTGCGCAAGAAGTAAGAGGGATGACGAAGGAAAATGAGGCTGTAGGTGCGGATACTAACTAGTCATGCCTGCTAATAGTGAAAAAGTGAGCGCATCCTTAAATTATGCGTCTGTTTATCGGAACCTACTGAATTTGTGGTTAAAAATGTCGAAACTTACTCAAACAGAGTTTCGTTTTCATGGCAAGAGGCCGAACGAGAATGGAAAGGAGAAGTAGGAAGGGACGACTGAACTTGAAAAAAAAAGTTGGTGTCACGCTCCCCGGCCCCACGTCATCTCGAGCAAATAGAGAAGACGGCAGATGTTTAGACAAATATTTTCTGAGTGCGAACAAAGCACAGCACTTGAAAACAAATTTAAAACGTACGTCATTTCTAAGAGCAAGGACGTATGTATCTCGAGTAATATTGTAAGTTCAGCTATACGCAACGTTTCCGTCGATGTGAATTAACTTACACAGAACAGCACATGCTTTGGAAGTTGTCCTAAGGGCTTCAGAATCGGAGATGTGGGTATATTACAATGAGAAAACGATATTTTGTATTAATCAATGCAGTAGTCGATCCTAATTCAGGTGTCCTGTTGAAAAAATGCGCTTTAACTTGAAAATATCACAGTTTCAAGGGTGATTAGTAATGTTTTCTAACAAAAAGTGCGCTTTCACGATATTACTATGCAATCTACGGGGTAAATTATCCATTCTTTTTATACGTTCGTGCTGAAAATTGGAAAGATTGTTGCATTACAGGGGCCCTGCAACACTTTTCCATGTAATCATCGAATGGCTTCAGTAAAGCAGTTTGTTACCTCAGGAATCGACTTCTGTAAAATGTTTTAGAATGCGTCAAGTACGAGCGAAGTTACAGGCGTTTGTCGCACGCTTTAAGGGAGTACTGTCACGATCTTGAGACATCGCAAAAGGGACATTTTTCGTTGCCTTGGTATGCAGTGTGAACGCTGTCCACACACCGGAGTCGGAGAACACGTATAAAATATTTTAATTTGACTTTGAAGTTTTCGTCGCTGAGCATCTGCAAGCCAGCCTCACTGCAATGGAGATTATCCCTACGAGTCAACACAGTTTCCCCGAGTTTGCGAGCTCTGCGTCCTGCATGCTGCCTAAATCGCAGAAATCACTGTCAGGGTCACTGGACGACAATTCACTCATTGTTTATGTGCACCAAGAGCAGATGACACATTTGCCGCTAGTACGTCGCGAGTTTCTGTACCCGCGTGACGTCACACTACTATGAAACGTCACTGAGAATCCGCCCCCTCTATACTGAAACCGAAAGTGTCTTTTTAAGGTAGCGGTAATTAAAATATATTCGACGCATTCCCAGGCACCACAATACTCGTTTTAGGTTTCTCGACACCAGTACTTTTATTTAGAGCAACAATCCGAAAAAAAAAATTTAATTCGTGTCAGTACTCCTTTAAGCGCCTTCTCTCTCCTTTCCTACCAGTGAGCGCGCTGAAAGTTACGCAGGGAGGGGGGGGGGGGGGGGTGACAAGGGTGCAAGATGCTACGTCCGTTTCTCAGCGCGAGACGTGACCTTGAATATTTTTTACTTTCCTTCGAACGCGCGGTTTACTTCCAGCGTGATCGCGAGCGAGTGCGCGGGCACGTGGCGGCATCCTGCGGCGGCCGCGGTAACTGTGCAGCTCATGATGCTAAAATCAGCCAATGACCGTGGACGCTGTTTATGGCGCAGTCATTGGAGTCATAGCATCATTTGTCGAGAGAATAGCGAGCGATTTCTAGCTGACTTTGAGAAATAATTGCAAATTCCAGGCGTCGTGCTGCGCTAAATGTTTGGCGCACATGTTTTCAGGAGCCTCGACTGCCGATCGGCAGCATTTTTTTACCGCGCGTTTTCTGACCACACGAGTTGTTAAGTTGGGTGTAGAGGGCTTTGCCGCAAACCTAGCAAGCACTGCGGCGCAGCCGTCCACGTTTTTGTCGACACAAGGAAGGAAGAAAACAAAAGGGGCAGGCAGGGAGGTTAACCAGAAACATGTCCGGTTGGCTACCCTACGCTGGCGGAGTGGGAAAAAAGAAGAGAAACGCTCTCAAGGAAAACAATGAGCTAGTGGACCTAGTGGCACACTGGTAACATTGGCACGATGTTCAAGCCCGTCATCAGATGTTCAAGCATGTCAGCTGTATCACACTGTACCACAATATCGACGAGGCCACCGAATGAGAAAAACATGGAAGAAAGAAACTGCGGGCACCTTCTAGGCAGGCGTTCTCGAAGTAGTCGACACCGATGGCGTCGCCGTACTTCTCCTGGACGCCCGCGTATCGGCGGTCCACGTCGCTCAGGTGGCACTGCAGGGTGACGTAATTGAACTCGGCCGAGCGGCACACGAAGCGGTCCTCGTTGAGGCAGGCCGCCAGGCACGAGTCCTTGCTGGCCGTGAAGAGCACCGCCGTGTCGTGGCCGCGCACCATCTTGTTGGGGAACCGCTCGAACGACCATAGCCGGTCGCAGATTTTCTCTGCGCGCGCGAACGAAAGAAACCCCGCGATGAACCTAGGCTGTTGGCGCTGGAATGGTTTATTTCCTGGCCCTCAGTGTGACTGACCTGAGCGTATGTGGTTCTTGACGAGGTAGTAGAGGTTGACAGCCCTCTGGGGCCTGGCGGTGGGCTTGCGCGCCTGCGTGCTGTTCTGCAGCAGGCAGGTGGTCTCCTGTTGAGGCGCCAGCGGATTGAGCACGAAACTGAAGGCGGCAGCCACACACTCTTTCTCGTCGCGGCACCAGCCTTGGCACTCGTAGAGCGACAGGTTGCGGATCGTGTAGTACGCGCTGCCCGCAAAGTCCAGGTTGGTCAGCTTCTCGAAGCTCACTTTGCCTGCGGTCAACCGACGAATGAATGAATGAATGAATGAATGAATGAATGAATGAATGAATGAATGAATGAATGAATGAATGAATGAATGAATGAATGAATTGTTGCATAGCCGTCATGCAACATGACAAGCGCTGTTTAGCGCTGTCGGCCGGACGCAAGGAAACGGATGAATTCATTTTCGTGTAATTTCTGGTGTAGTAATTTATCTACGAAAACAATGCAAATTGCCATCCAAGTATACAAAGAAAATAAACGCGCTAGCAACGATGTTCGGTATATAGCGATACTGGAACTAGCAAGTATAAAAATAAAAACGATTGGGAAAGAAGCATAAACACCATATTAGCGGTTTCCTCTGTGGGCGAGTTGGTTCATTATGGAGCAAGGAAGTACCAGCGCGAACACGCACCCAAAAGAGAAAGTATATATATATATATATATATATATATATATATATATATATATATATATATATAATATATATATATATATATATATATATATATATATATATATATAGTTCGCGTGCAATTAGATCGTCGATGATTTCTTCCAAATGCGCACTAAATTGCAGAACAACCTTTGCTAATATTTAACCTCGGTGTTTGCTGCACAAATTATTTTCACAGATAATCATTATCCTCCTAATCACTCTCAACCAAACAACACCAACTAAGAGCAGATTTAGAAAGTCATTAACTAATTGGGCAAATGAAGTGTCACAATTTAAAAGCACGGTGGAAACCCACCTAGCGAAGCACAGCGTCAGATGTTTTCTATTAAGCGGCGAGCCTTTATTTCCCACACTCGCAAGCCTCGAACGCAGCAGTCGCTTGGCGCGGCGTTCCAGGTCATCACATGTTCAGGGCGAGTGAACAAAGACTCACCGCACGAACCAAAATGGAAAAATAGAAAAGAAATAAAGAATGACCAGGAGGACCTAGGACTTGTTGAACTGAACGAGGAAAACACGAATGTGGGTCTCCATCGGCGGTATACTCGGAAGCTAAGAACAGACGCACGGTTCGGCGATCGAGCGCTTTTAGTCGGGAGCCGTCGTCGCGCCACCGTCAATTAGGTGGACTCTCGTGATTTTTATATAGTTCGGAATACCGTTGTCAGTAAGAAACACAGCGATAACGCCCAGGCCGGAGCACCCTGGTCTAAACAGTGATAAACGAGCGCGATTCGTGCGACGGAGGCGTGCGTCTGCGCGCATGCACGCACGCCACCGCTTTCCTCGTTTCGCCGTGGCAAGCAGTGGTAGTAGACGTATAGAGGAGGCGAACGCATTTGTTGGAGACACAAACGTCAATTTTTTTTTTCATTTAATTCGTTTCACCGGCTTCCCACGCAGTGTCGGTCGAACCAGCGCTAGCGCTGACCGTAATTGACGAGAGTGGACGTTTCGCCCTTCTTACCACATCAGAGAATGACACCGCCTCCCCTCCCACTCCTCAACGCCGCCAATCTTGCTCCCTCGTTTTCCCCCGGCGCGTACATCACGACGCGGTGACAGCGCGCGCTCATCACGTCTCTGGGCAGTCGCGGGAGACGCATGTACGCAGGGCACACGGTGTGCAGAGTACCGCTGCTCGTAATGAGCATTTCGACGCCCGTGTTCTTCGCGAGAGCTCTAATGACGCCGACAAGCCTGAGAAAGTTCCGGGTGGCCCACACACCCAGTGCTGGGAGTGCGGCGGATCCTTCGTGCCGGCACCGCGGTCGTGTGAATGGACATGGAACGAGGAGTGAAACGGAGCCAGCCGGAAACAATGGGGGGGGGGGGGGGGGGGGCGCCGGCGGCCGCCGGTCGTGGGTGATGAGGCAAGGTCGGCGGGGGAGGGCGCCGCCTGAAGGGTCAGCAGGCGACGACGCCGCCACGTGCCTGTCAGGGTCAGCACCACTGCTCCCCCTTTTTCCTTGGCCGAAGCCGGGTGTCAGCGGCAGCCGGTTAACGCGTGATCGATATCGCTCGCCTTGCGGAACGCGGTGGCTCAGCCGCAGTGTCACTGGATTACTGCAATCCCAGGGCGGCCGTCGGGCGCTCTCTGCCCTCGCTCTGATTCTCTTTCACTTCGAGTACCCTTCCTTCGATTTACTGTTTTAACCAGGAGATTTTAGCGAGTGATCCAAATAACATCAGCTGCCGTCCTCATATTCGCCATTTTTTGTTTTAACAACCAGCCTATCAAGGAGGATTACTACTGCTGATCTGCCACATACCGCAATCAGGCCGCGCTAATTTAACCCCGTGAGTGCTGGAAGTAAAAAAACGAGCAAAAAAAAAAAAAACGTATATTGTGGTCGGGCCGATGCTACAGGTCACAACAAACGCTGGTTTCCTTTCCATGTCGTTGGCACGCGACTATCGTGTCCTTAATCGAATGAAAGTCCCGTCATTTCATTGGCATTACGAAGTGGTTCAAATATCTTCTAAAGGTAGGGTTCATTCATTTCATGCAATGTATAAAGTAGTTCTATACAACACCGAGATCGCACGCTACGTCGAAGAACGTTACGCTGCCTGCTGTGTCATTAGGTACTTCTCGCTTGCTGAACGTTTGCCGAAACCTGATAAGCGCGATCTTCGCCGCCTTTATCTTTCCACGTTAGAGTGTTCAAATTGATAAGGTGTCATGTGCCGAGAAAAGAACGAAGTGTTATTTTTCCTCGCATTGGCGCAAACTTATCTCCTTTTCTTAGTGTGTGTGTGTGTGTGTGTGTGTGTGTGTGTGTGTGTGTGTGTGTGTGTGTGCGCGCGTGCGCGCACGCACGCACGCACGCACGCACACACACACACACACACACACACACACACACACACACACACACTCACACATTTATCTTTTTCTTATTGTGCTGTTCAATTCGAACCTCGAATCAAATAGTTATTTTAATAGCAAACACGAATATTTTTCGAAAGGTTTCATAATACTTTGCATAAACATGAACCTGAAGCAAAACTACCACCTTAGGGGCCATGAAAGAGGAGAAGTTACGCAGTAGACCGGGATGCATTGTTTCGAGAGTCATGCTTTTTTCGGCTAAACCACAACGGTTCCGACACAAAATGTGTTGAGGCATCGTATTGGCTAGGACGGCTGCCTTCGGTATTATTTGCGCAAGTATAACCTATGTGTACTCTACGCATCTCACCAAGACACACATTGACGTTGAAACACTTAGGACACATATAAAGCATCTGGCTCGGACTCCTCGCCACCACCTAGCCTCTTTACCAGCAGACAGACCACGCGCATCTTTTTGCCAAACGGTAACCGCGTATGGCGAGTCTTTACCAACATGCTGCATGCCCGCCGCGAGACCTTCGATTCCTCCGTGGTGCCTGAAACAGCCCAACATCAGCCTAACAATACCTGGCATCCGGAAAAAAGCGGATATGTCGTCACCTGCTCTTAAACAGCTCGCTTTACTCCTGCTATATGAGAAGTACCAAGGCTATGTACACGTATACACTGACGGATCCGTTTTGCCAAACAGCTCAACTGCAGCAGTTGTGATACCGATTAAAGCCACAACAATGAAATTCAAGACCTCCCACCTTACGACATCGACGGCAGCAGAGCTCGCAGCGCTTCGTGTCGCATTACATTTCATAAGTGATGAACGGGCACAAAAATGGACTATGTTCAGTGACTCCAAGGCGGCACTACAGTCTCTTCTGTCACCTTTACGACGCGGCCCGCACGAACAACTTGTATTTGAGATTGCAGAAGAGACGCACCATTTAACTGAGAAAGGACATGAAATAACTTTTCAGTGGCTTCCAAGCCACTGTGGCATTATCGGCAATGAACGGGCCGATCAAGCTGCCCGTTCCGCCCATACTGAAAACGATCAACTCTTAATACCGCTCTCCAGAACTGACGCTGCACGGAAGCTCCGCGTGCTTGCTCGCCAACTCAGCACGCGTCGCAATGGAACGAGCCACACTTCCATCACGCACGACTATATGCCCTAGACCCAACTCTCAGCCTTCGAATTCCCCCAGGACTTCGTCGAGGTGACGCTACCCTTCTGTGCAGGTTATGGTTGGGTGTCGCATTTACCTGTGCGTACGCGTTCCGCATAGGAATGGCCGACACCGCAGCTTGTGACCACTGCGGAAGTGATGAAACAATTAAGCATATTCTGTGCGGCTGTCCACAGTACTGTTCGCAGAGACAGTCGCTTTGCAACGCGCTTGACAAATTGGACGACCGAACTCTTTCGGAAGAAAGAATCCTGCGCCACCGACAGGACTTTACGTCTCAGAAGAAGGCTGTGCAGGCGCTAATGCGCTTTCTGCGTTCAACCGGGCTATCATAACGGCTGTGATAGGACGTCCTGCATGTGTGTGGATGTTTTGTTTTGTTTTATTTTATCTCCCTCTCTCTCTGTCCTCTTTCCGACCCCTATATCCCCACCCCTGTGCAGGGTAGCAAACCGGTCGCTCGCACCAGGTTACCCTCCCTGCCTCTTCCTTTTCATCTATTTCTCTCTCTCTCTCTACTCTACGCATTGTACTTCAATATATTTCATTGCGACACGAAGTGATATAATGGGCGTATCCCCTCAATCGCAACTATCCCAACTATAGAAAAAGTTAAGAACGTGTACACCATTTTGTCAACCAACAGCGCGGAATTCGAAACAAGGACAAAGCCAAGAGGAAAAACACAATCCGTTTCGTTTTGTCCCTGTTTAAAATCCCGTGCTCTTGTTGACAAAATTACTTATCACCATGCAACTCGCCCAGATGTGCATCCTTCAACGTGTACACCGATACTAACGTCTTTTTATATAACTTCATTCTCATAATGCACAGCCACGTACACTCTGAAATATCCTTACTATACAAACGGATAATTTGTTCATAATATTCCAATTGTGCATTTAATAGCGCAAGTTGTGTAATGGTCATTGGAATGAAAGAAGCTTTGTATAGTAGTGATGATAAGGATCACAACACTTTTTACATTACTGGTGAAAGTATTGTTAATTATTCAACACAATTTGATTCAATTTGGTTGCTCTCGATTTGT
Source organism: Rhipicephalus sanguineus (assembly GCF_013339695.2). Lineage (NCBI taxonomy): Eukaryota > Metazoa > Arthropoda > Arachnida > Ixodida > Ixodidae > Rhipicephalus > Rhipicephalus sanguineus. The sequence goes on from NC_051176.1 coordinate 139,297,556, forward strand.
ATTCTATACTCTAAAAAATTACTATTCGCGCGCACCCGTAAAACTTGCATGCGCCACGATCGCCAACACAATACTTTTTAAATTTACACAATTACGCGAATTTGTAATTTATAACTTTAGGGGACATTTTACAGCCATATTGGCGGCGAGGACATACCGTGGCGCCGTCTGCCGGAATCTCTCTGTGACGTATAAAACGGCATCACGTGGTACCGAGTGCGCGGGGTGTTCGACATCGCCAGTGTTCAGCCATGGTTTTTCTTGTTTTGCAAACGCTGAATGCTCTTGTATTAGCTGTGAAGCAGTCAGTGTGTTCGCCAGCAAAGGTTTTTTGTGAGCCAACGCGCTGTCATCGTCGCGTCGTGCACTCTCGACGGAGGGAGTGCGCGCGGAGCCATGGACACCGAACGTGAAGAGCCCACTCTTGTAAAAGGTGAGTTATGTAATTTACCTAATAATCTGTTACTCGAAGCATCCTCGCATCTCGTGTACATTTATGTTTACTGAGGCAAGCGCGACATCGCGCACCTATCTCTTGCTTTTGCGTGGAAATTGCGCGGCCGAGAGGTATACCGTTTCGATCGGCGCGGACTGCCGCGCACAATTCACGGCAACGCCTTGCCCTAGTTTTCAGCACGTAATCAAATGGCCGAGTGCAAACGATGCTTCGACATTGGTTATTACGTTCGCGAGATCCTTCGTAAAGGTAGCCATTAGTTATTTTGCCGCAATAACAGTAACGTCCACAACGCTCATGGTGAGTGCGGCTTACCACTTTAGCCAGAAATGCTGCCGGACGATGATTTATAACAGATATATTTTAATAACTGGAAGTTCAACCGTACATATTTTCGTCTCCTTTATCCACGCTTCTGCTTCGTGTGCTTCTCTGCGAGGGGTACATTGACTGATGTGATATGCCAGCACGTGTGAATCGCTTCTTCGACTACTAATTACAATTACCGTATCTCGTTTTCAGTGACTCTGCCGGTCTCTGGCATCAACGAGTTCGTTGACCAGCAGTTCAGCACGTCGCGGCTGCTAACGGAAGGAGAGGCAGTCTATGAGGCTGACCACGTCCGAATATGCAGCGTAAAAGGAGATCGAATAGAACACTCTCGCCACCCCTGTGCCGAGCGCCTTCCGGCGACGCTCGGTGTGTTTTGGACGGTCCAAGGGCCGGACAGGAAGGTTTTGCGACGGCACTGCTTCGGGAACCAGGCACCGTCTTTTCGAGCCTGGCGTGAATAAACGTTGTAAATTTCTATGTGTACAGTCACGGAAAGTGTCACGTACTTACCGAACATTTTAGCTCCAACACAGTACAGAAAATCTTCTTCGCGAAAGTTCTTGCTAAACACGCGATAATGGGTGCTGGGTTGCTTCCCCATTCTAAGCTTTATCAACCACGCATCTCGCTGCTTCTTTTTTTGGGGATATGCGTGGAAACTCACACCTGGCTCGGTCGAATACGTTCGGCACTGCGGCACAAAGCAATAGACCATGCTGAAGAAAAAACAAAGCTTCAACCTCGGGCATGAGATGCAGCGAGCAGCGTTGGCAAAGCTTTCGGCGGCAAAGGAGAGTCACGTGATGGCGTTTTCCACGTCATAGCGATAGCAGCGCCGGTCTCTCCTGTGGTGGCCCTCGAGGCCAATAGCTTCAAGTCAATCAAAGCTCAAAGAATAAGGTTCTGCTAGAAATAATCGACCTTCCGCCAGTTTTCAGAAATGTGTTTTTCGAAATCTGCAACAACGTGCAACAACACTGATCCATTTACTCTGCTCCTGCACTGTGGAAAAAACGTAGCATTCCACAGTAACGAAACGTAAGCGAAGCAGCCATGAATTTTATTAAATATTTAGAGCTCCTGCTTTTCGCGAGTGATGCTAGCAGAAATTTTCCACCAGAAAAGGTATGCAACGGTGGTTCCACAAGCTTTACACCCAGGACCGTTGATTGAGCGGCACAAATCGCTGTCTATCTCAGCCGACCGACTCGCTAACATATATGGCCGAGGAATGACGCTATAATTCAAAGTTATGCAACAGAGAGACAGTCTCTTAAATAGATATTGCAGAGGTTAGCACTGCGGCATGCATCGCATGCGATTCTTGATGCGGGTATGATGAAAAAAAGGTGACATGAAGAGCGAACGACACAAAAACTCAAAACACACAAAACGCGTCCAAACACTGAACTAAAGTAGCTCAATGACACCAATGCAACCAAGAAAGTTTAAAAGGTGCTTTCAACAACTCAGAACACGCAACTGAACGAGTATTGCACAGAAATGCATTAGTGTTTTCGAAATATTTTTTACCAAGCCCCTGCGCCACCTCCCAAATGTACTGCTCTGGGGTACAGCGTAATGGCTTCTAAAAATATTGGCAAGAACAAAGGGCGCGTATTGCACTATGTGTCCTTTGTTCTCACCCTGCATTTGGTCGAAGGCACTAAATTTAGGCTCATATGCCTAAGCACATTTTATTATGCGTTAGCATGCAGATTATACAAACGGCCAGAATACCAAAATATGTGAGTTCTAGTCAACAAATGCTTTCATTTATAGTGGTCTGTGTACTTGGATTTTTTAAAAGCTGTTGCCATGTCCGGGAAGATGAATAAAGTAAGACTGACGCATTCGCATGGCGTGTTATTGGACAGTTGGGCTCGTTATACGTACTCATTCCATAATTTATTCCGTAAGGTATGAAATATTCATATTTTATTGGAAACCCTATTTACAATCTCGAAGCTGGGTTTTTTATGTCCGTCCAGCTAAGCTACCCTTTTCGTTATTTGCAGGAGGATAAAATGAGCCCGGAGTCGCCCACCTGCGGTGTGCTTCAAAATGAGATTGTGGTTTCGGTACATAAACACCTAGAAATTAATTAATTTAAAGCATATTTCTCTCTCCTCCAGGAACGATGATGTTCGGGGCGAAGTTGTGGAGAGTGCTATGTCATCTGGTACCTCGTAGATGCTACCTCGTCTTTCTAAGAAGTAACGAAACAGACCGTGCTACTTTTTTTTTCTTGCCCAAGGTGTTTGTATTTACGACTGGTGCCTAACACGTCCAGCTAGCTTCTCCAGCATTCCGACCAAATGAATATGAACGGAGCATGCAACGTCCACAAACTGCCGCATACTCGTGAGACCCTATACTTCCTGCTCGAAACACGTCCAATGTCAATGATGGAAGACAATAACTCATTACACGAAAGCAAAAAAACCATCACAGCACGCCTTCCATCGTTCGCAACTAATCAGACATGTGTACTTGCAACTTCTAATTATTTACACCGGCCTTGAAATAGCGCGGCTCTCCGCAAGACAGCGGCAACTCGGCATGCAAATGAGAGGACACGGCACGCGCACGAGCGCATGACTCCAGACAGCACGAACATGACGACCGCGTATACAGCCCGAAAGAAGAAAGCGCTCGGACACGTGTGGCCGCAAGGTTCCCGAGGCAGCCGTCTTCTTGTACCATTCGGCAACTCTATTACCGAACCGAGGCGCGAGTAGCACAGCCCTGCGCTGTCCTCTAACTACAGCCCCCAATATATTTCAGCGGGCCACCCAGATTGTGTCGTCGTATATTGAGCGCCAGCTGAACAGTCCATCGCAGGTATTTTCTTTTTATTTACAAGAAAGCGGCCTTGAGCTCCCCTCTACATGCTCTCGTTAAACGCTTCGACATGGATTTCGCCGTCCGGCGAAAAACAAGCGCGACTGTCAGCGCGGTGTCAACCCGGTAGTTTGGAGAACGGCGCATCTTTATATATAAGGCCCCGAGCGGAGCCACTTAGCCCCTTCATTATTTGGCACTTACGCGCTCCTCGGGCGAGATAAGCGTGGCATATCCCCCAGGCAGTTCCGGAATCGGAGACATTCATTTCCGCGTGGGGGGGCGTCTTTGGCCCGTACTGGCTCGGAACGGAGCATTCGCGGGCCCGCTTGAGTGGTTGCGGAGGCGACGCAATGACCCGCGACCGTTCTCGCATATGTGGCGGCGTAGGCACGCGAATCATTTTCTTCTGCGGTTGCTCCCGCTGCTCGCGGCTGTACGAGCGCGTCTTTCTTCAATTGGCTGCTTTGCTATTGTGGCGGCTCCCAACCCCCTCCGCGTGTGGGACCCCTTTTATTGTTTCTTATATATCTGTATCCGCGAGAACGGGCTATGTCGTTGTTCGTTTGCAGTGAACAATGTATACGCAAGAATAGCTTCGGACAAATAGCGCTGCAGGCGTCGGTTGGCACTGCGCTGTGTCATCCCTCGCGTGCGGTCTGCGATGTGCGGCGGCGAATCGCTGTTGTTACTGAAGCTATCATTTGTCAGAATTCAATGGCAACGTTAGTTAAAGAAAAGCGAGGGGTTGGAAAAAAAATTAATAACACGAGATCTCAAGCCAGCATTGTTCGCTATAGGAACCCGTGGAAATTTTATTTAACTAAGTTCTCCCCTACAAGTGGCAGATGCACGAGGGGATAGAGCTGCAATAGACCAGGACAAATAATAATGAACAATATTGTTTTCTGGGGGATCTTCTTTCGGGTGATGCACAATTTATGACACGTTGGCTGTTCAATAATTCGGAGTCACCCGTTCTCTTTTGTTTTCTTGAATATAGGTCAGTGGAGGAACCAACACCGAAAGTACAGTGACTATTTGGTTATCTACGATGTAAGGCAAACAAAAGTGAAGTAATGACGCACTGAAAAAAAAAAAAGACTTGTACTGTGCAGCCTTTAGTTAATATCAGTCCGGTACCCGCTTTACCACACAAACTCACAGTAAGCTTTAGCCCTTGACCTTTCGTGAAGGAATCCTCCGCGTACTAACAGGGATAGAATTACTAGATGATACAGCTCGGTCTGAGCTGAGGTCACAGAAGAGAACATAAATGTAATCCCTCCATGAATCGCTCTACGAGGCCACTTGTCACAAACACTTATATAACGTTGCATCCCCTCAAATGTTAGTGTTCTCTCTGCAGCCGACTCGCCGACCACGGTTCAAGTATACACACATAGACATCTTCGCGCGTCCAGTAATATACATGCCGTGTTATATGGCAACTTAGCATGTATCTCCACACCGGATTTCCTTGAATGCGGTTAAATAAGGTCACTGCAGGTAGGTGAGGAAACAGGTGCAATCGGTGAATATGCTGTGTTAAAAGGTGGCATCAATGACGGGTAGCGTAGTAGGGGCTCCGATTTGTTTCAGTGAATCTATAACGTTCACTTCAATATGTAGGGTGCCCCAGCTAACTCTAGCCAGAGTTTAAAATTATGCCCACGCACTCTATGACGACGCGACCAAACAAATGTTGCTGACTATTCCATGGAGTAAGTCAGACTATTTTTCTTGTGTTCTCTTTAATTGCTTAATTAAGCAAGATTAATTAACCAACTTTTGAAGCAATGAAGCTGGGCGAAAATTTCCAATGAGAAAGCTGTAGTTCGGCTTGCAAAACGACTGATTAGACAGTTTTTAACTTTCTGTCAAGTATTAGTGTTTTTCTGTTTGCCACAAATGCCCGCGAAATACAAAACAAAACTACCACGCTACATGGCCGCTTGCGCGCCGTGATTACAATGCTCTTTAACGTACCGCGTACAAACGATACGCTTCGCTCGCGGCGGTTCATGACAGCGATAAGCAGACGCAGAGATTATCGCTCATGCTGCCGCAAGAAACAGGTGCGTCATCGCGCACCCACCACCATCGTATACTCCGTTTTGAACAACAGGCAAGGGTAAATGTAACTGGTAGCGAAGCTTCCATAGAAGCCCATACGTTCAGAAAATGGCGGCTCATCAGTTGCTCATGAGTCTCAGCGCCATCTGTGTGAGGAGGGATCACTTCCGGCAGCACCGATCACATCCCCCATAAATCCCCTTGCTGATGTCGCTGTGACAATAGGTTCTGAACCACTTTTCGCCCGAAACTTCGCGACCTATTTGGATCGGCCTTGCATGAGGTGCAACGCTATAGAAGCTAGCGAGACTTCTTGCACTAGATGCGTTAGCACCAAGAAATATTTCAATAATTTTACCACCCGTAATGTGATTTGTTTTTTGTTTTTAGATTGGTTAATAAGTGAAGATGGTTTGTGCCTTAGAAATAAACCAACGCCGTTATTTATACGGTTGTCAATAGGTTGTTCTGGATCGCTTATAGCGGGTCTTTGCGTTTGTACTGTCGCCTCCGCGATTGGTTCCGGTAGAGCGCAGTCGGAGCCAATCGCGGAGGACACGTTTACAACGACGAAATCCAAGCGCGAGACGCGCGGACTTACACGTGTTGCGGACCGGACTTCTTGCATAGCTTCCACAGCGTTGCACCTGATGCACGAAACGGAGTATAGCTGCCCTGTCGCCTCTTAAGCGGCAGCACACCCGGACGACAAATGCCACCAAATGCTATGGTCGGCTACCCGCAGAACGTTATGGAGCCCTGCAGTCACGGCGAGCATAGGCGTGCAAGCGGGCATGTCACGTACGTGGTATGTTTTGGTATTTCGCGGGCATTTTTAATAAATAGAAAGTTAGAAACTGTCGAATCTGACGTTTTACAAACCAATCCACAATTTTTCTAATTGGAAATGTCTGCCCAACTTCGTTGCTTAAAAAGTCTGTCAATTGATCTTGCCTAATTCAGCAATTAATCAGAACACAAAAATAGTGCGATTTACTTCACGCAATAGTCAGCAACGTGGATTCGATCGCGTCGTTGTAGAGTGCTTCGGCACATTTTTAAACTCTGGCTAGAGTTAGCTGGGGCACCCTGTATAAGCACAAGCGTCATTTTGCTTATTTCACCACTGTAAATACAACCGCTGCCGCTTAATCAAGCCTATATCCGCGTAATCAGCGGCAGAACGCCATAACCAATGAGCCCACCGAAGCTGGTGAGGAAACCGGTATATTCTTGTCCCCGTCTCTGTCAAGAGAAATTTCGTAACGTCGACCCTTTCAGGACAAGAAAAACCGTACTGAGTGAGAACGAAGTGAAAAAACCCATTTCAGTCTTTACCTATATGCATAAGCCCTATAGTCAAACCCAGAGGACTTGCTCTCTCTCTTTGATAATACGCTCGTTTATAATATGTTTGCTCATTATTTTAAACGAATATGAGGAGTCCAAAATTACAGCAAGCGTCTTAGAAGTGTTTGGTGGTAGTGGTGGTGAAACTTTATTGCCCAAAAAGGGGTCCTGAAGGCTGAAGGACACTCGGCTAGATGCCAGATGCAGAGGGCATCTCCCACGTCGGGACAGAGAGCCCGAAGCTCTCCGCCGCCTCACCGGCCTCCTGGACAGCCCGAAGTTGGTCTTCTAGTGAAGCACTTTTCAGCACTTTGTCCCACTTTTCCTTGTTCTTCGCGTAAGTGTTACTCGATGCACAACCACATAGCATATGGTTCAAGTCTACACGTTCACGACACTGTTCACATACATGTTGTCCGTCGTAGTCTGGGTCGATATGCTTCATTCGCCAGGGGTTGGGGTATAAGGTAGTCTGGAGCAAGCGTAACGTTAACGACTGGCTGCGCGTTACTTTCTTATCCGGGAGGGGAAACTCTCGCCGGCCTAGATAAAGTGCTTAGTAATCTCGTTATAAGTGCATAGTTGATCCCTGTACTCAATATGCAGTGTATCGCGGGAAACCGGAATGACGCGGTCGATGAGTCCTCGCGCCGCCTCGTGTGCGGTCTCGTTGAGATTCCGCAGGCCGCCCCCTTAAGCTGCCCATGTGTGCCGGGAACCATACGATGGAGTGATCGGTGTTTCTGGGGCCGAATTCTCAAAGCTTTCCTTTCGTGATAGATATTTGCCATTGGCCAGCAACCCTCATTAATGATATACCCGGCATCACGATTGGCTGGAATTTTCTCTTAAGGACAACTCTGGCGTAAGACAATTTTATGAATGCTGGTCCTTGTCTGCCGTTAAAATATTTTTCAAACGAGGTTACATTTACAAACCTAGTGATGTTGCATTCGATGGAAAAATTCGAAGATATGTTGAAAGGAGAAATGACTGCGGTAAGATTAGCTAAACATATGCATTGACTAAACCAGTTCTTCTGTGGTCGCCAATGTGTAACAAAGTTGTGGTGTTGAGCCGAAAGAATTTAGCTGCCGTGTCTTGGAAAAAATAACTGAAGATAATGCAGTTTCTCTTGCAAGCAGGCTTGAGAAAAGGGCCACAGAAGAAGAAGAAGAAGAAGAAGAAGAAGAAGAAGAAGAAGAAAAGACGCTGTTTGACAATATGAAACTCAAAGAAATATTCACTCCGTAGGCATTCCAGTTATTACCGAGTATACGTGCGACACAAGAAAAGTCAGCATCTACCGCAAGACTGGCGGTCACGGTGGCTTTATTTTCAGACTGTCCTGTGTGTATCTGAATCACGAGTACATTTAATTCCCAGTTTAATACTAACAATGACTTGCCTCGAAGTGCTAGGTATATTGTAGGGCTGCTACTGTAAATTGAATACCATGTATATTAATTAGAGACATTTACTGTTGAAATAAAAAGAAAAGACGTTTGCGAATGACGAAATGTGTTTCGTTCTTAGTTTTACAACACAGAATGAAGTAACGTGTACTTTGCAAAACGAGCGCACAATCGTCAGTAAGATTGATTTCGTTGCAACAAGATATTCATAAATAAACTGAAAAGAAAGTTGCATTGCTTCCCCAGCTCGCACAGAAATAGCATTACAACGTGCGAAATATGTCTATACAAATATATAACTGCTCACGCTATTCTTGCACACTCGTTAAGTTCATATATTATGCAGAATTTCTTTTTATTAGTTTTAATGACGCACTATCGTCGAACTTGCAAATTGATGAGGTACGGTAAGCTCTTGTCTGTAGCTTCTCTCTTTGCTTGTGTGCAGTTAGACCGCCGCCGAGTTCAGTTACTTCGCAGCCGCTGGGAACTGAGGGCCGAGGGTTAACTGGTGTATTCATATGGGAGGTAGTGGCTACATACTGCACCAGGGTGGCCAATCCTTCTCTGTTGAGGGAATGCATTACCGGCTGTGGTCACCGGTGAGGCCGCACCCCAGGCCTCTTTTTTATGCAATTCCACCATAACGCAGATTTTTCTCTTTAGTCCGGTGAGGAATTGTCCGGCACCTGGATTCGAACCACGGACCTCTTGCACGCGAGGCTGATTCGCTACCTCTAGCCATCGCTGCTCCCCAGAGCTTCAATATCACGCATCACGCATTTATAGCTTTAGAATCACGCATACAGTTGCTCACCCTCTTCGTTGCAAAGGAAAGTTTGTTGTTGCACGTGCTTATATACAATGATTACAGGAAGGCAGAACCTCAGCTTTCTCCTTCCGTTCAGTACTCATTTTTCAGGTTTAAGAAAATGGGTGGTGGTGGTAGTAGTAGTAGCAGTCGTCGTAAGCTTCGATCCAGTGGGCACGAATAAGAGAGATGGCCACATTAAGGAATTCTCCACGCACACCACGCGAGGTCAGACGTGAATGCGTGTTGCAATTCCTTTTTGATCGCTTAATTCCAGTCTTCTCTGTTGTCGGTGCAGAATGCAAAAGCTTCATGTACCCAAGCGGAATCCCTGTGACGCGTCTTCATTACCCGAGTGATCCCTCGTTGCTGTGACACTAACGTGCGCCGTGTTTTAATGCTTGCCGCACTGCTTACTTGTAAATAAGTAAATAAGAATGCCTGCGCACTCTAGATAAGTCATCCTCACCTGGGGCGTTCTATTTTTCGACAGCGACAGTCGTTGTTACAGTACCTTGTCTTGAATTTCATTATCGATCTGTGTCCTTGCATGACTGATATCCCAACCTTCGCTATCGGTCATGCTTACTGCCGTAGGCATGCAGTGCATAGGATGAGGAGATATTAGAGTTCTGACATTTCGTTTCGTGGTAGTCTTCCCGACAGTTTCTGCTCCCTAAGTTATAGAACTGTAGTTCAGATTTTTTTTTTCCAGCCGTGGCAGGCTTTATGCTGGGGCGGACGCGCCGGGCACCTGCCGCTTTGGCTTAGCGGCTAAGGTGCTGTTCTGATGATATCGAGGTCATAGGTTCCATCCCGGCCGCGCCGTCAGTCAGTTCGATTGAAGCCAAATTCAGAAAGCAACATGCAGTGAGATTCAAGTGCACGCTAAGAAACCTCAGACGATCAAAGTTAATTGGCATTCTCCCAGTACAGCACCCGTCCTATAATCAGATCGTGTTCCTTTTTCTTTCTTTCTTTCTTTCTTTCTTTCTTTCTTTCTTTCTTTCTTTCTTTCTTTCTTTTACTTTTTTTTTGCTCGATAGCTTAGCTTAGAATTTAGTTCTATTTTTTATGCTATGTAATTGAGTAGCTTAAAGTTTTTAGAGTTGGCAGCCTTACTAACAATATTTATTGGAGTTTAACGTCCCAAAACCACGATATCATTCAGAGCGGCGCCGTAGTAATTCCGGTAATTTCGACCACCTGCGGTTCTTTAACGTGCACCTAAGTTTAAGCACACGGGCCTCAAGCATTTTCGCCTCCATCGAAAATGCGGCCGCCGCTGCCGGGATTCGATCCCGCGACCTGCGGGTCAGTTAGCAGTCTTTAGCAGCACGCTAAATACATTATATTGCTTTTTCCTTCGAACTTTTTTGTAATCATAAAGACATTCTACATATAACGGAATTTCTTCTGTGCTAGTGGATTGCGTGAATAGGCGGGCGTTACTTGAGCGGCAAATCACAGATCGCAATACTTGCACGACAAATAGATTACTGCGAAGGAGAAATTGTGAGACTTTCTGCATGTCAATTCTTCAATTTCGACATCGCAACAAGCGCATTAAAGTGAATAGTTAAACAATTAATTAGTGCGCATTTATTTTATTAGTCGTATATGGATATCGTGACTTATCACGCAGGTAATTTCTGCCTCTTGGAAAGATGGATCTTAGAAATAACTGCGCTATCAGTGCACAAGATTTTTTTTTATCTGTCCGCAATAACCAGGAGATAAATTTGATGCAGTAAAAAAGGTGGCGTACAGGGTAACACCGGTATAGATATTTTGAGTGTCGAGTGGAAGACCACTTGACTTAGTGAGCTGTGAAGATTCATTTAAACATTTTTTGCGCACATACTGCATGGTCAAAAATAATGCGTCACCCTGTAGTCACTAGACCACCCGACTATGATTCTTGGCTTCATGGGCCTGACCATCGAGCTCGACTGATATATATTGCCAAACCGGCCCGAATTTGTATACTTAATTGTTTATGCGGACGGGCAATCTTCCGCAACAGACTTTTTTTATTTAACGCTGTCTTTAGAATGACTTCGTTAAGTATTGTTGCGCTACACGTGTACTTCAGTCAACTCATGTAGGTGACTTTCCCCCTTAATCCTATCGCAGTGAAGGACAGCAAGAAGGATGTTTGTTGTTCTCATTAACCTTATTGCTTATCGCATCTCTCTTTCTCTCTCGGTCTCTCTCTCTCTCTCTGGTGATAGAGCTCTTACTGCTTCGCATATTGTACGTAACTGAATTTTATGACATGGTGGCCACACCCCGGGACTCGGATGCAAAACGCGTAACATGCTACAGGCCTCGTTCTACATACTGAACAGTAATAATATTGTGGTTCTGGGACGCAAAATCCCAACAATTATTATTATTATTATTATTATTATTATTATTATTATTATTATTATTATTATTAATATTATTATTATTATTATTATTATTATTATTATTATTATTATTATTATTATTATTATTATTATTATTATTATTATTATTATTATTATTAGTGCATGTTGAGCAGTGCTTAACAGTAATTGCTATTGCTTGCCTCTTTATCCTTTCTTTCCTTTCACTCGTCAACCTGTTTACCCGCAATGTAGGATAGCAGACCGGACTCGCGACCGGTTTGGCTCCCTGACTTTACCCTCTCTCTTCCTCCTTAGAAGAACCCGGCACTACTGACGCTGAAATGGCGTGGCTTTCCGGCTGATGATTCCGCTAAGCATTCCTCAATACAGATGACCACATACGAGCGGAGAAGATTCTTAATCTTAGGGAAATTAGTTTCGATCTTCATTTCATGATGGGCCCTCTGGGGCGCATTTTATAGTTAACTAATTGAAAGTTTAGTTATTATCAATATGCTCTTGGCATCTACCCTGAATTGAGATAACCAATGGAGGTGTATTTTTTTTTTAATTTCGAGAATTTGCCCAACGGCATACATAGTTAAATATACAGGTACAGGCCGGCTACCGAGTCGGTTTGTTATTAAGGCCGTATATCCCGACATAGTTAGGTATGCAGTAGTTTATAATGCTTTCCCTTTGCTCTCCGTAATCAGCTACTTGGCCTTATAGAGTACATCGGCCCCTATCAACGAATAATTATTTAATCATTCGTTTTAATCGCCTGTAGATAGGCTGTACTGTGCATGTGTATTATGAATTGTGTGCACTCATGCGTTCTCTCTTTCTTCCTCTCTCTCTCTTTGACCTCGTCATTTCCCTCCCCATGTGTAGTGTAGCAAACTGGACGCAGTCTAAATAACCTCCCTCCCTTTCCTGTATCCCCCCCCCCCTATCTCTCTCTCTATCAAAGAATAATCGGTTCATTGGCCCCGTCAGAACACACGATATGTACACTCCTGTATTACAGCCACCATCTCACAAATTACTTAATGAAAACCAAGCCAAAAATAAACGGAAGCCACAGTGTTACAAGGAAATCCATACGGACTTCCTTGCAGCTTTGTGTGACAGGTGTACGATTCCTTCCATTACCTTTCCTCCACCTGGCGGGGTTCTGCAGAACTAATTTCTCATATCTAGTTCATGTCAACACAATTTAAAAACTGCGACAGCAGCGCAGCCAGGACAACAATTGGCGACGGGGTTTCCAGCGCGCCACATAATCATCACGCATGTCATCTGAAACCGACTGCGGGTATAGGCAATTGTCCCCCAACCACACTAGTACACAGGCACTAGTGTATCGAATGCGGGCTATGCATTTGAAAACCAACGTAACTCGGTCCACATCATCTATGTCGAGCACACAGAGAGCTGTCGATGTTCGAGGGCAGCACAGGGCACATGAAACACTTCGGCTGGCATTTAGCATGAACATTCTAGACTTCTACGGCATGTCCTCGCGCTCCAGCTGTTGGCAAGAATTAAGACGTTGCCGACATAATCACTTGTCCTTGCATTATTTTCAGCACTAAATACGACACGCTGTCACCTGTGTCGACTATATTGTCTCACTCCTATAAAAGGGGGACGGCGACCCGAGTATACATACATCGTACGCCGAGCTACAAATGGCTTTTTTTTTTTTACAACACGCTTCTCACGCTACGAGAAACAAATTATGAACGTGTCCTGTTTCTTTCTTCGCGCAGGATTATGCCTCGGGAAAACGTCGGTGCCAGCGATACCGGGCATGGGATATCGGGCGGGTGCAGTATTGGGCCCCCGTCGCGTCGCCCGAGAAATGGAGGCCGGCCGCAGCACGGAAACGCGGTGTGATGCTGCGTGTGCGCTCATAGCGGCTCGCGACCTCGAGGCAGTGGCGGGCCGGGCATCATCCTCGGGGCCACAAAAAGACTCGTGCTCAGTGCTTGCCGCCGTGCGCACCCTCGTTCCACACTCACCCGATACGAGCGTCGTGACGTGGGCCAGTACCAGTAACGTGACACAGTGCCGCCTCCTCATGGTGATGGCGATCTGCGCCTCTTCCTCCGGGAGTGCGGAATGCCTGCGTGAGAAGAGCAGTCGTACTTCATCTCAACACACGCGCACACTAAGATTTGTACTACACACATTTCCCCCCCATTTTTCTTCTTTCCGCGCGCGGCCCGACTTCATAGTGCCGGCAGGCGCAACCGGAAGCGGCCGCGAAAAAGGGCGCTCGCATCTCGGAACGTCCTCAAATGGTCTGCGTCCATAGGGCTCGTGTGGTGCTTCTTTTTTTTTGTTTTCATCGCCGTTTTTATATTATTTTTAATTTGTCGTTGTTGTTCTTGCGCGATCGTGCGCTTGATTTAGAATGGCGCACAAAGCTTATTCGCTGAACAAGAGTGGAAACAACCTTACGTGCTCGTTATTCAACTTCTTCTGTAGGTACATTCCTATGCAGAACGTTGGACGACCCTTGGACGAAGGAGAGTTAACCAGAGGTTACAGAAACACTGTTTAGTTTTACAAGACTGTCAGCAAGTATGTGGTTCCCTGTGGCAAGCATTAAAAAAAAAAAAAAGTCCTCGCGAACGTTTTTTGTCGCCAGTTATGCTCTTCGATAGAGTATAGTTACCGTATACGGCTAGCCCACCGAAGAGATAATAAAGTTAACTTCCCTCGATATTCGTTCATTTATTGTTGTAATTACTTCTACTCTATTATTATTGTTATCATTACTGTTATGTAGTAGTAGTAGTAGTAGTAGTAGTAGTAGTAGTAGTAGTAGTAGTAGTAGTAGTAGTAGTAGTAGTAGTAGTAGTAGTAGTAGTGGTATAGTATTTACGCCTGTTTTCCCCTACGGAGCTATCAAGAAGTTACAGTTCTGCCACTGCAGAAGCATGCTGTATCAAAAAAAAAAAAAACACTCAATATTCCGTTCTAATGCCTCATTGGACAGGCTGCGCAATGTAGTAGATGTATATTTCGTTTCATTTGAACTCCGTCACAATTAACCCGTTAGAAAGGCAGCGAATAAAATAGTCTTTCTCCCCTGCAGACCGCATGACACCGCCACACTCCGTCATACAAACTCCGCGAAAGCGCTCTTACGAGTGCTAATGTATCCTTTGCGTTTGCTCATCCAGTATATATATATTTTTTTTCGCCGCCTTCGAGACACGGAGACATGACTAAAACAAACACACCTCACTGCCATCTGCGGGAGAGACGGAAGGACAAGTGGTGAAAACGCGCCACAGAGAATTTTTAAAGTAGAAATACAAAGTGTATAATCACCGACATCACTGTTCATTGTCTTACCTTTTTTTTTTTTTCAGTTCTTCCGTTTCACTACCTCTTCCATTGCGTTTTAGCCCGGAAAACTATGCCGTCCTCGTCTTCAGCTGCAATAATATCGCCAGCATTGCGAGGCAGACGCGGCCGCGCAAGTTGAAATGCACCGGTTTCCTGCGTGCAGGTATATACGCCCGTTTCCGCGCCTGGCTCATACGCGGCTGCAATTAGGATTCTCGCGTGTGTGATTAGTACCCGGGGCAGCGAGCCGAGGAGTCGAGAACGCACTGTTGTGGGTAATTCTCTTTGCCCTCGATACACCATTAAACACGTGGAACGTCAGAAGAAAGCAGTGCGAAAGAAGAGCACCACCATTATATTATAGGCCCGGAGACCCTTCTTTTCATCTCTCTCTTCGTTCGCTTTGTGCTTTTTTTTTTCGCCGCTCTATCTTTTGATTGCATTGCAGAACTGCTTAATAGATGCAGCGGCCTCTTTTTTTTTAATTTTCCGACATTACTGTCTCTGATATCTTCTGCACACAGATACGAGCACACAAACGGACAGACAGGCACGTATGCGCGTGGCCGATGCCAAGCTGAAGCTGCTGCCCCGTTTCGGTAGTGTTTTACAACAGTGGAGAGAAGAAAGGAAAATAAATAAAACTGGGAGAAGAGAGGGAGAGAAGTTTCGTTTGTGTCCATGGGGCGCGGACAGCCGACGCTGGGCGTCATTTTTCTGCTTCGGCTGGCAGACCCCTGAGCCGTGACGACTGAGCATCGTTCGTATTTCCGGCTCTAAAGAAAAAAAAACTATTTCCGCCGCCCCGACGAAACGCGCCGACGAGCGTTCGCGGCCGCGTGGAAGAAGCATCCCATGCCGCGAGTGTCTCTGCCGCCTCCGACGCCGATTCTTTCTTCCTCGTCTTCCTTTGGAGACTCTTCTTCGGCCTGGCCAGTAGCTGCCGTGATATGACGTTCCCGCTTCTCGCCCGAACGTCACCCCCCCCCCCCCCCACCCCAACCTCCGCGGAGTCACGTGAGAGTCACTAAATTCATGTAACTGTACGATTCACCTGCAGCGCTAGATGTTATAGGAGTAAACTCCAGGAGGCGGCACCTCCTGTTCTCGTCCTTCAAAGCACGGGAAGCGTTGCATTCTCTTACTCTCCAAATTGCTTTTCGCAAACCTGCGTAAACCAGTGGCATAGAGCGAGGCTGATGCTTGCGACCGATAAAACGAATTCATACGATAAGTTACAGTTACGATCAAACAACATGTGCCCGAGGCAGTTGTTGGAGCCGTGTTCCCGCGAGGGATCCTGTCCGCTCGTGCTTTCGTCTTGTCACGGCTTTTGCGGATAGTTTGACAACTCGCGTCGTTGGAGCAATGGCAGTACACATACCGGCGCGGCCATTTAGCGTCCGCTGAAGCCTGACGTGATGACTGACGCAGAACACGTATCACATGGCCTCACGGTCCGCATTGGATGGATGGACGCGGTCGAATCGATGGGAAACAAAGCCATGTTTGAAGCGGTCCGGAACATAGTGCCCTTATTTTGCGGCAATTGCAGGAATTAACTGTACTGTCTCATCTGTCCAAAACAATAACATCTTGGCAGACACTCGGTCCCGCAGTAACGCTGTTTTGGATCGAGGCTGTGCTGTTTTCCACGACTGTACAACGGCAGCGCTATCTCTCGGGCTGAACGCTTACGGAACGACTCGGAGGAAAAGATAGCACTTTACTACGAAACGTTTAATAGAAAATAAATCAGCAGAAAGCGTAATCATTTCAATATAAATGTGGAAGCAACTCATTACGTACGCAGTTGTTATGAGTATATTATTCGGTAAACCGAGAAATTTGCCATGCGCGAATACAGCAAATTGAATAAATCCTGCAGATGCGGCCAGCAGGAAACGTAAAAGCTTTGAGGATGCAGCTGGCGCACAAAGAGACGGACAGTGAGCTTACGTACGTACGTGCTGTGAGCATCGGGTAGCATAATTCCGAGTCGCCTGGTCGAGGAGAAGTTCTGTGTTGCCGGAAATTCTTGCAGCGACGCTCCCGCACTTTTTATTAATATGCGCTTACCAGCGGAGTCGCCTCTTACTCCTTACTTTTAGTCATCCTGCAAAGCGTTAAAGCGTTAACGGTGCCCGAGATATCGCTGAGCGCGGCCAGCGTTAAAACGCGGCTAGCTAAGAATGGCACGGCTGGGCCATTTCGTCGTCTCTCGCTCACACTTCCCAGGAAAACACGTCTCCTGTCATCGTTTTCCTTGCACCGTGGGGCTTCTCGCGGCTGCCGCGTGCGCGACCGTCGATGACGCTCGGCTTGCCGCAAAGGCAGCAGCTCTGAGCTGCACGCTCGCATGGAGGCGGTGTATACTTACACATCGGCGGGGTTTCTTTCCTGCCTCCTCCTCAGTAGTGCGTTTTGCTTTCCGCACGCTGAAGGTCGCAGCTCGGCGGTTCAAACGTGCGAAAAAAAAAAAAGAAGAAGAAAGAGCGTAACGAGGGAAAACGGCGTCCGCCAAGTTGGCTTCCGTCGGCTTCCGCACCCGAAACGGTCATTCGCGCGCCCGAGAAAAACCGCGAATCACGCCGAGCGAGTTGTGGGCGCCGGCGGAAAGGCGAGCGCTACATGCCAACCGATGGGAGCCCATGTCCACGCGGCGTGTCTGGCGTAGCCGCCGTCCACTGCTGCCTCGTCGTGCTCGCGTGCTCTAGGAGATTTCGGTGAATGACTGGAAGGAGGCTGCTCGCGCCCCGCTTGCTGACCCGCGGCCGTTCCTCCTTCCGGCCCGCTTCGTTGGCACGGCGAGTCGCGCGCGAGGCCAACATTCCGATCCCTTAGACATGGAGTGCACCGTCTGCGGGTTTGTATACATGCGCAACTTTTCCATAGCCTGCAAGCCGACGTATTAGGTGGACGTATAAGGGTAAGACTATGCAAATAACGATTTGGACACCGTTTTTACAGTACTCTGGCATCAATTCCGAGCTTAGCTGTAAGCTTCGCGCCTTCCGCCCACATCAAATGATTTGATTCCTACGCAGCTTACAAGACTGTAGCGTTCATAGAGTTTCCAAATGTACGAACTTTCTCGGTGGGGCCTCAATTAGGTCCTCAGAAGGTCCAACTGACATGCAGCTGTAAAAGCGTGCACATCGAGATGCAATTACTTGATGTACTGGGACAGGATAATCAATGTAGCACGAACATTGTCAATTCGTAGACGGCGGGCATTAAAGAAAAAGGGTACAGAAAGTGAAAGAGCACTCAAAACAGAAGATGCACAACCATGCAAAATATTTGCAGTGGCTTAGCTCGGCTATGCCAGGATATACGTAGCGTTAGCAAATGTTCAGCTGATTATTCTTAGCTTTCCAGATTGTCTAGGATTATTAGCCTTCTTCTGTTCATTCTTCGTACGCTGCACCGCTAATTGCCAGGCAACTACTTCGGGATCCGATGAGATAAGCTTCTCGGCTCTTCTGCGCCGTTGAGCAGCATTTGCGCTCTCCTTCTCCATGGCGTTACCCACCTGCAAACGCCAGTCAGAGGCGCTATCAAGCGGCTCCAGCGCAGTGTCAGACGGCGACGGCACAGCGAAGGCGAATAGCTGCGCACGCGCCGGCGCCAGCGTGCCTGCCATAGCTACAACGTCACTGCTCTCGAATGCGCAGAACAGCAGCAGCGAGTCGCGCGAGGCGGTGGCGGAGTCTGCGCGCGCGCCGGCGCCAGTGTGTCTGCCGTGGCTGCGACGCCACTCCTCCCGAACGCGCACACCAGCAGCGGCGAGCCGCGTGCGGCGGTGGCGGAGAGTGCGTGAGATGCCGGCTCCGGTGAGCCAGCTGTGTGACATCACTGATCCTCGCGCATGCGCAGCACGGCTCATAAGGATCCACGCGAAATCGGCTCCGGCTAGGCAAGAGTAGCTAACGCTACAACAGTCACTCAGGCCGATGCTCTTCGACAGCTGCAGTAGCTCATCAATTGACAACTAACCTACGTTCAATTAACGTTCCCTATACCTTCCCTGACTTCATTATCTGCTGGTTTTCATTAAGGTTGTGTCAAACAACGGAACGAGCCCTCGAAAATTCCCCTCCTGCACTCATTCATAGCGAGGGTCTTGTTCCGGCAGAGTTGATGTCTTCAGGTAGTATGCGAGGGCTTATTGGTCAGCTGTCCGCTCGTTGAAGTTTCACGTTCTACGTGACGCCATCTGGCGAAAAAGAGTGTTCCACACTCGCCGTCAAGGCTAAGGGCGGCGCTGACTAACACTCCCAAGGTTTTCATGCACATAACTACCCGATAAGTGGACGAGGGGACGACTGCCGCTGTAGCTCAGTCGGTAAGAGCATCGGGTTGTAATCCGAATGTCGCAGATTTGGTCCCTGCCAGCGGCAAGTTGTCTTTTCGCCCACTTTACTTTCTTCACATCTACAGGGTGTTTTTTTTTTTAGAAAATACTGATGTTTTATAAAAATCCTATGACAGTAAGGCTCTTGTCGTTTTGCACACGCACTCCACGTCGAAGCGGAAATACTTTGCTGCAGTTAAAATGAAACTGTTGCCACTGATTAACAAAAACGCATTAATTAACTTTTTAATTATTGATTTGAGGGCAAGTGTCTATATTAAAAAGTTGTAGTGCGTACCAATTTATGGCACACCTATTTTTTACAAATCACAAAAGTTGCACGTAGTTCGAGATATTCTTAATCAAATGTCAAGGGCGAAATCGAAACTGATCGCGCAAAGCGCGCACGAAGCGCGACCGCTCTGCTACGTCAGACCGGAACTGCCCGTCACAAGGGAGTGACGAAATTTGAACGAAGGCGCGCCGCGGCCGTATGCTTTCGTGAAAAGCTGCAAGTGATCTCGCTTGTGCCCGCGCATCGCCTTATTTTCGCGCGCCGTGTTTGATGCTTATCCGTTTCTTTCGAACTGTGCGCAAGGAAGCCGTGATATCAACCTTTTCTCTGTCTGCTAAGCGTAAAACTCAGGAGATGCCACTTCGGTGCTTCTTCTTGCAGACACCCGAAATAGTTATTCGCGCCTCTTTATAATAATAATAATAATAATAATAATAATAATAATAATAATAATAATAATAATATAATAATAATAATAATAATAATAATAATAATAATAAAAACCACGATATGATTATGAGGGACGTCGTAGTGGAGGGCTCCGAAAATTTCGACCACCTGGGGTTCTTTGAGTACACGGGCCTCAAACATTTTCGCCTCCATCGAAAATGCAGCCGCCGCGTGCCTCTTTATATATTAAGAAAGAAACACATAAGCCCTACCCATCGCACACAAACATTAAGCTGTCTACTTGTGTATTTTAGAATGTTTGCCGATTTTTCTTGCCAGATTCTGCCTCTGCGCGCCTTCATTCGAATTTCGTCACTTCCCTGTCACGTGTCGTCCCGGCGTTCCGCCGCACTTTGTGCGCGCCGGGCGCGATCAGTTTCGATTTCGCTCTTGAAATTCGATGATGAATATCTCGAACTACGTGCAACTTTCGTGATTTCTAAAAAATGGGTGTGCCATAAATTGCCATAAATTGGCACGTACTACAACTTTCTAATATAAGCACCTGCCCTCAAGTCAATAATTAAAAAGTTAACTAACGTGTTTTTGTTAATTAGCGGCAAGAGTGTCATTGTATCTGCGGCAAAGCATTTCCGCCTCGACATATAGTTCATATGCGAAAACGGCAAGAGGCTTACTGTCATAAGATTTTTATTAAAAAATCTGTACAGTCTAAAAAAATACCCTCTATATCACAGTTATTACAATACACTTAAAACGGTTCAATTAACGATCCCTATATCTTGCCCGGCTTTATTATCTGCTGGTTTTCATTAAGGTTGTGTCAAACAAAGAAACGAGCCCTCGAAAATTCCCTTCCTTCATTCTATGGGCCCACAATCACAGATTGTGTTCTCAATGGTCTCCTGCAGGGCATCAACATGAGTCACGCGTTCGTGCTTCGGTCATTCCAAGAATATAGGGAAACAATAAGCTTTCGTAAATGTCACTCCCAAACCATACGCGGTAGAGCGATGCTGCGTCGTAGGAGGAGAGGCTTATATGTGTGTAGCGCACGAAGACGCCAATTACAGCGATGCGGTTCTACGAGAACTCCATAAAACTTTTGTCATTCTGCGAGCAAGAGGATGGGATTCATCCTCAGCGCCCGCTCTCTGGCAAGAACATTTAACCATCCATCGATGCTTCTGTGGTAGATATAGAAGCCTCATCAGCAGTGCTGTTATCGACAATGTCATAATTATGCGGAAGTGATTCGATGAATGATAACTGTCTCTATTTTTTTTTCTTTTGACCATGGTGAATCTCTCTTTATTTATTTTGGACACCAGCTGCTATCGTGCTGCTATCGAGTACGCTCTCGTTGAGAGGTCTAAATGATATGGATGGCTACTTGTAAGCCGCAAATGATGGCACACATTTATGCTGGTTCATTAGTGACGTGGTTCAGAGCAGTACGGAGGACTAACTTCCATGTCTGCATAGGGTGTCGCTGTGTGAAGCACCTCTATTGAAGTTATTCGCAATCTGTTTCGATAGAGTGAAAACAGCAGATTGTCATCTGATTGGCGGAGTCGAACCATCAGTATACGTATACGCACTGATGGTCCATATACGCTTGAGACTGTCGAAAGAACTCCAGGACCGCCTAAGGTTTCTCCCTTAATTGGTGCATAATTTGATGGTGGAAACTCTCTTGGTGACTGGTCATCAATACAGGAAATATAGGTTTACTTATTTGTGCCAGCAGTAAAGCCAAGTGATGGCCATGGTATTCTTGTAAACTGGTGAATATGCGTTCGAACAGTGTAGACAGTTAGAATCAAATCGGATTCAAGTCCCTAACGGTGACAATTATTGGTGAAACTGAGGCACACAGAAGTAAGGTGTACTGCGGACTCAGCGATGCATAACTTCGAGAGCGCGGGCGTTGGTCTTGAGAGTAGTTGATAACACTGACAGACTGCTAAGCAGAAATTCAAAGAAGAGCTCCCGCTACTGCATATTGCAAAAGATGCACACCATGCTTTCCCAAAGAGAAATTTTAACGCCCCAGCAAAGGCAGAAGATCTCTTTGAGTAGAGGAAGTTGATGCTTCAAGATAGATTACGGTCGGTAATATACCCCAGAAAGGTATACGTCTCAGCATAACGGACCGGTGAATCGCTAATAGAAACGGGCCATGACGAAGTATGCTTGCGTGTAAAGGCGAACAGCGCACAGTTCATTTGAGTAAACATCCAGTCTCCGTGCAATGAGGACGTCGCCAGTATTGCTCCCCACGCACCTGGAGTCAACGCGGCAAACCGAAGTCAAGTATCCTAGTTGTACGCTGGTGATACGTGATAAGCTATACGTGACAAGTATTTTGTAAGCCTGTAAGCATGTTACATCGTTCTTTATATTTATTTTGCGCCATTCAGTTGACTTGACTGTTCGACTAGCGTCTAATCGCAAATAGCTGCATATAGTTCTATTTTATTCTGCAATAAAATTTTCTTACTATTTCGGCACGTTTTGCGAAGTCATTTTATTGCGGGTTTTTATGTCTCCTCCCGTTATCATGCATAGATGAGTAAACAATTAATTGTTTGCGAATAATCTGGCTATACAACAGATTCATCAACTTTATCAATCTACAAAGGACCAGGAGCTATAGATAATGTGCCGCTATTTGAAATTATGCAAATGTTGGTATGTCTATGCAAATATCTCAAAGCTGCCATGCTCGATCTTTGATAACATAAACACACGAAAAACACGCTTTTTGTGGGAGAGTAATGCTTCATTTCATTTGTGGATTGTTTTCCTGTGTTCAATCCCGGGGAATATCGAAGAAGGACATGGCGCCGGAGAGCTGACGGTCTTGAAGGCTCTCTGCGAACATTGATGCTCTCTCTTTCCATTTATTTATTTATTTATTTATTTATTTATTTATTTATTTATTTATTTATTTATTTATTTATTTATTTATTTATTTATACTGCACCCACATAAATGGATACCGAAGATATTTGGTAAAAAAAAGAGACATTGCAAAGAATTTGCACAAAGTCGGAATCACAGATGTCAACAGTTGTGCTTTGAATTCCATCGATGGTAAAGAGCAAACACCACCGACCAAAGCCTATGTTCCAACATCTAACAGCACTAATAAGACTCAATGTTTTAAATGAATCCCTTCTCAGGCAACTTCACACAATATCCAGAGGGTGATAATTTCTAGCCGAAGGTTTGGAAAGCTTGATGTAATATAAAGATGAACCGCGTTGAGTAATAACTACAGCGTAAATGATCGTTGTGACCAGCAATTCTAGAAGAGAGGTAATGAAGAGGGTGGAAGTCATGATCGTAATGCTGGCACTGAAGCGAATCGCTTTATTTGTATAACCGATGAGCAACTACTTTTGAATGGGATAATATAAAAATTAGAATGAACAAATAAATGTCGCACCCGAAGGTTGAATGCGCGTTGTCATAGTGTTATTGCAAGGCAGGAGCGCATCCTGGCGGTCATATTAGCAGAGCGTGGAATTGTATGGCATCTTCGAGGGCTCTTGTGGCTTCGAGTAGCGGAAAAGTACCCGTATGGAACACATACGGCTATGTGTATATGGTGTTTTGGTGTTTTTCTTTGAAACACAGTGGGGTGATTCCACGAGAGATCGAACATGCCTGTCCGGTCGCATTTTTTATTTTGCCTGGGTTTTTTATATGTTGTGTGGGCACATTCAAAGTGCACGGAACTGAAAATTTTATTTCCAAGAAACGCTCCCAGCGCGCCAAAAAAATATTTGAAGGTGGCGGCGCATGCCTCCTGTTTTTGCTCACTGCAATGTTTTGGGATTTCACGGCCGAATTTAGCGCGAACTATAAATGATGTGTCGAAAATTTCTTTTGCTGGTTTTAATACGCATTACTGTGAATTACATCCATGCTTTTTTAATGCCGTCCTCAAAAAGAAGAAAATGTGAAAAAATGGCAAACACGGCCGAAATCAAAAAAAGGTCCTAAGTTCGAGGCGCCTTGGCGCCTTTACTATTTCGAACAGAAACTTGAAAACAGTGTCAACTATAGAAAAGAGCCTTTGCAACATTTATACGGAAGATTATTTTCCTACGGGCAGCGCAAAATTAGAAAAAAAATAGTTAAAAAAGCGAGTTTTTTCAAAAAAGTACATTTTCAAAAAATAAAATAAAAAAAACTCCGGTCTCAATTTTGACGGCAATTTTTGTCGAAGAGCGCTTATGTCAATGAACACACGGTTTTAATATCATATGTCCTCATTTGCTTTGTTTACGAGATATAACTGGCCAAAGTTACCCTTGCTGTGAGTGCTCACTTCAGGGTGACTGATGGTTGTTAATAGCTTGCATTGTGCGTAAATCGCAGTTTTAATTATTCTGTTTCAGCAAAACCTTGCTCTGGTGGCTTTTCGTCAAGAAAAATGTGTTCTCAGCTTTTATTTGGTTCTACCGTGTGCGAAAGTGGGCTGCTGCCGCCCTCTAAAGGGTGATTCCACGAGAGATCGAACATGCCTGTCCGGTCGATATTTTTGTTTTGCCTGGGTTTTTTATATGTTATGTGGGCACATTCAAAGTGCACGGAACCCAAAATTTTATTTCCAGCAAATGCTCCCAGCGTGCCAAAAAAGTATTTGAACGTGGCGGCGCAGACCTCCTGTTTTTGTTCACTGCAATGTTTTGGGATTTCACGGCCGAATTTAACGCGAACTATAAACGATGTGTCGAAAATTTTCTTGTTGGTTTTAATACGCATTGCTGTGAATTACATCCATGCTTTTTTCCAAGTATTTCAAGGAGCCTTTGCAACATTTATGCGGAAGATCGTTTTCCTACAGACAGCGCGAAATAAGAAGAAAATAGTTAAAGAAGCGAGTTTTTTTTCAAAACAGTACATTTTCAAAAAATAAAACAACTCAGGCCTCAATTTTGACATTTTTTTTGTCGAAGAGCGCTTATGTCAGTGAAAACACCGTGTTAATATGTATGTCCTCATTTGCTTTGTTCACGAGATTTAACGGGCCAAAATTACCCTTTCTGTGTGTGCTCACTTCAGTGCGATCGATAGTTGTCATCAGCTTCCATTGCACTTAAATCTAGTTTTAATTATTTTCCTGCAGTAAGACCTTGCTCTGGTATCTGGTCGTCAAGAAAAATGCATTCTCAAACTTTAATTGTGTCTAGCGTGTGTGGGGGTGGGCTGCTGCCGCTCTCTAAAGGCCGAACGCGTACGCAGTTTGCAGCTTACAACCTCAACTTACCCGCCAGTATTCGTTAATCAGAAGCACGCGAGACACCGCGAACACATGGTTTAGGTCACTTTGTCAAAACTCTCCTTGCACACAGAATAAAGCATCTGTATGCAGCGAAGGCCAACTTAATCTGTAACTAAATGCCACAATCAGCAGGCGCGCTGTTATGCAGTTGTTTTCTCACTGCCTGCTTGCTTCCCTTCCATTACATGCATTGTACGCTCTAACCATCTTCCCCATTCGACGCACATTGTGCCTAAACAGCATTTGTAAAAAAGTTAGCTCAATGATTTCCGAGCCGTTTATTTCACTTCCCGCTATCACATGTTTTCGGCGTCGCAGATAACGTCTTCCTGTATCATCTCGACCTTTACCTCAGCGTTTCAACAGCCAGAAAACGTGCGGTGCGGCATGATTAAGCCATGAGTGGCCGAAGCTGCCCAATTTATGATGTTTCGTTGCCACTTTACTAAAGTGCTTTCCCATGTCGAGGACAGCAAAGATCATTGGTGGCACCAGACGGACATTACCCTTAGTTTTGACAATGAGTGCGGCCTACAAATTAAACATTACAGCCCAAAGCGCTTACACACACTTAGTCATAAAATGTTAAACCGTAAGCAGTTCTGGAAAGGTATTCATGACAGCTGCGCAGATGTGAGATAATTTGTGCGGCGCCGTTCAGTATAAACGTTTCGACTTGGTCTAGCTGTTCACTACACGCGATGCGCGCGGCCCATGGCTACGTCCGATTGTTCTGTGCCGATTATTTACGCGTTCACAAAAGTAAGATTGCTGAGGAAAACGTTTTCGTTGCGCAATTTTTTTTCTTTGCTCTTTTTGTTGTTGCCTACCTCCAGAAGCTACTGTCATAGGCTGAGGATCTTCGCGACACCTGCGAGGTCTGCTTGCATTGCTTTAGGCTCCTCAAGGAAAACCTGTCTACATCTAACCGCGATGAGGTAGACCAGGCATTCCTTCAGGAAGAAGAAGCGGTTGATATCTTGAACAGGCGCGCCCATCTTTCCTCTGATGATTTATAGGCGAGGTTGTAGGCTGCAAACTGTTTACACGTAAGCCGTTTAGAGGGCGGCAGCAGCCCGCTTTTGCACACGCTAGACACAAATAAAATCTGAGAACACATTTTTCTTGACGAAAAGCCACCAGAGCAAGGTTTTGGTGCAGCAGAATAGATTTACACACAATGCAAGCTATTAACAACCATCAGTCGCACTGAAGTGAGCACTCACAGCAAGGGTAACTTTGGCCAGTTATATCTCGTAAACAAAGCAAATGAGGACATATGATATTAAAACCGTGTGTTCATTGACATAAGCGCTCTGCGATAAAAAATTGCCGTCAAAATTGAGACCGGAGTTTTTTTTATTTTATTTTTTGAAAATGTACTTTTTTGAAAAAACTCGCTTTTTTAACTATTTTTTTTCTAATTTTGCGCTGCCCGTAGGAAAATAATCTTCCGTATAAATGTTGCAAAGGCTCTTTTCTATAGTTGACACTGTTTTCAAGTTTCTGTTCGAAATAGTAAAGGCGCCAAGGCGCCTCGAACTTAGGACCCTTTTTTGATTTCGGCCGTGTTTGCCATTTTTTCACATTTTCTTCTTTTTGAGGACGGCATTAAAAAAGCATGGATGTAATTCACAGTAATGCGTATTAAAACCAGCAAAAGAAATTTTCGACACATCATTTATAGTTCGCGCTAAATTCGGCCGTGAAATCCCAAAACATTGCAGTGAGCAAAAACAGGAGGCATGCGCCGCCACCTTCAAATATTTTTTTGGCGCGCTGGGAGCGTTTCTTGGAAATAAAATTTTCAGTTCCGTGCACTTTGAATGTGCCCACACAACATATAAAAAACCCAGGCAAAACAAAAAATGCGACCGGACAGGCATGTTCGATCTCTCGTGGAATCACCCAGTGGGGACTACGACATGGTATACAGGTGGTGTGGCAGCATCACGTCCGCGCTGATTTCACGCAAAAGGTTTTAGCGCAAATATACTACAGTCGTTGCAGTATTGTCAAGAGCTGCTACAACAAACTACGCTTCATAGCGTGGAAATGGTTAACTATTAGATGTATTGGCCAGAATTGTATACGCTTGCTCTCTAAAGGATCCGCCATGGCAGTTTAGCGGCAGTACTACTGTAGGTGCTGCGCTCCAAAGCTCGAGGGCGCGGGTTCGATTCCGGGCCACGGCGGCCGCCCTTGAATGAGCGCGAAATGTAGAGATGCCCGTATACTTCGATTTAGGTGCTCGTTGAAGAAACCCTGCTGGTCAAAATTAATTAGCAGTCCCCCACTACAGCGCACCTCAGAATTATATGATGGCTTTGGCATACGAGACCCCCGAAACTTAGCTTTTTTTTTTTGTTCCCTTTAAAGCACTCAACGAGGGAATCAAGTTGCAGGAACGAAAGTTGTGGCGATGAAAATAACCCATGCAGCCATTTCTCTTGTTTTCTTGTTTTCTTTTGTTTTGTTTTAGCCAGGATGACGACCAGTGCACATAACGCGACTCTGCACATGCGCGGACACAGTGCGTGCGATAACTTTTGTCGCGTGAACTTTGCAGTAACACTTCGCTACCTTTTGCGCTTATCGTGACGGCTTTTCTTTTTTATAATTAATAGCTATGCCTTCGACATCCGCGTCGAATTTTCCGTCCGCTCTCTTTTTGCTTACGATTGGAACGAAAATGTTCTTTGCGGAAAATAAGCGACGGTGGAGGTCGAAATGTCGAGTTCAGCGCACCTCTCTTGCATTAAACATGCTTTGGCCGCCAATTTCTGGGAGCGCAAATTAACGTGCAGGTTTTCCTTTGCGGCGGTCGATTAACTTGTTGGGTGGCCAAACCGCTGGACCTCGAATCATTTGTTCGTTACAAGCGATATGGCGGTTAACCAATTCGTCCTCAAGGAGCGGCATCTGCCTCGGTTGCTAAAAACTAAATAAAACATACCGGGCCTGCGCGCAATACGCAGCGTATTCACAGTGTAAGCTGAAGGAGCGGCCTCTATAAGAGCCCATCGTGAACTCTTTGAGGCAGCTCTGCAAGTAATGAGCCTAAACGTAGTGGTTGAACGTGTCCACATTTATCAAAGTACAGTTGGATATGTTTTGTGATACAAAAAATTACGCTGCAAAGGACGTGCAGTCTGACACTACGGACACGTTGTTGTTTATAAACAAGAAGTCGAAACAAGACCATAGCAAACTCATGGCAAACAAGAGCCTTGCAGTCTATTCATAGCTGCTGAGACTACGAAAGCGCCCGCGCAAGGCGGGTCGTGAAGAATGCTATACAGACGGTACAGATATGCCGAGGCGATATTAGTGATTTCGAGAAACGTCTACTGGCCGGCATCGTAAAAGTATTCGCACAAGCGACGCAAACAACGTTGTGCGCTCGGAGCCGCGGGCACAAGATGACACGACGAGGCACCGCCCTTCGCTGACAACGTATACCACATTCGCTAATGAATGAATGAATAAGATTTATTGATTCTAAGGAATGAAAGGGAGGGGTTCTGGGTGGGTCCCTCTTCCAAGGCTCCAGTGGCCATTTCGACCCACCCAGCTTGATCCAGGATGCCCTTCTGGGCCTCAAGGTCAGCAAGAGCGAGGATGGCCTCCTAGGATTCGCTAAACAGATCCCTCGGCGCCCCGCGGAGCGCGACCCCACTCATATTGCTGGAGGCGACGGCGCAGAGCGTCGCCACCCAAAACGGCTATTACGCGAGTTAACTTTTTAATGTGGGCTCGATTGCACACAGTAGTGGGTTTATATATATGTGGTGCAAGTACTGAGAGCGGCGATATGTGTTAGCTCTACATCATATGCATATGTGCTTTCGCACCTATGTTCCTTCTGAGGACTTCTTTGGGCGTTCTTGCCTCAAAAGAAGAATGTGTATTTGGAGTTTGTTGTCTGTAGACCGGCCGCAACAATAATTTATTCCAATTGTTGGCAAGCCGAGACTCACCAACAACGAGCAGCGTGTTGAGCAGAGCAGCTTCAATTATCGCAACCTATGTGTTCTTCAGTGGCTGGTAAGTACCACATTTAAAACGCGCTTCAGGTACTGCCTTTAACTGACGTTTCCTGGGTATTGTGGGGAATGCATTATGCAATTCTTCCTCATTTGTACATTAATATCACCATGTTTGACTTTACTCTTCAGCGCCTGTGTGTGACCGAAACCTTCGTGGGTTGCCCTAGGTCTGAAATGTGGTTGTCAGTCACGCCGTGTTTGTATCCTCTCGTCATCGTCTTGATCTAGCGCTGTTTCTTCGCTCGGAATCGGTATGTACCAACCAGTCCAATTCAAAACGCTAATACAGTTCCAAGATTTTGCGTGCCCTTTGGTCCTTCGCTCGCCCTGACATCTTCGTCCTACCAAAAATCGGCTTGCACTTCTTGGCACATCTCTGAACTGGCAGGTGCTTCCCACTTTCATATTCTAGTGAGTTGGAGTGCTACATTAAACGCTTATCAAAACATCTCCCGGTCTGCCCCACATAGACCATCCCACAGGTCAGGGGGAACTGATACACCACCTCCGTTCGGCTAGATATATACTCCTATGTTTTATGCCACATCCATCGTTATCCTGTTGACATGTGACAGAAATGGCCCACAAATGCCATTTCTAACGCAGGTAAATCTTGGAAGCCTCACGGATAGCGAGACATGGCCCAGATAGATGCTTCAGCGAACCATCTGTGTGCCTCTTCAAGAAATAGCCTGATTTTCTGGGTAGATAGGGCCCTTGGTGGGGGAATGTACTATCGTCACGCGGTCATGACTGTTATTGCGCACGCTCATTGTTCGAGGAGGCAAGTTTGTGTGGTTTCAATAAATCAGTCAGCGTTCGTCCGACTGTACGAACGCTCTTCTACTCTGGTGTCTCGTCCCCAGCGCAGTACCCAAAATAAGTACCCGAAATAATGTCTCACCAACTAGCCCCCTAACACGCGCTCCTTCTACGTTCAAGATAGCGTTCAGCTTATTCTTGAAAAATAATAACTGCAAAGACTGTTATAGTTTAGGTTTTGTCGGCTTGGGTTATATATAGTTGCTATCAACAGACATTGCTGTTTGTACACTAAGCATCGACGAAGTACCGATGAGAATCTTTTATGACAGTCCAGCGGGGAAGAAGAGAAACGAACCCGACATGATGGCCCTGTCCCACGATCGGCATCCGTCCACCCAGAAGCAAAAGCACACGCATGTTCAGCAGTACCAGCCTCAGCGACAAGCGTGTCATTCCTTTCTTGTTGTTTCTTTATTTCTATTTCTATTTCTGCGCGCATGCCGTGCCGCATTTGCCTCGCATCGCATGCAGACGACAGAGACGCCCGTTCGGGGAGACAACGGACGTTTCCGCAAGTCGAACGCGCGTCCGTTACCTTGATAGATGGGGCCTTCACTAATTCCCGATGCAAAGCGTTTTCCGAGGGGAGCGCCGTGCTTTGCCAAAGCCGCAGTCGGAGCAGAGTGAGTGTACGTGTGTGCGCGTGGTATGTGCAAGGGCACGCGTGTGATTGGAAACGGCTGCCGTGCGCACACACGCTCGCGGGAGAGCGCCTCCTGGGATGAGTGTTCTCATTTGTTTCTCTTGTACGTTTGTTTTTCGAGGCACCCCCGTGCGGGGAACAATAAGAGAGGGTCGGCTTGCACCCTCCTCCCCTCGAAAAGAAAAGAAAAACACGAAGTCCTGAGCTCTCTCGTCCCAACGCAGGCGTCCAGTGGTGGCACGGCCGCCTTCTAACAAGGGCCAGGTCGGTCTTCCGGTCTTGGGGTCGCCAGCGCTTCAAGCAAGCGAGCAGTTGCACATAAAGCAAAGCGCGTACAAAGCACGGCGACGTACTGCGCTGCCCAGAGAAGTGCGTGCTCATGCACGCGTGTCGTTTCGGCGCGGCATATTTCTCGCGCCCAATATAAGGCGAAGTGGAGAGAGGGCGCTCGGCTATATAGGCTTGGCCAGGATTCAGGGAGCGCCGTACAGACGGAAGGAGGAGAAACGCCAGTTTACGCGGCCGTTAAATGTCTGCGGAGTTCGTCGCGTACGGGCTGTGCGTAATCGCCTAGACTGCATCGGAAACGTATCTGTATACGGTGACCTTGTTCCTGTGCGTGCGCGTGGGAAAAAAAAATTAGCAGTCACGCTAGCGTTCTCCACGCTGGAAAATTCCTCAGATAGCTGGCTAGGGAAAGAAACGCTGCTCGTTTCCGTGTTTGACTGCACGAAAGGAAACGCTCGTTCGCGTGCATCCGAGCAATCGAGCAACAGTTATAGTTACGTGGTTCATTCGCACTTAGAGAAAGGTTGTTTGATGTGAAAACATGCGCATAGGCGTACTATTCCAGGAGGATTCGATGATAAATAAAACGATAAACGCAAGACACAGCAGATGCGTAACGTCACACAAACGCGCGCAGCACTCAGAATTAAGGCATGTCGTTGTGTCTTGAAGATAAGTTAAAAGCTCCTTCTCAGTGCGGGGTACACGGGAGGCGCTAGTCCGACATGGCTCTTAGCTAAAAGTGCAATTCCCGATGTAAGTTTAGTGCAGAGTTTAGGATGGTCCTTCCGAGTGCTAAGAGACTGCAGTGGCAGCCGAGTCACGCTGTTTTTACGATAGGCACGAACATTAGCAAAGAAAACAAGATAACTGCTACGTTGATACTCCAGTCACGCAGGACCACTTCTTTCGAGCGAGCGAAGTGCACATACATAAATGGAAGCTCAACGCTTTGACTCTATAACTTGGTGGAACTGCCGTTCCTACTTAAAGTACTATGTCGGTGATGGTTTTCGTTCCAGAGTACTACTATATATGTGTACGTGATTCACGTATTAACCTGACAATATTTTACTTAATTTATGTGTTAAATACTACAGGCCGAAAGGTCCTACGAGGGAAAATAATTCGAAGCGCGTGTAACAGACTTGAGATTTGGTAATGCGAAAAAATGAAGAAAGTATGGAATATAAAGTACAAAAGTGCCAAACTCGATATGTATGCTATAACTCAAAGCACTTAGGGAAACGAGCAGTGATTTCTGCCACATATCTAAATCAGTGTGAGCGAGTGAAAGAACTTTATTTCGGTCCGGAGAAGACGCAGGTCGCGTTCAGCCAAGCTGTTCCTCTTTACAGTTTGTTTGGTGTTGGATGTAACACTTGAAAAGTGCCCTTGGGAAAATGTGAGGTTAATGAAAGTAAATCTGAGTGACCGGTTTTCCGGGTTGACAGTGCGCAGCCTATCAGGTAGCGTTAAGCGCAATTTTCGGCTTCAATAATAACACAACGGCTCTGTTCTTGAGGGGGTGCATGGTATCGTGCATTGTACCTTTCCAGGAGGCACCTGCATTGTTATAGTAGAAACAAATCTAAAACCATCATCCAATGCAGAAACTGCAATTCCTCCATGAGTAGGCCTGCACAGTCGTATTCGGTCTTCATTCAACGAAGTGATGATGATGGCCATCAATCTGACGGCCTCAAATTTTCAAGGCGCATATAGCGTGTATCACATCTACACGCTTGTATAGCCTACCTACGTGCACGTCATTGAAAGACAACTGAACGCACGAAACCCTGAGACGGTTCGGTGAAGTCCATATATATCTATGTCGCTTTATGGAAGACAGCCCAAATCTTCAACTTTATCTGCCTTTTAAGGCACTAGAACAGGATTTGTATCATGAAATTCAGCTGAAATGCCACTAGAAAACACACTCGTGTCTAGTGGCGTAGGCATCAAAAAGACGAGAGACTGAAGAGAAAACGGGGCAGCAAGGAGGATGAGGAGGGAAAAAGAACAAGGAGATGCATAGTGGCGACTACATTAAACGCACAGCCGGAGCGCAACCGCACGCAGATGTACTACGGTACTACTCCGAGAGAGCAGCGCAGGGGCCGCTATTTGGACTAGAACATGTTCTGGTGGCGGCATACGACGCGCCCACGTACTCAAGGACCGCACAGAGGCTTCTGCTGGGGCGAGCGCACCTGAATGAGACGCTGTTTTCGGAATCCCCCTGGCGAGACGAACGGGTCGCGTTGGGTAACGTCCTCGCTCCAGAACGCACGGCCGGAAACATGCGCGCAGAGCCACTGGTAAAGGCTCACACGCGCACTGACGGCATTATCCCCTCCCTTCCAGTCCCGCTGGCCGCCCACACTCTGCGCTGTTCGCCGAGCGTTCGTTTGTGCACTTGGGGCGTCATGTGCAGCCGCGCGGCAGATCCGGCTCGACGATCCAGCGGCACTGTCTCTCGGGCCTGCCAAGTACGGCACTTGTCAACGCCCGCCTAGGCGCGTCAGCGCGAGTACACAGGAGAGATTCGGTGTGGAGGATACATTCTCTTTTCTTCTCGCTGCGCGAAAAGCAGGAGACCGTTGCCGTCCCGCGTGGACTCAAATGCCCCACGCGCTCAGTTACACCACTCGTACAATGGCAAACTTGACAAGCCGTCAGAAGGAGAACGTTGTTGAAGTAACAACGGGGGAGGCGGAGGACTGTATATATGTAGATGGGACTGCACGAAACGCAGAAACATCTAAAGTGACAAGAAGAGCTCAATTTCACCCCGTGCAGTCATGCATTCTGAATTTTATTGGTTTCTTTCTACTTTCTACCTTTTGCAGACGAGAGGAAAGGTTGACCGTTGTTACTCAGGCCGATGATATTCCGGTCGAGAGGGATGAAGAATGCGAGCCATGTCCACGCTATAGTACACGTGCAATATTTGCAAGACTTGCAGCATGCAAGCCAGAAAGATTGGTAAGATCGCTTGCGTCGTGGCCACGGTGGCCATGGCCTATATCCGTCGAACACGGCGGCCAACGCAAGTGGACAAAACCAACGCCGTGCTCCTGGTTAAAGCAGCTCCATTGTATTCATCGCGTGTGTCGACGGGCTAGACGAACGTATACAAATCGAGGCGTGCTATACGTTCACGGTACAGCGCTCTTCATCTAGCGAGGAAATCGAGAAGGTGCCGAACAGTTATTAAATGCGAAGCATTTCTTAGCGAACTTCTGCGACTTTGGGCGTATCTATCTATCTGTACACCAAAGTTGGTATGGCGTAACATGACTGTATGACAAACATAAATGACAAGTCATAACGTGAAAATCATGACACGCATGTCATGTACAGCATAATTTTCATGCCACGCTCATGGTGCGCTGGCGGCCGCTTCGCTAGCTTGATATACACCAAAATTGGTATCTTGTGACGTGACTGTATGACGAGCATAACATGACAATCATGACACGCATGTCATGTACAGCATGACTTACGTGTCACGCTCATGGGGCGCTGGCGGCCGCTTCGCTAGCTTGATATACACCAAAATTGGTATCTTGTGACGTGACTGTATGACGAGCATAAATAACACGAGTTAACATGACAATCATGACACGCATGTCATGTACAGCATGACTTACGTGTCACGTTCATGGGCGCTGGCGGCCGTTTCGCTAGCTTGATCTACCCCGAAATTGGTATCTTGCGACGTGACTGTGTAACGAACATAAATAACACACGAGATAACATGAAAATCATGACACGCATGTCATGTACAACATGACTTACGTGTCACGCTCATGGTGCGCTGGCGCACGTTTCGCTGGCTTGATCTACCCCAGAATTGGTATTGCGTGACGTGACTGTGTGACGAACATAAATAACACGAGTTAACATGACAATCATGACACGCATGTCATATACAGCATGACTTACGTGTCACGCTCATGGGGCGCTGACGGCCGTTTCGCTAGCTTGATCTACCCCGAAATTGGTATCTTGCGACGTGACTGTGTAACGAACATAAATAACACACGAGATAACATGAAAATCATGACACGCATGTCATGTACAGCATGACTTACGTGCCACGCTCATGATGCGCTGGCGGCCGTTTCGCTAGCTTGACCTACCCCAAAATTGGTATTGCGCGACGTGACTGTGTAACGAACATAAATAACCCGAGTTAACATGAAAATCATGACACGCATGTCATGTACAGCATGACTTACGTGTCACGCTCATGGTGCGCTGGCGCACGTTTCGCTGGCTTGATCTACCCCAGAATTGGTATTGCGTGACGTGACTGTGTGACGAACATAAATAACACGAGTTAACATGACAATCATGACACGCATGTCATATACAGCATGACTTACGTGTCACGCTCATGGGGCGCTGACGGCCGTTTCGCTAGCTTGATCTACCCCGAAATTGGTATCTTGCGACGTGACTGTGTAACGAACATAAATAACACACGAGATAACATGAAAATCATGACACGCATGTCATGTACAGCATGACTTACGTGCCACGCTCATGATGCGCTGGCGGCCGTTTCGCTAGCTTGACCTACCCCAAAATTGGTATCTTGCGACGTGACTGTGTGACGAGCATAAATAACACGAGTTAACACGAAAATCATGACACGCATGTCATGTACAGCATGACTTACGTACCACGCTCATGGGGCGCTGGCGGTCGTTTCGCTAGCTTGAACTACCCCGAAATTGGTATCCTTGCGACGTGACTGTGTGACGAGCATAAATAACACGAGTTAATACGAAAATCATGACACGCATGTCATGTACAGCATGACTTACGTGCCACGCTCATGATGCGCTGGCGGCCGTTTCGCTAGCTTCATATACACCAAAATTGGTATTTTGCGACGTGACTGTGTAACGAACATAAATAACATGAGTTAACATGACAATCATGACACGCATGTCATGTACAGCATGACTTACGTGTCACGCTCATGGGGCGCTGGCGGCCGTTTCGCTAGCTTGATCTACCCCGAAATTGGTATTGCGTGACGTGACTGTGTGACGAACATAAATAACACGAGTTAATACGAAAATCATGCCACGCATGTCATGTACAGCATGACTTACGTGCCACGCTCATGTGGCGCTGGCGGTCGTTTCGCTAGCTTGACCTACCCCGAAATTGGTATTGCGCGACGTGACTGTGTAACGAACATAAATAACACGAGTTAATACGAAAATCATGACACGCATGTCATGTACAGCATGACTTACGTGCCACGCTCATGGGGCGCTGGCGGCCGTTTCGCTAGCTTGATCTACCCCGAAAATGGTATTGCGCGTCATGACTGTGTGACGAACATGAATAATAGGATTTAACCTGAAAACCATGACACGCATTTTGCTAAACGACGTAGAAGACGATGTATGCAGCTCTTTGCTGGCTGCTTCGCATTACATCGATTCCCACAATGCGTGGGATCTGCCGGCTTTTTTGAAAAGCAGTGGTCAAGTTCAAAAAGCGCCTTTCGTAGTCAAGGAACTGTTGTAGACGTTCGGAAACAGTGAAGTACACCGCATCAGGTGAATCCTTCCGAAGAGGTCACTCTAAGACGTTCAACTGATACCATGTCCCCGCCCCCGTCGATTTGATTAAAAAGCACCAAGTGCCTGCAACGTGCACACTCGAGGAATTTGGAAGGCTGATCACGTGGAGGTTGCATGTTGCAACTTGCAATTAAGTGCGAAAGCTGCAATATAATACAGAGCAAGTATACTACAGTATCCGAGCTAAATCATAAGCTTTACGATAAGAAACAGGTAGGGGAAGAAACAGGCAGAAGCACAGCACGTCTTGTCCTTCTTACTTTGTTGCTTTGAGTACTTCTCACCCAGAGTGGCAAGGAAGTAACTCAGGAGCAAGTTCTGAGGTTCGTGTTAAATAGTACCGAGCATAAGTTAGTGGTGGGCCCGGTCTCCGAACTGTACCTTGCTTGTCCAGTTCGTGTCTGCGTGAGCACAAGTAGCCCCTGAGTTTATTCAGCATCCGCGGTATTGAACCGAGTTCCTTTGATGAGCTCGTGTTGTTCGCGGGCTTCGTTCCGTGCCCACTCATTCGCTACGTGAATGCATAGAACAGTCTTTACATTCGACACTGATCCTTCAGTAACCGATGCAGCCTCATCCTGCCAACCCGGAAGAGCCTGAGCAATTGGCCTCATTATAACTTTACGACTGGTGAGCAACGTTCTCAGACACCGCTGACCTTAGTCCAAGTCCTACACCTGTCCTTGCGGGATCATGGACGCTCTATATACGTGCAACTCCGTGCAGCGTCCAGCACGACGTGTACGGAAGCGCATATCGAACGCGATGCCGCATATCACCACCATGGAGGCAGCGCACACATGTTCCTGTGCAGGAGGGCATATCACACGGGCTAATTGCGCTCGTGCTTTCTGCGGCGCGCGCGCATGCGGGCCATGCACGAGAGAGCTCGCGGAACTCAGTCAAGGACAGTGTGGCGCTGGCTTAGTGAACTGGGCCCCGCATCTTCTCCACCCCTTTCCCGCACTTTAGGCAGTGGCGGCCGGCGAAGTGGTGCCTGCTCCTCTTACGCAAGAGAGCGGTGCTCGTGAGCGCCATAAATTACGCGGCCGTGACGCGAGGAAGCGGTAATGGCGCCCCCTTTTAATGGCACAATGCGCTTCGGCCGGACAGCCCGGCGGGCCACGTAAAAGTGCGTGGCTGCCGGTGCTGTCGTGGCTGCCGGTGTAGCGGCGTAAACACAAGCTACTACGTAGTCGGCGCGTGCGTCCGTTCGGAAGGGGCCGGCCGGCAGCGGTTGTAATTGCGCTCCGCGAGCGTTGTTTTTAACAAGGGAGCGTTTTATTCGAGAAATAGTGCGATGAGGGCCTCTGTATCTTCTTTCCGGCACGCAGTGCGTTTTGTACGGAAGTGGAACAAAAATGTAAAAAAAAAAATGGTGCGGTTGGTGCAGGAGGGGCCTGGTTTTTTGGTTCACATTTTTATACCTCCGGCCCACCGGGAATTATTTGCCGCGATTCTTTCTTCGTTACTGAGCATCGTTCCTATTTGAGCTAAGGCCGCGGCGGCGCTCCCGTTCTTCGCTCTTTCAAAGTACAATTAGCCTAAAAATTCCGTTTCTAGGCTCTTTAATAGCTTCTCTTCCTTCCAGTGTCTTTTTTATTCTTTCTGGTTTACCGTTCGTGATAGTGTCTCGGGAACTATGTCAGACTTGCGACCCACTGGAAAGGATAAAATTCTTGCGATCCCCACGTTCTCCGAGTTCACCTTTATTTTACGATGCACTAGCTTCTGTATTTTGGTGACTGAAACGCTATCGGTATAAACACTCGGCGTTGCATCTATAAAGCCTTATCGCTTCGCTGCTCTTAGGTGTAAACTGTAAACTAGACCTGGGGCGTCAGTTCTGTGTATTCCTCTAATGATCGAAGTGGGTGATATTACAGGCCAAGCAGACCTTGAACAGATGAAGCGCTCTGACAGAATCGGAGATTGCCTTCCGCAATTTGACGAGTACACTTCGTAGCGTATGTGATTTCGAGAGTCTGAGTGTTCGTATAGGCTCTTGCGATCCTTTTAGTCATTATGCTGCGACTATCTCCACTTTGCACCACCCTGGAGGCCAGAAAGCAGTCTCTAGTGTTGAAGCAGTACATTACGTGCAGCTTCATTTTAGTGGATGCGAAGAAAGTAACTGATAAGATGGCCCATGCAGACTTTTATTAATGCAATGTCAGTATGCAGATTCTTCACGTTGAAGAACTGCAGCAAACAGCACCAGAGTACACAGCCAACAAGAAAAGGAAGCGATTGCAATGCGCCTTTTGATCTTCTCGCTTGTCTTGTCCTCCGTGTTCCTTCACGCTGCATGTTGCTATAACGAAGCAACAACTTACTAGCCCAACAATACGTTTTGAATAAAATTAAACTGCTTGCAAGCTGGAATACTCGCGGAGTGGAATAGTACTTATATATCAGATGGTCTGAAGATTACATTAGCGAATACAAGTAGTGTCACATCTTCCGAATGGCTCACGCAGTTACTTCATGAGAAGGTCTCGACTATATATGGTAGGACACTCCAGAAGGAAATATACAAGGTGTTTTTTTTTTGTTCTTCTTTTTTGGACAATACAGATTTTTTATAAAAACTGCTATGACAGTCAGGCACGTGTGGCTCACAAAAGTTTCACGTACTTTAAGATCGTCATCATCATCATCATCATCATCATCATCATCATCAGCCTGTCTACGCCCACTGCAGGGCAAAGGCCTCTCCCATGTTGCGCCAATCAACCCGGTCCTGTGCTTTCTGCTGCCACGTTATACCTACAAACTACTTAATCTCATCTACCCACCTAATTTTCTGTCTCCCCCTCACGCGTTTGCCATCTCTTGGAATCCAGTCAGTTACCCTTAATGACCACCGGTTATCCTTCCGACGTGCTACGTGCCCGGCCCATATCCATTTCTTCTTCTTGATTTCAACTATGATATCCTTAACCCCCGTATTCATAATCAAATTTTAATGGCGGACATAGAAACCGAGTTCATCGGGCGTTCAGGAAACGCGGCTGCTCTGTTACGTCACACTGACTCATCCCGCGACGTGAAAGTGATGAATTTTGGACGTAGGCGCAGCGCACAAGCAGACCGCAATATACATCTTTCTTTCTACAGCATATAACTCAGGGGCAGCCACTGCGGTGCTTCTTCTTGCAGACAGGTGAAAGAGTGCTTTGTGCATATTTATAGTTCGAGAAGAAAACACATAAGCACTACAAATCACACGCAAGGAATAAGCAGCGCAAGTGTACACCCGGCAGCAAAATAAGTCGGGACGCGTGAGCGTCGACCGCAATCTGATAAAACTAGAGTTACTGTAATGCTAGCTTTAGGTAGCAGAGTTGCGCATCTGTCTTCCAAACGCCGCTAGCAACCATGGTTGCGGTGAAGCTGACGCTCGGGCCAATTTTTTGTATTTCTCGACCCCGCCACTGCAGCGAACTGAATTAACACTAATCATCGACAGCCAATGTTTATCGCCGGTCTTCGACACGCAAGGCATGTTAATCGGCTACACAGTGGGCATGTCGCCAGCAAAAACGGAGTGCGACTTCATCGCATAGCTGTGGTTGCTAGCCAGACCTCTACGCAACTCTGCTACCTAAAGGTAGCATATAGTAACTCTAGATAAAACTGCATCGCCGCGCCGTCTGACGCTGAGCGCCTGGTGTCGAGACATCGCATTGCGCGTGGGCGTCCTTTCACACTCGCAGCCATGTCTTTTTACTCGCTTGCAGTAACTTATTTTGCTGCCGGGTACATAGAGTTTCTTAAAATTAGCTAGAGGGGACTCTGGCGCTTCGATCGTTCAGCCACCATGGGAATGATGGGTAGTACACGGATTTGCCTAGTCTTTGTACTTGCGGGCTTCGAACGCACTTGTGGCTTTGTTTATTGCTGTGTTTTGGTTTTCTTTCGGATAAAAGAATGGATCGTTGTGAACTTCGTGACCAGAATTCAATTGGTGAGCCTAAAAAGGTTAAAGTGGTGAAGTGAAACTGCTGACTTTTGCTGAACTTCGTTTTGCGACAAAGCGGATGCAGGCGACGCGGAGCCAAACGGAGCCGAAAGAACGAAGTTTGTACAAATCCGTGTACTACCCATCATTGCCATGCTGGCTAAAGCGCCATGCGTTGCAGCTCCCGTAGACACTAGCGCCAGAGTTCCCTCTAGTAAGTATTGTAGGAAAC
Organism: Rhipicephalus sanguineus; assembly: GCF_013339695.2. NCBI lineage: Eukaryota > Metazoa > Arthropoda > Arachnida > Ixodida > Ixodidae > Rhipicephalus > Rhipicephalus sanguineus. Next base: position 139,338,558 of record NC_051176.1, read on the forward strand.
TCTATGGCCGGGTGCACATTTCAGTTGACTTGCCGTTTTTTGTGACCAGATTCTGCTCCTACGCGCCTTGATTCAAATTTCGTCACTTCCTCTAGACGAGCACTTCCGGTCTGATGTGACAGAGTGGCCGCGTTTCCATGCGCGCTCAGTTTCGATGTCAATGATGAATGCCTCAAAGCATGCGCAACTATTCTAGTTTCTAAAAAATGGGTATGTAATAAATTGTCACGCCCTACAACTTTGTCAAATAAACAGCTGCCCTCAAGTCAATCATTAAAATAATAATTAATTTGTTTTTGTTAATTAGACATTTCAGTGGAGTTTTACCAGCGATAATGTATTTCCACCTCGACGTAGAGTTCGTGTTCGAAGACGACAGCTGCCTCACTGTCATGCCATATTTATTTAAAAATCTGCATTTTCTTTAAAAAAAGGCACCCCGTAAAATCTATAACTTATCGGTGGCTTGAGCTCTACTAAAGACGGGCAATATTTACTTAAACAACACTTAAGCCTGTGCTTTTATGTGCTAAAACCACGATACGACTACGCGGCGCGCCGCAAAAGAAAGGCGGAGAGGGGGAGAGAGGTGGCACTGAAGGACGAGCGCTGCGGACTAATTTTGACCATTTGTTGTTCGTTAACGTGCACCTAAATCTACGGATGTGCAAGAATGACTTTCTTTTTTTTTGCATTTCGCCCCTACAGAAATCTGGACCCCGCGGACGGAATCGAACCTGTGACCTTGAGCTGTGACCAAATGCAGTAAGTAGTAAGACGATCACTCACCCCTTTTATAACTACCTTTGTATAGACTAATATAAACCGGCCAACACTCAAATCGGCCCAAAGAAGCGGCGTTCGAAGTATGTTCGCGGTGTACGGAATAATTTCAAAATGCGGAATTTGTGGAGGATCCACATGCAGATATCGGTGCCTGTTCTGTATGTGAAAATTCGTTGAGAGAGCGAGAGAGAAATAGAGAGAAATGTTATAAGGGAAAGGCAGAAAGGTTATCCAGGTTGAGCCATGTTGGCTGCCCTGAACTGGAGAAGGGAAAAGGGGACTCAAAGACGAGGAGGAGGAGGGAGAGCCGCGCATTTTACACATAGAAACCATCGTTCAATTCATCACAAGCGCCTGTCATTTTCCAGGGGCCGGGGGATGTCGCCACAGGATTGGCGAGCCTTTCACAGTCTAAACGACTTTACACGTAGCTTGCGAAGAATGTAGAGGGCAGCTTTTTCTTCACGTTATAAGCCACACATGCTGGTTGTAATCATGGGGAGGCTAGGCCTGGGCCACGAAGGTGAGCTCCTTGCGAACATAAACTAGGACCGTGCTGATCTTGACGCACGTGGCTGAACCAAACGCTTCGTACGCCGATAACCTGATAATATTTGACACATTTGGTTTAGAGATGACCAGCGCCGGGAACCGATTAGCGTAAACCTACTGACTGAAATCGGGAAAGCGTGACTTGAAGTCTCTTGCCTTTCACTGAAGGATAGAGGCATTGTTGAATTCCTCCTGAAAGGGTCGTTTCCGCTGCAGTGGCCGAGCCAGGTTTCTATATTGCAAGACTTCACGAACAGTAGTGATAGAATCCCGCGCTTGCGACGCGCATGGTGCAGTCGGAGTGTGTACATCACCAATAAGTGTCTGAATCGAAGTCATCAATTACTTCAGCGAAAGAACCGCCTGAGCATCCTGGTCAGGTAACTTGTCATTAGCAGAAGGCATGGTTGAGGATGGTGATGTCTGGCTTTGAGGCGTAGGCGGAGAGTTTTCATTTTACCGGAGGGGGTGGGGGCCCGACTTGCTCTTCCACATTTCTCTCTCATCACTCTCCCTATATATATATATATATATATATATATATATATATATATATATATATATATATATATATATATATATATATATATATATATATCGAGAGAGAGAGAGGAGTCCAACTTCCAAATTAAAGAATTTAATGTAGCTTTAGTCTCTTAGGTGTCCGCGATATCATAATGAAGATATGTAAGTGGAAGACCCTAGATTTATTTTTCAGTTTACACAAAGACATCGATCCGCCTCGTAACTCTTGGCTCGAAGCGAAAAAGGCGACCTTTTTCGTTGACTGCGCCGCGTAAAATCGATTCATGCAATGCGTGGGGTTAGGCTTTACTTTGTTAAAACATGCGCCACACAGGAGAGAGTGGGCTAACGCTATCACTGGAAGCTTTAATTATATGCCAGTGAGTTCAATTCAAGATGGCCGAAAGTAATTCTGAGATGGTAGCAAATACCATTTGCTACGACTACACCTTGTGCGAAGCTTCGGTTATGAATCTGGACGAGTAATGCTGGCCGACCTTTTAGTAAAACCCTTTACTGATAAATCAAAACTGCGTACAATCTTTTCTCGGCACTTTTATAAACAGATATGTCGAAAGGTACCAATATGTAGGCAACCAAGAAATTACCCGATTTTTTTTTTTTTATTGGCGAGTAAGTTTGTGGGAAAGCGTTCACTGACTAACTGTGTCGGGATTGCTTTGTATTCTCAGTATCATTTTTGTGTTCTCAAAACCATTCACTACGGGGTTCAAGACAATTAGAGCGCAGCTTTTAGGCGTCCGTTCCTGAGCGGCATCGCCGTTGGCGTCTGCGGCGTAACCGATAGCGCGAACGAAAACGAAAGAGAGCGAACGCGGAGTCTGTCGATATCACGAGATACTGGCCTCTAACCTCGCTTTCTTCCTCTGTCGCTCGTGCGCATGCACGGCTGGCACGTGCACTGCGGCTGGCTTCGTTTGTCGTAACGGGGCTGTGGGTGTTTCACTTGGTTCGCGACAGCTGCAATGCACAGAGTAGCACTCGAGCGCTGGCAGTTTCTGTGGCAATATGTAACGAATGTTACATTGCTACAACTGCGGATAGTCAAAACTTGAAACACAGCTGGCGTTGCCCGAACACGAGGCTGCGCTCAGCGAATTAGGCAGTATCGTAATCGCCGGTGAATTTTTTAATTTGTCATAGCTTAAGTCGTCGCTTCAGTTGTTCATCAGCACAACATATTCTGCACGTAAAAATCCGTTTGAGGGGCATTTTTCCACTGAATGTTTGACTTGTCACTGGCCCATGTGCCGAACTTTAAATGGCTGAAATGAAAAAGAAGCGGGCATAAACAGCCTCCTGTGAAATAGCTGCCAGACAGGACGACCCAGGGACCTAAGCCAAGCTCTTAAAAAATACCCTGGGCCGGCGCCAGGGGGGGCTCTGCCCCCCCCCATGAGTCAGTCCGGGGGGGGGGGGGCAAGCCCCCCAGCCCCCCCGTACTCTCCGCCTATGCTTTGAGGCTTAGACGGCGGGTGCGCATTCCTAAGTGCAGGTCAGGCAACATCATATGCTCTTTTCATGACTTCTTTATCACGAAATATATTCCTTCAGGTCATTCTTGAAGATTGCTGTCGCAGAAAACGAGGTGATGACGCATCCAGAATAGAGTGGCGCTGAGAGGACCCTTTTCTATTCTTGTAGGATCGGTTGCCACGGGAGCCTCGTTTCTTCACAAAGACAGCGGCTTCCCACATTGTGGAGCCTTTACTTATGCCATAGGCTTAAGTGTGCTGCAATCCTTCTTAATTTGGCGGCAATTTCTCGATGTAGCTTCATGAAATTTTTGTCAGTTTCTTAACCTGAATACGCTTGCTTGGTATAGGATCCTATTGTGTGAGACTCAGCAAAGTGAGCGCGCACTATACCAACCGCGTTATTACAGACACCTCTGACGTGACCTGTCAGATGACATTTATGGCACTGAGTAAGTGGAGGTTTCACGGGGCGGAGACAGTGGCGCACCTTGACGGTACGATGCCGCCCTTAGAGAGAATGCAACAACCAGATCCGCCAGTGTTAAGCACTCTTTTCAGAGATTTTGTGTTGAAGAAATGTTTGAACTGTTTCTTCTTTCTAAAAAAAACAAAGAAAAAATAATTGCGGCCTTATGATTAGTGCTGTTTCGCTGGTAGACCGAGGTTCGATCCCAGCGCTGGACTCGTGATTTGGTTATTTTCTTTGCGAGAAACTCGGCAAACCACAGCAGCCTCAGCGTATACGTGTCACGCTCGGCAAAGGCCTGGACGGTTTGCAAGGAATTATTTTCCTTTATAATGCAAGCGCAGTTCTAAGGAAAGTTTGGTACTACAGCGTGAGCAATGGTTATCAAACGACGCGTGATGGCGATCGTGAACCTGTGGTGCTGCTATACCAGTTACTAAATATCTAAAAACGCCGGTTATCTCAGTTCTACACTGCAAGCAAGCGCCTTGCCGCGTTCGCACATGGAATAAAGAACATATACGTATCGTGGTATACACGTGCGCATTGAAATATCGTTGGCGGACATCCGTTTTTGCAGCTAGCTGCTCCTGAGCTGACGATACGGCAGACCTCGTCGTGCCTTTATCAGTGATAATAGTAACACCGACAGAGTGCGGTGCTCACCGAGTTAAGAGGAGGAGCAATAAACCCCGACCGCGGGAACTTTACTGCCTCCGCCCTGCAGTGTAGCATAGTAGGACGTGCACAGTACATATGAGGTACGGCGGCCGATGTACGCGGCGGCAGTCCTATTCTCTGCGTGCCGCCGCGTGCAGAAGACGAGCACGCCGGGGAAAAGACGCAATCACCCGCAACGAAAATGCTCGCCGATCGTAAAACGGTTGACCAGAGATGAAGTGACACCCAGTAATCAGCCAGAGCACGTACGCCTCCGGCAAGCTTCTTCCGGCCGGCAAAATTAGAGAAATGGGGTCTGGGGCAGTGGGGGTGGCGGGATGAGAAGGAAGAGAGGGGACCGATAGAGGGAAAATAACGGTAAAAATCGAGCTCCGGTAGCAGCGTTTAGGATGCCACCGCCCGAAGAGTCGGTCAGATAAATCACACCGCGGAGGCCGGCGGCGCACAAATGCGCGCGGAACTGCTGTATGTGGTCAAGGTCAGCGTGTCTTCTGCCACCCCGCGGAGAGAGAGGTGCGCGGGTAGCTGGGGTCGTTCGCTGAAGAAGCCGTCGATCGATGTATACGGGTTCTCTAGTGCAATCGCCGTCGCAGGCCGTGTCAACCGCACGTGTATTTACGCGCGCGTGCGAGCACTTCTGCAGCCGAGCGTGGCACAGCCGACAGTAATGGCGTTGCCTGGACCGTCCGGAGTGCACCGCTCGGCATCCTCGCTGCTACGGAGGCTCTCCCGGGGGCGTCGGCGTCTGTCCGTCACGTACCGACGGCTCCCGTCGAGAGCGGCCGTGTTTGCGCAGAGGTGTGCGAGCTGTGAGGAGGGCGTGATTGCGCCCTCGGAAATACGGGCGCTCATAGAACAGAGGGCTGCCGCGTGTAAAGACGGGCGCCATCGCGATTGCGAGCGGTCAAACAAAAGGCTTCCGTGAAGGGAACTCTTGCGAGAGTACTAATTTGCTGACGGGGCTGTAAGAAATGGGTCGATATGTCAATGGATCTGCTTAGCAAGAGCTCTGGCAGATTGATGTGCAGTTTTATTTGGCTAGTATGCTCAGGGCGACACGATAGCGCCGGTGTGTGTGTGTGTGCACATGTGTGTGTGTGTGTGTGTGTGTGTGTGTGTGTGTGTGTGTGTGTCGTCACGGTGATGAGTGAGATAGACCAGCGGTTGTTGACAGCAAGTAGGGTGAGAAGACAACGAGCTGCGGCGCCTGGTGCTGCTACGACCGACGCGGTCTTATACAGGCATCCCGTGTACTATACGTGCAGCAGACATGTACTCACAGTAGAGCAAAACTGAGACACCCGTAACAGCAGATGTAATAATAATTCTTGGTGTTTTACGTCCGTAAACTACGATATCATTATGAGGGGCGGCGTACATGGAGGGCTCCGGAAATAGCGACCAGCTGGGGTTCTTTAACGCGCATCCAAGCCCACGGGCCTCTACCATTTCGCGTCCATTGAAATGCGCCCGCCGCGGCCGGGATTCGATCCCGCGACCTTCGGGTCAGCAGTCTAGCACCATAACCACTATACCACCGCGGCGGGTTTAACAGCAGCTGTAAGGAGGCGGTTCAGCTATAGCTACGCACCTTTCCGCTTGAGCATTTATTGTTATAAAACCTTTTACGCTTGCCCACTGCGTTTAGCTCTACGACCTTTAAAAGGTGATTTCAGTGTTCCAGCTCACATTGCTAACGACTGCAATTTTGATTCGCATTGTTTTCTCTTGAGTACCTTTATGCAACCAGTCATCATGAATTGCAAAGCAGAATAATCAACGCGCAAAATTAATCATAAGTACTATTTAATGCCTCCTCCTCAATAATTATTAAGTTGAGTCTTTCATGACTTCGTTTTAATTTAATCAATGCTTTAAACTTGAGGCAGCTAACGGTAGAATGAAATTTCTAGACAGATGACAGAAGTGGGCGGGCAGCAATAGTTGTTGCGACTAACAGTGTATAGCGGTGTGCACGAAGTAGTTTTGAAAAAAGAGTGTAGGAAATGTGCATCGAGGGCGACCACACTCCATCAGGAAACGTTCTCAATGTCGTCACCGTCTCATGAGGTATACCATAATCAAAATGGCTCTGCAAAAAACCTTGAGCGAGTTGTGCTTCTTTCAACAAGGTACTATCGTGAGTAATATGAGCTGGAACACCGAATCCATGTTTATGCAATGATTACTTGCAATGTATTCAAATGAATGGGATGTACTGAATTACAAGAGATAACCTTTCCGCTTGAGCATTTATTGTTATGAACCCTTTTGCACTTGCCCACTGCGTTTTGCCGCTACGACCTTTAAAAAGCAATTTAAGTGTTCCAGCTCACATTGCTAACGACTATACTTGGTAATTTGCAATGACAGTTCCACCATTGGATGAACAAGTAAAAAAAAGAAGGAAGTGAAATGTTGCAGCCAACATTGCAGCAATATGTCAAGCGAACCACCACAACGTGGCTTACAAACTGCCCTCCTACCATTTCTCTGTTCCTTTCTGGCCGTTATATAATGCTCGCACAGTGGCACAGTTGATCTCATATGTCGAGTGGTGTGGAGTGCTCTCAGAAAAAGATTGCCTCACAGGAAGCATTTTGGCAGGACCTATGTCTCTACAACAAATGTCTCAGTTCTTTCGAGAACATTCGCGCACAGCATGCCTTCCTCACAGCGGCCGACTGATCGAAGCGTGATATGGCGTCCGTTTGGCCTCGTTGCGTCGTTATAGTCAAACGTCCTTTGCAGACCCTATAACCTTCCACGCGCGTGCTGCGCACTCTATACCACACCTGATTTCGCGGAGTGTGATGGTCTGTTCATATGGTAAGCTCGATTCAGCAGCTTGACCCACTGCGCTCTTGTGGAGACGTTTTAACCCTCGACGCGCGAGTATTTCAAGTGCGTCGATGTCATGACAGCAGGACGGGGGCTGTGCTCTTCTACCTTTGGCGTGTTGGCGCCGAGGTTGGGTACACGCCTACAGTGCAGTAGGCACAGGTTCGTTTCCTTATACGGGCCACATTTTGTAGCTTATTTTTATGCGGTCATCCTATTGAGACTAGACAGACAGGCGAACGAAAGCGACTGGTTGTGGTTGGCCAAACAATGATCTCGCATTAAAATCGGCCCGAGAACACGGCTGTGGCTAAGTGAATTTGACACTATGTTGTTGACCTCGAGGTCACGCTCTCGATTCCTGACCCCAGTGGTCGGATCTCTATGTGGGCTGAACGCAAGAAAGTCCGTGTAGCCTACTTTGTGCGCACGTTAAGGAAACCCAGGTGGCCAAAATATTATTATTTAGCGTTCGGACATAAACTCAAAATTCATATTGTCCGAACTGAACATTCATCAAAGACAGCCGTCTCTTGAGCTAAGAGACGATCTTGGCCCACGGTCTAACACTGCTTTTGCTTATTAACCAACGAAAGTCCTTCTGGGCTTTCTAAAAGACACTGGTCAAATTGAAATACTTTAGTTTGTTGATTTTTCTTTCTGTATATGCTCTCTATCTGTCGCGCACTGTGTGTATCACTTCATTCTTCAAATCACCCGCGCATTACAACCTTTCCAGTCGGCTAATGCACCTCAAATAGCGACGACGTTAATGTAGCAAGGAACGGCGGCAATATATATGAAACGACCGCACGGATGAAAGCTCGCACGCTAGTTCGGCCTGGGGTGAAATGCAGAACGCCTAGCGTCCGGTTTATTACAACGATGCTGTACACGGCTAGGAGGTGGGAAAATGTGGCGGTCCGTGAGTGCGCAGAAACCATAACGAAGAAGCAATGTTAGCGTACGCTACCTCGAAGGGTCTCCGCGCTTGAACTAGTTTCTCTTCAGGTTTTGTTAGCACATATAGCTAGGGATGATACCCTCCGCAGCATGACTCGCTACCCATAAAATATTTTCAGTGTTCTTGATATTCTTTAATCTAACGTCACCAAACGCAACGCTTGAAGCACGGACCTCTTAAATGTGGTGACAGGGAAATCAAAAGTTACGACACTTCGATAGATCCCAGCTCATGATAAACACCGGTGCCGCAGGTTTCTTCGCTGGTTAGCCATCCGTACGGAGTGCTTGGGCGGTGGTATTTTTTTTTATTTCTTTTTCTGAGAAGACTGTTGCCGGTTGGGGGGAAGGAGAAGGAGTTTTGCTTAGCTGCTGGTTTAGTTAGCTTCACAAATGTTGCCCACACTTCCTCTCGGCCGAGCGGTGTTTATCAAGTGCGGTTGAGTCTGACGCATGTGACATCACATTTGAGTTGGGTAAGCAAGAGCGATAGAGATCAGCGCAGTTTGACACGGACAAAGCAAAGTGAAGCCGTTACGGAGGGGAGGATGGCTTTAAATTAATTTCGATTTCTCAGTGCCATTAAACGTGCGCCTGAAGCAGACGAGTTTGCGCATGGACCTTTGTCGGAATGCGAGCACCGCGCCCCAAAAATTGAAGCCGTTTTCTCACGTTCCGTATAGCAAGACACAACAATCTCCTTGATTCAGTCAGTTTTTGCATAATAACATTCGCCCAGAACGAGCGACCTTTCTTTTTTTCTTTTTTCCCCTGATACGAAGTGTGTACTAATGACTATACTTCTTGTATTGGCTCATATAGTACCAACATAAACAGGCGCCACGCACCAGACATTGTAAAAAAAAAAGTGTTTTTTTTTTCGCGGCATTCTTAGTTCAATGCCTCGCTTCTATGCGCATGTGAGGGTCCGTGATTCCCCGAGAGGCAGGAAATGCAATATATTTCACAACTTACACGGTTAAATACAGAACAACGTCACGCAGGTCACTGCAGGTATCCCACAGAAATCTGAATTTTGAAACAAAAGCAGGAATAGTAACGGGCACGAACAAACCGGTACTCACGTAATGATCCCCGATTATTTCATTCAAATGCGACAAATGGTAAAATTGTTTGTACCGGTATTTACGGCGACAATTTCGGTTTAGTAGACTGTAAGCATATGACAAGAATGACGTCACGGCTATGTGCCTGTTGCCTAAATACAAACTACAACTTGGCTACCAATCTGACAAAGGAAGTTATGTAAATATGCGCTTTTCTGTCGAATTTCATTTCCAGAAAACCGACGAAGGCGAAATAACTGAAAACGTTTGCCTGGAATGCGTAATTACGGAGTAGCTAGTCATTCGCGTGTGTTGTCTCAGCAGTTTTGCTGTTTCGAACTCACCAAAGCGTAATCGAATAAAAAAAATAATAAATACCGACACGTGCTGGTTCTTATGCTGTGCAACCATATGTGGCCACCTCTGCAGCGAATAAAAACGTGAACTTCATTGAGAACCGCTCAGGGCGATGTGCTATAACGAGTGAACGAAATATAATTCCGTTCAGCAAACTTTATCGCCGGTACTTACACAAACGCGTTAAGAGTAGCCACAAATGCGAACAAGTAACAGATCTGTTCTGTTCTTGTTGGGGTTTAACGTCCCAAAACCACGACATGATTACGAGAGACGCCGTAGTGGAGGGCTCCGGAAATTTCGACCACCTGGGGTTCTTCAACGTGCACCTAGATCTAAGTACACGGGCCTCAAGCATTTTCGCCTCCACCGAAAATGCGGCAACCGCGGCCGGGATTCGATCCCGCGACCTACGGGTCAGCAGTCGAGCACCACGACTACTAGAGCACCGTGGCGGGTAACAACAGAATACTTATAAATTTATTCCCTAATAAAAATACGAAAGGTGCACCATTTTTAGCTGTATTGTTGTTCGTTTCACGACGAATAATTACAAAAGAACGTTGTAATGACAATAGGATGCTCCTGCAGTGCTTTCCACGCAAAATAAAGTTTGTCATGGGCCCTGTGCCCTCACTACAAAGTCAAGTTCTGAGCAGTTGGGTAGTTAATTATGAGGCATAGATAAAACCCTTATCTCAATGCATATATTGTGGGTTGTTTCTACGCCCTTGCTAGGGCCCATTCCGGTGCGCACACTTTAAAACACAATATCGTGCGCACACTTTAAAACACACCTTTCTTAATACCTTCAGCAAATTCAAAGTTTTTAGAGCTCGCAAAAGTTGTGTTCTTGATCAGCCGGCATACGGATGGCACTGACTACGTGGTGTGAAATGCTTGATGTCCTTTCAACGAAATAAACCACAAGATTGCAAATATGGGATAAAATCTTCGCAGTAATGGTGCACGGGACTACACGCTCCATCACTGATCTCGCTGGGAATTAAAAGAAAGGAAATCACATTGCATAGAAATGCAAGATAAGAAAGAAACGCAAGGCTTATTTCACGGATGTTTTGTATAGCAAGTTTTCTGTGCCATTGGACGTCTGCATTCGCTATAGCATATGTTCAAGATCAGGACTATAGCTTAAATTCGCTCTTATAAAAAAATTGTAGCTTAAGCACACTTTTTCAACATGGGCTGGGTTATTTACTTTTTCCGGCATCAGCGATTTCTACGCATTTATTGACCATCGGCCATTATGGTCGTAATGTTAAAGAAGATGCAGCGCGAAATTTAACGTCTTTGTTGTTTTAACGCAAGCAAGATCAATACTAAGAGGACTCGCACATCCAATCACTGAATGAAATGATAACAATAATAATTTCCCGGGGCTTACGTGAGAAAACCACGATATTGTTATGTGGCACGTTGCAGTATGATTTACCGGGTCAATTTTGGCCACCTGGGCTTGAGTAAAGCGCACCTAAATCTAAGTAGACGGGTGTTCTTGAATTTCTCTCCCGTATAAATGCGGCCGTCGTGGCCAGGAGTCAAATCTGCACCCTCGAGCTGAGCAGCGCCACACCTTACCTGCTGTAAGCTACCACGGCGGAGTAAAAATTTGAAATAGCCACTCAGTCACTGGGCAATGCAATAAAGTCATACAATGAATACGCTTACGTTTACAGCTTGCAGCACAGTTATGATGCCCATGTATATATTATATACATGATTTAAACATGGAGTCGATGGCAGTATATCTTTGCGTATATATATAAAAAAAAAATTCTCCCTTTCTCTTGCTTCAGCCATTGCCCTTTTGACAGTTATCAAAGCTTAAAAGAGAAAGATTGTCCTTCCCGTGAGATAAATAAACTCGTGAAAATGCAAACAAGAATGTAATACGAGTTTGTTACTCTGAAGTAAGAACAGCACAACGTATTTTCTTCACAATGTGGCTCGATAACGCGCGAATAAACGGACACCGTTGAACCTTGCGGCTGCACCACTTCGCGGAAAAAAAAAAAGGAGGCCGCATTCAGTGGGACTTCTGGTTTCGACAGCCTAGTATATATAGCTTGATACCCTGAGAGTACTCTGAACGTCTCCGGCCAAGAGGCGTGCACTGGCGCAGATCTCGGAAGATGCATTTCTAGATAAGGCGAAGCCTGTGTTTCGGCTCATAGACGTGTTACGGGTTAGGTATGGCAATTGCATCTGCCCCGCCCTGGACTTCAGAAGAGCAACAGAATGTCAGCACTTTAAGGAGAATTTCGCGGACGGCGAAGAAGAAAAAGAAAGAAGGGCGACTTCTGGATGTCCACTTCGTCACACGGTTTCCGTGCACAGAAACTGCGTCTTGTGGACAAATATTTCCAAAAGATGCAGCTTCCGCTGGAACACTTCGTACGCGTTTCCGGCACAGTGCCCTATATACTTCGTTGACAGTGGCTTCTGACACATTGATCACTATTACCGCGGAGCCCGCAACCTGCCCCCGAGTAAGCCGGTTGGCTGTGGTTTGAAGGTAGCAGAATCCCTCACCTGGATCTTTAGAGGTGATTCGCTTCGAACGAGCACCGTCCGCGGCTACGTGGAAAGGATCCGCACTCGACGATTGCCGTGTCGCACAGTCCAGAAGATCGCGCTTATTGTTGTGCGAAGTCCAGCACTGGGGAAATGCACGATGCTTGGCCGCTTAGGTGTCCTCGCAGTCAAGCACACCTGGCACGGCGGGGGTGGCGGCTCGGGGCCGGCCAGCTGATGATGGGTGCACTTGGGACGACCGCCGTGCGCGCTGTGCCGCTGGTAGTGTCTGCTACGGCGGAACGCTCCTCCTCGGGAGAGCAAATGGAGCCCTTCTCCGGACGCCGCTTCTCTTTAAATCGCACGGGTCAGCTGCGCCGCTTCCCTCTTGGCAGGGCCGCGCGCTCCTCCTCGTCTTCTTCTTCCTCCTCGCTCGCGTCCCCCTGTCGGTTGCGCTTCGCCGCCGTGCACCGAGGGGCGATCTCCCATTCAGAAGCGCGTGGCTAACCTGCCGGTGGCCGAAGTCATAGCGGTGACGCAGAGAGAGCTCAAACTTTTGCCGTGTGGATAAATGTGTGCATGCGAGCTCGCAGTCGGCTCGGTCCCGTCCCCGTCCATCATGTGCCCCCCCCCCCCGCAACCTTTCTTTTATGCACTACTTTTGTGTATTTTCACATACTTTACCTTGCTTTTATGGTACGTTATGTTCGTGGGCTCATCTGCCTCTTCTGCACTAATCAATGTCTTCATTTACTGAGGTATTATTGTATTTTTATCTCTATATGTGTATTTACAGCACCGCCCCCTTACGCAATGCGCCACGAGGGCTCTGTAAGGTAATTATAAATAAATAAATAAATAAATAAATAAATAAATAAATAAATAAATAAATAAATAAATAAGCAAGATTACCCGCTTTCCATACTGGCTGAAGACTCCGTAAGTGTTACATGAACGTTGATGAAGATAGTACACGAGTATAGACTATTTTACGGACGGGTTTCGATGCTGCCATGCTGGGCTGTTAACCTTGCCGTGTTTTATCTTGAACAACTAAGCGAACAGCGCTACGGCGGGCGTATACACATGAAAACTGCTGGGTTGGTGCATTCGGCGTTTCCTGGCTTTATCATGATAAGTTCGCGTCACGGGATACAAAAATAATAAAACATTTGTTTAAGCCCATATGCCTTACTTAACATAGTCTATAGAGAGAATGCCGCCGCCCTCTATCAAAATGTTGTCAAAAGGGTCGTCAGGTCATCATCTTCGTGTAGGATGTTGTTGTCGTTGTTGTTGTTGTTTTTTGGTGAAATAATGCGAAGCAATAGACTCGTGCGCGAATTAATTTCGTTGAACAATGAGGCAGGGTAAATGTGTCAATACGTGCTCAGTACATAGGTATACAGCATGGCCTCCTCACAGAAAGCGCAATATTTACCTGCAATACGCTGCATCTGCTACTGAAGATTTCCATGGCGAAGACCTCCAAGTACTCGCTGCGTTCACATCACTAATGGGCACGATACGCACACTCCGAAACAGAATGGCAATTCCATCAGCTCGAAGCTCACTGCAAGTTCTGGATACCTCGGAACCAGTCCTTGCAAGCCTTCATTAGCATCGTGGTTTCCACTTCCTTTTCCCTACTACAACCGCAGAGGAACCAGACTATAAATGTTCTCGGTATAGTGACCGTCTTTGCATGCGCGATAAACGCGGTTATGTGTGCGCGCGTATCATTTGTTATTTCTTCCCTCCCTCCTTTCCTTTTACTTTTCGCTAACCCCTTCCTCTTCGACCAGTGTAGGCAGCAAATCCGGTGCAATCTGGTTAAACTCCCTGCCTTTCATTTGCCAGTCCTCTCTCTCGAGGCGTTGTGTGCATACGCGCAACGATAAAAGCGCGTGCGTACCTCCCATCGAGGCAGATGTTTAATATTGGTATCACGGATGAACACTCTACAGGTATGATGTTGTGAGAGTTGAAAGATGTAGCTGCTGCGTCCTGGATCTCAGTGGCGCGATATCACTGCCCGAACACACAGATTTTACGAGAGTGTTGCCGATTTATTAATTGCGCGGCCTCTGTGCGTGGTGAATTGTCCGTGCTCATCTAGATAGTCAGACCACGCGGATCGACGGTTACCGCTGATTCTATTTGACCTATGGTGCATGTAATTACGCCTGCCAAAAACATTACTTGTCCGAATTTACCAGTTGGAACGTCGACACCTTCTACTTCCGCGCCGTTCGTCGACACCCTTTGGGCACTGACTTCACGGTCATGCAGCGACGGTGTCCATTCGCGGCACACTGCCACACCACTTACTGCTTCCTGATCACAGTTGTCCCGCTTTTCCACGTTTATACGCGCGTAGCTTATACGTCGCATCACCCTTTGACGCCCACAACTGTAAGAAGTCCTCATAGAGTACGCTCACATCACCCGCTCTCGGGTCCGGGCAACGCGCGGCAGAGGGAAGGAGCCGTCCTTACGCAAATCGTCTCGGCTTCCTCATAAGACACAGTGGCCCAGCTGGCCGCCACACTGTGCCGCCGCGTGCCTGCTATACGGTGATGACTTTATACTGGACTGCACATGGCCTGGTGCGTAGGGTACGCGCTGCGTTCCCTCTGGCCGCCATTCCTTTTGTCTCTTTCTCTCTCCTCCTCTGGCTCCCATTGTCTTTCGGCCGTTGTGTGCTCGGCGGGGACGTGCTCGGAGCGCGAGGCACGCTCGCGCGCGCCATCCTTGCCCTGCATTCTCTCTCCTTCGACCATCTCGCTCTTCTACACCGATGACGACGTGCTCGCGGCGCTGTGTTGTTTGTCTCTTCCTTTTCTTTTTTTTTTCTACCTCACTAATGGAAACAAAAGTTGCTCCGTCATAGAGTCCTTTGATGAAACCAGGACGTCAAGCTGAACGTTTGGACGACGCTTTATCCTCGCGCGCATTAAGTGAAATGACACCATGAGGCCTACGTGCTCTGACCCCGAAACTATATCCCCCACCTCCTTGTTACGTCGCGGCAGTGCATCGATAGAAAAACAAAAAATACAACGAGGTCTCTCATTTAAAACCACACGACAAAGCATAGCGGAAGCGACTCTGCGTCGCGTTGTGTCGCGTTGTTGTTGTTATAAAATGCGGAGGTCGCGCCTTCTCACGAAAAGCATATTTCAAGTACGCTATTGTTGCTTCTGGACATTGTATGTATACTCGTACACCGAAATCTGAACTGCACCCGCTATGACCTGCGCGCAACTGGTAAGAGATATCAAATGCGATCGCGCTATACCGGACTCTGACAAACAGGGTGAAAGGCGTTGAAGTCACGAGGCTCATGAGACTATGGACTGCCAGTCGCATACGACTGACCGGTCTCATGCTCATCGTGCACTATTCATCATTGGCTGTAAAGATAGTTCATCATAAAAAAAATGCCAGGCCTGCGCGGAAAGCGCAGCACAGTCACAGTGAAAGCTGGAAGAGCGGCGTTTCTAGAGCCCGTTGTAAACTCTCTTGGGGCTACTAATACAGGTACACTAGCAATTTCCCCACTACGCCATAAATCACAATATTTGTGAAATTGGGAAGCACCTACAACGCGATTATTCGTCATTGTGCGCAGAAGCGAGGTTCCAGCTACACATATGTAAGGCATTATGTGCACTTTGTTTACGTGACGACTGATGGCGATGAAGAATTGTGGCTCAGCCCTTTGTAATGGGTTGGAAGGTTTAAACGGCTCACCAGTTACGTAATTCGCACTGTGTGACGCCCGGTCGCTATTTAACTCTCCCACCATGCAATATAAGATACATTGACGTGAGAAAGAGAGACAGAGAGAAGGGGGAAGACCTTTATTGAGACCCTGAGGAAATTGATGATGGGCTTATGGGCTTCCTTGGCAACCAATGCAAGTGCACTTGCGAGGAACCCACTACGCTATAAATCATCATAATTTCTGTGAAATGGAAATGCTTACGTGACGACTGATGACGATGAAGAATTGTGGCTCAGCTCTTTGTAATGGGCTGGAAGCTTTGAACGGCTCACCGGTTACGTAATTCGCATTGTGTGACGCCCGGTCGCTATTTAACTCTCCCACCATTGACGTGAGAAAGAGAGAGAGAGGGGGGGGAAGAACTTTGTTGAGACCCTGAGGAAATGGATGATGGGCTCATGGGCTTCCTTGGCAACCAATGCAAGTGCACTTGCGAGGAACCCACTACGCTATAAATCATAATTTCTGTGAAGTAGGGCAGCAGCCACTATGCCATTTTTCGTCATTCAACGGAGAGCCGTGGTACCCGCTAAAAACATGCAAGGCACTTTGTTGGTGTTGTGCTTGATGACGATGAAGAATTATTGCAGAGTCCCTTGTAGTGGGTGGAAGCATCCAACAGCCCACTCGTTGCGCAATTCGCATAGTGTGACGCCTGATTACAGAATTCGCGTTGTGTGGTGCGTGGTTGTTATTTCACTCTTCTACCACACTAAATTACATATGTTAATGTGGTTCCTTCTGGACATGAGGCCTGTATAGCGTCGTTTTGCAAGGCAGTTCCCAGCACCGGCATGGCTCTTTTTTTTTTTCTTTATTGCTTTGCCTACCAAGACTATTTACATACTCACAAAAACAGGGTAGAGCTATACAATTACAAAGTGAAATTATGAATCGTCAGCACTGAGCTGACTACAAAAAAAAAAAAACCGGCGTGGCTCTTAGGTACAACACTGGGCTCCCACGCAGAGGACCCAGGTTCGAACCCCTTTCGACCCTGGAAATTTTTTCTGTTTTCGTTTTTTTTTTTCTTATTTCGAGCGATAGTGGTTACGGACACCGGCGGCGGCAGCGGCGGCGGCGGCGGACAACTACGCCACGAAAAACGGCCGTTGAAATGATCTCATAACAGCTTTCGCTGTAAAACAGCTGCCTGAAGGTGTTAAGGACTTCTTAACTCTAGCTGCAGTATACCGTATTTGATTTAACACAGTCGTTTGCAAAGGCAGGGCGCGTTCTTGTAATTCGGTTTCGGCTATTTTCCCGATATTCGCACATTTTAGCCCTCCCAGTGAAGTAACACCCACATAAAATCTGTGCGGTTTTGTTCCGTCGGTTACCTTTTGTCGGGTATAAATGATACATTGACCACTGTAAGTCTTGTGCATATTCAGACAAGGCAGAAGTTGAGGTTAAGATAAAGGCTTGATGTGATTAAAAGTCGAATAAAGGCGAACAAGTTCTGTGCTATACGATGCGGACAAAGAAGGAAGAGATACTGTGCACACAAGATACGTGCTGGCATGCATAATGCTGGTACGTATGTTGCTTAACCTACTTGGCCAAATTGCCACTCCGCAGAACAAGGAATTTCTCTGGAATCAGCGTTTCCACATGACCTGGCCCTGACGAAGACAAGTCCCCTTGTCGAAATGTTAACTCCAGCGATATTCTCTGGTCGATGACTTCTCATCACATCTATTTAACTCGGCATTTGCAGATGCTCAACGAATGTTAATATGTGCAACTCAACAAAAAATCGTTCATACGAGTGTAGCAACATGCGCGGTCCATTCGAGAGAGTGAACAAAGTGACAGCCTTCGCGAGCGCGCCGGCCACTCTCAGATATCTCACGCCAACGGAAAGCCATTGTGAACAGTGCCGCATATTCAGGAGCGTTTCACACGTAAGGCCATTTCGTGACCGGCGCGTTGGTTAACGCCTCGTCGGCGCTCTTCATAGTCCAGTGCCGGTTTGCCGGCCACTCGCTAGACAGCATCGCTTGAGAAAGGCTTCGTACATCTGGCTACTGTTATTGTTTTTCATCCACGCGAGGACGGGAAGAAAAACCTCAGAAGATCTGTGCAAATTGTCAGTAGGCATACACAAATGACAGCGTAAGGTGAGAGCGAAGCCGGAAATGCTCTCCAGAATCATCAAACGCAGTTTTTGTGTGATGCTGGTGTGAAGAGCTGCCACTCGAGTCTTATGAGAGAGAGAAACGAAGGCGAAAGACAGGGAGGTTAACCAAGCACGTGCTCACTTGGCTATCCTACACTTGGAGAGGAGGAAAGGGGGAATCATAGATGAGAGAGAGAAGAAGTGTAGGAAAAATAGCAGGAGGACAGTTGGTGTGAAGAATGGTGAAATTTCCATGGAGGCCGTTATAAGAACACTGAGAGGTCTCTCCGCCTACTACCGCGGCAACCCTCCGCTCTATACCAAGGTGCATTGAAACGTCGGCAATTAATTCCCGAACTTCGGATTTTACCCCGCCTTCTTCACAGCTCTTATCAATATGCGAGATAATGTAAATTCACAGATCACGTACGAGTCGCAACTCCGGGCAGGAGAGAATGGGATCGGCCTGAACTGGGCCCGGCAGAGGGAGTTCTCACTGGAATTCAGCTGAAGTTGTCAAAATAATTTCATAAAGCGGACGGAAGAGACAAGCTCCACAATCTTAAGGTAATCCCTCCTACCCAATTAGTTCATTGTATCGTATTTAAACGTGGACATTCTCAGCTACGCTCGTCGTTCTTATCATGTGCCCAGATTTTGCTCCTTTTGTAAGATCATCCGTGAGACCAAAAGAGACTTTTCGCATTGACAAAGGCAAAATACCTCGCATGAAATGTGAAGTCTTACGAACGCGTATGTTATCGGACACATAATAGCGGTGCTGTAACACGTTTCGATTACCTTATAGGTCACTGTGGATAGCCTAGCACAAATGAAACCATGTGCTATCTTTTTTCTTCACTGTACGCGTTTACAGATGCGTGAGTTGTAATATCCCGAGAGAAAATAACCACGTATATCCAAAAATGAGTATGTTTGCTCGAGAGTTTCTTCGGGGATCTCGCACCTCTTGCCTGACACCTGAGGCAGAGATAAACTTCGAAATTCCATGTTTTCGCAGCATAAAACCACCGGATCCGTTCCTCCGCCGGTTTTTGTTCAGGGGCAATGGCTCCGTACTATTTTCGATCAATAAAAAAATAATAATAATTATAAGTGGGCGCAATGCCCAACACGGTAATGCCCCACGGTTCCATGTCAAGCCTTGCGCTGAACAACGTCCAGCTGATGTTTCCGAGCACCACTCACCTGCAGATATTCACATTGCAAGAACTGAATATGTGATCGCATACCTCGCAGCTCCACGCGCATGGTTCAAAACTAAGCAATGGTCAATAAGAACGAGAAAGAAAAGCCGTATCTACGTATATTTTGCACGAACCGTGAAAGGTCTCGCAACATTATGATTGCACAAGAAAGAAAGAAAGAAAGAAAGAAAGAAAGAAAGAAAGAAAGAAAGAAAGAAAGAAAGAAAGAAAGAAAGAAAGAAAGAAAGAAAGAAAGAAAGGAAGAAAGAAAGAAAGAAATAGAATTTAGGATACGGCGGTGTAGCAATATCACGGCATCGGCACCCATAAATATAGATATTCTATCGACGGAATCAGACAGACGTAGAAGAGCATTTTGCACATGAGCGAAGCAAAATAGTCCGCAATCCCAACATTCTTTTTTTTTTTTTTTGTATACGTGGGAGAGATTCCCAAGAACGGACGCTGGGGCCTCACCGTTAAAGTGAACAAGGTATATAAAAACTCTGTCACGTTTAGTCTTTACGGACGGAAATCTTTGCATGTAGTTATTCTTGCTCGTGCCAAATTTTTAAAAAAGTCTTTCAAAAAACAGAAACAGAAAAAAACTTTTTTTTTTTGCTTATTGTCGGACCATTGGTCAGTAAGCACGCTGTAAACTACATAAGTCATAACGAGTACATTTCGGTCTATCTATAACTAAATCTAGCTACAGCACTGTCCCATGCGGGCTAATTAGTGACTCGGAATGAAGGCAGCGCTATTGTCCTCCAGCTGGGGACGTGGTACGGCCAGTCGACCACGTCTGTAATTCCCACACAGCGCAGGCGGAAAACTCGGGTGCCTCACGGAGGGCTTCTGCGCGGCCCCGTCGCCACCGCACATGGTGTTTACCGTCGGCTTCCGTATAAACTGTGGTGAAGCCGGAACCGCGGCTGACTTTTGTCCCTACCTCTAGTGCCCTGTCACGGAACACGCATTACAGGGCACATTGCCTTTATAACGAGGCGTGGTTCTAGTGATCACTATATAAGGTCGCCACTGCCCGTTGTAAACTCCGGAATTCGTCGTGACTATAGCGCCCTAAAGTGAATAATGAAAAAAAAGCTTACTTGCGAAACTTTTCTTTGCCAAATTACCTAACTGAACATTGTGATCTTTCCTGTATGTAATCATATAGGGCATTTCTAGTATAATCTATGCATGAAAAGCCGAAACGGAATCGCGCTACGTACAACGGAATACATATCTTCAATTTATTTCAAATAAAGAACGGCTGATGTATTAGCACATACCGAAATATGACTCTGATTACTTCGGAGAAATAATCCAACTTGCTGTCGTTAACAGGGCAAGCCCGTGTCGCAGCAAGTCATAAATGAACGCGGCGCCCCTCGGCGTTGGCGAACGCCTGTCACGCGCTGTCATTCAGCTTGCACGTTCACATTCATGAGCTATCGCACTCGCGCTTTATTTCTTGACGAAATCGCAAACGTTCAAAAACCTCAATATGTCAAAAGAGTTCAGGAAGCCGCCATTAACGTCTGCAATGACCTTTCAAAGTTCCCAGCATACCTCCGTGCTCCTTTTTTTTTTCAACCAAAACTATGCCTCTTAAGCATTAGCTCAGCTTTAACGCCCTACCTGATCGCCCTAGTTTACATTTTATTGGCTGAGATCTCGACATAGATTGCGCGTCCGTTTGCGCGCAGTTTACACCAGCAACTGTAAGGTAAAAGCCGTATATATCGCACGTACCATAAATTAACGTCGCCGCATTACGATTCCGCGAGTGCGTGGAGTCGAAGGCCTCGCGCGTCTGCTGCTTGCCCGATATAAAAAGAAGCGACGCATCGCTACAAAGACGCCGCGATCAAAGGAAACACGGCTGCAGCTGCGGCACCCTGCTCGTTTACACCGGGGTAACTCCGCCGTACGGCTGTGGTGTAAGCGCACTTCGAGCGCCTGTCGCGCCACACTCTGTTTCACCCAATTCTGCGGGCTGGAAAAAACACTGCGAAGCGACCACGCTCGCTCCGGCTGCCTGCGCGGTTTCTTCTCTCGGCGCGTCGGATGCGACCCACATCCAGGCGTGTCGCTTGAGCTACACGCGCCACTGGTGCCCCACGGTCCACAGCCAGGAACGAGAAGGGTGGCATCGCACGTAGCTCTACATACTTTGCGGCAGAGGCGACCAACGGCGCGCGGGCGCAACTACCAGCCAATATTGGAACAGTACTTATATTGCCGATACTGCGACGTGCGCGTTCGCGTTGCTGGCTTAGTGCGAACGCAGGATGTCTTGTACAGATTTCTTTTTTTTTTTTGCTATAAACTGTGTTGCATACGGGTCTGGTGCTTCGAACACGTGGCTTACACTCCAAGGGGAAAAAAAATAATCATTTGGCTCTTTAGTGCCAGTCCTGACTTGCCATGTGTACGACTCGTTAAAGAGACACGTGAATTCTCTTTGGAGAGCATTACACTATTGTCGGAGATAACAATAATTGTTGGGGTTTTGTGTCCCAAAACTACGATATGATTATGAGGGACGCCGTCGTGGAGGGCTCCGGAAATTTTGACCACGTGGTCTTCTTTAACGTGCACCTAAATCTAAATGCACGCGCCTCTAGCATTTCGCCTCCGGCTGCGCGCCGTCGGGATTCGAACCCGCGACCTTCGGGTCGCACCGTAACCACTAGACCGCCGTGGCGGGTTCTAGCCGCAGAGTCGCGGGACCGAAAATAGAATTGGTCTGTCCCTTTAAAGAAAGCCATACACTTAGCAAGTCAGTATTTGCCGAAAAGAGCAAGACACTATTTCTTTTCTTAGAGTGCGAGAGACAGAAGATGGCGCTTGACAGTGAATACCACTAGCTTAGCCAGGGGGGGGGGTGTTAAAACTCCGCCGAAATTTTTCAGTTTTGCATATGTATATGTACACGCTTTCATAGCTTGACGTTTCTTAATGAGGTTTTTCGTCTCTTGGGATAGCTTACCAGTGTCCTGTCTAACGACTGTACCCCCGACTTCCACTGCACACTCCTTGATGATACTAGTCAGACTATCATTCATTGCGTCAACGCTAAGGTCGGTTTCCTCGGTTAAAGCCGCGTACCTATTCTGAAGTGAAACTCTGAATTCCTCAACTTTCCCTCTCAGAGCTAGTTCATTAATCGGCTTCCTGCGTATTAGTTTCTGCCGTTCCTTCCTCACGTCAAGTTGAATTCTAGATCTTACCATTCTATGGTCACTGCATCGGATCTTGCTAACTACTTCCACATCCTGTACAATGCCCGGGTGGCCGCACATTATGAAGTCTATTTCATTTTTATTTTCGCCATTAGGACTCCTCCACGTCCACTTACGAGTAGCCCGTTTTCTGTAGAAGGTATTCAAGATGCGTAAATTAATGCGTTCTGCAAACTCTACTAGTAACTCCCCTCTGGCGTTTCTAGAGCCGATGCCATATTCCCCAACTGCATGATCTCCAGCCTGCTTCTTGCCTACTTTTGCATTAAAGTCGCCCATCAGTACAGTATACTGTGTCTTTACCTTACTCATTGCTGATTCTACGTCTTCGTAGAAGCGTTCAACCATTTGATCATCATGGCTGGATGTAGGCGCGTAGGCCTGTACCACCTTCATCTTGTACCTCATTGATGCAGCGATGGCGTAGTGGTAAAGAAACGTCAAGCTATGAAAGCCTCAAATGCAACAGACAAAATAGAGCTCGCGGAGCTTTCGAAATTAATCAATAGGCGTAAAGTAGCCGACATAAGAAAGTATAATATGGAGAGAATTGAGCATGCTCTAAAGAACGGAAGAAGCCTCAAAGCTATGAAGACAAAACTGTACATAGGCAAAAATCAGATGTATGCATTAAGGGATAAGGAAGGCAAGGTCACAAACAATATGGATAGAATAGTTGAGGTAGCGGAAGAGTTCTACAGAGATCTGTACAGCAGCCGAGCCATTCAGGATGACAACGTAAGAAGGAGTAATAGCGCAGAGGAATCTGACATCCCACCAGTATTGACAGGAGAAGTAAAGAAAGCCCTAAAGGGAATGCAAAGAGGCAAAGCAGCTGGTGAGGATCAGGTAACATCAGACCTGTTGAAAGACGGTGGAGAGATTATGTTAGAGAAACTGGCCACCCTGTATACGAAGTGCCTCTCGACGGGGAGGATACCAGAATCTTGGAAGAAGGCCAACATCATCTTGATCCATAAGAAAGGGGACGTCAAAGACCTGAAAAATTACAGGCCCATAAGCTTACTGTGGGTTGTCTACAAGCTATTTACAAAAGTAATTGCTAACAGAATTAATACGACATTAGAGTTCAATCAACCAAGGGACCAGGCAGGATTTCGTACAGGATTCTCAACAATAGACCATATTCATACTATCAATCAGGTGATAGAGAAATGCGCGGAATACAACCAACCCCTATACATAGCCTTCATAGATTACGAGAAGGCATTTGATTCGGTGGAGACATCAGCAGTCATGCAGGCACTGCGGAATCAAGGCATCGACGAAGCCTATATAAACATAATGGAAGAAATCTACAGCGGATCCACAGCCACTATAGTCCTCCATAAAGAAAGCGACAGAATCCCAATAAAGAAGGGCGTACGGCAGGGAGACACGATCTCTCCAATGTTATTCACCGCGTGTTTACAGGAGGTTTTCAGGGCCCTAGATTGGGAAGAGCTAGGGATAAGAGTTAATGGAGAGTATCTCAGTAACCTACGATTCGCTGATGACATTGCATTGATGAGTAACGCGGGAGACGAATTGCAGCTCATGATTACTGAACTGGATACGGAAAGTAGAAGAGTAGGTCTGAAAATTAATATGCATAAAACTAAAGTAATGTGGAACAATCTTGGTAGAGAACAGCGCTTTGCGATAGGTGGCGAGACACTGGAAGTTGTAAAGGAGTACGTCTACTTAGGACAGGTAGTAACCGCGGAGCCGAACCATGAGAGTGAAATAACTAGAAGAATAAGGATGGGTTGGGGCTCATTCGGCAAGCATTATCAAATCATGAATGGTAATCTACCACTATCCCTCAAGAGGAAGGTATATAACAGCTGCATCTTACCGGTACTTACCTACGGAGCAGAAACCTGGAGACTTACAAAGAGAGTTCAACTTAAATTGAGGACGACGCAGCGAGCGATGGAAAGGAAAATGATAGGTGTAACCTTAAGAGACAGGAAGAGAGCAGAGTGGGTCAGGGAACAAACGGGGGTTAATGACATCATAGTTGAAATCAAGAAGAAGAAATGGATATGGGCCGGGCACGTAGCACGTCGGCAGGATAACCGGTGGTCATTAAGGGTAACTGACTGGATTCCAAGAGATGGCAAACGCGTGAGGGGGAGACAGAAAATTAGGTGGGTAGATGAGATTAAGAAGTTTGCAGGTATTACGTGGCAGCAGAAAGCACAGGACCGGGTTGATTGGCGGAACATGGGAGAGGCCTTTGCCCTGCAGTGGGCGTAGACAGGCTGATGATGATGATGATGATGATGTACACGCACAAATAGAAACGCACACACTAACATACATAAAGTATTGTTGACCCCTACCCCCTCCCCCCCTCCGAAAAAAAAATTTCTGGCTACGCTACTGGTGACTACGTTACTTCTTGAAAAGTCGGACACACCGGGTTTCAGACGGTGGTTCGCTGTACATTAATCTTCCCATATGCGTGCCGTCAGACTTCGTTTTCCTGCCTGCTTGTAAAAATTTTCGGGCAGTACAATTTCTCAATATTACCCGTACATTTACATCTTCAATAAAGTGCCTTTATTTCGCATTTAACAGCGGAAGTGGGTGAGCAAGGTGTCGGAAACAGACGGCTTGAAAGAGTCTCAATTGCCTGACACGATACAACAGACGAGGCGGGGGAACAAAACATGACGAAGGTACGTACACGTGCAACAACAACAATGTTAAAATGAACACACGGCATGTCACCACACATGAACACTGCAGGCGCATGTACCTTAATGAATGTTTGAACTTATAACGTCAACAATACTGTGGACACTTGAAAAAAAATGTTGACTGCCGAGAAATAATGACGACCGGCGCACAGAAGGACTTTATTTCGAGGGGGGAGGGGGGGACCTAAACCTCACATGTGCGTGCTTGTATATATTGTAACGAAAAATTGGGGTAATCTGAAAAAAAAAATCACAGCATATCCACGTGGTGAACGATGATGAGTGGGGCGAAGCTCCGGAGAGAATCATCGGTAAACCGTGAACCTTCTGTGTAACGCCCCATCAATCATCATATGAAGAGTGAGAAACACTGTGTGTATATTACAAACATGGAACTTTTATTTTTCTTAATTAGATGATGCTTGGCTTGCGTTGTCCCTTCATTATCACGGCTTTATGGTCCGTGAAGTGAGGGGACAGCGGTTCTTGTACGGGTTGCAACTGGAAATTAGAAAATACCAGGTCTATGCACGTCCCTCGGATGGTCTTCTCGCCGCAGCCGTGCAGCTTGTCGAGCAGCTTGGACCTCGCGGGCTCGAAGGGCGAGGTCTTCTCGGCGCAGCCGTGCAGCTTGTCGAGCAGCTTCGGCTTCGCGGGCTCGAACGGCGGAATCTGCTTCGCGGCGTCGACGTGCAGCTTCGGCCTCGCGGGCTCTCACCTCAGGATTCTGTCTGCGAGCGCGCGCTGCCGCCGCCTTCCGTGCCCTCCGTTCCGCAGCCTTGTCTTCCACCTGGCGACTCCGAGCTAAAGAGAAAGCGTGCCAAGAGGGAGCCTCATGGCGCGTTACTTATGAAATGTTGTCTTCGGGTGTCGTTTAAAACACGAGACGTAGTAAAGAAGAAAGAACGCCACACAGGCGAACACGCACGAGAGTGTCACTAGTCAACGTCGTCTTTTTCTTCTACTGCATACCAGAACGCGCGCAGTAAAGAAGAAAGAATGCCGCACAGGCGAGCACGCACGAGAGTCTCACTCGTCAACGTCGTCTTCTTCTTCTACTGCATACCAGAACGCGCGCTTCTCACGAACTACAGGTGGCTACTACAAACCTACAAGCCTACAAACGAAGGATGGACAGACCCACGGCATAAGGAGCTTCGCCCCTAAAAACTATTTATTGAAGGCTAACTTGTGAAAAACAGGAAGCGTTCTCTTTGTTGCTCGAGCGGCTTTCCCCTTCTTCCTCTACCTTCTGGCCAGGGGCGTAGCCAGGGGGGGGGGGGGGGCTTATGGGGCTTCAGCCTGCCCCCCGAAATTTTTCGTGCTCTCATACACCACCGACCAGGGGCGTCACCCGGGGGTGGGACTTATTGGGCTTGAAATTTTTATTTATTGGGCCCCCCTTGAATTTTTTTCTTTTTTTCGTTATATGATACACCGCCATCTGAAATAACCACCTTCGCCGAAAACCACCCAGGATGTCGTCTAAAATGATTTTTTTTTCGAGCACGACAATGCCATGGACAGTTGAAAGGTTCTGGAAGGTGGCTTTTCTGCAAGATTTTTTTCAACCATGCAGTTTGTGAAACAGGGCATCACTCTTTTTTGTTTTTTGAACAATAAAAAAAATTGACTGGTCAGATTATTCCTATTTTTACCTTACTTTCGCGCAGCCGGCGTCTGCCATTGTGTTCTTCCTAACCTAGAAGGTCTACAAGGCGACGCACGTTTAAGTACATTGATTTTTTAAGGACTAACGTCCCCGGGTCTAACAGTTACTCTCGATGCAGTTACTTACATCATACAAAACATCAACTGCTAACTTCTCCTTGGATTCCTCCACCAGGCTACATGTTTAAGTCTATGAACGATTTAAAGCAGAAACAAAGGTTTCAGGTGGCTTGGCTGGACAGGTACCGATGGCTTAGCTACTCAGCGCTTCAAGAGGGTGCGTTTTGCCGAGCGTGTGTCCTTTTTAGCAGAAGTGAGGTTGGCAAGGGCCAACATGCGCGCACTGGGGCCCTCGTATCCAAGCCATTTCAAAAGTGGAAGCACGCCCTCGAAGTCTTCGGTGCACATGAAGCCTCTAAATATCACACTTACGCTCAGTTGGTAGCCGATAATTTTCTTCAAACCGTCTCAGGATATGTGCACAGTGTTGTTTATCCACTGGACCATGGCAGGCAAATTCAAATAAGAGAGAACCGAAAGAAGTTACAGCCTATTGTTGAGACAGTTCTCTTTTGCGTACGGGAAGGTCTGGCTCTCCGTGGCCATAAAGACAGTGGTCCCATGGATTCAAGCACAGCCACCTTTACAAATACAGGCAAATTCAGAGCGCTGCTTCGCATGCGAGTGGATTGTGGCGACACATATCTAAAAAAGCATTTGGAAAGTTGCCCAAAAAATGCCTCGTATTTAAGTCCAGATGTACAAAACCAGATTATAGAAATCTCTGCTGCAATCATCAAGGAAAGACTGGTCGCAAAAGTAAACGCTGCAGGCTGCTTCTCCGTACTTGCTGATGAAACGACGGATATTGCTGGTATCGAGCAGCTAACTGTTTGTGCAAGGTACCCTAATAAGGATGCGAACGAAATCGAAGAAGTGTTGATAGGCTTTGTGCCAATTCACGACCAAAGTGGCCGGGCCCTGGCCGACACCATCATAAGGTTCCTTATAGACATGGGAATTAACATCCAGCATCTCCGTGGTCAAGGCTACGATGGTGCAAGCTCGATGGCCGGCAGAACGAGTGGTGTTCAAGCTGCTGTTCGTGAGAAATATCCAGCCGCACTCTACACTCACTGCGCCAGTCACACCCTTAATCTAGTTCTGTGTGCGGCATGCTCCATAACAGACATCCGAAACTGTTTTGGGACTCTAAAGGCGACGTCAGTCTTTTTCCATAAATATTCTAGCCGCTCACACGTTTTGCGAAAAATGATAAGTTTAAGCTGCCCGGAGTCTACAAGCAGCGCCTTTTGGGACTATGCGAAACGGGCTGGGTCGAGAAGCACGATGCAGTGCTTTCATTTGTGAGCTCTTTGAGCCGTTGATCGCAGCACTAGAGGAGATTAAGTTTAACGGAAATGGCGAAAGTCCAGTGCAGGCAAACAGTCTAATGTTGGCACTCTTGTCACCAGCGTTCCTTGTAATCCTGCATGTGGCGGAGCACGTGCTATAGCACTGACTTTGCCACTGTCAAAGAAGCTGCAGACGAGGAGTATCGACATGAGCGCTGCCATTGACAACATAGAAGCGGTACAGCAGAGAATTGAAAATGACCGCAAGAACGCATATGCTTTTTCCTCAAAAATACTTGCACAAATGCAGGCATTAGCAGAAAAACTGAATGTGGAGATCACCAGCCGTCGAGCCGGTGTCCGGAAGCAAAACCTTGGGGCAATGCATTCGAAAGCGCGGAAGAATACTTTCGCAGAACGCTGCTCACTCCGTTCATGGACCACGTACTAGCCCAGTTATGCGTTCGAAAAGCGCAGGGCGTTTCTAAGGATTTTCAGTAATTGGACCATCCGCAATACCACTAATGCAAGATGATCGGGAGAAAGGAGCAGAAAGGAGCAGAAAATCTCCTCACCGTTTTTGCGCATGACGTCGAAAAGGGGGCTGCTTTTGGAGAACTGCGACTGTGGTGGACAAAGTGGGCGAACAAAGCAGCAGACCAGCGCCCCACAACAGGAACCGATGCCCTATCTCATTGCGACAGCAGGTTCTATCCGAATGTGTACAAGCTACTCCAGGTTCTAGTCACCCTTCCAGTGACCACTGCCAGCGCAGAGAGAACGTTTTCAAGCATGAGGTTACTTAATAACTACTTACGCTCCACGATGTCCGAGGAACGCATGGTTGGCCTGGCACTTCTGTACGCCCACAGAAATGTCGGCATCAGCGTGTCGGAAGTCATTGACCGCTTCGCTAAGCTTCCTCGCCGGGTCAACGTTGTCCTTTGATACCGAGCAGGACAAAAATCAGCGCAAACGAAAGGAAAAGACACTACTGTTCCAGAGTTCAGGTCAATGAGCCCGTAATTCTGACGCAATATTATTGTTCACCACCTTTTAAAGCCGTGAGGATTTTGTACCTTTTAGCAGTTAACACCGTGACCTAATATAAGCATACGAATACGGTCATCAGGTGGACATTAACAGCCAATCGACAGCTTCACCTTGTTCACTTAGAGGTCGGCATACGCGGCGTTACCAAACAAATTCAGCTATTGGGAAGCCGTACCAGCGGCATTTTTTGTTACTTTCATTTGTATTTTTTGTTCTTCATTGCTTCTTGAACTAGAAACGACATCCCTCCTTTTATATTGAGTGCACAATAGTAGTTCGCACTTTTAAAACAGTTTTGAAATAATTTCTTTCGTTATTTCTGCGCTCTTCCTATATATTTCTGTCCACATGGTGCGTCTGAGACAGAAGCTTGGTCCAAGGACATATCAGTTTCTGTGATTGTGCAGCATGTTCTTTTGCCTTATTTTGGGCATTATGTATTGTGATCATTGCTTAGTTCCGTATATTGATTGCATATTTAAATGTACATTTGTGATGTTTTGTGTAAGCCTACTGCGCACTGTTTCCGGTAACTTGTGCTTTGCCCGTATTCGAGGTGTACTTTCCCATGCTCGTGTTTCCCTGGCCGCATCATTTGTGCAAAAAGATGAACATTTTGCGTAAACAATCTCCATTAAAATATTTGATCTCGTCCTGGTTATTATGTGGACTTCATTTTTTCGTTATCAGGCGCTTCTTCAGTTTAAAACTGATGCAGTTCCAAAGTTTACGCGATATTTGCCTATACCTCGTACACAAAAGAAATAAAAAAACATGAAAAGATTGAAGACAGTTTTTCCTGGAAAGATTTTGCGGGCATGTCAACATAATATTTTTATGAAAAACACATGTCTTACTGGTTCTTGACAGTGCGCTGCATTCAAGAACTGATTTGCAGCGTTTAATACAGATTGTCACTGGTAATACATGTTACTTATATACTTAGTCGTTCGAAAAATTCAATGAAGAGGTCGCACTTCAACTTGAGCCCCCCCCCCCCCCTCCCCCCCTTAACAAAATTCCTCGCTACGCCACTGCTTCTGGCCACAGTCATATGCGATCCGATCGCGTGCGGCGAAGGCGCGTGTCGGCGTGGCCTGTCCTTCTTACTGCAGCGCGCCGTTGTCCGCTGATAGGGCGCGCGTAGTTTAAAGGTTGTTTCATGGCTTGCGGTAATATGAAACCCCCGGTGGCGAGATGTTACGGGTTGAGCATCAGGGGGCAAAGGCGTGCACAGCATAGAGCAGAAGGCAGAGACGAGGAGAAATAGGACCGAGGAGCGGTCAAAGCTGGAGGCAATGGCCGCCACATTAAAGAAGCATTCTTACCCTAACCCTATACCTTCTCCCTCCCAGCCTTGGCCGATGAACAACACCAAGCTAAGGTTACAAGGTTGACAAATGTTTTAACTGCTCAAAGTAAAGATTTCGCAATACATCAACACAAAAGTACCCTGATAATGAAAGTAATACATAAACATAAAAGAAATAATCAACGATGCAGCCAAATAAAACAGACAAAGCGGTAAAGTACATGCGCCAAATGTGCGAAATTTCTCAGATATTGTTGTTGAGTGACCGGAGGCCATATATAGAACGGTAAGTCGGAACATTCCAAAGTCCCGTCCGCTCTATCTCATTGGTGAACGTTTTATTGTGTGGTATTACGTCTTATTTTTTTTTTCTAAATTCTTTAAGATATCCTGCTAAAATGTGCGGCTTGCTTTTCCTCGAGTCAGTCCACCAGTAAATGCACTTGGTGCTAAATGGTTATCTTCTTGTGCAAAATTTGCATTGAAACCATCTACTATGTAAACTATGAAAACACATACTCCCAAGAAAAGAGGGAGCACCGGCCGTTACACCATTTAAAAAGCTAACTATGGCTGCATCGTGTGTACAAGATTGTCTCCGGTTGCAAAGTGACACACGATAAAGCTGGAACCTTATCGAGGTAGGGCAACTGTTAAGTGCTTTCTCAGGTCATTTCTCTGAAAGCTCTTCACTTAAGAGCAAGCACTGGTTCCTATCTAAATACAATTAAGGGAGCGGAGAAATAGTTTATCTCGCCAACCACTGCACCGCATTTGACGAGGTTTGTTACATTTGAAAGTTTGAATCGAGTGACTGTATGGTGGTGGTGGTGAAACTTTATTGGAGTGACTGTGTAGGCAGCAGATTTCTTATTTATGCCGCCATTCTTTGTAATTGTTGGAATTTTTTAGCAGCAAACTCCTTAGGCTTTACAAGTCTAACCCAGCAGAGAACAAAACGATATTGCGGTTCTGTAGACTGCATCTGCAGACGTATCTAAAACTCAGCAATACACCACTAATTTGTAAGTAGGACTTTCGCAAAGTCTCCTTAAAAGCGTAACAAGTTCACTTGAACTGTAAATTCATCTCAAATTTGTCGCTTTAGATGCTTTAACGGTTGCAAATTACAGAACTGCGATTTCTCTTTTAGCGCCAGATTTGAGCTTTCAAACCGGATATGTTTTCTGGCTAACCTCCCTGCCTTTCCCCATTACATTTCTCTCTCTCTCTTCAAAAGTTCATTTGCTACTTCTACCCGCTCCATTCCACCATGCAGTCATGCTCGTCTTCGTTGGGTGTCACGTCAGATCACCTTCGCATCGACAGCTTCAACATCACCCGCAACCAACACTAGGGATCAAACTCACACCCTTGTGGCAATGTGCCGTCGGGAACCGGAACACTGAGAGATTGCGCAACTTTCATGCTAGTCATTTGGTGCGCGGCTTTATGAGGAAAGCATACTCTAAGAGCGGTGGTGCTTGCGCGTGTTTCGCGAGCATCGCAGCTAGTGAAGACGATCGTATGAGCGTATAGCTAAGGAAGTTGTTCGTGATGATATGGCGTACGGTCTGAATCACACTTGTCTGAAGTGGTCGAACGGCCGGCGGCGAACGCTGGCTGCGAGCACTTCAGTTAGGCGGGAGCGGCGTCCGTGATCGTGCAAACGAGCAACCTCGCCGTTGCGGATGGTCGGACAGGTAAACCCGGAAGCCCTGTATTTGCTTCCTAATCTTAACGCTCCACGAGGTGTTAACTGGCTGATTGAACCGGTACTGCTATGGCTCAACAACGATGTTCCCTTTAGTTTTCTCACTGTACGTACCCATCATGAGTGCCTTCTCTGAGCCCTAGCGACTGTCAAAACGCAGCGCTTTATAAAGAACTCAGAGGCGAGTATCACGGCCACGTAACACAGTATTGTGCACATAATTGCTACGTCGCTACTTGTGACCAACCACGTCCTCGCGACGGCAAAGATGAAGACTGCTCGAGAGCTTCAGCCCCAGCAAAAGAAGACGTCGTTTTTGCGAACATGAATCTTGGACGTCCTCTTCAAGTACGACGTGGTATTTATACTTCTCGCAATAAAGCCCCTGTGTTTTGGGAACTGTGACAATATATTTGTATGTTATGACGGGACACATGGAGGGAGTTTTCAGTTTTCACTCGTCTTCACTCATTTCTTCACAAAGAAATGAGTGAAGGTTACCAACAGCAATTTTTTGAAACGCATCTGTTAGTGAAGTTAAACAACATGTGAAGGAGTGCAGAGGACGCAGTTACCAAGCCTGATCATTCTATTTTATTGTACTTAATTGCAAATCGTTAGTAAACGTGAGGAGGACAGTAGCGCCGAAGTAATCAATAATCCATCAATCATTTTCTCGAGGCAGCAAATGGCGCTTTAATCATACTACATTTTTCGTGGGATGTAACTGTATCGGTAACATTTGACTGCTCCGTATTCATTTTAGCGAGCACGTATCATCCCATTGAAACCTAGCTTCGTAGACCCTTTGGAAGAGATTTCGGGCCATCAAAATATAGAAGGCAATGGACACTCTCATTCTCTTAATAGGCCGCGTTGACATACCAAACGCCCAACATGCGGTGGTAAGAACTATATCCTCCTAAAGCCTGTCGAGCTGAACAGTGCAAGAGACGCCGCGCTTGCTCGGAGGCGGGTGAATCTATGGCACGCTTCTTCTGACTGTATCTACGAGCGGATTTATCGCTCATATCACTGTCTCAGACCCTCAACATCTCTAATGACACAGTCATGTATCACAGTGAGCGTCTATACCCCGCCTATTGGGCCTGTTGGCCGCATCCTGCGGTAGACAAATATTGGGAATGACCCCTCGCGCCCTCTCCTCCCCCATCATGCACTCCAAGATCATCCGCTCCTTTCACATACATGTCCTAGGAGAGCTAATACGCTCTGCAAACACGAAGACCTGTGTGCATGCAGACTCTGTGGCTGCTCCTTTTTTTTTATTGAAATAGAAAATAAATGAAGGAGTTGTTGTCACCATTGCTTGGTGACGGCTACCCCTTTCCACATAGTTGTTAAGATAACAGAATAAATAAATATATATATATATATATATATATATATATATATATATATATATATATATACAGTCGTATAAGTTCAAGAACTCAGTAGCCATCGCAAATATTAGTGTCTGCAAAATAACGCTGGAGCACTTTCATTGCTTTACCAAGGTCAATCTAAATAGGTCGCGAAAGTCGGAACGAAAAGTGGTCGGGAACCTATTGCGACAAACATCAACACCCGCGTGACGATTAAAGCGCTACTAGGTGAGGGGGGGACAAATAATGAAAACAAAAAATTAATTAAACGTTTATTTTTATTAGTTTTAATTTTATTTGTCACGAATTAAATTAGTAGATTACTTTAATCAAACTTTAGTCTTTGGTATGTGGTTGAGTGGCCAATTTTTGTCGTTTATTTTCAGAAACAGTGGGCACATGCAGGCAGTCTGGTAACATGGGCCAACGGTTTTGCGCATTCTCAGATGCAAATGGCCTCGCTCGTTTTTGCGCAGTAGGTTTGTGCCTGTCGTCCGTAGGTGATTTCCTCGCATAAGCGTTGTTTTCTAGTCATGGTACTTGGCAGGAGGTAATATAGCCCATCGCATCCATCGGGAACCGTTTCAGTGACTGTGTTTTGCCAGCGCACGGCCGGCGTGCTGTCGCCCTTCGGGACGATGAGTCCGCCACGCTACGCGCAGAAACGCTGCGCTGTCTACGGATGCAAGAGCAACACGTGTGCAAGGTTTGTGTGTGTGATGATGTGGATCGTGTGGCCCGTGACGGGGCGAAGAGGGAACGACAGTTCTGCTCTGCGGTACGCCTTGGAGGGGAAGACGACGAAAACGAAGCGCGAGCGGGGCGTGTGGCTCGAGGCGTTGGAGCGCGACACGGTTGGAACGGCAGCCGCTGGTCGGCGGTTCGGGTCGCGACATCGCTTAACCAGGCGTCCGGCAGCCTTGCGGACCTGGTGAGACTGGCTCCCTGCTTCGGGCTGCGTCACTCAACCAGGCGTCCGGCAGCCATGTGGACCTGGTGAGCCTGATTCCCGCTCTGTGCCCGGTGCTGACACGGAGACCGGCAGCCTAGTCTGTCCCTGGACTGAGGTCCTGGGGCCCAAGTGGTGTCACGAGGTGGCCGCGGCTCATGTTGGCGACGGGCAGCTAACCTGCGCTGCAGTGGCCTGGTGATCTACCGGCCTGCAGTGCCATCATCACCACCACTACCACCTCGCCACGGTGAAGGCAGCGTGACTGTTGACTGCCCAAGGAGTATCGGTGACGACCGACCTCGCCGCAGCGGCAACAGTTCATAGCGGCGAGTAGGACAGTTTGTGTGCGATGCGCGTAGGACGTTTAGGATGTAAATAAGGAATGCTGTAGTGCGGTGTGTGAATCGTCAGAGTTATCGGTTGTGTTAAAGTCTGTGTTGTGTGTACAGAATCACCTGACTGCCGGTTGAATTATTTCGGAT
The DNA here is from genome assembly GCF_013339695.2 of Rhipicephalus sanguineus. Lineage (NCBI taxonomy): Eukaryota > Metazoa > Arthropoda > Arachnida > Ixodida > Ixodidae > Rhipicephalus > Rhipicephalus sanguineus. Next base: position 139,373,836 of record NC_051176.1, read on the forward strand.
CCTGGGCCCACATTACACCACCGTGTGCACGTTGAATTGTTATGCTACTTCTGATTTCTGTGTTATATATTTTGGGGTAATATCCTGTTCAACTGCAATATTTCGCCAATAAAATACATCTTATTTATCAAATCTGTATTTTTCGTCTTCCCGTTATCTTGCAGGCTTCCATTATGGAGCCGTCATAGTGATAAGAAAAAGAACATGCAGCTATAAAAAAAGAGTAAGAAGCGGCGCCCTGTCAAAAAATTTCATAATTTCGCGCCCATCGCTTTAAAACGTCACGTCATTTCCGCTTCCGGTTGTGACGTCATCTTTTTCTTTTTTTTAATTCTGTTTGTCCCCTCCTCACACAGATGGCGACTGTTGCAACAACTAGCCACCGGCTTGACACGTGGGCTCCTACGGAAGTTACGCTACCAGTTTACATATACCTTGGCTTTACGGTTTATCCTAGTCGGCCATGGGCCTTATTTTCGCTAAGGAAAACGTTCGCTCAGAGTCCAGCGTGTGAAGTTCTTGTTCGAGTCGCTGTCTATGCGTGTCGTACTTCGGACAGTCGCGCAACAGATGATGCACATCCTCGTCATCGTGGCCGCATGAACATGTTGACGATGATGCACGATGAATCCGAAATAAGAAGTGCTTTGTGTAAGCGGTTCCGAGTCTTAGGCGATGAATGAGTGTGTCGATACGTCTTGGGAGCTGGGGGTCTAATTGGCACTCAAGATTAGGGTCAACAGCGTACAGAATCGATTCCTTTGTGCTGTCTGGGAACCAGGTGGATAAACATAATTCACGTTTTGTTCTTCGTAAAATTCGGTTTGTATCACATTGGGATGCAGGAATTAGGTGGGTTTGTGTGTAATTATGAGCGGCTTTTGCTAACTCATCTGCCATTTCATTTCCCTTGATTCCGCAGTGACTGGGAACCCACTGAAATGCCACGTGGATGACCTGACTCCGTAGCTTCTGAAAGCTCTTTCAAGATCGCGTATACTATACGTATATCTATTTTTCCTGAAGTGGCATTTTCCACACACGCAAGAGCCGCCAGGGAATCCGTGATTACGACCCACCTTCTGGGCCTCGTTGACAGTTTAAAGGACCCCTGACACCAAAATTGAAACCTCGAGATCTTTGTGTTGTTTCGAGATCTTTGTGCCGATTATTAGTGACGAACGTTGCCTTTAAGATATCTTAATTTGGTTTTAAAGTAAGCGTGAGTGCTCACTTGAGTTGGCTGCACCTTGCGACATCCTGGTATGACGTAGATAGAGGCCCCGTGTGACGTTCCAAGTGTAAAGCAAGTATTGTGGACGTCACAGAAGGTTTGCGGGGCGCACGTGCACAATACGACGACTGGCACCCGGCGAGGCCTATTGTTCCGCACCCCTCTGGCTCTGTTGTCGGGCTGCTCTCGAGGTAGTTTTCGTGAGGGGACAGGCGCTTAAAGCGCTGGACACATGGTGCGAATTCGGATGCGATTCGTCGTACGGCTGTTCGTGCCAACAGCCGCATCCGACAGACGCGCAACAGGTTCCATCAGCGTGCGGAGACGATTCGCACGCCGCACGGGCATCCAACTTGCTGAATGTAGCCGCGCGGCTGCCGCGTCGGTCTGACGGCCGCAGCCAATGGTAGCGCGGGAGACGCCTGACGTCACGCCTCTGGTGGCGCGTTTGTTGCTTGTTTGTTTGTTTGCGCATTTGTTGCACTACGTTCGGACGGCTCCGATCATGAAAAACGTTGGATAAACTTTCTGACATCAAATAACCCATGACGTTTGAAGTGTGTCATTTGTGCAAGGCGGCGCCCGTTTCCGAACCACTAGCGAGATATCGAGCCGTGATGGAAGGCCACTTCGCAGGTAACAGCCGCACCGGCCGTCTCGGCGAACCGGCCCGCATCGCTTCCACCATTGCTCGTCAAATCGAGGCCTACGAGAAAACCAATTGCGCATGTAAACGCGTGTCATCAGCGTAAAAGTTTTAATCGTGTTGGTAAAAATAAGTGCTCGACGATCAGCTCGCGCTTGATCGCGAACGGCGCTAGCGACAGCGTCCGCCTTGCTAGGCCTACGCTCGGTGTCGTGGCAGGCCTACTCTCGGAGTCGCGAGTGAATGCGGGCTGTTGAGATGTTTGTCGCTTGCGAAGCACTTTAAAGAAAACGTTACGGCGGCAAGAACAGACATGGAACGAACTCACAGACAGTTTCTACGCACAACTTCCGTGCCGGTCCCGCTAACCTTGGCCCCGGCGGACCGCACGCTGCGCACACACGCACACCTGACCACAGTTCACCGGCAACTCCCCCTTGGTCGCTCGCCGTGCCTGGTTATGAAGCCTGTCTTCATCCGCGCGCATGCGCAGTGGCCCTCGCTGCTGTGCCTTGTCACTGCCCGTGCGGACGAGGGTGAGGGTTCTTATCCGCGATCCCCACACATTCCCCTCTCCAAAGAAGGCGTCGCCTCACCGCCTCCCTTGACGACGTCCTCGATGTTGGCGGTGTCCCACGCAGCAGCTCCGGTCTCGGTCTTAGGCTGTGGCTCGAGCAGGGCACCACTGCTCTCGTACTTCGTGCGCTCGACGAAGAGCATTTGTACGCTCACTTCGGTGCGGTACCAGCGCTGAATGTAGTTGTCCGCTTCCTCGGCGGTGCTCACTGTCTGGAAGCCCAAACTGGGTGCGTTGTCGATAGTGCCGAACTTGGCGGACACCGGCTTACCGCGCTTGCTAAACAGCGCCTTCACGTCGACTGCTTCCTTGGCTTTGGCCATCCCACTGCCCCACAGGTTGCGCACGGGCTCCTCGTCCGCTGCTGCGTTGAGCCTCGCATTAGTAGCCGTGCCGGCAGCCCTCGTCGCTGGCGCCGCGGTCCTCTTGCTCGTGGCATTGCCGGCTTCAGCGGCATCCTTATTTACCTGCACAACAGCTGCAGCCATTTCTGTGGCCATTGTGCCACCGCCGGCATCTTCATCTGGTTCCGACGTATCTGTACCCTCGTTCTTCGTCGAGGCGGCCTGGTCGTCCTCCGCGTCACCGCCCTCCTTGATGATGTTCTCTGGCTTGTAATTCAGCACCATTTCTTGACCGACCGGAGGCGCCGTGTCTTGACCGGAGCCTTGGTCTGATCTGCCGTCCGGGCTCGAGTCGGCAGCTGTGGCAGGTGTCGACGTCGACACACTCGTCGCGACGGCTCGGTCCTGCTCCATCGTCGCGGCCACGCCCGTGTTCAAGCAGGCGTTGTCGTCGGCCTGCGTCACCAAAGCCGCCTCACCCTCGTTGGTGGCGTCTGTGTCGTCCTCGCCTGCATCCATTGCCGGGCCCTGGTCCACTCGTAGCTCCCCAACTGGAGCCTTCGCGTTGGTATTACCGGCGTCGGCGGTCTCGTCCTCTTGCGCCGGTGTACAGTCTCGCCCAACCGGGGCCGTCAGCCATCCGAAGTTCATCGTTGGGACGACCACGCCCTTCGCCGCGCAATAGGCTGCGGATTCGGCGTGTCCCCGCGCCGCGCAGTACACTGCGGAGGCTACGTCGAGGCGCTCCATAGTCTCCAGCAGGTTTTGCAGTGCGGCCTCCATTCTTGCTGGCAGTAGACAGGGCCAAATTCACGTTGGGCGCCAGTTGTGGGGTCCGCCGTCTACTCCAAGGAATGGGCGCTCAGCGGGATTAACAAGAAACCATTTATTATTAGAAAGAACACTTTAAAGAAAACGTTACGGCGGCAAGAACAGACATGGAACGAACTCACAGACAGTTTCTACGCACAACTTCCGTGCCGGTCCCGCTAACCTTGGCAACGGCGGACCGCACGCCGCGCACACACGCACACCTGACCACAGTTCACCGGCAACTCCCCCTTGGTCGCTCGCCGTGCCTGGTTATGAAGCCTGTCTTCATCCGCGCGCATGCGCAGTGGCCCTCGCTGCTGTGCCTTGTCACTGCCCGTGCGGACGAGGGTGAGGGTTCTTATCCGCGATCCCCACAATATATATATATATATATATATATTGTTGAGGTGTTTATTAGACGGCAGTCGGCGACGATGCTCAATGGCGACAGTCAAGCAAGAACACGAGCTCAGAGCGCGAGCGGGAAGAGCCCAAGAGGACGACCCACTAGAAGGCCATAAAAAGCGCAACCCATTACTCAACTCAAAGGCTTCGCTACAATTACCCCGGGAACGAAAAGGGAGCCGTCCGGCGACCTAACAGTTCGTCACTATGAGTGGGTCATAGTAGGCCTTGAGGCGCTCCACGTTGACTATGTCGCGCCCTCGACGGCGCATGTCCGAAGATGGTTCGATGGGTTCGATCACGTAGTTGACCGGGGATGTGCGCTCGACGACCCGATAGGGGCCTTCGTATTTCGGCAGTAGTTTTGAAGAGAGGCCAGTTGCAGTGGTAGGGACCGAGAGCCATACGAGCGCTCCAGGGAGGAACGTGGACTCAGAAGTGGTGGTGCCACCGCGAATGCTCTTCTGCCGCTCTTGTTCCTGCGTTGTAAAAGTCTTGGCAAGCTCGCGACACTCTTCCGCAAGCCTGGCTGTGTCAGAAATCGGCGCACACTCAGTTGAATCCGGCTTGTATGGGAGTATCGTGTCGATGGTGTGCGGCGGGTGCCTTCCGTACAATAAGAAGGGTGAAAACCCAGTTGTGCTTTGAGGGGCGGTATTATAGGCGTAGGTGACGAAGGGCAGAATGGCATCCCAATTTGTGTGATCGGCGGCGACGTACATTGAGAGCATGTCGCCGAGCGTGCGGTTAAAGCGTTCGGTTAGGCCATTCGTCTGCGGGTGGTAAGCAGTAGTTTTGCGGTGGACAGCATGGCACTCTTTGAGAATGGCTTCGACTACTTCCGACAAGAAGACACGGCCTCGATCGCTGAGAAGCTCCTGGGGTGGACCGTGACGCAGCATGAATCGGTGTAGCAGGAAGGAGGCAACGTCGCGTGCTGTAGCCGCCGGGAGGGCGGCGGTTTCGGCGTATCGCGTTAGATGGTCAACAGCGACGATTGCCCAGCGGTTACCAGCCGATGTCAGAGGAAGTGGTCCGTACAAGTCGATGCCCACGCGCCCGAACGGACGGTTAGGGCAAGGTAATGGTTGTAGACCAGCGGGTGACACGTGCGTTGAAGGTTTTCGGCGTTGGCAATCGAGGCAGGAGCGAACGAACTTCTGCACGTAGCGGTACATCCCTCGCCAGAAGTATCGTTGTCGAATGCGGTGGTAAGTTTTGGATACCCCAGAGTGCGCGCATTGTGGATCAGAGTGGAAGGACTCGCATATTTCAGAACGCAGACTGCGGGGTATCACAAGTAGCCATTGGCGGCCATCGGCGTTGTAATTGCGTCGGTGCAGTAGGTCGTCACGAATGGCGAAATGGTGGGCTTGACGACGCAACGCGCGAGTGGTTGGTGTTGCCGACGGATCAGTGAGCAAGTCTATCAGCGAGGCGATCCATTTATCTTTGCGCTGTTCGGTAGCGATGGTGTGAACATCGATGGAAGAAACAACAATGTTACGTGACGAGCATGGAGTATTGTCGTCAGGCAAGGGCGAGCGCGAGAGGGCGTCGGCGTCAGCATGCTGGCGTCCGTTGCGGTACAGCACGCGGATATCGTAGTCCTGTAGGCGAAGTGCCCAGCGGGCGAGGCGGCCTGAGGGATCCTTCAATGACGACAACCAGCATAGTGCATGATGGTCGGTGATGACATCGAATGGGCGACCATACAAATAGGGTCGGAACTTCGTAAGGGCCCAGATGATCGCCAGGCATTCCTTTTCGGTGACGGTGTAATTGGTCTCGGCTTTAGTAAGCGTACGGCTTGCATATGCCACGACATATTCAGGGAACCCCGGTTTGCGCTGCGCAAGGACAGCGCCAAGGCCAACACCGCTGGCGTCTGTGTGTACCTCTGTAGGGGCCGTAGGGTCGTAGTGGCGTAGTATGGGAGGCGAGGTCAACAAACGACGGAGCGTTGCGAAAGCGTCGTCGCACTCTGACGACCACGAATGGAGGGGCCCGTTACTTCCGAGGAGCTTCGTCAGCGGCGATATGATAGTCGCGAAGTTTCGAATGAAGCGCCGAAAGTAGGAACACAGTCCTACGAAACTGCGCAGTTCTTTGACGGACGTAGGTTTCGGGAACTCGGTCACGGCCCGAAGCTTGGCTGGATCGGGGAGAATTCCGTCCTTGGACACGACGTAGCCGAGTATTGTCAGCTGCCGTGCTGCAAATCGGCACTTCTTTAGATTCACTTGCAGACCAGCGTTGCTCAAACGCGTCAACACATGCCGGAGGCGTTGAAGATGCGTGGAGGAGCCTGGAGCAAACACGACGACGTCGTCGAGGTAGCACAAGCACGTGTGCCATTTCAGGTTGCGCAGAATAGTATCCATCATGCGCTCGAAGGTGGCGGGCGCATTACACAGCCCAAATGGCATGACGTTGAATTCGTACAAGCCGTCGGGCGTGACAAAGGCGGTCTTCGGTCGAGCGTCATCAGCCATAGGTACTTGCCAGTACCCTGAGCGCAAATCGATGGATGAAAAGAATTCTGCTCCTTGTAGGCTGTCAATCGCGTCGTCTATTCGCGGTAGTGGATACACGTCCTTACGAGTGATCTTGTTGAGTCGTCGGTAGTCCACACAGAACCGCACAGAACCGTCCTTCTTCGCAACAAGTACGACAGGAGACGCCCAGGGGCTGTTAGATGGTCGAATAACATTGCGTCGAAGCATGTCGTCGACTTGCTCGTTGATTACGCGGCGTTCTGTGGGAGATACGCGATATGGACGTTGCCGCAGCGGCGGTTGGGCGCCAGTGTCGATGCGATGCGTAACGGTGGACGTGCGGCCGAGAGAAGTTTGGGCGACATCGAAAGAAGCTCGAAATTCTTCCAAGAGACCCAGAAGCTGGGAACGCTGGACCGGCGTAAGGTTGTCAGCAATGGAAGAAGCGAATACGTCATCGGGCGATGAACCAGACGTGGTAACAGCACTGAGCGTACTGGAGTTGGGGCAGTGCGTGTCATCTGGTTCGTCCATAACTTGTGCGTCTTCGAGGGGTTCCACGCTGCCGAGACATTCTCCTCGCACCAACGTAACACTGTACGGAGATGGGTTGGTAACAAAAATTGACGCGCTGCCCTGAGTGACTTGCACGGTCGCGAAAGGCACCAGCAAGCCTTTCCTCGTGCAAACACGGTCAGATGGCGAGAGGAGTGCAACGGTGTCGGAGAGACAGGCGCAGTAGACGGACACCGCCGTTGACGAGTTTGCAGGCACTGTGGTGTCGTCTTTGACGAGTACCTTGCTCACAGACGATGGACTGTCAGCCGGCGTCAGATCGGAGAATGGTGAGAGCTCTATTTCGGCTGGTGCGCAATGAATCACGGCGTCGTGGTGGGAGACAAAATCCCATCCCAGTGTCGATAAGGGCAGATGCGCGAACACCGTCCACAAACACGTCTAACACGTTCGATGGGCTTCTCTGAGGGCTTTCGCAGTTCGACAGCATCGCAGCCCTTGCCTCGTGGACTGCGACGACTAGTTTTCCTGGTCACGTGGGACCGGACGTGGCCGCATCGGTGACAGTGATCGGCGTCGTGGTGACGGCGAACGGCGTGTAGATGGAGCGGGGCGAGACGACGGTGACATAGGCGGCGGTGAAGCGTAATACGGGCGGCTTGACTGGCTGGTGATGGTTGAGCCGACACGAGGCGGCTGCACGCGATTGCAATAGCGGGCAACATGACCGGCGCAACCGCACGCGAAGCAGATCGGGCGGTTGTCAGAAGTGCGCCATCGATTCGTCGGGGTAGGTCCCATCCATGACGCAGGACGCGGTGGACGAGGCGTCTGCTGATACGACTGCATGATGGGCTGCATCGCTGGCCCAGGTATGACGTCGGCAAACGCAGCCGGCACACTCGCTTCAAAGGCCTGAGGTCTGGCGATGGCTTCGGCGTAAGTAAGTGGGGCAGCCACAGAGATCGCTTGGGGTGACCTGGCTACAACTTGCGCGTAACTGAGCGGTGCAGGCGCCGGAGGGGGCTGGTGGTATTCCGGTATGACCTCCGCGATTTCCTGCTGAATAGCGCGGCCTAATGGAGGCAGCAGCGTGGTCGATGGCTGTTCAACATGCTGCTGCTGAGGGAAGGCCAGGAGAACTGGCGGGCAATTTCCTCGCGCACAAATGACTTGATCTCGGCTAGCAAGGCGGACTGATCAGAAATGGCCGACAAGCCAGCGAGTTCGGCGTCGCGTGATGCAGGTCGACGGGTCAGCAAGCGCTGCCGGCGCAGCTCCTCGTAGCTTTGGCAGAGCGTGATCACCTCGGCCACAGTACGAGGGTTCTTGGCGAGCAGCATAGTGAAGGCGTCGTCGTCGATGCCTTTCATAACGTTGCGGATCTTGTCAGACTCAGGCATAGCTGCGTCGGCTTTCTTGCATAAGTCCAGGACGTCTTCTATGTAGCTCGTAAAGGACTCACCGGTCTGCTGAGCTCGTTCACGTAAACGTTGTTCGGCTTGCAGTTTACGAAGAGCAGGGCGGCCAAACACGTCGATGATGGCGGTCTTGAAAGCAGACCACGTGGGGAAATCGGTGGCGTGGTTGTTGTACCACAGGCCCGCCACACCCGCGAGGTAGAAAACCAAGTTGCTGAGTTTGCCTGCCTCGTCCCATTTATTGGGTACGCTCACACGCTCGTACATCGCAAGCCAGTCCTCAACGTCGGTCCCATCCGCGCCGGTGAAGATAGGAGGGTCGCGGATGCGGGGGACACCGGGGCAGGAGGTCCTTGTTGGAGGAGGCGTTTGCTGAGCAGCGTCTTGAGGCATGGTAGTTGGTAGGGTACGGGATCTTAGCTCCAGGGGCATCGAATGGGAGCACAGCACCTCCACCAATTTGTTGAGGTGTTTATTAGACGGCAGTCGGCGACGATGCTCAATGGCGACAGTCAAGCAAGAACACGAGCTCAGAGCGCGAGCGGGAAGAGCCCAAGAGGACGACCCACTAGAAGGCCATAAAAAGCGCAACCCATTACTCAACTCAAAGGCTTCGCTACAATATATATATATATATATATATATATATATATATGTGTGTGTGTGTGTGTGTGTGTGTGTGTGTGTGTGTGTGTGTGTGTGTGTGTGTGTGTGTGTGTGTGTGTGGTGTGTGTGTGTGTGTGTGTGTGTGTGTGTAAAACAACTAAGAATAAGCTTTGGCAAGCAGAGGGGAATGCAGTTACGCCTTCCAACAATAGATCAAGAATTGTAAAATTGTTCCAAAAGGTTTTATGGCCAATTATTACATTTGGCAGGCACTTACTGGACATGGTAGATTCTCATTCTGTTTTGAGCGTTTCAATATCAGGATAACGTGAAATTGTGTACGTCAGGAGCCATGTAGTAGTTTTGATCATTACCTCGAGGATTCTGGATCAGTACGAAAACAAAATAATTGAACTAGAACACTTCGTAGGCAAAGCACTATCGAAAAGAAAACCAGCTGTAATTAAGAAAGAGAAAACAAGAGAATTGTTGGATCACTTGGTTAGAAAAGTAAACGAAATCATATTACAGGTACAAAAAGGAATTCTTATTGAGACTTAGAAATATGACATCCACATACTGCACTTTAAACACAACATTAGCAAACGCAACCGTCCATGTTTGCTTAAGTCGAGGGCTGAAAGTCTATCGTGGAGAGAGTATCCCCTGCCACTCGACCGTGCAAATACGCCTTCATGTACGCAAAAAAGCAAGCACATCTATAGTTTAAAGAATTCCAACAAAACAAGAAGCAATCGACAACAATTTCAGTGATTACTCCACTGTATTATTTTGATTAATTGTAGCTCAGTCAGAGTTACATAACGTTTTACGGACCATTATCCATATCCATAATATAAATCCCTTCCTGTTTTCAAATGCAATTCTGCGCTAAAGTTTTAGCAGGAAAAGAACAAGTTCAAGAACAGCAGAAGACCTAGCCAAGGGATCAAACCGGAGAAATGCATCAAAAACGAGGCAAGAAAGCAAAGAAGATTACATTATTAGTGAAGAGAAGTTGCAAGGTGTATTTTCTGAAAAGTTTAAGTACCTAGATATTAACAAAAGCCCGCGCACCAGCCCGTTCCCTTGACCGTGGCCGCTGATGGTGATGCATACGCCTTTAATCTCTAACTACGTCTCTATCAAACCCATTCCCTTACCCCTACTTCACTTCATTCATTTCTTTCTTTTCTACCTTTCTTTCGCATCTGCACTTTTATCGTTTTCTTTTTTATTTTTTTAATATATATTTGTCGTTATGCCATTTTTTTTATTTTTTATTAGGTTTTCCTTTCCCACCTACGATGCATTACTGGTGCAGGTCGAGGCAGCTCTCCTTTATGCTTCTCTCTGACTTTCAGTACATGCATCCTATCGGACGGGCAGACAGTTCATGCTGGAAGCAGTGTAAAGGAACGGAGTGTGCATACCATGTGCCATGCACGCGAATTCTGTCAGTGCTTCCGAGGGCGACGGTCAGCCTTCCTATCTGGCGCCAATAGACGATCACTCATTGTCTGAATCGTTCATCGCCTCGCGAAGGGACAAAGCACATAGGGTAACAAGAAAGAGTTTTGGTAAGCGGGGCCGGGCTATAGGACAAAATAGAGCGGGCTGAGAGTGCGGGCGCGAAGAACGAAATGGCAGATTTGCCTTCGCTGTTCTTGGAAAATGGCTCAAGAAGCTCGCGAAGACCATTCAGCGAGGAAAATGTGGCAGCACCCTCGAAGCGACGGCCGGTAACTTCGAACCTAATTGTCTCGCCCAACTGTCTTGTACAACTAGCTCAACTACAAAGAATGGTACTCCGGGTGCTCGCTTCGGAGCATCTTGCTTCGGCAGCATAATATATACGAACGATAGCTCACTGTCGTTTAGGATATCGATTCTCGGATCAGCACACTCATATGCCTATAAAGTCTTCCGCTTTACGGCTCGTCCTTGTTCACGCAATGATACTTAAACTCTTTCGAATAGCGTGCAGCGAACACTTGCGTGCGGAACGTGGTAACGAAAGCATTTTACACTAGAGCCATATCTAAGATCTCGCGTGACTTTGCTGCGACGAAGCGTTGTAGTCATTTTTGCTTCTAGGTGTGATCTTTGACGTGCTCTTTTGCTTCCCTTTTATCGTCTCCTCCGCATTTCCACCTTTTATCTTACCTTCATCTGAGTACATAGTCATAATGGACAAAAAAAAAAAGCAGCGACAACAATCGAATGTCACTTAACTGCAATTAATGCGAAAAAGGTGGCCTTCATTATTACGTCGAAGCAAAACTGTGCCCTGCTTTGAGAAGTCAGCGGAACGACCGAAATGCGATTAGTCAAAAGCAAATGAGTCCGACCGAACAATGAACGTGAAGAGAAAGGAGGAGCAAAAAAGAAAAGGCCAAATTACGCGTTTTCGACCATTTACGCAAATCGCTCGAGATCAGACGCGAGATGAGGCCTTGAAAAACCCGCACCATTTGTTTATGCGTGCTTAACTTCTTCCTCAAGAAAGCGCAGCGCCCTTGCAGCAAAATAATATTTCCGGTTTAACCTTTTTTTTTTCTTTTTTCAGTTCGCCCTAAAGTATGCGGCGAATACCGCGCGGTTACACGGCAGTGCAGTGACCGTGCATGACTGTTATCGCTAACCACAGGCCGCGGCGCGAGCGTTGCTCCATCTCCCACAAAGCGAGCCGCCCGTTCGCTTTCTCCTCACCTATATATATAACGTGATAGTACATGCCCCCGAAACAAGTCGGCTGCGTGCAGCAAAAAAGAAAAAAAAAAGCTGCAACGCTTCGACGAACAAATGTGGCGAGTCGTCATCAAAGCGCTTTTCTTCTCTCTTTGTGAAAGAAACTATAGATTTAAAGGAATTGCGGTGGTTCCGCGCAAGCTTTGTTGCCGATGACTCGATAGGGTGGGCACGGCAGCAGTGTAGCGGCAGCCGCGCCAGCCTAGGACCGTGACCTCTTTCGGAGAGCCGTGGTCACCTCCAGGGAGACTGCAAATCGCGTCTCGGAAGCATTCGCTACGGCGCGCGCCCCTCATAACGCCGCTCGCTTTGCGCACGCTGATCAGTGGGCTCCCGCCGTATCATTGAGCCAGCGGCGGTCGCACCTGGCAGGAGGCTGAGCCTGCGAAGCGCTTTAGCTCCTGTCATGCACGTCTTAGCCTACAAACCTCGCCTTTTCTCGTTTTCTTTTTCTTTTTTTTTTACCACGACACACGACCAAAAGGCCGGCGAAGGTAACAGATCGTCTCCTTGCTCGCATATATACTTTGTTGTGGGTCTCTCACACGATTCTTTCTTTCTTTCTTTCTTTCTTTCTTTCTTTCTTTCTTTCTTTCTTTCTTTCTTTCTTTCTTTCTTTCTTTCTTTCTTTCTTTCTTTCTTTCTTTCTTTCTTTCTCCTTCACCGCGACCAATGGAATACCCTGTCTAGGGTAGGCTCTAGTTCGCGATAAAAGCGGTCACACCACGAACGTGCATCTTCGAATGAGTAGAATATTCTACCGGAAATAGCATTTTTCTGTTACTCGACACTCCCTCCCCACCCCAATAAAAAAGAAAACAAGGAGCGAGGGGGTGGAGTTAATCGGAATTGCTACTCTAAAGGTGCGCTTTGGGCATCGCAAGCATATGTACGCGTCAGCCAAAAGTTCAGGCTGTTACACGAGCCACTGTAACACTTTGAAAAAGACCATTTGTTGAGCAGGCGCTCACGTCCGCGCGTTGTTCCGTAGGAAAACACGGTATCTCACGGCTCAGTCTGCGTCAGGGAATTTCCTCTGTTAGAGCTTGAAAATAAAGTTGGTCATCTGTTAAAAACCAAAGCACTTGAAGCAGCTGGCTCAGTATGCGTGTGTCCCGGTTAGAAATACACTTTTTGATATCTGCGTACAGGTTCTTTTGCGACTTGCCAATAAGAACCTTAACCATTAATCTCGTGTTTCCACAAATATATCTCTCCAGTGGCACGGCGAGCAATAAAGATTTTTCTGTGCCAAGGATATATCTTGGCTGTTACTGAACTTTCCTTTAATGGACGCCAAGACATATTTCGTACAGTCGTGTGGGGCGATCACCTGACGATGCAGTCGCTTTCCACAGACTCAGCCTTTTTTTTTCTCAGCTCTTTGCCAAGGTTGCAAACTCACCGTGTGAACTGAACGTGAACATTCGTATATTGTACATAGGCAATAAAGAAAGAAAAAAAGAACATTCGTATATAAGGTTTCTATTCTGCCTTATGAAGCATGTGCATGTGGCGTAGGGGCTCGAGCATCGCGCTTCGGTGTTAGAGACCCAACTAGCTCAAACCCACACCTTGTTAAGAGACCCAGAGTTCAAATTGCGCCTTCGGAGTGTTTTTAAAATATTTGTTTGTGCTTATGCGGTGTATATGCTTTGCTGACGCCACTCGTGCGTGCAAGTACGTGTGTGTGTGTGTGTGTGTGTGTGTGTGTGTGTGTGTGTGTGTGTGTGTGTGTGTGTGTGTGTGTGTGTGTGTGTGTGTGTGTGTGTGTGCGTGTGTGCGTGCGTGCGTGCGTGCGTGCGTGTGTGTGTGTCGTTACTCAAAGCTAGAAAATCACAGGGTCCCTTATGCATTCACTTAAGACGACTCGAAGGCGAAAGCCATCTCCTCTTTCTTCTTGGTCGATGTATTGATCCTTCCCCCCCCCCCCCTCCTCTCCGAAAGCTTTCGGCCCTTAAAGGGACACTAAAGAGCAAGACCATTTTTCTCATATTAGTAAAGTACCCTTACACGATGCTAAAAACACCACGCTTGCTGTAAGAAGACGCTTAGTAAGCGAGAAAACGCGCAAAAAAGAAAATGTGGTTGGCGACGCCACCTAGAAGTTTCCGCGCCATTCGCCGTGACGTCACATATTTTGACGGCGCCTACTAGGGACTACGTAGTTCCTAATCGATAAAAATGAAGTGCATTGTCCTCTGAGGGGTCCATAGACTTAACATACCAAGTTCGGGGTAATTTTGTTGAGCCAATGGCGCCAAAATACGATAAATACACTTTGAAATCTGTGACGTCACGCGGGGAGGTTTCGGCGCAAAATTTAAAAATGAAACTTTGGACTTGATTTTCTCCTCTATTAATAAACCTATGATGGCGAAGTTAACGACATTAGACTTCTCAGAGCACAATTTATCGACCTTAACCAATTCATTGTTCCTCTTCAGTGTCCCTTTAACGTGGTTTTGCACTGCCTCCAGGATCGGAGGCATTTCAAGCTTTCTGCACCTCACCTGGCTTTGCGCTGCCGCAGTGATCGGCCCAGCTTTGACCAAGTGCCGTCTTGATGACGTCACCAATATCGACGATCTCTCGAGCCAAGATGACGTCAAATGGTGACGTCATCACGTGATGATGCTTTTTTGCATCGCTCGTGTTGACTCCGACAGTCAATTTTCGCGTTTGACGAGGCATCTAAGGCATTCGCCTCAACAACTATGCAACGTATGCAAGTACAGACCACGCACACACCGTAGCAACCACCGCTCGCCCCATATAGCGAAACACGGCCCAAAAAGCAAGCATCACGAGCCTCGCAATACCAGCAACAGTGTCTGATTCTCGAATAATGGACATAATAATAATAATAATATATTGGGTTTAACGTCCCAAAACCACGATATGATTATGAGAGACGCCGTAGTGGAGGGCTCCGAAAATTTCGACCACCTGGGGTTCTTTAACGTGCACCTAAATCTAAGTACACGGGCCTCAAACATTTTCGCCTCCATCGAAAATGCAGCCGCCGCGGCTGGAATAATAGACAATCTTAGCACTTTTACAGGGACGCTCCGACGGCTTGTAGCGTCGCTGCGAGCTAAAAGCAGTGCAGCTACGCCGAAAAAATTCCAGCGGCGATTGTCTCGCCGCAACACGCACAATCGAGAAACTAATAACAGGATTTTAATTGCATCTTAGGAGTTTATTTAAAACGCACATATTTTTTTTTATTTCAATAACGCTTGAGTTTCCATTTGATTAATTCCACATACGTTTTAGAAATTGATACCTGTCATTACGTTAGTTGTATCACAACGCTTGAGTTGTTTTGGAAGGTAAAACACCATAATTTATAAAGGAAAAGGCCATCCTACACTGACATGCCTACAATTATACTATAGTACTGGAAATATAGTAAAGTTAATGGGGGCGCAGCAAACGCATTCAGGGGGATCAACTTGATACACGCAGTAACTATGGACAGTAATGGAATGCTGTCATTTGATTATCACGGAAAATTTTTTCCACAATAAACGGTCACAATACAAAGAGGAACACTTAGACCAGCGCAGAATGTTCACGCATGAATTCAAACTAACCATCCCACCTTACCGTTTTATTTGAAATTCAATGCTAACAGTTGCCATTATTAAATTGCCTAACAAATTGCGATCGCACGGCTAAAGCATTAAACGATCTTACAATGGATGTCTAACCGGTCCGTTCTGTGCCTCTCTTTCGATTGCCAGTATGGCGATACCTTCATTATGTTTCTTTATTAATTACTCAGTAGGCCACAGATTGACCGATCATTTCCAGTGGTGCGATTCCTGCTTCTAAATGTTGATCGGTATTTGCGGTAGGTAGGCGCAAATTTCTTCAAGCAGAAGTGGCTGGCGATTTTTTTTTTTTTTTTTGACTGACGACTGCTTGGCTCCGTTCCCATCACATGCATGCACACATCGAAGTTGCCCTTATAGCTTAGTTCTGGATAGCTGGGCGCACACCAGCTCCCACCACACCAAGGCCCGGTAGAACGGCGTTCCTAAGCTCAGGGAACAACCACCTCCCTGCAATTCTAGATCGGTCGACGGTCCTAAAGAGTGAGCAGAGATGCAACAATGCCAACAAAAGAAGCAGCATAAGGACAATAGAAGACGAACGGAATGTGTAGAGAGGGACCGACGAGAAGTTAACGCGGAAGGAATGCGGCAAAGGTTTTGCTCGAATGGTTGCGCAACCTGTTACAAGCTTATATGAGGAAAGCGAAAGTCGGCGCTCGGCAATCGCTGCGTCGACGCGCCGACATTGAAAGCGAGCGTGATCTACCAAGAATGTTCACCCCGTTTTCCGGCTGCTTGAAGCGAAGGCGGCGGGAGTTAAAGCGGGAGAAGTGGGCTCTCTGCTTGTGTGTGCGGGCTTGTATGTGTGTGTGTGTGTATATACGTGTGCGTGCATGTGTGTATGTGCGTGTGTGTAGAAAGAGAGAGAGACGGGGATTCTGAGGCTGTGATGCTGTGCCGCACCGGTGCTCGCGGCAGATTATGCGTCTTGCAAAGATTACCACGGCGGCCGCATGTGCTCAGCGCAGAAAAGGCAAGGAACCCGCTAAAGCGGTCTATCTGGGCAGCCAACCAGATCGGGCCGCTGTAATCCGCGATTCTTGCCTCTGCTGGCGGAAACGACCAGAGAACTCGCAACGACTCATTGCTTCCCTTTGGCTGGCGAACGCGCGCTGACCCGGCGGCCGGCCGCACAGCTGCCCGCACTTCCCGTTCGCCCTGAGCTACAGGCCTGGCGATCCGACTGCCGAGGGCTTCGAACCGTCATGCGCTGCCTTGTGTACACCACACTGTAGTATTTCGTAACTCGATGCATGAGGAAAAGCGGCCCTGCAGTTGCACGTGCGCTCCCCTTACCCGGAGAGGAAGCCAGTATTGCTATCCCCACTGACTGCAGCTAGGAGCTCACGCGTGAACGACAGTGGCCTTGAAGCGAGAATCGGCCACCGCGATAAGCCGATCGTTTGACACGAAAATGCAGCAGACTGACATTTTGGTAATATCGATGCGTGCGCAAGGTTTGATATCCGCAAGGTTTCCTTTTTATTATGATCTTGTTTTCATCTCGCGGAGCTTGAAACTGTATATTTTAAATGAGATCGTTTTCCTATGAGGGGAAGACCATGTAGAGTCGCGATCGTAGGCGACCAGGGTGAGCGTGGAAGGATTATTTAAGAGAAGGCTGGGCTTCACTTTGGCGAAAGCAATTATCCATACGGGTCCTGGTTCTTGGGCGAGGGGGGCTGAATAAGCCGTATACACGGAGGGAAGCACACCAAATAAAGCAGTCACTGTTCGATCAAAAGTTAACTTACGGAAGGTAATTGTCGTGTGCGCATGCATGACTCACTGTTTGCATTTTACATTGACGAAGGGGATCAATACACGCGCAGTGTATTGCAGAGCAAACCGTATAGCACATGTTCACCGCGGTTATGTAAGAGTTCCTTATACGTTTCTGGCCGTCTATATACCTCAAATCATTCCAGCCCATGCGTCATCTGCTGACCTTTGTAAATGTGTGACCCAAAACGAATATTGCAGGGATGGGTACAACTAAGTGCCTACGTTCCTTGATTGCACCATATCTGGCTACACAGAGCTCATTTCATCCAGTAAGAAGGTTCACGTAATTAGCCTGTGACTTTTACCAAAAGTTGGTGGCGTCGAAAAAGTACACACACGTCTCGCAGCGCCTCCTCATTTCGGCGAGGCAGCGCGATACAGTAGCGAATATTGAAGCCTCGGCAGGCCGCGGCTACAAACATTTCAAGGCCTCTCACACCAGCTCGCTAGTGAGGGGCGCAGAGCCGAGCGCTGAGTGCTCAGTGCGCGTCCTTGTTGCACCGCGGCGAACAAGGGCACGCTTGCGTGGCTGGACAGGTGCGGGAAGAGCTTCCTGCGACGGTCAAGGGCGCGCCGATCGAAAGCGCACCGGCAAGGTTCGGGCGCCGAACGTGGCCGGGCGCCTTCCGCATAACTGTCCCATTCAGCGGGAACAACCCCTGGGGCGCCAAGGAGAGTGGTGGGGGGTCTCCCCGTTCGTTACTACAAGCGCCCCTTCAGGCATTGTTCCCGCACGCGCCCCTCGCCACCTAAGGCGGCGGCGGCTCTAACGCTGGCCTTTGTGCTGACACGCGATCTCGGCCTGTTCCGGCGGCTGTCTGTGCATACACGACCGCAACGGGTGATGGAGCCGCGGTACACACCTGCGGGTCATCGGGCTTGGCGCCATCCGCTCGCCCCGTGCTTCCTTACGCCACCTTCCGGGACGTCGCGACCAACGTTAGTCGCCACGGTGCGTCACTGCAGCCGCGCGCAGATGAGTGCCACCTCGTGCCCTACAGAGACAATTCCTTTGTGTGGCCACTGTTTGTCTCGCAGCTCGCGCGGTGACAGCGATGATGAGGGCAGAGCAGGTCAGCTGCGTTATCAACGGGGCCGCTGTAATAAAAATCCAACACCTTCGGCGCCTAACGACTGGCCCCTGAACCCACGAGTAGTACGCGAAGTGAAAAATGCGGTTCGTGGTAGATAAAACACCGACAAAGCTGCTAATTACAGCCACTCGAGGGGTGATAAATGCCCTCTAAGGAGCGAAGCGCGACCTTCGATCTAAATGAGACGCCCGAACAGGAAAGGAGGATGTACATCACTGCTGAAAGACGCACAACCGGTATATCTTTCGATCTCGGGGTGGGGCTGTTGGCATTTGCGAAAATACATAATTCTGGTTCGTCTTGCATGACTGTTGATGGGAACTGGCGTTTAACAAGACGCAGAGATACAAGGGAAGAACACAACTCAATGACCATCACATGCCACGCACTATGTTTCGTGGCTCTTATACAAAAGTTCTTAGGAAACGAACATTCCAGGTCGTTCCCTTCTCACTCGAACGTATTGTAAGTTCACCATGCAACGTACGCGCACGCAACGGTTTTCTTTTCCTCAAGTACAATGTTTCCCTGGTCATATAGAGGCGGCGATGCGACAGAGATAAAACTCTAGACGACGCACTCAGCAGTGTCCAAGATTTAGAAAAATAAAGCATTTGGTAATGAAAACAAGAAAAGAGAGCCACACGAGAACAGTCCGAAGCAACGCAATAAATTGCTAGAATACAATAGAGCTAGCAATAAGTGGCGAAAGCTGGCATTAAAGGCGCATCTTCGACCGCAGGCTTCGGGCTCGCTGAGAACGGCGACAGCATCAAGCGCCTCCCCTCCTTTTAGTAGCGGCCGCGCCACGTACTTGCGTGCGGCGGAAGGGGTTGTTGAGCGCTGCTATTAGCGCGCTCACGCGTACGACGCGGCGATGCAATCAACCTCGCCTCGGGGGCCAACATCGCCGATTGTCTTTTCCCTTCGAGCTTCGCACCGTAACACTGTACCCCCCACCCCTCCCCTCTTATATTATTCGTTTTCTTATCGAACGGGGTCCGTTATAGTAGCGGTACTGGGGTCCCGGCAACCCGGAACCGCGAGTGCGCGGCAGCGCCAGCAGTCGTGGGAAACAGCAGTCCCATCTCGTGCGTCAGTGACGAACGGCCTGCCACGGTAGGGGCCACGCGCGTGCACTTGCCACAACACAAAGAGGCACTGTGGCGGCGGCCAGAGGACGAGCGCGCGCGCCCGTTCTTCCAAGCAAATCCGCGCAGGCAGCAGTGTCCTCGACAACCGCGGCGGCAGGCAGGACGCACAGGCTCGCCGGTGTCGCCGCGTCGTGTCTCCGAAACCTTGACCGTGACAAAAAGCTCGACAAACCTCGGGACAGAAAAGAAAACCACGCCAAGGAAAAGGAAACAAAGAGGGTGGAAAGCAGAAGCGCGCTGCCGGTATTGTCTTCGTGCCGGCAGTCCACGCTTTCCGTTTTTTTTTTTTCCTCGCTCTTTTGTTCGTTTCTCGCGGTTTTATTTTCTGCAAACGTTGAACTTCTCGCGCAGTGTTTTCATTTTGCAACTCTCTTGCCTTTCTCTTACTCCTCTGGTTTTTTTTTTTTTTTTTTTTTTTTTTTTTGACGTGTACAAGTTGCAGGTATAGCCCCGTGCAGGGCGCGTGTAAAACATTAAAACGTAGCATGCGTGCAGGGATTCCCCAGGTATCTCATCTTGTTCAAACTGTTAAACATATATATCAAACTGGCAGCACAAGCAAGTTTGTCGCATGGAAAAAAAACGCCAGAGAAGGAATGCTTAGGTGGGAAATGGAATATTGTTCATTCGAGCGAATAAGTAAGGTTGCTGTGGGCAGAAATTGATATTTAGCTGAACTTATCACGTATGGTGCAAGGAAAATTAGGTAAAAAAATTCCTGCTTAGCGGCAGGAGTCATTCAGATACGTTTGTGAGCAGCTGCATGTAGTAGTGTTTCCATGTGCTTTCTCCCTCGTGTGCACACACATCGCACGATCTGCACCACCGCTCGTACTTCTCGAGTCACTTGGATGGGTTGTTTATCCGAATAATGCCAAAATTCTTGAGGATGGGGTTTCCGGGGAAGACAGAAAATCTAACCAAAGTAAATTTTCAATAGCAGCGGACGTCAAAAAAAAAGAAGTTGAAAGCATACCAATTGACTCAGAACTTAAAAGCGATTTAATGAATGTCTCGTGAGGGCATACGGTTGCGCCTGTTATGCTCTCCTTAGCGCTAGCTAAAGGGACAGTATATTTTTGGCATTTACTGGAGCTGGATTGAAAATGGTGTCGCCCTTGCGAAGTGCATCAATCACGAGAGCCATACCGCAAGCCACGTTGCAAGAAGCGTATTCCTGGACGGAAAATGAGAGAGAGAGAGAGAGAGAGAGAGAGAGAGAGAGAGAGAATTTATTTGAAGGCAGAGAGGTGGGCCTGAGCTAGTGCGCTCTAGCCTGTTGATAATGGTGTTCATGAGGAGGGCATTGACGAACGTCGGAGTTGGTGGCGCGGAACTCACGGAACTTTTAACATGTCGACTGAAAATGGCGATGCTACACTGCACCTTTAATCAGGTCCTGGCTAAATGCTGGTTATATCTAGGAAACTAGACGCAAAATGTCCGGTTTCCTGGCAATATCTAGCACTTTAAGCGGGACCTGATTAAGAGTGTGCGCAGAGTGTCGAGTAAAGTATACCTGAATTTCATTATTCGCCCCACCGGGCTATACTGTGCCGCGATAAATTTCACGAAAAGAGCCATGCAGTCAAGCAACGTGAAGACGTAGGAGGTAGAGCACTGCACGGGCTGGGGCCTACCCGAAAACCCGGGCCGGGCAAAGTAGTTTTCACGGCGGGCCCGGACCAGGCTCGGGCCTGGAGCTCCGGGCTTAAGGCCGGGCCCGGGTTTGAGGTGGCGGGCTCGGGTCGGGCCGGGCTTGGACTTTGCTCCGTTCTTAAAGGGACACTAAAGTGAAACACTGAATTGGACTGATAAAGTGTACTCTGAGAACTCGAATGTCATTCATTTCACCATCATATGTTTAGTAACTGAGGATAAAATCAAGGTCAAAGTTCCATTCTTAAATTTGGCCTGAAACCACCGCGCGTGACATCACGGATTTGAAACCATATCTGTCGTATTTTGGGGACATTGGCTCAACGAAATTTCCTGAAGCTCGGTATGTTAAGCCTATGGCCCCTTTAGAGGCTAATTTGCTTCATTTTTACCGATTGGAACTACGTAGGCCCCAGTGGACAACGTCATAATATATGACGTCACGGCGTCTGCTGTCCCAATTTCAAGGGGGCGTCGCCATACACATTTTCTATTTGTGCGTTTTCTCACTTACCAGGAGTATTGTTGCAGCGAGCGTCGTGACTTTGAATTGTACATGAGTAATTTACTGGTAATAGAAACATTGTTTTTCTCTTCAGTGTCTCTTTACGTGTGTTCCACGTACGTTGTGCACACGTGTTTCATCTTTTATCTCGAAAAACGCTTTTTTTTCTATGTGGGGCAAGCTATTTGGAGAAGTTCCATGGGCGACATGTACTGAACTCCTTTTGCTTCTTGCACAAGGGGCTACTTCATTTATCTCAAGCGGGAGAGCTAAATGTGATTAGACCAGGCGCTTATAGAGTTAACCTATCGCTATTCTGTGTTTTATTTTCATTCGCTATTTTATATCCCAAATGTTATGTAATCGCCCTAATAAATGAAATATAATAAATTTATACTTATAACTTGTCATCCCAAGAGAGATCAGCTCCAAACTGGGGAAACGTCCTTGAAAGTTCCATCCCTCCAGTTAAGCGAAAGGACTGCAGGGAGTCTCGTTACATAGGATTTCTATAAAGACACATTCTTTTTCCGTGGTTCCGTCACGGCTCATAGTGGTCATGTGATGCGATGTGAGCGTCGAGAAGCTTATTCGCGCCTTTATTACCGAACTGTAACAAACCCAGAAAATAGATTGAAATCCCTTCGCCTACCTCCTGCCAGTTTTACCCGCATAGTGCAATAACCACCTTCTACAAGTAGAGCATCGTTAGGAAGGCATACACAATTATAATATGGAAAAACAAAACACGGTGAAAACCGTGCATAACATACACTGCTGAAAACTACAAGCTCAAGCCCTCAAAGGGAGTTTTAGAGATGACATTGAAGGGTGGCACGAGTTTCAAGAACGAGAGAAATGAAGGGATGAGCTGGACAGCTATGTTCATTTTGCAGAGGCCCACAACGACATTCTAAATTTGTTCCAGTGGCGGAAGTTATGAACAACGAGTGCCGACGCCTTCACAATTCGCAAAGCAGATGTTGTGCGCCCCTGTGGCGAGCGCAAGCAGTGGGAGAAACTTAAACACGGCAGGATATGGGATGCAACAGCGCATGGTGTGCTTAATATGCCGGAATATCTTGACACTTTAATTTTTTTGAGCAATAACATTTCAAAAAGTAAACTATAAAATATGCCACAAAACACTTAGTCTGTATGTGCAGCAGTAGTACGATATATGAAAAGAATGCTATGAAGAATAGTTTTTTTATGACTGCTTATACGTATTTCTTTTTATGACTGCTTATATGTATTTCTTTTTATGACTGCCTATACGTATTTCTAAAACTACACGTGGTGTACGTGGTTCATTATAATTTTTATCTATAGGCTTGTGTATTTACAACAAGGTAATAAATTTAGCTTTCTTCCTCTATTTATTTTGTCTGGCAAGGTGCTACTATGCTGAAGAGAGGTGCTATATATCCAGAAGGCTGCACGATCGCCTTTGTCGTTAGAGCATGTTTTAAATTTCAATAGGGAGCGCATTAAAAACAAAGATACCGTTCGGTTCTCTGTCTCCTCCGTTATTGCGCTCCCTATCCAAACTAAACTAATGCTGCAAATCATTTTCCATGCTACAGTATATGCTACAAGACACCCTTGATGGTTCCCATTGTATTTGTAGAAAAAATCGGTACAGTATACCACTTCCGAACAAACATTCATTGTACCCAGTATGTCCGCTCAGCTGTTTCCACCGTGAGCCCATTTTTACAAGAAATTACCGTAGGTTAAAGTATAATTGTTCGAGAAACATGCGCCAACAAAGCGTAGATATTTGCCATTCAAAACCTTTGCTGTCGATTCCATGTTCGGGCAATACCACCTATAGATTATTGGTTCGGGCCCCTGTCGGGCCCGATCTGCGGTCGGGCCGGGCCGGGTAGGCGAAATTGTTTCTCGGGTTCGGGCCGGGCCAGGGTCTCGCTTTGAGTCACCGGGCCGGGTTCGGGTGGGTAAACATGAACGAGTACCGGGCCCGGGCCGAGAATAACGGCCCGGGCAGTGCTCTGGTTGGAGGTATATACCCATATCCCGCCCTATCGCAAATGTCTGGTCATGACGTTTAAGCTGATATGGTCGGCAGATATACGACACCTAACGAAAGAGCTTGCTTCCGTTACTTGGATCACCTTCATGTTTTTCAACTACCCCGGTGGGTGCTTTGGCGAGTCCCTTGAAGCGCTCTGCGAAGGTCTCCTCCTTCCTACGCTGCGTGGCCCCGTCCGAGAAAAACGTGATCTTGGAAGGAGTGCAAGTGAATATATTAATAAACACGTTCTTGCCCCCACCGGTACACAACTATAGTAACCTCAACGGGGAAAGTGGGCAACAAGCGCTTACCCATTATACAGGCGCAGGAGATTACTTAAGCCCCTGTAGACAGTGTTACCAGAGCTCCAGATCATTCTCTCGCTGGTACGTATCTTTCTGAAGTCGCGCTCACGCCTCACTGACAGAGCCCTTTTTGCGCATTTTCCGGCACCTTGGAAGTTCTCTTCCTGCTCTTTCACTACCAATTACTCCGCGTCATTACCTAAATTATTTCGCGTTACAACACATCTCATACTTCTGCGAACAACCTCGTCATACCTACAGTGCTGTAACAACCGAGTCTCGGCAGTTGCAGCGTGGTTTCTGTCAACAGACGTCACTGCCTTCGAGTCAGCTGTGGCTGCTACGGAGCCGGTACTGTCGTACCGAAGCTGGCGTTTCGGCAGAAATCTAGAAATTCACACAATTTTTTTTCTTTAATAACCAACGTGAATTCGTTATAATAATAAAATTACAGTTTTTAAAAAGCACTTTATGCGTCTAAACTGATTAGGCGTTTGTCTTTGGCGTACCTTTAAAGCAGCCAGCGGGTTCCTGGGCCACCTTACAGTGAGACTGTGCTATGACGTGTTATCCCTGAAGTGGTCACGTGCCAATGACCAGCTCATTAGCGACATCAACTGCAGCACAGCGTTGCTCATCAAGTTTGCTGGTTAGGGGAGTGGGAGCTGAAATTCCAAAGGTAATGCCTTTGTTTCTCTGTTTCTTTTTTTTTCTTTTTGGCCAGTGCCCGGGTGCGTTAGTGCGTTACTCATCTAATATGTTGATTCTACACGTTAGCTTCAAAAGCAAAGCCAGTGCTCCCGTAATGAACAAAACCAGCAGCTGGTTGTAACATTTGCGAGCTCGTTGGTAGGCCATTACCACTTTAGCGATTTACGGAGCAACCTGCACACATCCTGTATGAGAAAAACGTAAAGATACGAAAGTGCGCGGATGTTTCGTCGAATGCGAGGCACAGCTAACCGTGAGAGTCGCATTTGCATACGTAAGGCGAGAGTGAAAGAGTCTCTTCTGAGAAAATAGCCAAAAACGAGTCGCCATATCCAATGTACTTTGTTTATTTAGGTTTTCTTTATTTCTTTATTTCCGGGACCGTCGTCATGTTTCGTTCTGCTTTGCATTAGCTACCAACCTCCTGCATAACAACAATGTCACATGCACGCTGAGTCGCGTTTGATGGCGCTTAAAACAAGCATTTCGACAACAGGCTTACGAGAAAAACAGGACATTACAAGAATCGCTATAGGGTTCTACGTGCACTAACAACAACAGGCATGCCTTGTGGGGGTACTCCGGGTTTACTTTCAACCACCTGGGGTTCTTGAACGTGCACCTAAATCTGATTACACGGATGTTCTCGCATTTCACCCCCATCTAGATGCGCGCCGTGGTCGGGTATCGAACCCGCACCCTCGAACTTAGCAGCGCGACACCTCACCTCCTATCACCTTATTACGTCAAAAGCAGCGCGACACCTTACCACGGTGGGTAGAAACACGATGGGCTGGAACAATGTTATAATGACAAGTTGAACAAATACACTCGGTAATTACACTTTCTAAGATGGTCTACAGGCAAGTGAGATTGCTGGGAAAGATTAGAGAACGCACTCTTACTCTCTGTTGGCTGAACGAAGAGCTATATGTATACGTGTATGACGTATATATGCATAGAAAACAAGGTGTACCTACACAGTTCGTGTGGACACAAATGCAAGTTTGTGCTTTCTTTGAAAACAGTGTCCGCCTTTCTGTTCAGTGCATATTGCAATGATTCTTCTACCCTGACCAGCATGGGCGTGATAAGTACCGCTGGGTGTGTCCAGATAAGATCGAACACGAGGTCCCGGTCACCATTCCCGATATTGATGAAATTTACTGCAGGTCTAGGCATTACACCCAGAACAATGGTTTCGCAGTTGGTTTTGCGAAAAAAAATTTGTTCGCCTGAAAAAAAATATACAAATTTTGGCCGGAAAAAAACACTTTCCGCCAATTTCGCGATTTCTGAATTTTGAGCGCACCTAGGGGAAAAACGGTGAATTTCTTCGTCATAATATTTATTCCCCTTAAAGAACAAGCGAAATACGATCTTATGAGTCTTTTATTTCCCTTGCTTGTCAAAGCACTTTTGAAGAAAAAAATCACAAACTTGGCAAATCGCACAAAATACCTTTATTTCAGGAATTTATTGCTGCATGCAAGTTAAAGTGAGGATAATAAAACTCGGTACATATTAACTTTGATACTTTCGCTCTCTTTTAAAATAATTTGCTTGGTTTTATCGCGTTCTGTTTCACTTGATAAGTGGGCTGAAACGTAAGTGATTTACCAAAAACGCCGAACTTTGAAAATGATTTTCTCAAAAAGGCCATATTTAATTTTTTTTTAAATCCCTCTGATTGAAGTCGAGGACGTCATCTACAATTCTGCAGAAAAAGACGTTGCATTATTTTGGTTGCTAACAAGTTATAGTGCGTCGAATGTGACCATACCAGCCTAGCGGCCGCGTCGTTCGTTATGTGGTGGAACTCGGATATAAGTTGCTAAAAATACTTGTACGTGACTTAATCACAAATCAGTAGCTCCACACCAACAAATGCGCAGCCAGGTGTCATGGTTCAGCAAGCTTTGTCTTGCGATGAGCCGCTTGAGAAGCCCGCAGCAGCGGCCGCTCGATGCTGCGGGCACTCACATTACATGAGTGCCACTTCGACTGCGGATGAGCCCCGCTTGCGCGCCAAACTACGCTCAGAGGACAAACGAGAGAAGGAATGCATCACTGTGAAAGTTAAAGGCCGTTAAGTGCCAACAAATGTCATAATATGCAACGAAAACTCTGCCGGCAATTTCCCAGTGAGCGCCTTCATTACAGCACGCATGTATTTTTTCCCTGCTGTTATGCGCGAAGCCGCAAATATCGTGTAAACACTCGACTTTGCGTTGGATATTCTATCTGTGGACGCACAACAATACAGCATTGTAAAAGCGGTTCTTAATGAAGCAAAGGACTTGGACACACTTCTTTTCACAGCCGGCTGACAAGTGTTCTGGCACGAGATGAACAACTGCAGTTTGAGTTGTTCGACCATCGGAAGCACGTATGACAGTTTTCTTTAGATGTCAATGGCTTCTTTTGTGTCATAGTTGCTCATAGAATGAAACTAATTATCTTTAGGCCATCAGAAGAGAGAAAGCAACACATGAGCGCACTACTGGAGGCGCTCACTGGGAAATTGCCGGCAGAGTTTTCGTTGCATACTATGACATTTGTTAGCACTTAACAGCCTTTAACTTTCACAGTGATGCATTACTTCTCTCGTTCGTCCTCTGAGCGTAGTTTGGCGCGCAAGCGGAGCTTATCCGCATTCGAAGCGGCACTCATGTAAAGTGAGCGCCCGCAGCATGGCACGGCCGCTGCTGCGCGGGTTTGTCAAGCGGCTGATCGCAAGACTAAGCTTGCTGAACCATGACACCTGGCTGCGCATTTGTTGACGTGGAGCTGCTGATTTGTGATTAAGTCACGTACAGTATTTTTAGCAACTTATATCCGAGTTCCACCACATAACGAACGACGCGGCCGCTAGGCTGCCATGGTCACATTTGACGCACTATAACTTGTTAGCAACCAAAATAATGCAATGTTTTTTTCTGCAGAATTGTAGATGACGTCCTTGACTTCAATCAGAGAGATTTTAAAAAAAAATTAAAAATGGCCTTTTTGAGAAAATCATTTTCAAAGTTCGGCGTTTTTGGTAAATCACTTACGTTTCAGCCCACTTATCAAGTGAAACAGAAGGCGATAAAACCAAGAAAATTATTTTAAAAGAGAGCGAAAGTATCAAAGTTAATATGTACCGAGCTTTATTATCCTCACTTTAACTTGTATGCAGCAATAAATTCCCGAAATAAAGGTATTTTGTGCGATTTGCCAAGTTTGTGATTTTTTTCTTCAAAAGTGCTTCGACAAGCAAGGGAAATAAAAGACTCATAAGATTGTATTTCACTTGTTCTTTAAGGGGAATAAATATTGTGACGAAGAAGTGCACCGTCTTTTCCCTAGGTGCGCTCAAAATTAAGAAATCGCAAAATTGGCGGAAAAGTGTTTTTTGGGGCCAAAAATATGTATATTTTTTTTTTCAGGCGAAAAAAATTTTTCTTCGCAATACTAACTGCGAAACCATTGTTCTGGGTGTAATGCCTAGACCTACAGTAAATTTCATCAAAATCGGGAATGGTGACCGGGACCTCGTGTTCGATCTTATCTGGACACACCCCGCTGTGTTTACGAGGTGATTCGTGCTGGTGTGGTTCGATCAGATTATTTGTTAAAACGATATGTACAAGCTTTTTTTAGCTGCAAGTTTGCAGCCCATTTCATCACCAGTCAAAAAACAGCAGACCTCATTAAGAGGGGCCAATATGTCATGAAGTTCATGTAAGTACATGTTAAATAAATAAATAAATAAATAAATAAATAAATAAACAAATATCGTGATTTTGGTGTTCACTGTACGGAAGAAGGTCAGATAGGTGGAGAAACTTACCTGCATTAAGATAAACGTCATTAATCGATATGTTTAACTCAAGCAACATAAAAACACTTTTGCATTACGCCGTAGTTCCAGGGTGGTGGCGGTGGCGAAAAGCATTTGGGGCTTCGAAGCTGTTTGGAATGAACGTGGAACTTATTAGCACCGTGACGTACCCTTTGTGCGGTCACGTGGCGCGTAGGCAAAGGCGGGTCGGTACATGGCGTGCCACGAGGCTAATCTCGGCGAAAGCACGCTCGCCCGCTTGGGTCGCATGCGTGCGCTGGGAAAAGCACCTGGCGCGCGCTTTCAAGACGAGGCCCATCTCGCGAGAGCACAGGGAGCGGCCTTCAGAGGAAACCCCGGAAACGCAGATAGAAATCGCAAGTTACATCCGACTCTCTTTGACGACGCTTCACAAAGATCCTGCAGCCACAACACTACACGGGGCCACGTATTGCGTGCGCCGCGTGCGCTGCGAATAGGTTCGGACAGTGTTCGGCTCATAAGTGGGCGGGCGCCCCGCGGTGGTGTGAGCGCCGACATTGCTGACCGCTTGGCAAGTAAGGAGGTTGCGAAGTGCGGCAAGAGGAAGACCGCCGGAAGGTGTGCTTAATGCAGCCTTACTTCTGCGTGACCGTTCGTTATATATACGAAATGGCAACGTCCTCAGACACTCACTACTATGGTAACGGCACCGTTAGCATTTAATTCATGGGTTGCACCCTATAACTATACACTTAGCGGGTAACGAGATGCCTTACTCAAGCACGCACACATATACGCGCCAAGCGTGCCACTGTATGCTGGGAAAAATACAGTGAGGAACACTGCACGCACTGCACACACACAACATAAAACATATCGCAACACGTGATATTTTTCTTTCTTTTTTTTTTTTTTGCGTGGGATGCACTGGAAACGCTGGCCCAAGGACCGATTAAGGTGTAGATCCTACTATTCTTGAGTGGTCGTGTGACCGGCTGCAGAGATCGTGGCTTGGTCCCAACATGCCGCATGATCATGAGGTTTCTAATACGCGGCGTTGGCATGAATGTACTTCTGTTTCCGAGATAGGGAAGCAAAAGCGATCACTGGACAGCTCCAGTCAAGAGCGACTCACCGCACGGTATGCGTCGTTATTAACTAAAGGCAGCACAGACATTAGGACGGTTCTTCATAACACAAAATTGTCCCTATTAAGTAGGCTACATGTAATTCCGTGCGTAGCACGCAGAAAACAGTGGCTGACATCCGCATTTAACTTAAAGAAGGAAGCACTTGTTATCGGCAGAATTTAGGAAAGGAGGTGTTGGCATTCACAATCACGCCTTTCAAGGCCACATAGCATGCGAAACTCGCACTACGCGTTTTAAGTGCGAGGACGTCAATTGTGCTGCTCTGAGTGAGTCCTGACAGCACGTTGCGAGCGCAACACAAGGCGATACTCGATATCTAACCCGTGAATCGTAGAGAAAGATATCGTGAGCTGGACCATGCAGCAGTGCGTGTAGTCTGCATGTACTGCACAACGCTCTTACTTGTCGACTCAATACATGAGACGACTAACCCATTAACGGCACCCGCCAAGTAAAAAAAGGGAAAGGCAAACCCTTTGGAATTTCAGCTCCAACTCCGCTAACCAGTACACACCAAATTCTCACTCACGTGACAGTATTGCGTGGTTAGTGGCTGAACCTTTAAACTAATCAAAGGGGTATAAGTAACCCCACGGGAACTCTTCACTGTGTCTTTCTTGTCCTTTTCGACTTTTAGGCATGCACGCTCCTTGCCAACCTGAGGGGCTTCTGAACGGTGGGTCAATAAGTTCCTACAAAGCTATATATTGTTTTGATTTTCTGATTCTTTACCTTATCGGCTTTTTAATAATAATATCTGGGGTTTAACGTCCCAAAACCACGATATGATTATGAGAGACGCCGTAGTGGAGGGCTCCGGAAATTTCGACCACCTGGGGTTCTTTAACGTGCACCTAAATCTAAGTACGCGGGCCTCAGACATTTTCGCCTCCATCGAAAATGCAGCCGCCGCGGCCGGGATTCGATCCCGCGACCTTCGGGTCAGCAGTCGAGCGCCATAACCACTAGACCACCGTGGCGAGGCCCTTATCGGCTTTTTCATTTTTTTTTATTCTGTTTCTTTATTTGCACATATACAGTAAATGACTGCACGGTTAGCCACCCCATCCGCCAACATTCTTTAACAACAATATCTGGGGTTTTATGTGCCAAAACCACGATATGATTATAAGGCACGCCGTAGTAGAGAGCTCCGGAAATTTCGACCACCTGGGATTCTTTAACGTGCACCTCAATTTAAGCGCACGGGTGTTCTCTCATTTCGCCCCCATCGAAATGGGGATCGAACCCGCGTCTTTCGGATCGGCAGCCACGCATACCGCGACGGCGGCTGCCAACATACTTTAGACTAAATAATATTTAATCGGGAAGAAGAAACAATATGGACACCGGACAAATTCTGTCGACATGCTCAGGTAAGCGTAAGCAGACTAATATTTCTTTCCTCGAGCACCGGTTCTGACCGGATGCATCTACAAACGGGAACAGTTGGTCGCATTGTTGATTGCGAGCGAGCGCCACAACAGGTGTGTGGCGTGCGCGCTGGCTAAGCGCTTTTCGCTGCCGAATGCACGGGTATGCCGCATTAGCCGCCGTGAAAGGCGCGCGTCCATGGCAGCTGGTAGTATACTAGAGTGGAGGTCTTCCATGCATTCGTAAGCTAATAAAAATAGAAAACAAATGAAAAGTCGGAGACAGCGCCAATATAGAGTCCTATGTTTTTGTGTGTTATACTTTTGTTTCACACAACCAAATAGCGTAAGTCACTTCTTTCTTTTTTTTTTTTTTTCGTTGGTGCCTCTCGGCTATCGAAGTGGCTACATATCGAGGCTAGGGAACATTTCGGACATTTCTAGCCAACTTCTCTCGTAAGGCCACGTCTTCCGAACGCGCCCCCGTTCCACGGGCCTTCTTCTTCCGTGCCGGGTGTCACTCAGCGCTAGTTCGGAGCCTTGCGCGCACACAACGCAAGGAGAGCGCGGTACGCACGTATAACGTCCAACGGGCGGGGGCCGCCCATGCGGTCCGCGAGGGAACGTTCGCAGAGCGCCGCCCGCGAACGCTTTATCAGATTGAACTTTGGGGCGAGGCCGGTACCCGCGTGGAGCTCACCGATGGCGTCCGTTCCGGATTCCTGGCGCTGCATGCCGGGCGCAGTGCGTGTCCAAGGAGCCTGGCTGCAGTGCGGATCAGCCCGTGGACGACGATCCCTCGCTCCTCGCCCGTTTCCCAGCCGCGGGGCCGAAACGCGCCGGGCGCCCATTTGTGGCGGAGGCGCGGGGCAATGGCTGACCACTGGCAAACAAAAGGCCGGGCTCCGCTTGAAGTTGGACGGACACAGCGGTGGCCTGTCGATTCGCCCGTCCGCGCAGGAACAAACAAGCTGTTTAGTTTCGAGCTCACGTCGTCGAGAGCTGCCTGTAGGAAGTATTTCCCTCAAATGTTTGTTCGTCTGCGTGCTTGCTTGTTTATTTGTTTGTCTGTTCACTGTTTGCAGGATGTTTCAGTTTTGGCATTCATTAAAAGCCGATATATCCCACTGAGAACAGCTGCGAACTGTTGATGTGCTTATCTTCGCACCCTTAGACACGATGCCGCTAAGTTGGCACGCTCGTGGAATGCCAAATGCGCCTGCAGAACTCATTAGCCGTCTTCACAAGTTCAAGGAATGATAATGCGTCGAGCAGCATATCTGTACTGTGATGCTCTCTAGAAAAGTTGGCAACAACGCCGAGTCGATGCACGTGACTAGTTGGAGCCATCAGCGTCCGTGTGTTGAAATGGCAACAGCGCCTGCCATACTGATGACAGATCGGCACTGGGTTATAGTGTATACGTTCTAGAAATATATGGGGTGTAGTATGTACGTGTTGTCACTCTTCGCAGGCTTTCTAGTCAACTTTAGGGCCTGATCGGTATGACACTACAGTTACGTAGCAGCATGGCCAACTCCGTAAAACGACACATCGTAGCATTAACGTTTGTGGCTCGCCCCTTACCTTCCTTAATAATTACTATTCATTCCGATTGAACCGACATCGAGGCTCGTATACCCTAGGTTTGGGCCTCAATACTTGTCGACATCACAGCGCTAAGGTTTATTTGCTACCATGAACCATATCCAACCGGCCAAATTCGCCGTACTAACACAGCACAAGCGCCATGTACCCTTTTGCTTGGTATTCACGAGCCAGGACAATGAACATTGGGTGCGAAGGCCATGGACCACTGGACGCGCTGGCGCCACTATCAGTCTTGCGTCGACTGTTCGGTCATGTGACACCGATCCGCCGATGCAGGTGTTCGTGGCTTCGAACGGGTCTTCTTATCGGGTGCTGCGTCATTTCTCATCGTCCGCAAACTCTTTCTCTTTCGTAGTTCATTGCCATTGACAGTCGCATAAGCAGCCAAAATATCTGTTAGGTGCCTTCAGATGAGGCTTCTACAGCTTAGGCAAGCACGCACTCTGCCATTCTTTCGAAATGAAGCGAACAAGCCTGTTCTAAGCAAACATAAGCTGTTGGATCTGCTGATCGCCATTCCGAGTGTACCAGGATATATAAAGATCCTATCGTCGGGTTCTGTTGCCATTAAGTCAACTTAAAAACATGCCTGCGTCCCACACACATTTTATGTAGAGTCGAATGCCTCTACAGCGAAATGTCATGTATAACGAAGTACATCCTTGCGTACCGGCTACGGGAGGTGACCTTCATGACAAAGTATTTTGGATGCCTCTAGCACTTCGTTATAAAGGCGTTTGATTGGTTGATGATGGTGTTTGCCGTAGAGGGAAAAGTGAGAAAGCTACGTAACGGTGTTTTGTGTACAGTCGCACGCGCAGAAGCCACGTGCGCCCCGAGCTCGTCGCACCCACCTCCCCACGCAACGAGATGCCGGCGTCCTCCCGGTCTTTTCCGCTGACTTTTTTTTTTTTTTTTTTGCCCGCGGAAAAAGACCGGGAGGGGTGACCAGGGGCAACACACCGGAGGCAGCAAGCAGCGAAGCCCGCATTCGTGACGGACTCATCACCTCCGGTCCGACGAAACATGGGGCCACGCGTAGAAGAGGGAAGTCGCACAAAAACACGGTGGCTCCACCGAGAAGCGTGCGGGCTGAGCATTCTTCGTCGTGCTTTTTTCTTTTTTCCTGCCGTCCGCGTATGGCCCTTCCGACGACGAAGTATGTACATGTCCGAAACATGCGGTGGATTCGAGCACCCGCTCACAGCTTTGGTGTAAAAAACAGTCGAGGGGTAAACAAGACGACAAGAACGAGTGCTGACTTTGAACAACATTTATTGGTATGCTGTCCGGTACAGTACGTTATTCTCGGCGCATGCGTAAAAAAAACGCCAACTCTTTATCGGAAAGCGCTATGAAGGCAACGCTTACGCAACCCACCCAGAGATTGGAAATGGTGCTCAGCTTCAACTCTTTCTCGCGTCACGCGCATTCCGTTTTTCTTGATTGCAGAAGTGTGTTCCAGGTGTGTCGAGGAATTCTGACACTTTTGACAATGGCTAGCTAGAAATCCTGCGAAGTCTTTACCTTCGCATGCATTTTTCACGTTGTTAGCATGCCCTCTTAACCTATCGTTAACGCATCTCCAGGTTTGGCCAATGTATGCATGCACACAGCACACACAGACTCTCTCTCTCTCTCTTTCCTCTCCATCTCTAAATCTCCCCCGCCCTGTTCCCATGTGTAGGGTAGCAAACCCGTTTTCCTAGACTGGTTAACCTCCCTGCCTTTCCTTCTCTACTATTTATTCTCTTTCCCGCACCGGACAACATACATATATGTGCAAATTCCTAATAAATGTTGTTGGAATTCAGCGCTCGTCCTTGTCTGTTTTTAGCGGGGCAGTAATTTGAAAAGATGTACCAACACGCCCAACTCGCCATTTTTTCAAGGTTACGATTCGGCCTCAAAACACTGCCAGTGTTCGGGCTATTTCTCTTGGGTGTCGCAGCTTGACCATGCATCCTAATCACCCCTATTCTGTCCAGCTAATAACTGGGCGCTGTTTGCTACTTCCCATTTCGAGTGTACATATACGAGAAACCAATGAAGCAATCAATGAGAAAATATGGATGCAGTGGACATCGATCGCTGGCCCGACTTTTTATGCATACCTTATTGTGTATAACATTCCTTGTCATTTCCATGCACTTTATGCAATAGGCTGCTCAAGGAGAATTTAAGCGCGCTAGTAAATTATAATTATAATTCTGCGCAGCGGAACGCTACTGCTGCTACCACTATCTGCATGGACATGGTCTCCATCCCGCCCATACGTAACAAGTGACGAAACTTAAGCTTCGCCCTAGGCTATATCGCACCAGTCTGTAACACGTACTAATCGCACTGCGGATAAGTACGACAAAAAATTTCATTTCAAGCCACGAGTTTAGTTTTACGGAAGTTTCAGAGTTGGAATATTATGAAATCGTAAGTGCGAATGTCTTCGAAAATGCCGCAAACCACAACGGGAAAATTATGTATGAAAGCTGTGCAGCACACAAAGCATCAAATGCGATAAGGTGCATTAAGGTTGAATTATTGTATACCCGTGGAAATCAACAAAATTAATGTTTGAGCTGCGTCACGTTGCCAGTTCACCCGCAGTCTTTTATTCAACGCAATGCATCGACATAGATGATACACTTAAGAATTTTTTTAGAAATCCGGTGTTTTACGTGCCAAAGCCTCGATGCTATTATGAAGCACGCCGTAGTGAAGAGCTCTGGGTTAATTTTTACAAGGTGGGGCTCATTAACGTACACCTAAGGCTAAGTAGACGGCTGCTTTCGCACTTCACCCCCATAACGCTGCAAATGGGAATTGAACACGCATCCTCAAGCTTCGAAACACAACACAAATTAAACAATAAAAACATGAGATTTTATCTTTTGAAACCATGCAGGAGAGGATGATAAGGCACGCCGTAGCGGGATACTGTGGTTAAAAGACTTGGAGGACGCCTGAGCTTCGCCTTCCAGAGCAGAACGCGATAACGTAATCAGGCCCCGTGCGCATCGCCTTCAGCCATGTCGCAGGCAAAGGAACGCTTGTGCGCGTAACATTGGCCGTTTCAAATGATCCTAGAATGCCAGCTGCAAGTACAGTTGCGAAGTGCCCACTACGCCATAATTCTTCCTTCTGGTCCACCTTACTATCTGCATATATCTCGAATTTTCGCACATGGAACAACTCTGATTTTTCGCCCACAATGAACGACGACGACGACCGAACAACAACAACAACAACAACAACGCTATCGCGTTGAAAACACCGGTGTTTCCCGTAGTAGGGGTTCTTTAACGTGCACCTTAACCTAAATACGCGAAAGTTCTTCCATTTCAACCTCATTAAAATGCGGCCGCCGCGGTCTGTGGTCCAGTCTGCGGCCTCATGCTCAGCAGTACAACGCCATAGCACCGCGGCGGGCAAGATACATGTTAGGGGACCCAAGTAGCCTCTGCATCGCAGTCACAAGGCCTATAACAACTCGCAGTAATAACAATGCAGCTTTTCAAAGCCCGTGTGTCATATCCACTGCCGGGAAATGTACATTTCTTTCCTTCTTTGTGTATTCCTATTTTTTGCATAGAAGGACGTGTGTAGGAAAGCCTCTCGGTTGTTGCTTCTGTTCTCCATCCAACGCAACCATTCCCTTCCTTCTCGAAACTATGTAAGACATGCCTGTTACCTGTGGCTCTCTTGTCAAAAAATTCTCCTTTTATTAGTTTAATTCTTGACTATGTCTTCCTGGTTGCTGCGTACCTTCGTGCACCACCTGTCTTCGGTCGTTTTTTTGTTTTTCTGTTTTCTGATTCGAACAGTTTGATTTGTTGTTTTGTCTATTTGCCTGTAACCGCGCCTTTTCAGGTGTATACTCATGAAAGAGGTGGACGTTATACGTGCGTGACAAACCGCGATGTTCGTGGAGCTAATTAAAATGATTCACTTATTAAGTTTCTCATTATTTACTTTCGGATACATTTTGCAATTGTGAAGTTTAAGCCTGCAAATCGCGTACACACCTTTCTTTTTAGTAGTAACTCCATAGCCCCACTCGTGAGTACAGTGTCACAGCGTTACCAATCAGCGGGCACCCGTTCCAAACCAGGTTCGCATATAAGGGAAGGGTAGAAATTAACTTCGTATTGAAAATTGTTTATAACTTTCTCAATACTTGCCAATTTAATGAAAGGAAAGGTATTTTGTTTCTTACAATCGGATAATTTATTACACGACATCTCATTTATGTCATTGAAATCAGTTAAACGACCTCCACAAAGGTTGCGGGTCCATACGTTATTCGGGACAGGCACGTAGGCAAGGGGGGGCCCGGGGGGCCCAGGCCCCCCCCCCCCCCCCCCCCGAAATTCTTCCGGCCTTCTATATTCCCGGGCAACTTTTGTTTTATTTTTGCCATGGAAATACTTTCTTTCGAACAATTAGGCCTTGCCCCCCCCCCCCCCCCGGAAAAAAATCCTGGCTACGTGCCTGATTCGGGACACATTTTTCAGGACGCTCGCTGGAACGTCGTGTCATCCCTAAAACGGCCTGCAAGGTCTCTTGGGGCCGTGTGACTCTACGTCCTCGGTGAGTGGGATAAAGAGGAAGTTGATCGCACAACACCAAAAACACTCGGTGAATTGGAAAAGTGAATTACAGTTTTTGCAAACGTACCGCAGAATAGTCTGCAAAAGTCCGTCCAACCGTTTACGCAAGCCAGCGAATAATGGAGGTGCTTACGTGGAATTTTAGTAATGCATAACAATTATCCGATTGCAAGCAAAACAAATGTTTTTTTTTTCTTGCTTCATGAAATTTTTTCAGTAAGGATTCATACATTTGGACTCATACAAACGGGCTCATATATTTGGTACAGCACCGTATAGGCTGGGTTACGAGAATCCGACAAGTTCGATGGAGTTGACTAGTCGGGCCGAAATCCCGGGGTCGGATTGAAATGTAAACGTCAAGAGGTTGAGGGTCTGAAAACAGAGCGGATTGGGTCAGTCCGCCTACTGGACGACTTGCACGAATATGCTTCAGGAAAAGAAGAAAGAACACAAAAGCAGAAGCGTGTGGGCGCGTTTTTTTTTTAATATTCTTTTCCTCGGAGCCTCCCCACTTAGTCACTGTAGCAGTGATGCCTGCTCCGCCGTTGAAATTTTATATAATAACTTCTAAGCGATTTTTCAACTTGCATTATTTGATGTATTTTCCCCTCTGTTTCATTAGTGGCGTTCTCGCCCAAGTGGAAATGATGTAAGGATGGTCTTGTTGGCGGTGGTACATGGCGAAACTTGTAACGTACAACGAAGGACACGGACGAAAAAAAGTGAAGACAGGACGACGCGCTTCGTCCTGTCTTCACTTTCTTCGTGTCCTTTATAGTGCTCTACAAGTTTCGCTCTCTTTCCCAAATATTTCATTTGTTTCTAGTTAAACCTAAATGATCTATTCCAATTCAATCCTACTTATGGCCAATTTCTACATAGCGGATATGAGCTACCTTCACGTGGACAGCGAACCGTCAGATCAGTCTTTGTCAGCCAGACTTTCGAGTCAGCCCGCTCGCGTCGAGTTCGCGTTGACGAAGCTATGCCCTCACTGTCAAGTTTGCCAGCCTAGTAAAACTGTGGCATTAATTTACATTCTGGCGACGCAAACGCATCGCGGGAGCCAAATTGCAGCCCATTGAGCGTCACGTTGCGCGATGGAGTGCGCGCTACCGTGTTCGCACGCACGCACGCAGTCACCGATCGAGGGCTCATTGGTCGCGGCTCGGCCACGAGGCGTGGGCTCCAGCTGCCGTACAGCTGAGCCAAAGGTCGAGCACGCTTTTAGCGCGTTCGAGCTCTCCGCTGTGGCAGAGGGTGGTGATCACGGAGACCCCGCCAAGGGCGACACTCGGCAAGGCCGGGAGAGGCACTCCCACGTTAATCTCCGCTAAGCGGACACAGTGCAGGTTTGTATTGCCTCGTTCAAATTTCCCTCTTCAGAAAAAAAAAAAGAAGGGAAGAAATGCGAAGGCTGGTGGATGCACGCGATCGTGCTGCTGGGTTCGGCTGCTGTATACACTTAGCCTGGATGCGGCATCTGCCGAGCGATTACCGGCGCCTCATTTGGGTAGCTATATCCAGAAACATTAAAGGAACACTAAAGGCAAATATTAAGTCGACGTTGATTGTTGAAATAGCGGTTCAGAAACCTCGTAGTGCTACTTTTGTGCCAAGGAAGTGCTTATTTTGAAATAAAATTACGTTTTAGTGGTCCGCATCGCGTTAGCGCACTTCAAATCACCCGCTTGAGAGCGGTCTTTCTCACGTCACTGTTGCCGCGGCCAACGTTGCCCGCCTTTACTGCGCGGCGGCGTGCACTTGCGCCGTGCGCCATTCGGGCATCCGGCAACATCCCATGCATGCGGCATTTTGTCGAACTTTCTGTCAGAGCGACCTTCACGAGCGCGCAAAACACACGCGGCAGTACGCTATACCGAAACTACCACTGAGACGCGAGCGCGTGAGCGAAGCAGGGCGCCGGGCGAAGCGCAA
This sequence comes from Rhipicephalus sanguineus, assembly GCF_013339695.2. Taxonomy (NCBI): domain Eukaryota; kingdom Metazoa; phylum Arthropoda; class Arachnida; order Ixodida; family Ixodidae; genus Rhipicephalus; species Rhipicephalus sanguineus. The sequence goes on from NC_051176.1 coordinate 139,413,015, forward strand.
TTCGGCGAAAACGGAACTTTTGAACCACGCGCGTCGTTCCCCATGGCAATGCCAAAGAAGTTCTTTTTTCCATGAATCAAACAGAAACAAGCAGTATTTTATTACGCCTCTTGATGCACGGAAAGTTCTTTTTTTATTGCAGCTAGTTTGATTACGAGTGATTAATTGTAGTCAGACTCTCTGACGTCATCAGGGTCATTTCCAAAATGTCCCGCTCGTGGCGCTCATCGTGCGATACATTTAGCTTAATTTATCAGTAAGTAGGGCACTGCTGTTGATAATATTGCCGTTTTAGACGTCATACATTGATCTTTCACTATGACATAAATTGGCCTTTATAGTGTCCCTTTAACAAGTGCCTTATACATACTGCCTGATGGAGCTGCTGTGCTGGATATACACTTTAGAGGCGTATGTATGAGTAAATACGCATTGCATTCGCATAATTTTTGACAGCTACTCTCACAAGTAAACCGAACCATGATCGCGAAAATGTGATTAAAGTAGACTGCGCCGTTAGAACAGAGTATAGATTCAATCTTATATTTCAGGTATTCGCGCAAAGCAGCTTTTGAAATCGAATACGAATCGAACAGTGCTAGAAGCGAATCGAATACCCTACGCGTACAGTTCGCGAATATTGCACAGCATTCTCACAGGTAACAGCAAACAATTCGCACATCCTGGCACTCAATTATTAAATTTCTGTCACTACCCTATAAAAAAAAGCAAAGGAAGCATTAGAGAACTATAAATTAGCCAGTTTGTTACCAAATTCAGGTGCCTCACAGCACGTGGCCGTGTATTTTAGAAAAGCACGTATAATAGCTATGTAATACCTGTGTATACATTCGCGACTATAGTTCAGAACTGCATGCCATCTACGGTGAAGGCACGGCGAAAAAAAAAAAAAAAACGGAACTCGGGCTAGAAAAGTCGGGCCCCTTTCGAATCGCCTTCCCATTCGCCTGCCAGGCTTCGCTTCTCAGTGGACACCTCAGCCGTGCCGCGAGGAAAGGAACGTCTCCGCGCGTAACACTGGCCAGTTTGAAATTCTCTAGAACGCAATGCCTACTGTAAATGAAGTTGCGAAGAGCCCACCACGCCATGATTCATCACATTGCCAATCAACGAAGTACCCATTACGCGTCCTTAAGGCAATACGCTCAGCTGCACACTTTGTTGATGCTTTTGCTGCTGATGATGATGATTAATTATGCCTGAGTGCTTTGTAGTGGGTGGGCCTTTACGCCACCCACTCGTTGCGCAGTTCATATGGTGTGACGCCTGGTGCAATTATATCCCTCTGCCACGCAATATATGTGTTAACGGTACTACTCGCACTACACGATGCCTGTATACGGCTTTTTTTTTTTTTTTACAGCAGGGCTCTTATGCTCGAAGTTGGCCGTGTGTCACAGACAGAAAATTATCATCATCATGAACCGGCACGCCCTCTGTTCTTCATTGTCGTCTTCTGCTTCGCTCGCAGAACACGTGCGCCCATTTCTCCTGCGTGAGATGCAATAACTCTGATGGGCGGGAGAACGACTATACAGAGAGAAGGAAAGAAAGAAATTCATGGCGAAAAAAATTTCTTGGCGAGAGCAAGCATTGCCATATATGGTAGATCAAGGGGTGGGAAAGCGAGAGGCGAGAGGTTAGAAGCCTAGCCAAGCCAGGACCAGCTCTGCTGTGACCCAGCCTTGCGCGACTTGGTGCAAGCTGCGCTAATTTTTTTTTTCAAGATTCTTTCGAAGCAGTTTCAAGCACTGGCGTTGCTTCGCGGTAAAACACCCGACTTCCAATAGGCCTGGGTACGCCGAATCCCTACCCACTAAAAGACATGTGCGGATCGAGCGCTCAGGCCGCTCAATGACAAGCGCTATCACGTCATACGCAGGAAATTCACTTCTTCGTTACTCAGTGATAGTGAAGGTCTGCTAATACATGTACCGTCGCCGGAATAGTCGACTCGTTCAACTTCAGTGACTAGTTTGGTGATTTCATAGATGTTCCTACTCACGGCGACGGTCTTATCAAAACAAGGTTGACGCGCACACCTCTGTCAGTGTAGTGAGCACTGTAGAAACCCGCCAGGTAGCATTTTCCTTACCTTGCTGCTATGTTTCCAGCCGTTCACTTAGGCAACGGCCGCTCCGCCCAACGAAAAACTGGCTGCAATACAACAGAATGCGCTAGATTACACATGGTTTACAATATGCAAATACTGTACTTCCCTGTGCTTTTTCTGGCATTCACACATCACGTTCTTCTCTGTTTTCTTTTTCTGTTTCTTTTTACACAAATTGCCCAGTTTATAAGGGGCTGTAAACGCTACTCGTGTGTTTCCTCTGGCAGCTATTTTCTTTCGCTTGTGGGACACTCGGTGGATGTAAGGGACCACAGCTATATTTCTCTTCTCAGAGATGGGGAAATTGGCGGTGCTGGATACACCTTGTCTTACTTTAGCTCGATGGAGCCTTATCCCTCCGCTACAGAAACTGTGACTTGAGTTGAATATCCTGCTAATCGGAGCCGCGTTGCTTACTGTCTGAAACTTACGTAAGCAAATGTGCACGATAATTAATGAACGCATTGTTAAAGCACATTTTGCCTATGCTCCCCTTGACTAGCTTAGCATGGCTTGAGTGAAACGCTAGTAATACCTTTTTTTTGCCCGACAAGAAACTTGATGCCGGAATTTTATTTATTCAAGATAGTCCCTAAAGGCCCACCTTTAGAGGTATTTTGAATAGGGGAAGGTCAGAAATGCCAGAAAAAGCAGGGAAAAATATTCGTACAATATAAAAGTGCATTATCTAGCGTATGCCGTTGTCCGTTTTACATTGGACGGACTGGCCGTTGCCTAAATGAACGGCTAAAACATAGCAACAAAATGGAAAAAATGTTTCCTGGTGGGTTTCTAGTGCTACCCTGCCACATGATGCACGTGCCAACCTTGTAGATAAGACTGCTGTCGAGAGTACAGGAAGGAAATTTGAATCTACCAGACTCATCATCGAAGCTGAACAAATCGACTATTTCATTTTGGCCCAACTTTCCACGCGACTATTTCGGTGACGCATGTATTTGCAAACCCTCGCCATCCTTGGGAAACAAATAATTCAATTTTCTTCACATTACGTGGCAGACAGTGCGCGTCGTTGGCTGCCTGATCGCTTTGCACACGTCGTTTAGCGTTATGGGCTTTTTTTTTTCTTGTTTTTCTGGGTTTGTTTTATTTTTATTTGTGTCGGCATGGCCTTCGCGCGCAATAGATGTATTGGTCGGCTGGGTGAATGAAATAAACGTACTTCTGTTAGTAGCGCCAGTGTATGTACGTTTCTTCTCTTGTCCTTGTGCTTCTTCGCACCCAACCGTCAAAAAAAAAAAAAAGAAAAAGAAACGTACACTCGAGTGCTTGACAAATTTTGAGAATATGAATGGTTCACTGTAACATCCCTCTTAAAGTCCGATGGTGCAAATTGTCGCCTGTATAGCCTCTTGAAATAACCGGGTTTTACTTCATTTTATGCAGTCTGTAGTTTTGCCTATTTCTGCAGTATATTATTTTTACCTCACCGCCGCCTTTTTCATAAAGGCTAGCCCCGTCTCCGATCGCTCCGTGGTGCGGTCACATCCGAGAACAGTGATAAGTATTGAACCTGACTCTGTGAACATTACTCGCATTAAAAAAAAAACAACTCATCGTTCTTGCTCTCGACATCACTGAAGAAAGTAATTTCGCAATTTCTACCCAGTGATCTCTCACCACTTCCCTTATAGCTCAATCGAGCCAACGCCCAGTGGTTACGGTGTAGCACTGATGACGTCGAGGATTGATACTGGTCGCCGCGGCGCGACTTCAATTTAGTCGTGATGCAGAAACACTCGTCTAGTGAGATTTAGGTGTACATAGAAGAAGGACCCCGCCTGGTCAAAATTAACCCGAAGCCCACCCACTAGGAATGCGTCATAAGATTGTGGTCTCGGCACGGAAAGCGATAGAATTCAATTTCTTTCTGTGCCTCAATGAGCCTCTGTTCCAAAACAGCGCGTGGTGGTCTACTACATTATGGTGCTCGACTGGTGACCAGGTCGCGGGATCGAATTCCGGCCGCGGCGGCCGCATTTTCGATGGAGGCGAAAATGCCAGAGGCCCGTGTACTTAGATTTAGGTGCACGTTAAAGAGCCCCAGGTGGTCGAAATTTCCGCATCCCTCCACTACGGTGTCCCTCATAATCATATCGTGGTTTTGAGACGTTAAACCCCAGTAATTATATTATACAACACAGTGTGCGCGATACTTTTGTTTTCGGTACTGCTACTTCTCATTCATTCCCTGTTCTAACGCAATAGCGTCAAAGGGCCGGCGCAGCACAAAATGCGGTGTCGATGGCGTTGTGCGTGAGCGAATAATCCCGATGCATTCAAAGAATAAATAAAAGCCGGCAGATCCCACGCATTGTGGGAATCGATGTAATGCGAAGCAGCCAGCAAAGAGCTGCATACATCGTCTTGTATGTCATTGAGGAAATGCGTGTCATGGTTTTCATGTTAACTCCTATTATTTATGTTCGTCACACAGTAACGTCGCGCAATACCAACTTCGGGGTCGATCAAGCTAGAGAAACGGCCGCCAGCGCCCCATGAGCGTGTCACGTAAGTCATGCTGTACATGACATACGTGTCATGACTTTCATGTTAACTCGTGTTATTTATGTTCCTCACACGGTCACATCGCAAGATACCAATTTTGGTGCATATCAAGCTAGCGAAACGGCCGCCAGCGCCCCATGAGCGTTGCACGTAAGTCATGCTGTACGTGACATGCGTGTCATGATTGTCATGTTAACTCGTGTTTTTATGTTCGCCACACAGTCACGTCGCGCAATACCAATTTCGGGGTAGAGCAAGCTAGCGAAATGGCCGCCAGCGCTCCATGAGCGTGGCACATAAGTCATGCTGTACATGACATGCGTGTCATGATTTTCATGTTAACTCGTGTTATTTATGTTCGTTACACAGTCACGTCACAAGATACCAATATTGGTGTATATAAATCTAGCGAAACCGCCGCCAGCGCCCCATGAGCGTGGCACGTAAGTCATGCTGTACATGACATGCGTGTCATGATTTTCATGTTAACTCGTGTTTTTATGTTCGCCACACAGTCACGTCGCGCAATACCAATTTCGGGGTAGAGCAAGCTAGCGAAACCGCCGCCAGCGCTCCATGAGCGTGGCACATAAGTCATGCTGTACATGACATGCGTGTCATGATTTTCACGTTAGCTCGTGTTATTTATGTTCGTTACACGGTGACGTCGCAAGATACCAATTTTGGTGTATATAAAGCTAGCGAAACGGCCGCCAGCGCACCATGAGCGTGGCACGTAAGTCATGCTGTGCATGACATGCGTGTCATGATTTTCATGTTAACTCGTGTTATTTATGTTCGTCACACAGTCACGTCGCAAGATACCAATTTTGGTGTATATCAAACTAGCGAAACGGCCGCCAGCGCACCATGAGCGTAGCATGTAAATCATGCTGTACATGACATGCGTGTCATGATTTTCATGTTATGACTTGTCATTTATGTTCGTCATACAGTCATGTTACGCCATACCAATTTTGGTGCACGTTCGATGAACCAAGCGACCAGGAGAGCACAAAGTCGTAGGCGGCTAGATAGATAGATAGATAGATAGATAGATAGATAGATAGATAGATAGATAGATAGATAGATAGATAGATAGATAGATAGATAGATAGATAGATAGATAGATAGATAGATAGATAGATAGATAGATAGATAGATAGATAGATAGATAGATAGATACGCTCAAAGTCGCAGAAGTTCGCTAAGAAATGCTTCGCATTTAAAATCAGGGTTCGAGGCGCAATCGAACCTAGGCATTCTGCGTAGCCATCAAGCATTCTGCCATAGAGCTGCGCCAGTTCTTGAAACTGCTTCGTAAAAAGACCGAAGAAATTTCAAGCGTCAGCAATACAGACGTCATGCTGGGCGAGTAGTCACGTTAAGAGATGTAATACTGCGTCGTAGAAGCGCAGAATCGCACTAGCAGTCACACCGTGTGAAATGTGGAACGAGTCGGTAGTTTAAAGCTGACAACCCCTTACAAAGAGCACAGCATCAGTCACAACAAGAAAGCGTGCCACTAAGCACGTGCGCGTATTGCCTTACATACACGTGTAGAGGGCACTTCGCTACAGAGGCGGAGCACAGGATAACGCTATCGCGTTCCCCGCTTAAAGGCGAAGCTTAAGCATCCCCCACTTTTTCTTTTTTCTGTTTTCTTGTTTCAGCTCTGAACTACGACAATCGTTTCTGCAGACAAGGAAACGAATACGTTTTCAGGAAGCTAAGACGAAAAGTGCTGAACATATTCATGCTCCACGATCAAACTTCGAGGTCTAAAGGAGTACGACTACTGTGCATACATTTCGGGATGGCTTTTGACGGTGTGAAACAAATGAACAAACAAACAAGCAAGCAAAGATTGGTACTAAGAGCGACTGCATATGATTTAACGCGTATCCTGAGAAGCACATGCAGCTCAGCAGAGTGGAGCTTAGCGAGTAACTGTGACTTAGCGAGTTCATGTGACTTTTCTATCTTCTTAAAAATAACCAAAAATTACGTGTACTTCTGAAACTCTATCGCTCTCTCTTGATTAACTCTAAGCGTTGCTTCGACCATGTCGAAAAGCTGAGTGGAGCTACAGACAGGCATGCGAAGAAAACGCAAACGAATTGGGCAGCATACTAAACTAGCACAGAGTGGCTGCTTGCGTAAGGGCATCCTGTCCGGTTTCGCGCAGCGAGTTCCTGCTCGTTTTCCCTGGAAAATAAGTTTCCCGCATGGTTCCTCCTCCGTACGCTTGCCGCTTCGTGCGGATCGAGTGCTGCCCGCGGCCAGTCAGAACGATATACGCTCAGTCTACGCGTCGCCGTTCTCACCGCTGCATTTTCGCGCTCGCTGGGTTGATTCGCGAACACATCGACATCAACCTCCGCTTCCGTCTACGAGCTCAAATTTGGCAACAGCTGAATATCCCGATCGAAGTGCACGCTAAGCATATCATCGCTAACATATTGTAGAGTTCGAGGTGGCTGCCATGTTCGCTACCCCCCTTTTCACTCAGAGCTGCTCTGCTGAATGGCGATGGTTGTTTGGAATTGCATCAATCTCAGGGGCACCGAACAATCCGGGCGCGCGTGGACCGAAGAAAAGAAACGTGGCCGCCGAAGACGCCGCTTCAGCCCCGGGCGGCGCGCGCAGGTGGCCATTGTTGCCGCGGCCCGCTGGCCACCCCCGCCGAGGAATGGCGTCGATGCGTCTCTTCCGGCAGGGCCGTCCTGCCTTCCCTTTGAGGCCCCAATTGCAATGCCAGCCGCTATTCGGAAGCAGCCGTTTGTGAAATTTGAACGGGCGATCGCGTGCGCGGGCCGCCGGTTGCGGTAGCCGCGACCTCGCGGCGGCCGTCCGCGCCACACCGCAACCGTGGCGAAGGTTAACGACCACCACAGAGAGCGAGAATCCAGGAAAGGCTTCTTTACGATCCGGGAAAGGGTGACGAGCCCCGAAACGCCGCAACAACAGCAGCTCATCGGCGGCGGCGGCGGCAGATTCCGCCGAAACACATTGCAAGAGAGCTCCGAGTTGAATACGGTGGAGGAAGAGTTACGTGGTGAAAGTGCAATGCCGCTCTGACGAGTATGCTACGCCCTGTAGGGACTGTCCGGCGCGTCCGCAACATACGACACGCGCGTCACTCGCGAACCAACAACGATGCGCCCCTAATCGACCACGAGACCGCCGCCCGTGCACCGCCGCCAGCCGCAGGCAGACAGGCTCGTAGCCCGACTTATTCCGTTATTATGGTGTCCATCACGGCCTCGCCATTTTGTACCCTTTCCGACAAACCTGGGAGGTCCGGCGAGTATTCGTGCAAGGCACGTCCGGTCCCTTTGTCGTTTCCGCCCCTTATCAGCTCAATCCGCGCATGACAGCGGCTAGTGCGGCCGCGGCAAATATTGAGAAATTACCTGCCCCTATACAACGGCGCACACGGCAGTGGCAAATCAGGCTGGCGGGCCGCACGGAAAAAGGATAATACAGCCATCGTTCATTTTTTTTTCTTCTTTTCGCGCTGCGTGCAACCCCGCCTCGAGCACGCGTGCCAGCGCGTGCACGCAGGATACGCACGATATCACTATGCACAGCGTCACGCGGGCTCTTTTTTATTCTTTGTGATATGGCCATGTGACAGAACAAAAAATTTAAAAAGCACCCTCTCTGCGCGTTTTAAGAGGCAGTTCTAATACTTTCAAAAGAAATGGTTCGTGTTCGCGGTAACTAACGAGAACCATATTCGTTATAACGGAAAGTTAGATAGATGTGCTTGTATCGCCATGCAAAAGAGTGATTAGCTTTGCTGTCCATTTTTGTGCATGAAATGTATCTCATGGAAAAAAGAAGAATATGAACTTGTATCATTTAAGAGAGTTATTTACGTGGCACGTCGGAAATCACCAGAATTACTCTTTCTGGTGATTTCCGACGTGCCACGTAAATAACTCTCTTAAATGATACAAGTTCATTCTCTTTTAGAAAGCCAAGCCTCCGTGATTCTACGAAGGGAGGGTACTTATCTCCAGAAGATAGTAACCGTGTTACCTTTGAAGAGAATTATACAGGGTACCCCAGCTATCTCTACCCCCCCCCCCCCCCAGGCAGAGTTTAAAAATATACCGCCGCGGCCTAATGGGGGTTGCTGACTATTGCCTCAAGTACGTCACACTGTTTTTTTTTTGTGTTTTACTTAATTTCCTAATTAGGAATGTTTAATTAACTAACTTTTGAAGCAACGAAACTCGGCAAAAAATCAGTAGGCGTCATGCAAAAATCGCCTTTACTCTCAAAATAACATATCTTATCAGCATTTAATGAGCTTCCCGCTTGCTCACAGCCATCCCTGTATACGGGAGATTTGTATGGCAGAGTAAACTCAGCTTCGAAAATTGGCGTCACTACCCCTTTAATGTATACGCGCGAGTCGGGAAACTATATGTTTTCGCTTATGAAGGTTCATGCTTGAAGCGGTCTGCGGGTGCGTGAGGTTGGCGTATTCGCATCATAGTCTAAAAATGCTTTAAGGTATAATGATATAACTTCATAAAATGGACAGTAGGGTATGTCACGCAAATCTTCAAGTACGGGCGACGACACTCGTTCTTTGGGAATTAGCGCCTGGGGTCGAGCCGTAAACCCCTTAAGACATCTGATTTCACAGTTTCAAAATATTGCGAAATGCGCCTGTCGCTTTTTTTTATTATTATTATTAATAATACTATTCAGCGGATGGCATAACAGTCTCGACAAGCGAAATATGCGGAATATGCATCTTTCGCCAGAAATTGGAGTTGCGAAATAAGTGGGCTTTGCCGCATTTCCCGGCGAATTAAAGTTGCTGGCGAGGCAGTTGTTTTCACTTACGCGTTTCTATTCCTGTCCCCCGTGTGAAGACGTCTGCACCAACCAAGCCAGCGTGATTACTTTAGCTTTTGCTCTGTGGTTCCTCAACTGATAGCGGCGAATAGGCACCTTGCATCGGAAAGATGGCGCTACGACGCTTTCGTCTATCACTATGGATAGCAGTAAACAAGATCACATTCCACATGCTATAGCGACCCATGCCTCATCCCTCGCGTAACCGTTACCCGCTGAGCTTCGTCATGTTCACGCGCTTCATATTTAGACCGTACACGCGCCGTGCGGAGCATGCGCACTTGGAAAGCTTCAGACATTGGAAACGGCGCCCTTGTGCTAAGCAATCGGAGGCGCCACGATGGATGTGCGTCCCTCCAATTTTCCTTCTACCGTCCTCGAGTTTATGTGTTCTGGCGCTACTGTGAACTGTCGAAAGCTTATGTATGTTGAAATGTCGTGTAATAAGACGTGTTCTCCTGCAGTATAAAAACGATGCACGTATGGTCAAATTATTCAAGTTTCTGCCCAGAATCATCAACGTATGATTGACAATATTATTTTCTGTAATTTTCAGCTTCACGTAGAAGAGGACCAATTTGAGGCCAAGAGACAAGATGGACGACGAGTTCCCAAGTCGAATGCGGTCTGTCTACACTCTTTGATTTCGAACTTTGCTAAAGATAACAGGTTCCCCTGGAACAGTGGCACATAACAAATAGCTTCGCGAGCACCTTGCTAGCTTCAGTGTTTGGTGCTTTCAAGTAGGTTTGTTTTCAAAGAACGCTTGCTGTAAGAGTTTCAGAACGGCGGTGTAGTTCGGCCTATATATCGCTGGTTGTTCATGATCGTAAAAAACAGCGCGAAAGCAACGGACGAACACACGGAGACAAACAAACCCCAGGTGGTCGAAAGTGGAATAGCACTTATCGCTGAATCAAATCTATTTAATACCGAATTTGAAGGGCACATCTGGACGTAAGAAATGCGTGCAGGTCGGTTTACAGCGAGGCACGTGTCGCCTACCAGCTGCTCTTGTCCCAAAACAGAGGTCGCCTGGAGCTACCTTCCTTTATTAGATCTTCTAAAAGTAGCGAAAGGCTTTGATCTCACCTCAATAATAACGCAATTGGATGATAACTTCAGCGTGCCCCGATGAAGTCCAACCGCAACTACAGCGGACGACGCGCCCCTAGCCTGCATCGTTCGCAGTTCTCAAACGGAGCGCACGTTTGCGATCTGCCGGTGACGGTAGCCGGTGTCGCAATTCCAGTTTAATATCTTATTCGCCTGTTCACGCAAAGGGAAAGGAAGGCACGGTTCTGGTGGGGTTCATTAACGAGCGTGTATTATCGCTGTATCACATTTCGTGGGGGTGCCTAAACCGAATTTCGATACCTTTTTAGTCCAGTGCAATGCTTTCGATCAATGGGAGACGCAGCTCGCCAGCTCTGACCCGGAGGTACAGCTTGCGTTCCAGGGTCACGTCAAGCAGGCGGCAGTCGCCAGTGGAGACATGGACTTGTGGCCCCACTCATCGAGCGCATGACCCCTTATGATCCCAAATCCTTATGAATAAAGTTCTACTCTACTCTACTCTATCCACACCTCGTTTCAAAGCACATTCCCGCGTGGAATGACGCGCCTGCCGTTCGGAGATTGTCGCGAGGCGCTGTGCCAGCCCAAGGCTAGCCTACGAAAGTCGAAAGTCAGAGAAAAAAAAAAAAAAAAAAAACCGAGTCTGGTCGCGCGGGCACAGTGGAGTTCGTAGGGTCAACGCCTCATTGACAACAACAAAACAAAAAAAAATCACGCCATATCCACGGAATGAATGATGATAAGTGGGCGAAGCTCGAGAGGGGGAGATCATCGGTAAACCGTAACTCTCCCGTGAAAGTTAGCCCATTACAACATTAGAAAGACGTAAGACTGTGCGTATATTATACAACATGAACTTTTATTTTGTTCTTGTTCGTTTGTTGTTTCGTTTCTTCGTTTGTTGTTTTCATTTCGTCGTTGTCATGGCGGCTGGATTGTGAGGTCCCTTCATTATGACGGCTTTATGGTCCGTGAAATGAAGCGAGAGAGGTTCTTGTACTGGCTGCAGTGGGAAGTTTGCAAACACTAAGTCTATGCACGTCCCTCGGATCGTGGTAGGTTGCATATGGATACATCTGAGTGCGTATTTAGAAAGCATGTGCTGCACGATCCAGTCACTGGCAATGAGGTCCACGTTGAAGTCCCCAACCAGCAGAAACGGACGGTTCTTGTACTTGTTGTCGTAGTCACGTAACGCAGCGTCTATAAACGACTTGACGTCCCCGATAGACAGGTTGAGTGCGAGGTACACGGTCATGACGGCGACTAGCAGACGGCGACTGAATCGGTGGACCGGTGTTTCGACGCGTGGTGGCGATTCCGGGCTCGATTGACGGCTCCGCGATGGAGTGCCAAGCATGAAGCTTGCCCCGCACCTCCACCAGTGTAACGACGTGGGATCGACGAGGACACGGAGCACGACAAACAAACACGCTTTATCGATCAGAGAAAGAACTGCAACGTCTTCTTCGTCCCTGCGCTGGGCCAAGAACACTCGCGCTGCTTCGTTGCCATCACCACTGGCACATACGCGCGGCATAGGCGGTCACGTACGAGCTAGGAGGGACAGAGCCACGGCTTTAGGAGCTTCGCCCCTAAAAAGAACAATGTACGCAGAGTGGTAAATGCGTGTGAAGTGGGCGTGGCCTAGAACACAGTGTCCTGTCTGTTTCGCTGGGTGAATCTGCTTTTCGCGCCCTCTTTTGTCACCAGGCGCACCACACCGACTAGGTCAACTTTCTGCTTCCGCGGCGTTCCGTGCCAGCTTGTTCTATACGAGCGAAGCAAGGTTCCCAAAGACCTAAAGAAAGGGGAGGGAGAGGCGTTTTCTTTTTTTTTCCTGCACGCTAAAGAAACGTAGGGATTGTTTAACTCTCGGAGTGACTTCAGAGGCAAAATTCACCTGTACTACATATTTCCTTACAGGATAGTTTCCGCTGGGTTAGGTTTAATGATGAGACTAATTCCGTGTACATTGGTTTTGGCGGTGGTTCGGATTTCTTTATATTTATGGTGCCCATACAATAAAAAAAATGCAGTTGGAAGTTGGCGCTCGTTCGTGCAGTCACGTGCGACTTAACGAAGGAGGCGTGCAGAGAACCCCTGAATATGGTGACGGTGAAAGACGGCGCAACAGCCAATGAACTAGCGTTCAAATGCACATAATGACTTTGACCGTGGTGTGGAGAGTGCGCGAAAAAGCAGTATCGCACTACGTGCCCCCGTTATAGGGAACTCAAGCTCAAGTTCGGGCGCGACGCTCGCGCGACAGAGCTATGCGTTACTGGGGGCAGACGCTGCCCGCGAAGGCGGTTTGTCGCCGGATTTGCCAGCGGCGGCGGCGGCAAGGAAACGTGCGCGCATGCGCTCTTCGTTCGGCCCAGAGCACCGCTAGTCAGCAATAATTACATTGCGAAGCACCACAGATGAAATCCGAGAGCTCTGCGCGTGCGCGGAAGCGGGGGTGGCAGCGTTGTGGCCGTGGATGCCCCCAGTTGCGATAAGAGCAGTGGCACCGCCACTGCTCGACGTTGCTTTGGAAGCCTGTAAGTCATGTATCACGTTGTACGCGCGACCCTCGTTAAAATGAACGTCCTATATTACAGACAACTTTCGCGATGATCAAATCTTTCACTCCTGCATCTCGGTGTGTCCACCGGCGTAACAGCGTTGGAAACAGATCAGAGTATTGACTATTCTGACAAGACAGTTAATCTGTATTCTCAGAATTGCTCAGTTCAAGTTGCCAAACCCTTTCTAGAAGGATGACGAACAGGGACTAAATTATTTAGCGCCGCTCTTCTCCTGTGGATTAGTGCTCATGAATGCTAACCTTCCAGGCCTAATACCATGCCCAATACAGTCTATACATGCGAGTGAATGGTAAGGAAAAAATAGAAAGAAAGGCTGGTACTACCATTTCACAAGGAGTGCTGTAAATTTAAAGCTCTGCTACTTACTTGTATTAGTTTAATACTACTACTACTACTACTACTACTACTACTAATAATAATAATAATAATAATAATAATAATAATAATAATAATAATAATAATAATATCTTGGGTTTTACGTCCCAAAACTGCGATATGACTATGAGGGACGCCGTAGTGGACGGCTCCGAAAATTTTGACCATCTGGTGTTCTTTAACGTGCACCTAAATCTAAGCACACGGGCCTCTAGCATTTCGCCTCCATCAAAATGCGACCGCCGCGGCCGGGATCGAAAGCACGACCTTCAGGCCAGCAGCCGAGCACCGTGACCATTGTACTACCGAGGCAGACACTTGCATTAGTTTGACGAGCTCGTTAAATGCCACTTTCTTTACTACTTGCGGAGACTTCAATGATGTGCACTTACTGAGTGATATCCACCCAGCCGGACAGGAGCGCAAATTTTACCGTGATAGGGAGAGAAGAAAATGTGGCGGAACACTTTCTTTTTTTCTCAGTTCGCGAGGGTGGGGGGAGAAGAGTGCAAGCGAACTGTACCAAGGCGTTCTAGCATTACACTATGTGATGTGCGACAGTACTTCATTGCTCATCAGCTGCACACTTTCTCGAAGTGTTCGGGTTCCTATGCACTGCGCGATTGCAAAATGCGTTTAAAGATTGAAGCAGGCTTATCTACGCTTGAAAACCGCGTAATGCTTCGTATAGGCGTCCTGTGGATTTGACTATGCTTCAAATGCCACCACGCAGGCCTTGTTCCTTGTTGTAAGCTGACGTGAAACAGGCTCAGTGAAGAGTGGCGCATGCCCAGTGGCATGCGCATCTATGGGCTCTCTGCGATAAAGAGGTATGCACATGATATCGAATAGGCGAACGATCTTGTTCGGGACTGCTGGTGTTCGTAGAGACGTTAGTATCCGCGGGCTGTCTTTGTCTGCTTCGACCACGTGAATACTTACGACAATGATATTAAGACGAAAGCCTTGGATGCCTCATCAAACGCGAAAATCGAACGTCGGCGTCCCGCGGCATCAACACGAGTGATGCAAAAAATCATCACGTGGTTACGTCACCGTATGACATCACAGGTGTCCAAAATGTGTGACGTCATAACGTGAAGTGACAAGATGACGTCATCACATGACATCGTCGCTTGGTCAAAGGTGGGCCGATCACGGAGGCAGTGCAAAACCAAGTGAGGTGCAGGAAGCTTGCAATGTCTCCGATCCTGGAGGCAGTGCAAAGCCACGTTAGGTGCTGAAAGCTTTCGGAGAGGGGTGGAGGAGAACCAATACATCGACTGAGAAAAGAAAGAAGAAGATGGCTTTCGCCTTCGAGTCGCCTTAGGTGAATGCATAAGGGGCCCTGTGAATTTTTTCGTAATGTACACAGACGGTCGCGCCGCGGAGTGGCCGGCGAGAGAAATATTCCAACGTGTATTGGCGTAGTGTTACCGTGTGGCTCTGGATGCGCGGGCGCGGTTCTGTTTCGTTAACAGCTATATCTACGCCATGGAAATAAATAAAAAAAGTTAAAAGCGCAGTGCACCAACTCATTGGCGATGAATGCTTGACCTCCTCTTCAGTGATTGCACTAACATAATACACACAATTCAACAGGACTATGTAGAAATTTAGAGGATGTTTGATACCCTCGCACAAATCCAATAAAATTGTGCGCATACAGAGGTTCAACATATAATGGAAGAAAAAAACTACAAGGCAGATACACTGATTAAAGCTTGCGTTGGGGCATTTGCGGCGCTGTTTTCGAATTTAGTACGGTACTGCTCGTATTTTCAGGAGGACAAGGCCCGTGACCTGTGCGATATCTGTGCACGCTAAAGAACACCAGATGGTCGAAATTTCCCGAGCCCTCCATTACGGTGTGCCTTATAGTCATATCGTGGTTTTGGAACGTAAAACTCTAGCAATTAATAACAATTGCCAGGTTTTTACACGCCAAAACCCCCCATCATATGATTATGAGGCACGTGGTAGTGGAGGGCTACGGAAATTTCGACCATCTGGGGTCCTATAACGTGCACATAAAACTAAGTACACTGGCCTCTAGCATTTTGCCTACATCGAAACGCGACCGCCACGTTAGGGATCGGGCCCGTAATATAATTTGGGTTTTACCTCCCAAAGCCACGATATCATTATAAGGGAGGCCGTAGTGGAGGGCTCCGG
The DNA here is from genome assembly GCF_013339695.2 of Rhipicephalus sanguineus. Taxonomy (NCBI): domain Eukaryota; kingdom Metazoa; phylum Arthropoda; class Arachnida; order Ixodida; family Ixodidae; genus Rhipicephalus; species Rhipicephalus sanguineus. The sequence goes on from NC_051176.1 coordinate 139,428,777, forward strand.
AAATTTCGACCACCTGGGCTTCTTCAACGTGCACCTAAATCTAAGTACACGGGCCTACAGCATTTCGCCGCCATCGAAATGCGGCGGAGATTCGATCCCGCAACCTTCGGGTCACCAGTCGAGCACGATCGGACCCGTGACTTTCGGTTCAGCAGCCGAGCGCCGTAACCACCATACCACCGCGGCGGTCACACCCCCTGCAGCAACTATTATAGCACGATACAGCGTTCAATTTCGCGACTGCCCACTTCAGCGCACTGCGATGACTGATAGGCTCTGGTCATGCATCCATGCCCCACCACGTCTTCGTATTTCGCTAAGTGGCAGGCTCAACGGAAGCAAGCAAAAAATTTGGGCTGCACACTGCGTCCTTCACCTCGCCAGGCTCATTGCATCGGAGCGTAACTATATAGGTTCGCAGCTGCGCGTCGTAGCTATAGCTCTCTGGGGCATTTGCTCGCAATGAGCCTTTTCCAATAGAATCGAATTCGTAAACACGATCGGCGTACTTTTTTCAACTTAAACCTAAAGATCTGCACTCTAGCCATAGCGGGCGTACCAGATACGCTTCGCGTCGCATACATCCTTTTAAGCACGTCATTTGCCGTGAAATAACGAGCACGTACGCAACTCTGGTTGTGCACGCCAGGCACATATATATTTACATTGGGCGTGTGGGTGCGCATGGTGTGGACACATGCGTGGCCACTGCGGCTGCAACGTACAGCAAAAAGCACACGTACATTACACGCACCTCGATACAACCGTTTCTGTCAAAAATAAACTCCAGTGAATGGGGCTTCTTTCTAACGTGGAACGTCTGCGAACAGTCCTTGAATCGTAACAGCGTAAACACTGCATATTTTGATGCCACAACAAATTAGGTCGCGAGCGTTCAAAATTTCTTCGCCTTCGATAAGACACCGGAATCAGTTCTTCGTAGGTTTCCAGGTGCCACATAATGTTAATATTTCCTGAGGTAGCTGCTTTGTAAAAGGGAGCGGTACCTCGCATCCGATTAGAATACACTCTGAAAAATAAGAATACACTCGGCGTACTTCGAGAAGGATGAGAGAAAGCTTGACGTGATACGACACGGGTGCGCAGTAGGCAATTTTATACACGTCCGGTCTGCCATCGTGGATCAGCTCGCGCACCACCTATAGACCGTGTTGCGTAGTGCGAGTTTGCGTTCGCATAGCCGTAGGCGCCTTCATTTTTATAACAGCTTTGAGCACAGTGTTCGTAATATTGTCACGTGGTCGTCACGCGCGATATTTTTTTTTCTATTTTTATGTGACCGGCCTGTTAAACGCGCACCCGCCACTTCGCGCAAGCTGCGCCGCAATGTTTGGGGAACTTCGCGATTGTTTAAGACTGTTCTCTTAAGACTACGCGCAAGTAGAGAATACTCTTAAGCGATTTTATTCTGTATCTAACACGATCAACAGTGATAATTCTGGAAGGTTCGATCAGGCGTGTATAAAAGCCGACGCGTTTCACGGACCGACGACCGTGCTCGCCGTTATCACTGTACAGCGAGCAGGCCCGTAGCCAAGAATTTTTTTCGGGGGGGGGGGGGGCACTTGCTGAAAATCATGACAATTTGAGAAAAACGCCTATTTTCCTTATTTATTTTCGGTAAAACACCATGTATCATAAAAATTTCGGGGAGGGGACCAGCCCCCCCCCCCCCCCCCCCGTGGCTACGGGCCTGACAGCGAGTGTTGCTTGTACTTTGAGTCTTTCTTTTACTGGGCACAAGTTCGCTCAATAAAGCGTTTCATATTTACCGGCTGCGTTTGCTTTCTCCACCGTCACAACCAAGTGACAATATTTAGAAAGACAATGACCTTACAACCGACTCCAGGTACGCATGAAACATTCGTAACAAGGTTCGGATGAGAGCTAAATCATAATCATCATTCTCAGTCCATCTTCATGTCCACTGCCGGACGAAGGCATCTTCCAATGATTTCCAATTTACCGTATCTTCCGCTATCTAATTATTTTTTACTCGTGCGAACCTGTTCATTTTTTCATTCCATCGAACTCGCTGCCGTCCTCGGCTTCTTTTCCCTTTTATTTGGTATTCATTGCGTTGCTCTTACTGTCCACCGCTTGTCTGTTCTACGCACCACATGGCCAGCCCAGGTCCATTTCTTTCGCTTAATATCAGATAGAATATCCGCTACCCCTGTTTGCTCCCTGGCCCATTCTGTTGTCAACCGATCTCTTAACGTCACTCCTATCATCTTCCGTTTCATCTTAAATGAGTTGACAGTTGGGCGAGTTGGTGTTTGGACATAAAAGCCATCGTAAGTAGCGCAACGAGACAGGGCAACAGAAAGGGACAGGCAAGCACAGGCGCAAAGCATTGCGCCTGTGCTCGTCTGTCTCTTTCTGTTGCCCTGTCTTGTTGCGCTGCTCCCGATGGTTTTTATGTCCGTTCCATAGCGCACTGCGTGGTCCTTAACGTTTCCTCGAGTTTCTTTGGTATCCTCCAAGTTTCTGTCCCATATGTTGAAACTGGCAGTATGCAATGATCATACACTTTCCGTTTTAGGGACAGCTGCAGATTGCCTGCCATGATCTGGGAATGCTTGCCGCATGCGCTCTAGCCCATCCTTATTCTTCGTAGAATTGCATGAGTAGGCTCCCCTGTTAGTAATTAACCTCGGTATACATACTCTTGTAAAGACTCCAAGGGTTGGTTGCAAATCGTGAACATCTTTTATTTCTTTTGCCAGGCTATTAATCACTACATCTGCCTTCAGCATACTATTTTTAGGTTTTCGGTTTAAGTTGTCAACCATTTCTTCCAATTCGTTGCCATCATTGCTGAATGGGACCATGTCATCCTTATATCTTAGGTTTCTGAGATATTCTCCGTTAATCTTTGTTCCTCTTTCTTCCAAGTCTTGTCGTTCGAATGTTTCTTTTAGGTATGCAGCGAAGAGCATTAAAGAGATCGTATCTTCTTGTCCGACTATTTTCTCTATCGCGATTTTATTGTTCTTCTTGTGGAGAAGCAGCTGGTTAGCCGCGGAGTCTTTGTACGTAGCTGAGGTGTTTGTATATGTTTAAAGTACTCCTTCGTGAGGTAAAGCCTTCAAGACTGCTGGTATCTCTACTGAGTAAAATGTCTTTTCGAGGTTTGTTGTACTCAGCAGATTTCTCGATTACCTGATTGATCACGCGGCTGTGATGAATTGTAGAGCACCCCTTCTTGAAACCCGCACCAAACGCCCTGACGTCATCATTTTGACAGCATCTACTAGATCATGCGTAGTTCCTAATCGCTAAAAATGAGGTACGTTGCCCTCTGAGGGGGCCATAGACTTAAGGCACGTTCACACCGAACGCGGAGCACGCAAGCGGGCAAGCGGATTTTCAAAGCGGAGAGGCAACGAGGCCGCGCGGCTGTTCAGACCAACCGGGTTGCCTTCTGCTCGCTCCGCCGCGGGGATGGAGCAATCCACCAATCCACGGCGGACATGTCGCCATCATGCGGCACTACGCAATACTGCGTGCGCGCTTCTCGGGCCCTGATTGGCTGCGGCCAATCAGGGCCCGAGAAGCGCGGAGAAAATCGGTCCAGGAGCGATTCGGGCAAGCGGCCGCGGGTTTTCCGCTTTTGCGGATAATCCGCGTCCGCTTTCTGGATCCGCCTCTCCGCTTTCCAGATCCGCGCTCGTTCGGCCAATATCGCCAAAACATGAAAAATTGACTTCGAAATCCGTGACGTCACGAGCGGAGATTTTGGCGCGAATTTTAAAAATGTAACTTTGACCTTGATTTTCTCCTCTATTAAAAAAGATATGATGGCGAAACTAACGCCAATAAAGTTCTCATAGGACAATTTATCGATCTAAACCGATTCGTTGTTTCACTTTAGTGCCCCTTTAAAGGCCAACTGCAACGAAATTTGACTTGGACAGAATTAGCTCGGAATGCGTAGTATATGTTGGGTAAGTAATGATAATCACAGTGAAAAATCCTGCAGTCGCGTACTTCATTTATAATCAGTGCTCTAATTATCAGATAGCAGACGACGCGGAGCCCTAGCGGTGTGCCCGAGCAAATAGGACACAAACGGAAATTACGTAAATCGCAGCTCACGGCCGCTCGTGAGCAGAACCAGCAGAACTCCCTGCAGCCAAATCCCTTCCTTTCCTGCGTGACGCACTCTTTTGTAGGATGAAATGCGGGGCCGTAAGCTGCTGTAGCACGTATGTTACGAGCGGGACCAGCTGTCACGCTTTTCCAAAAAACGTAAAGCTCCAATAGCTGCGGGTTATCGCAGTGAGGCGAAAGGAATGGAAGCTATTGAAGAGCGTGGTATATTTACGCGGCCTCGGTGGTGTACGCGGCGCACTTTAAGGATGACAACTTTACGTACGACCGGTGTCTCTTCACCCAAGTACTGTTGAAACTGAAAAGAATGCTGATTCCTGACGCAGTGCCTTCAATATTCAGCCACTGCAAACCCAAGAGCGGGAAGCCCCGACCAGCGCTTGGAGAAGCACCGGTGACAAGAGGTATTCGTATTACAGACAGCTTTAGCATAGCGTAAAATGCTTGCGTTAGCGTGGTTCGCACGCTAAAATCTAGCGTAACGCTATTCGAAAGACGTTTAGTATAGCGTAAAACAGGTAAAACGGCGTGCCGCAAAGCGCTAGACTATATCTGCGCCATCTACGCGCGAGTAATAAAAGCTCCAAAAGCTGATCGCCTCGTTTCTAGTTGCGAGTGGTCAAAGCAGCAAATTTCGACAGAAATTCGGTTCAAAGGAATTCAAGCACGTAAACGTATTTAAAGACAACAAATTGTGCTACGTTAGGTTTAATGTAAAAGTCTTGGGCGCAGTCAGACAAGCAAGTGTTTGCATGCAGAAATGCAGGGACGTTTTCGGTGGACATGGGAGAGTGCCAAGCCGAGCATCGATATCGAAAACAACGGTGTCTTACCTTCCGTAGTCTATCAACGAAGCGAGAATACCCGATGTGTAAACCAGCAGCATCATTTATTGCGAACCAGAGAGTTCTCCAAAACAGTGTAGGGCGAGATGATAGGTGCGAAGCGGGTGGCCGTTGCTTAGAGGAATGCTTTGTGGGCATGTATCCGTGTTTCCTACACGGTGGATGTTTACATACTTTGTTTTTTCGTTACCATCTAGAAAGTAAACGCTGTGGCGTGGCCGCGAAGCGAATACTTCGGAGCGCAGAGCAGACGATTCCTGCATCGGTCGGTCTGTCGGGCTGCGGTCTGCGTCATTTCCGGTCAGCTGTAATGGCGTCGTTTTTTCTAGTTTCAGTATAAGAAATGGCGTTGTGAGCGGGTTTTTTTTCTTAAGTAACCACCTGCATTTCGAAGGTGAAATTTTGCAGGTATCATTATCTCCAGCTAGACTGCCTATAAATCGGCTTTTTGAGGTTTGTGAAATTTCGTTGCAGTTCGCCTTTAACAACTTGAACGATGCCCATCCCACCATTACTTCCTCTCATAATTACTCATTAACAACCACAACCGCTCTTGACGTTACCGTCACAGCCAGCAACGGGCGGCTATCCACAAAGTTCTGCCGCAGACCAATCTATAGGCACCAACTTCTGCATTTTCATAGCATTCACGTGAGACATTGCAAGACGGGGATACCTTACAGCCAGGCGCAGAGGTATAAAAGAATATGTTCCAGCCGCAACGATTTCCTTTCAAACTGCCAAGATCTATCAGACGTTCTCTCATTCAACGTAATACACACCGGGAATGGTTGATGACGCCATGAAGCGCGAAGACAAACTAAACCGGGTTGATCTACTTAACGCCAATCCAAAGTGCTCAAGTACACCCCAGGCTAATCTCGCTCTCACTCGCTCCAGAACCACACAGGGTTGTTTAGAGACGGCCAAGAAACCTCCGCGATATCCTTTCGTCTTCGAAGCTCGCTGCCCGTAAACAAAATGGCTGCACTCCTTGTGGGAAGTCGCGGTGCAAGGCGTGTGCGCCCATGGTAACCACGCAGACCGTTACCAGCTCATCCACTGGCTTTCAGGTAACAATCAGGGCCAATCTAAATTGTAACAGTTCCAACGTAGTATACATGCTTCAATGCGATGCTTGTAATATGCAATATATTGGCCAAGCTCAAACGTCGTTTAGAACTCGATTTAATAACCATAAGTCTCACATCAAAACTCTTCCAAACTTGGCTCTGTCAAAACATATATTTACTGGTGACTCCTTTGATAAAATTAAGGTAACGATATTGGAATCCGGTTTCCGCTCGCACCATGAGCGTGGAATCTGCGAATATTTTTTTTATCTACAAGTTCAATACTGTAAAGTCTGGAATAAACATACACGCAGGCTTACTCACTAGTCTGCCTTCCACTACCGTAACATTGTTTTATTAAAGACGATAGTCTTTCTTGGGATACCTAAACGGAGAAATTTTGGTCTGTCTTTCTGTCTTTCTGTTTGTCGGCACGTCCCTCGATTCAACCACTCGGCCAAAGTTGAACCACTTGCCCAAGGGCCAGCCATCTGGAACGGCTGACTAGGTTCATACTTGTGTACATTGTCGACCAAAAAGCAAACATTACGCATATCTGAGGCGCAACATGATTAGGTAAGTATTAGGTGGTGTGTTCCTTTAATAGAAAATGCATACATACGTAATTCTAAGGACCCTAGTTTCTTAAGCTGCGCAGAAAATGCGACTGCACGTTAAACTTGACTTCCTCCGTGCCCTCTGCACGAGCTCATTGTTGTGTTTCGGTTTCGGTTCTGTATTGCACTGTACGAATGCCATGGGGCGCCGCTCTGGCATTCCCGCTTTAGCCAGGTGACGTGTAAATAAAAGAGTGTGTGGAGAGTACTCGTTGAGTGCGGAAGTTTCTTCTGCTTCAGCGCTTCGTGCCAAACCGCGTGTTCGGGCTGGCTGGCGTTCCCGCCGGTCGCGTTGGTCACCGCCGGTCTTCGCCTGCTGCTGCGCCGGGACTACCAGCCCGAAACACAGCACTCATGTTTCCCGACGTATTGCCAGATGACGTCCATATCTCACGCAGCGCCTCTTCTATCGTCTTTAGACGACATTTGCAGCGAAGCACGCAGATACGCGGCCAATTTTTCCTCGTTTTTCACCCAACTATTTTCTTTCCTGTGTACAGAAATCTGTTCATCTAGGTTTCTTTTTTTATTTTGTTGATCTATTTATTTGTTTATATTTTTGCCATCTGATCATGTGGTTATTGCAGTGCGTTTTATTTTCATATCGCGCGCCATTCATATCTAAATTACCATTTACTCATGCTGATGTTGTTACGGCGATAAAATGTGGACGTTGTGCACGTTGTTACCTCGAGCGTTGTGCAAGTTTCGTAGTGGATGTATCCATTCTCATTCTATAATGATATCGCATTACTGCGGATTACTATAGCGCATGCATGTTCAAAAACATTTCAGAAATGTATATAAAGGCTACGAAAAGTTGTGTTACTACTTACATGTCAAACTGACGAAGGCTACCATATATATATATATATATATATTGCCACGCCCACTTCTTGTCTCGTTTTGATGTATTCGGGTTTGACCGGCAGGGACGGTTATCAACGCTCGACGCTGTCCGCGACGCAGTGTTCGACAAGCTTCGCGATTGTAGTAGATCGTTTTGTTAAGAAATCGCCCCGCACGCGAACGTTCCAGCTTTGTCGAGAGATAACGCCGCCACCAGCGATATTGCTGGAAAGTTCGATAGCGCCTGTATAAAAGCCGACGCGCTTGACCGCTTGTCATTTGATCGACGGTCGACGCTTTGTTCGCCGCTATCAGTGCCTACTGTGTGTATTGCTGTAAATTTCCGTTTCCCGGCCACAAGTTCGGCCAAATAAACAGTTTCATCTTGAAAACGCCGACTGTTGTCTTCGACGACGTCACGACCACGTGACAATATATATATATATATATATATATATATATATATATATATATATATATATATAACTAATACTAAAGACAGCGGCATAATTTATCTTTCCGCCAGAGTCCTCAAACGAGAGCAGGCGATGAGGTATGCGCGCCGCTATTGGTGAAGCAGAGTCACGTGGCAGCACTCGCGCAGTCTCGACAGAAACAAGAGCGCGAACGTCTACGCCCAGCCCACGTAGATTTTCTTATTTCGATTTTTTCCCTTTTTAGCTGCGTGAGTTTCTGTGACACTTGCTCTTAGTCACGTTCCTGCGCCGCGTGCTCAAATGAGTGCAGAAAATTCTTATGCCGCTTAGTGTCGTTATGGGAGATTCTCTAGCGTAGTGCTCCATTACGAAATCTGAAGCATGCAAGAATGGGGTTGCTTTGCATCTCATGGCTTTCACACACCAGCAATATGAAGGACCTAGTGGATGTAGGTTTGCCTTACATGCGATGACATTGACTTCTATGCAAATGAGATTCTAAGAGCTATTGCACCACTGATACCGACTCTAGATCTTATAGAACAAGCCTTCACCTAACAAAAGATGTCTCGGTGTACCGTATCTGTTTCTTCCTGCTATATGTATTCAAAAATTTTTGAAGTCATCGTTTGATTGTTAGCACGAATGCTTTCTTGGCTGTCCTCCTCGTGCCTTACTTACATTACCTAGGTTTTTTTTTTTTTCCGGTGTGGTCCCTGCATTATATCTTTTGCAACGTGCTACCAAAATAAGCACTCTGCTTTATTCTTGCTTTTAAATGTCTGCGTTATCTCTGCTACTGTTTACACATTTATACTTCACTTTGCTGTTCTGCCAAGGTACTTTTGAAAACACATATATAATTATGTGGGCGTGCGTAGAGCATACAGTACCAAACATTCTGCTTACCTCTTAATGAAATAGTGAAATTTATTTTGCATTATAATAATGGGAATTATTAGGAGCCAGCGCAAAGATGTTAGATGAGGCATTCGAGAAAAAATTATACCAAATTTTTTCTGATCAGCGTGCTAACGAGTCGTTTCAGACAATTTTACATAGTCATTGAATTTTCTGTCGTCTTACCTGAACTGGTAAGTTGACGATACTTCATGCTTAATCGTGATAGCTATTAGGGTTCCAGCCTGTATCGTGTTCCTCTACTTATTCATTGTGAGTGTTTGATACGGAACCCCATTTCTATTTTACTTATGTCTGTTTTCCCTTTTTAACCTCCCTGAATTTTTTTACTAATTACTAATTGGCAGATAATAAGGGCCGTAAGTGGAAATAGCGCGAATCGCGGCTATGTCCTGCGACGCTCTGTGCAACTATACTGCCACGCGCTCTTATTTCTTTATTTTGGTGTAACTGAGTTTAAGCCCCCAAAATCTGTTAGCACCACTCGGCCCAAGCCACGCTGCAACGTTTGGGAAGCTTCGCAATTTTTTCCCATTGTTATGTTAAAATTAAGCGCAGGGCGCGAGCAGCCTAGTTTATTCAGGAGCCTGCGCGAGCACCTGCGATAATGCTTAAAGGTTTGATCCCTGATGTATGAAAGACGACGCGTTCCGTCGATGATCAGATTACCGACGACTGATGACTGTGACCGCCGCTATCAGCGCGCAGCGTGCTTTCATTGTACTTTAAGTTACTAAGTTTTCTTGGCACAAGTTATCTCAGTAAAGAGTTTCGTTTCTACAATTTGACTGCTGCCTTCTTAATCGTCGCTATACCGCGTGACAATACAATACGTCTGAGACGCTTCCGTGTTGCACATGTTCTTTTGTTGAAGGAAAATTGTTCAAAGACTTCACGTTAGCGAGTATATCGCTAACGAACACTTTACACCAGCAGATAAGTAGAATATGAACAGCCATTGCAGTTTTATGTCCCCTACGTATACACCATGCGTCACAAATAATGGCGTTCCCAGCTTTGTTGCTGCTGTACACCTGTCCGGTTATCAGGTATTGGGTAGCGGTGGTTTACGGGCAAGGTAAAACTCCACGCCGGTATTTTCATCATCGTGTGAAGGCTTCTTATTGAAATTCTTGTGATTATATGGCAACCCCCTAGCTGGTCGGCATGCTGAGCAGCAGCTCCCATCATTTACAAAAAGACAAGCAAGAAGCAATATCAGCGAAGTGTATAAAGAGATGTGCTGTTAATCAGTTTAAAGAAGCCCCAGTAAGTTGCTTCGGAATTGAACTATGTACTTCGAGAAGGAAGGACAAAACTTTTGATATACTAACAGATATTTTATTAAAATGAAGCAAAATTACTCCCAGTTAAGAAATTTTCATGCAGAAATTTTTGTGCATTGGCGTTTGCTACTACATTATATAGACCTATAATAGCAAATTTCCAAATGTGTCGAAGTATCTTAAGATACAATTGGCAAGTATCGTATCGGATACATTTATTACAGCAGTATCTTGTATCGTATAGTAACACAATTTCAAAGTATCTTTGCCCAGCCCTGTGTATATGGGAAACGTGCGGCACCTACAGGTGGCGCGACAATGCAGTGCGCCAGCGCGCCGTCAGCGCCGCGAGTGGCCACTCAGTTGTCAAGTGTCGTGCTACGAAATCTCGTCTCTCCTGCTGCGCCCGCGTTTTGTGGACGTGCGTGTGCGCGATGGCCACTGGTGTTATAAAGTGCGCCGGCTTCAAGAACGTAAACAGCGCAGGGTTTTTTAGAGCCTCCAACGAAGAGAAAGAACACAAATTATGCCGCAGCAGGCACGTTTTCGACGTGACGGAAGAGAGCACGGTCGGACAGAGTATTCTAAAAGGGAGATGCGTGCAACAGGCCAACGTGAAGCAGGAAGCATATGCCGTCATCATCGAGCTTTGTGCACGCTTTTTGATCATTTTACCTGCTTATTACTGAGTAAACGATGGCATTAACGTCAAACCTGTGCTGTAGCGAGATGTTGTCTTGAGGGCAACCGAGTGCGATCGGCGCAAGTAGTACGTACGATCGCCTCCCGTGTTGCATTTAGTGATGCCGTAACAATTGTGCGAAGCTTTCTATACTGCAGTTCCGTTTGTGGACGTTGCTCGGGCTGCATGAGTGCTTGGGTAAATCTGTTACGTGTCATCTTTGTAAGCGATATCTTAGCCGTCACGTAGCATAAAAACAGCGTGGCGCGGCACCGCTTGCATGCGCAGCGCTATCAAGGGGCAAATGTAATACAGGTGTAATAAAACTTAAAATTCGCGCGGTCCCCGATGCATTGTGCCACGCATCCGGCTCTTGTTTCTTACTGTTCCCGTTTATGAATTGCGCTGTCTGCTTATACGTAGGGCGTACTAATAACATTTTTTTACCTGCAAATGAGCCTGACTGAATGATGCTCGCCTTTATGTGCCTATGAAATTGTCTGAACTGCGGTCCACGTAACAATAACGCACGTACAGCTAAGCGACGGCGTCCAGTAATTTGGCAATATGGTCATCGCCACGAACTGTTGTTCTGGTGCACGTAACTTTAAGTGCACGCGCTCTGTGATATGCATGTGTACTTTTCAGCATTAATTACTTTAGACTATCAACACCAAAAACACGCCTTTTCAATTGCACCGCCCAGAGGCCGGGTGTACCTTGAGTAATCTCTTTTCCAGCTTGATGCTTACTATAGGCTGGTCACCAGAGCTCACTGCAACTGTAGGGGTGGTATTGAAGGCCACTGCAAGCATGCAGCAGCAGTTGTAGCTTTTGTCAACAGTGGAGAGTCAGCGAAACTTCAGCTATCGCCGAAGTTTTGCGGTACGTCGGCGGAAAAACAGCAGGAGCGTACGAAGGAGAAGCTGGATCCGTCGATGACATTCTGCCAACAAAATGTACACTGCAGACCCGAAACCATTTTGCCGGCTGCCACTCGGTTCTGTTTGCACACTGTAAAAATACCGGTTCACTTGTGTGGAGCGTAAATTCACAGCGAACTAGCTACAACGTGTACTTCATGACCATGCACAGGATCACTTACTTCACACGCCGTACGCTGCGAATCCACCGTTCCCTCTGGTCTATAGGAGGCTTTCTCGCCCCGGAAAACGGAAGAAATTTGTTCCAGGAGGGCATTTCTTATATCTATTAGCGCAGTTGACGACGCAGCAACTCATGCGCGACATTGCAAAACTCCTCCAACGGCGTGACACGGCTCGGCGCGTGGAGCGGCTGCTGCACGTAGCACGCCAATTCGTTTCGTTCACTCCCGCATAGCGGCGCCACCAGCTCAGTGCACGTTCCCCATATATATATATATATATATATATATATATATATATATATATATATATATATATATATATATATATATATATATATATATATATATATATATATATATATATATATATATATATATCAAGCACGTAGGGAAAAATCGCACAGAAAGTACTGACGTCTCGGCCGCGTGACCAGCCTTCGTCGGAGTTCTGAAAGCTGCTTGAAGACCTAAACCGAGAAAGCGTCAAAGTAGGGCTTAGGATGAACATGCAGAAAACAAAGAAAATGCTAGGTGGTCTGGTGAAAGAAAGCGAATTCGTGATAGACAACCGGACCCTTGAATGAGTAGAAGAGCATGTTTATCTAGGGCAAACATTAACAGGGGAGACTACTCGTCTAAAGGAAATCCACCGAGGAATAAGGATGGACTGGTGCGCATACCGCAGGTACTCGCCACTCCTGACCGGTAAATTACTGCTGTCACTAACGCGGAAAGTGTGCAACCATTGTATTTCGCCAGTTCTAGCATATGGGGCAGAAACCTCTAGATTAACAAAGAAACTCGAAAAGAAACTGACGACTGCTCAACGCGCAATGGAATGAAATATGATAGCCTTAACCCTAAGAGATAGGAAGACAGCAGAGCGCATCAGAGAGAAGACAGAGCTAGCCGATATTTCAGTAGATCATAAAAGGAAAAGATGGACCTGGGCAGATCATGCCACGGGAAGGACACACAACAACTCACAGGGTCCCTGATGCATTCACCTAAGCCGACTCGAAGACGAAAGTCATCTGCTTCTCACTTGCCCGCCGCCCTCCGAAAGCTTTCTGCACCTAACGTGGTTTTGCACTGCCTCCGTGATCGGCTCCCTTTGACCAAGCGACGATGTCGTGTGATGACGTCAGCATGTGAAGTTACGTCACGTGACGTCATGATAACGGCACGATTACGCCACAAGTTTTGACGATTTGCCGACGATCAATTCTCGCATTTGATGAGGCATTTAAGGCTTTCGCGTTAAAGGGACACTAAAGAGAAACAATGAATTGGTTTAGATTGATAAAGTGTGCTCGGAGAACTCTTGTGTAGTTTATTTCACCACCATAGGTTTATTATTAGAAGAGAAAACCAAGTTCAAAGTTTCATTTTTAAATTTCGCGCCGAACTTTGTAATTCGTGACGTAAAAGACTTCAAAGAGCATTAAACGTATTTTGGCGCCACTGGCTCGACGAAATTTCCACAAACTCGTTATGTCAAGTCTCTGCCCCCCTCAGAGGACAATGTACTTCGATTTAACCGATTAGGAACTACGTAGGCCCAAGCAGGCATCGTCAAAAATATGTGACGTCACGGCAAATGGTGCGGGAATTCCAAGGTGGCGTCGCCACCTGTATTTTCTTTTTGCGCGTTTTCTCGCTTATTAAGCGTCTTCGCGCAGAAAGCGTGGTGTTTTTGGTATCGTGGAAGACTACTAATGCGAGAAAAATCGTTTTGCTCTTTAGTGTCCCTTTAATAGATCATCCGAACACACCAAGAGGTGCGAAGTGTAACTGTGAAAGGCGAAGGGTTAGGTAAAGCGAAGAAATTCAGAATTTGCAGGCATAAAATGCAATCAATTCGCACAGGACAATGTTGGGTTGGAGATCACTGGAAGACACCTTCGTCCTGCAGCGGACGTAAGACAGAGTGATGACGATTAACGTTACTTTTAAGTTAGCGCATTACTGTGCAAAATATGCGCTACATCGACAGGCTGTAAATCCGCACTATAACGGAAGAGGCATTTATATTTAAAATGTTTTTACGCAGCTAAAGAAACAGCAGATCAAACATTCAGGAAAATGAAGTCGTCAACTAACTATCTACAACTTCGTTCATCCCAGTTCAGCCATAGGCATGGTACAACGTATTCGTATACTGGGCATGTGGACTGTTAAACCATGTGAATGGTGGAATTTCGGCTGTTGTAGCTAGTGCAATTTTTGCTCCACGCACGCACAAAGATACCGAATATCGCGACTGTGGTACGTCTGTTCATCTCCTGTTCCACATATAACGTCACGTGGTATAAGCTAAAGAAAAAGTAGATTTTCATACCGATAGCTTTCGGCACAGCTGACACCGAATTCGTTACTTATCTATAATGATATGAACATGAGCCTACCGGGAATAGCACGCATCATTTCCACACGGGCTACAAAAGCGGGAGAACCAGCGACGGCAATTCAATTCTGCACGAAGTGAGCCGCGAGGCAGGTTAAGAGCAACGTCCTTGTCCAGCCGGCCTAACGTAAGGAATATCTATTTATTGAACGTGGTTTAACGTCTAATTTACGTTCACGCAACTGTAGAATACCAACAACGACTTGAGCAAACCGGAGCACTCTTTCGTTTTTGCACTACTACGTTGTTCCCTGCTCCACCAGTACCGCCTTTCTGACTCTGAAGCAAAGGTATCAACGGCCTTTCTACGAAACGTAACGCCGAAAATCAAATAATTTGCTAAGACGCTTCAGTGCCCGAAATGTGTCTTACTTCACGTTATAGCCGCATGACTACAATCCATGTTCTTGTGGTTGCCCACAACTTCATAAACGAACTAAGTGACATAAGCATCAAACGGCAGTCCTTAAAAGCATGGATCAGTTATTTCTCCACTTTCTTTTCACGGCATTATGTGAGCATCTCCGAGACTGAATTTTTCATTTCACCTTTGAACTTTGCAGCTTCGCCATGACAAAGCGTAAAATCGACCACCGCGATCAAGACCCCGAAGGTGACGAACCACCCGGCGATGGCGGCAACGTTGGGGAAGGTTCTGATGCCGATCAAGGCGCTGTCGGCGACAATCGAGGTGCACAGCAAGGCGAAGGCGCCAGCGGCGGATTGCAGGAAGGCGGAGCAGGCGCATCCGCAGCAGACTTGCAGGCCGGAGGCGCACGTGGAGGCCAGATACGCGGTCGCCGCACACGTGGCGGCCGCAGACGCACGGACGCGACGGCTGCAGAGGCGCCCCCAGCCGACGTGCCGGCCGCACCGGCACCCCCAGCAGCGGACTCGCCGGCCGCAGCCGCGGACGCGCCGGCCGCAGCGGCGCCCCCAGCAGCAGACTCGCCGGCCGCAGCCGCGGACGCGCCGGCCGCAGCGGTGCCCCGAGCAGCAGACTCGCCGGCCGCAGCCGCGGACGCGCCGGCCGCAGCGGTGCCCCGAGCAGCAGACTCGCCGGCCGCAGCCGCGGACGCGCCGGCCGCAGCGGCGCCCCGAGCAGCAGACTCGGCGGCCGCAGCCGCGGACGCGGACGCGCCGGCCGCAGCGGCGCCCCCAGCAGCAGACTCGCCGGCCGCAGCGGCGCCCCCAGCAGCAGACTCGCCGGCCGCAGCGGCGCCCCCAGCAGCAGACTCGCCGGCCGCAGCGGCGCCCCCAGCAGCAGACTCGCCGGCCGCAGAGGCGCCCCAGCAGCAGACTCGCCGGCCGCAGCCGCGGACGCGCCGGCCGCAGCGGTGCCCCCAGCAGCAGACTCGCCGGCCGCAGCCGCGGACGCGCCGGCCGCAGCGGCGCCCCCAGCAGCAGACACGCCGGCCTCAGCCGCGGACGCGCCGGCCGCAGCGGCGCCCCCAGCAGCAGACACGCCGGCCTCAGCCGCGGACGCGCCGGCCGCAGCGGCGCCCCCAGCAGCAGACTCGCCGGCCTCAGCCGCGGACGCGCCGGCCGCAGCGGCGCCCCCAGCAGCAGACTCGCCGGCCTCAGCGCGGACGCGCCGGCCGCAGCGGCGCCCCCAGCAGCAGACTCGCCGGCCTCAGCCGCGGACGCGCCGGCCGCAGCGGCGCCCCCAGCAGCAGACTCGCCGGCCTCAGCCGCGGACGCGCCGGCCGCAGCGGCGCCCCCAGCAGCAGACTCGCCGGCCTCAGCCGCGGACGCGCCGGCCGCAGCGGCGCCCCCAGCAGCAGACTCGCCGGCCTCAGCCGCGGACGCGCCGGCCGCAGCGGCGCCCCCAGCAGCAGACTCGCCGGCCTCAGCCGCGGACGCGCCGGCCGCAGCGGCGCCCCCAGCAGCAGACTCGCCGGCCGCAGCCGCGGACGCGCCGGCCGCAGCGGCGCCCCCAGCAGCAGACTCGCCGGCCGCAGCCGCGGACGCGCCGGCCGCAGCGGCGCCCCCAGCAGCAGACTCGCCGGCCGCAGCCGCGGACGCGCCGGCCGCCGCGGCGCCCCCAGCACCAGACTCGCCGGCCGCCGCGGCGCCCCCAGCACCAGACTCGCCGGCCGCCGCGGCGCCCCCAGCACCAGACTCGCCGGCCGCCGCGGCGCCCCCAGCACCAGACTCGCCGGCCGCCGCGGCGCCCCCAGCACCAGACTCGCCGGCCGCCGCGGCGCCCCCAGCACCAGACTCGCCGGCTGCAGCCGCGGACGTGCCGGCTCTAGCAGCAGGCGTGCCAGCCGCAGCAGCAGCAGGCGTGCCGGCTCTAGCAGCAGGCGTGCCAGCCGCAGCAGCAGCAGGCGTGCCGGCTCCAGCAGCAGACGCGGCGGCACCGCAGCAGCAGCAGACGTGCCGGCTCCAGCCGCCGACGCGCCGGCCGCAGCGGCCACCCCCAGCAGCAGCAGACGCGCCGGCCGCAGCCGCGGACGCGCCGGCCGCAGCGGCACCCCCAGCAGCCGCGGACGCGCCGGCCGCAGCCGCGGACGCGCCGGCCGCAGCCGCGGACGCGCCGGCCGCAGCGGCACCCCCAGCAGCCGCGGACGTGCCGGCTCCAGCCGCGGACGCGCCGGCCGCAGCGGCACCCCCAGCAGCCGCAGACGTGCCGGCTCTAGCCGCGGACGCGCCGGCCGCAGCGGCACCCCCAGCAGCCGCAGACGTGCCGGCTCTAGCCGCGGACGCTCCGGCCGCAGCGGCACCCCCAGCAGCTGCGGACGCTCCGGCCGCAGCGGCACCCCCAGCAGCCGCAGACGTGCCGGCTCCAGCCGCGGACGCTCCGGCCGCAGCGGCACCCCCAGCAGCCGCAGACGTGCCGGCTCCAGCCGCGGACGCTCCGGCCGCAGCGGCACCCCCAGCAGCTGCGGACGCTCCGGCCGCAGCGGCACCCCCAGCAGCTGCGGACGCTCCGGCCGCAGCGGCACCCCAGCAGCCGCAGACGTGCCGGCTCCAGCCGCGGACGCTCCGGCCGCAGCGGCACCCCCAGCAGCCGCAGGACGTGCCGGCTCCAGCCGCGGACGCTCCGGCCGCAGCGGCACCCCCAGCAGCCGCAGACGTGCCGGCTCCAGCCGCACCCGCGGCAGCAGCAGACGTACCGGCCGCGGCAGCAGCAGGCGTGCCGGCTCCGGCAGCAGACGTACCGGCCGCGGCAGCAGCAGGCGTGCCGGCTCCGGCAGCAGACGTACCGGCCGCGGCAGCAGCAGGCGTGCCGGCTCCGGCAGCAGACGTACCGGCCGCGGCAGCAGCAGGCGTGCCGGCTCCAGCAGCAGACGCGGCGTCAGCCGCAGCAGCAGCAGGCGTGCCGGCTCCAGCAGCAGACGCGGCGGCGGCACCCGCAGCAGCAGCAGGCGTGCCGGCTCCAGCAGCAGACGCGGCGGCGGCACCCGCAGCAGCAGCAGGCGTGCCGGCTCCAGCAGCAGACACGGCGGCGGCACCCGCAGCAGCAGCAGGCGTGCCGGCTCCAGGCAGCAGGCGTGCCGGCTCCAGCAGCAGACGCGGCGGCGGCACCCGCAGCAGCAGCAGCAGGCGTGCCGGCTCCAGCAGCAGACGCGGCGGCGGCACCCGCAGCAGCAGCAGACTCGTCGGCTGAAGCCGCCGACGTGCCGGCCGCAGCGGCACCCCCAGCAGCAGCAGACGTGCCGGCTGCAGCCGCGGACGTGCCGGCTGCAGCCGCGGACGCTCCGGCCGCAGCGGCACCCCCAGCAGCAGCAGACGCGCCGGCCCCAGCAGCAGCAGACGCGCCGGCGGCAGCGGCACCCCCAGCAGAAGCAGACGCGCCGGCGGCAGCGGCACCCCCAGCAGCAGCAGACGCGCCGGCGGCAGCGGCACCCCCAGCAGCAGCAGACGCGCCGGCGGCAGCGGCACCCCCAGCAGCAGCAGACGCGCCGGCGGCAGCGGCACCCCCAGCAGCAGCAGACGCGCCGGCGGCAGCGGCACCCCCAGCAGCAGCAGGCGTGCCGGCCGCAGCGGCACCCGCAGCGTCAGCAGACGCGCCGGCTGCAGTGGCAGCAGACGCGCCGGCTGCAGTGGCAGCAGACGCGCCGGCCGTAGTGGCACCCGCAGGAGGAGACGTGCCGGCTCCAGCAGCAGACGCGCCGGCCGCAGTGGCACCCGCAGCAGCAGACGTGCCGGCTCCAGCAGCAGACGCGCGGCCGCAGTGGCACCCGCAGCAGCAGACGTGCCGGCTCCAGCAGCAGACGCGCCGGCCGCAGTGGCACCCGCAGCAGCAGACGTGCCGGCTCCAGCAGCAGACGCGCCGGCCGCAGTGGCACCCGCAGCAGGAGACGTGCCGGCTCCAGCAGCAGACGCGCCGGCCGCAGTGGCACCCGCAGCAGGAGACGTGCCGGCTCCAGCAGCAGACGCGCCGGCCGCAGTGGCACCCGCAGCAGGAGACGTGCCGGCTCCAGCAGCAGACGCGCCGGCCGCAGTGGCACCCGCAGCAGGAGACGTGCCGGCTCCAGCAGCAGACGCGCCGGCCGCAGTGGCACCCGCAGCAGGAGACGTGCCGGCTCCAGCAGCAGACGCGCCGGCCGCAGTGGCACCCGCAGCAGGAGACGTGCCGGCTCCAGCAGCAGACGCGCCGGCCGCAGTGGCACCCGCAGCAGGAGACGTGCCGGCTCCAGCAGCAGACGCGCCGGCCGCAGTGGCACCCGCAGCAGGAGACGTGCCGGCTCCAGCAGCAGACGCGCCGGCCGCAGTGGCACCCGCAGCAGCGCACACGCGCCGGCCGCACCGCAGCAGCAGAGCAGCAGAAGCGCCGGCCGCACCCGCAGCAGCAGAAGCGCCGGCCGCACCCGCAGCAGCAGAAGCGCCGGCCGCACCCGCAGCAGCAGAAGCGCCGGCCGCACCCGCAGCAGCAGAAGCGCCGGCCGCACCCGCAGCAGCAGAAGCGCCGGCCGCACCCGCAGCAGCAGCAGCAGCTTTCCTTGCACGGCGCGAAGATGTAATAGGAGAGTGGTTTCACAAGTGGTGGTGGTTGATGGCAACTTTTCTTGGTGTAGTGGGGCTAATCACAGCGATGTGGTCGCCAGAGGAATCTACGGGAAATCCTCTTCTCGATGCAATTAGACCAGCACGGCCGACAAGGACTGCTCCGCCGATGTCGTATCCTCAACCATGGGGAATGCGCAAATATGATCATGGGTTTCCTCGCATCCTGCTCTGGAACCAAACGGGACTCGGAAGGTGGTGGAAAGCCGGGAACGCGTACTGCCCTCGTGGAAGCAATCGTTGGTTCATTTGTGAGGTCACCGAAGACCAACACGAGTTGGATATAAGCGATGCTGTTGTATTTGTTGCTGACCGCTTGAAATACCTGGATATGCCTTCACTACGCACCACTTTTCAACGCTGGGTCTTCTGGACAAAGCACCCGCGTCCGCCGCCGGAAGCGCGCGAGTGCTTGCACGACTCGCTTACAATGACCTGCGATGACGCACTTTTCCAGCGATTTGGCGCTAACATGTTCACCTGGACTATGGCCTACAGAGACGATGCAGACGTTGTCGTTCCTTATAAGACATGGCGCTGTGACTCAGCCTCGGACACCCCTCTAACGGCAACCATCAAGCCGTCCTTTAATACCCTGACATTTAAGAACCGGAAAGACGCTGCTTGGATCGTTGGCAGCTGCGAGCAGTACCGCTTCGAGAAGCAAATACTGTCCATCGATGGAGTTGATGACCCGTATGGCTGCCAATCGGACAGTATCAGCCCTAGTACCGAGGGCACTGTAAGCATACGCCTGTATCCAGACTGCGGAGTGAATGAATGCTCATCGCGAGGTGAGTGCGTACGCCATATTGCTGAGAACTACAACTTCATCTTCGTCTCTCTGAAACCGGAGTGCTTCCAAAGCGCCTACGAGCTCATCTACGACGCATTTCAACACAACATAGTTCCCGTTGTGTTGGCACCGCCCAATTCCAAGCTTACTGTTCCTGAGCACTCGGTGGTCAGCTCGGCTGATTTTCGGGAACCAGGCGAACTTGCTGCAAAGCTTGTTGAACTACTGAATGACCGCTCCATGTACGAGAGCTATTTCGCTTGGAAGCAAAACTGCTCTTTGATGTATCCTGAAAACGAACTGTGCCCATTGTGCAGGGCTCTGTGGCAATCGCCCACTGGTCGGCTCAGTGTTCACCCCAACGTGTATGAATGGTGGGAGCGACGCCTTATCTGTCAGCGTGAGTCACTGCATGGACTTGATGCATCGTTCGTATCGGAGGTTGACTGAGTATTTACTTTGTTTCACGCGGAGATACTAGAATTTCTGGTGCGATGTCTCGTCAGGTGCATAGTTCTGCTGACTGTTTGCCCCATCCGATATGCAGGCGCCTTTATTCTCTCTCATTTTATTAAATAGTGTCATTTATGTACTGCATGAAATCTTTGTTCTGTCTTCTATACTGTTTTCTATGAATAAAATATTGGTATGCTGTGACGTTCCTTCTTGTGCCGTTCTTCGGACTTACTCGTGCAACAGTGTCGCATATGTGATGAGCATAGGTCGGCAAACTCGTGAGTCGACTCACTCAGACTCGCCCTGGCTCAGATCGGGCCATGAATGTGAGTCCGGTTGAGGAAAATTTTGGTGAGTCTGAGTCCGAGTGAGCCCTCAGAGGAAAATATATTTCTTGAGTGACAGACATACAGACAACGAACTTTATTGGATCCTGAGGAGTTACTGACAGGACCCCCTAACGGGAGGCCGCTGGCCGCGCCAACGTAGAGGACGGAACGCCGTGACGCTCCACCCTTTACTGGACCCTCTGGATAGCCTGAGTGAGCTCCATTTTTTTCGCCAACCTATGGTGATCAGTAATCTAGTAACCATGGTGCTTGTGCCTGCTTATGTGCATCGTTCTACTTTTTTTCGGAGCTCACGTAACAAGAACTAAGGGGTTCTTGAAGGGCCAGTTGGTACATGATACTGAGGGGAACAGCGCAAAAAACAGGACGTGTCGTGTATTCTTTCTCCGTCCCGTTTTTTGCGCTGTTCCCCTCAAGAACTAAGGATTTTAATAAATGGTAAACCGCCCCTGAATGAAGCCAACGCCACATGGTTTGCCGTCATGTGGCGCTTGTTAGGGTTTTTTAATTGCGCTTTATTATTTAAGTTAGATCACTCATGCAAAATTTTGAATATTGACTTTAGGGCAAAGTGCATTTCGTTACGTTGTAGACGGCATTCCAAAATTACCTGCCCAATTTTTTGCGGTAACGTACACTCGACAGCAAACGTTTGCGGGATGCGAAATATTTGAGAAAGCCCTGTTCTCGCTTTGTCTGGAAACATAACTTCCTAATAAATATTCCAGCCTGTAAGTGGTATTACCAGCTAGTCAAAACACAGCCACCAGATAGATTGAAAGCGTTACACACTAACACAGCATAAATTCGCATTTGTTGCGAAGCCAACGTCTCGCAAACTTTTGATGTTGGGTGTACAAGCTGCGTGTTGATTTTTTTTCGGCGTTTACAGAAAGCCCGCGAAATATGATATACAACCACGGGACTGTGCTCGTGAGCTACCGTAGTGCTGCGCTCTCAACCATGCTTCGAGCGAAAACGTGCGCGCGGACCGTGCGAAACGAGCGGCAGCGCCTCTAGGCAGCGGCTTCGCAGCGCGTCAGCATTTTTCGCGGCGGCACACGGCAAGGAAGCTCCGTGGTCCCTGATAAGCGATAGGTTGATGGCCCGCGCACGAGCGTTCATAAACACCAGCCCCCGGCAATTTACCCTGTATACACCTAAAAATCAAAGCTTTTTTCTTATATCGTCCTCGGTGGATAATTTTCCTGCGGTCGTCCTTCACCCACTGCACGGGCCGGATTTTGCGGCCCGGGCCCGGCCCGGGCCCGCTTTATGAAGCCCGAGCCCAGCCCGGGCCCGTGGTTCCAAGCGCGGGCCCGGCCCGGGCCCGGGCGTACATGACCGAACCCAGACCGAGCCCGGCCCGGCCCCGTCGTTCCAAGCCCGGGCCCGGCCCGGGCCCGGGCGTTCACTACTAAACTAATCAAGGGCGCGCTTGTTCATGACCAGGCCCGACCTGGGCCCGCTAGAGGATATTAGTTGTTGATGATAATTATTAATGATGCCGTGCGCTTTGTAGCGGGCGATCGGACGGAAAATCCGGTGTGTACATGAGTAGAAATGTTGCTTTGCCCGCGGTGGTAGCTCAGCGGTTAAGCTGTTTCGCTGTTAAGTCCTAGGACGCGGTGCGCGGGTGCGATTCCCGGGGCCACGGCGGCCGCAATTTGATGGGGGCGAAATGCAAGAACACCCGTGTATATAAGTACTTATCTTTAGGTGCACGTTAGAGAACTCTAGGTGGTCGAAATTGATCCGGTGCAACTACGGCGTGCCTCGTAATCATATCGTGGTTTTGGCACGTAATGCTAAGGAATATAAATGAAATGTACCGTATGTGTCAACCTCGAATAAAAGACCGAAATCTTTATTCCTCACATGGGAACAACCGTGATCTGGCTCATTGTTAGTGCTGTTTATATATATATATACACAGGGTGTCCCAGCTATCACGCAGCACGATTTAAAAAAAGAGGAACAGCGTTACGCGAATCAAACCTACAGCATATTGGTCCTACTACACTAGAGCAGCCACTGCTATTTTTTTCGTTAAGGAGGTTTAATTAATTAGTCATAATTAAATTTCTAACTCGACAAGTACTCGCCTAATTGTCAAAATGTCAATGAGGCGTATGTAGGCATGTTCAAATGGCATCTAACTGCGCTACTTTCAACAACGTGCTAATTGCGCGCTCATTTTTTCCGCCTGATCAAGAAAGCCCACGAAATATGAAAAGTGACACGTGACTAGAGTGTTGCGCGCGTCGGGAACCAGCGCCCTCAAACAGGCTCCCTATGAGGCAGACAGTATCAAGGAAAAAATGCAGAAAGAAAAAAAAAACGTATCGCCCTATCTGCCACTCCCCGGCCTAGAAACGCACCGCTTGGTTTTACAGAGTCAGGCCGTAATCGGAACACCTGCCGCGTCATCGATGAGAACAGTCGGCCTTGAGATATGGATGATTGCGGCTTACTATCGAACGGATTGAATTCCAGCGAAATTGCACGCATATCGCTGGCGCCCGACCTGTACCCTTGCCAAAATGCGGAACGCTGTCTTTCGCAACAGGCAACAGGCAAAGCGGTTGTTTGCAGTAAGCTCATTTGAGGGCGCTGGTCTCCTTTGCGGGTGGGAGCGTAGTCACGTGTTATTTTTCATATTTAGCGGGCTTTCTTTATCAGCCGGAAAAAATGAAGGCGCAATTAGCACGTTGTTGAAAGTAGCGCAGTTAGATGCCATTTGACCATGCCTACATACGCCTCATTGACATTTTGACAATTAGGCGAGTACTTGTCGAGTTAGAAATATAATTATGACTAATTAATTAAACCTCATTAACGAAAAAAATAGCAGTGGCTACTCTAGTGTACTAGGAACAATATGCTGTAGGTTTGATTCGCGTAACGCCGTTCCTCTTTTTTTTTAAATCGTGCTGCGTGATAGCTGGGACACCCTGTATACACGTGATCTGGCGTGTTTAAGAGGAAACCCACCACGATGTACTTGTTACTTTGACAAAGTCTGGTCCAGCAGACGAAACGTTAGTGAAAATATACAGTGCCAATCTATATCTATACTGGTGCAAAAAATAGCACTTCAACTATTTTTCTCTTTTTATTGCTAAGCTTTACTAAGAGCCAACTCTTTGCACGTGTCACTTCAGCATGGCAGAGTATATACCTTAGACCATGCAATGCATAACGTTCGCGTGTGCTCGAAGGCCCGACTTACGCCTTTTAATGAGCGGATCCGAGTCCGGCCCGGCCCGCAGCCTCAAGCTCTGGCCCGGCCCAGGCCCGCGTCTTCAAGCCCGGGCCCGGCCCGGACCCGCACTTTCAAGCCCGAGCCCAGCCCGGGCCCGCCGGAAAACGCTTCGGACGGCCCGGGCCCGTGCAGTGCTCTACACCAGCTAGCAAGAACGAGTGTGCCCTCACATTCAATTTCCTGCATTTAAACGATTTTTTATTCGACTGTCGAGCGCGAACTGACCGTATTCTAGCATAAGTGACAAGTTGGAGGATCATAAAACGTTTATTGAGAAGAAGAAAATAAACAGCAGGAGGGGGAAATGTCAAGGGTGGGTTGCCAATGCCAGGACACCAGTGGCGGCCGCTGCTCGCCCGGCTTCATCCAGGAGACCCCTTTGGGTCTTCAGGTTAGTTCCGGCGAAGACGGCCTCTCAAAGCTCCCCCAGCATCGTGAGTATCAGTGGGTACTGTGCCTCCATAAGTTTGCTTTAACATTTCTATGTGGCATGCTGCAGCGTCGGTCTCGACTCGCATCACGGACATTGGCTTAGATATGCATTGGCATTTATGCGATATATGAAACCTTCCCAAATTCGAACGTGCTAGCTCGCCAGTGGTCTATTACGTTACTGGCTTACACTTTGATAAGGAGCAAAACCCTGCACTGCATGCACCCTTTGCCTAGAGACATACGTCACCCCAGAAGGCAAATTGCTGCGGCGTACAGCACTGGACAAATGATGTAAAAAAAAAATGTCCAACGTCACACCTCGCTCGTCCCAACTTGCTTGAACGGTACAAGAAGCCGATCCAAAGAATGAAGGAGGCTGGGGACGTGGAACCTTACGACGGTGGTGGATGTAGCCAGCAGTACATGTTGCGCATGCGCTTTCGAAACAAAGCCGAATGTGAGTCATGCAGATTACAGCTGCTTCAGCAAGACTTGATTTTGTACCCTTTGACATTACTGCAATTGTTACATAGAGCCCGCGTAGCATGGTGGCAGTTGAATGTATACGCAGTGAAGCACCCTTCTTGACCTCTTAATTGCGCGCCGTTGACAACGGAAAGAACGGGAGTGTAAGAAATGGGATTCTGTGCAGAACTGCATTTAGTTCTGGGGTCATACGTGTCGAAACCACGATACGATTATGAGGAGTGCACGCTGTGGGGGGACTCCCAATTAATTTCGACCACATGATGTTTTTATGCGCGTACGTGTAGATTAAGTACAAGAGTGTTGTTGCATTTCGCAGCCATCGAAATGCGGCCGCCGTGGCCGGGAGTTGAACGATGATGTGGTATATGGAACGTCGGAAACTATATTTGAAGCCGTCGATATCGTGCATGCGTTTTACATACGTTCGAATTTCATTGCCAACGCCACGAGAAAACTGTGGATCCGTCCGCCCGCCAGTTCGTCATATAAGATCAACCGCTACAAAGAAATCAATGTATAAAACAAAATAATATATTTATCGGTGCTGGATTTCGAACCAAGGGCCCCACGCTCCGAAGAAAAGCGCCTTAACCACAGGGCTAAACAATAACCACGCTATAGCAGAATGCGAATATATCTGCACCATATGAATGCGTTGTAACGGTGGTTTAAAAAAAAGAAGAAAAATAACAGTTCCTATGAAGGCTTCGTTAAAACATTTCGCGGTGGTTGAATGAAAGCCCTCTCAGGACAAGATGTGGAAGTGTGTACACATCAGGCAAATCCCGACTTGGCGAAAATGTAATGCCTAACACGCGTTTCAGTGGTCGCGCCATGCGCTTTCTATTGGGTCGTTCCAGGCACTGACGAACGCTGGAAAGATGTAAGACGCCGTGCCGATGCCGCCCGACAACAACGTTCCTGGAAAGGCCGCACCCATAAAGTTTCCTAGAATAAAACTCAGCGCTTACGCATCACTTAGGTAACTCCCATAGGGCATTTTGAGTGGACTTTTTTTGCAGCCTTTCGGGTGTCCGTTACAAAAGGAGTCAGTCACATACACGCGTACGCTATAGCATGATGGAGCCGGTGGCTCAATGTTTACGATGCTCAGCCGCTGACCTGAAAGACGCGGGTTCGATCCCTGCCGCGGCGGTCTAATTTCGATGCCCTGGTGATCGAAATTATCCAGAGCCCTCCACTACGGCGTCTCTCATAGCATGAGTCGCTTTGAGACGTCAAGCTCCAGAAACCAACTTAAGCACGATAGATTGTCAGTGCGCACCTAAATAAATTGTGTGCGATCGCGGCATGCCGCATATGCGGTTTAGAGGTGTTTAGTGCATGCGTTACATCGGCTGCGAAAGCGATAAAGAGCATATGCGATACGTTTATGCCCGTGTTGTAGATGAACGCCAGTTTTATACAAATTTATGAAGTGATAACACGAACAGCAGCGATAACTTTGCTGGCCTTGTTATCGCTCACTTCCGGCACGCAGCTGCATACGAGCTATTTTTCCTCCTGCGATGCGCTTCCGCGAACCATGTCAAGTTCGAGCGCTAGGTTTCTTGCTTTTACGAATTGTGTTGGCAAGGTTTAAAAAATATCTAACAGGCAATCGTGATATGAACGAAAGAAGGGGAATTTTAAGGACTCGTTTTTCTTTGCTACACACAACATTAATTACAACTAACTGACAAGAAAGCCACGGAAAGTATAGGGGATGTTATTTGTAGTAATTATGACGTAAGTAAATAGGCGTGAGCAGGGTTCCCATCCAGGGGGGGGGGTGATGGTTTATCGCGGCGCCTCCCCCCCTCCCTATTAAGTCAATGTATGGGGCAGACTTTGCGCCCCCCTCTTCTTAGGCGACTAGGGAAGGGGAGCGTAGCGCATGCAACCTTCGGACCCGACCTGAAGGTTGCAGGTCCGGAGGTTGTCCGTGACGGGTGAACAGAAATGATCATCATCATGAACCGGCACGCGCGCTCTCTTCATCCTTTTCTTCCTCTTCTTCATCTTCTGCTTCGCTCCAAGAACACGTGCGCCGATTTTTCCAGAGTGGAATGCAATAACTCTGGTGGGCGAGATAACGAGCACAGAGAGAGGAAAGAAAGAGAGTGAGAGAAAGAGATGGAAACAAATAGAAACAAAAATTATCCGCGAAGAAATTCCTTAGAGAGGCGGGTTTCGAACCCGCGTACCCACGATGCCAAGGCAAACGTCCTATCCGTTCGGCTATTTTTTTTTTTTTTCACAAGCACTCGGCTATCCAGACACGCTCGCAGAACATAGCATAGCCTTGTATAGTATAGTCAGCGCCTCCTCTACGTTATTCAATGCCAGTCAGTTGCGCCCGATCCAGCCGTTCACCACCTTCTCCTCTCGTGCTTTCCTACCCTCCCCCATCAGCAAGCCTTCGCGCCTGCTTTGCGTTCAAGGGGGAGAGTACCCTTTAGGTGGTGCCCCACGACGAAAGTCTTTGGAGGTAGTTTTTTGTTCAGTGTGTTCATATCCGTGGGGCGGCGTCTTGCATCCCTCATTATGACTATGTTGGCTGTCACGCTGGCTATGTTGAATTCCTATGGCGGAGTTGGAGCAAGCTTTTCTGCACCTTTTGGAGTAAGTGTGTTCCATTGGCAGAGCGAGGGCGGGAGTCAGGCGTTCCAATAGGAGAGTCGGAGTGGATTCAGAGCGGGAGTCACTCCGTGGAGCAGGAAAGGTTGCTCCGCCAAAATCGGCGGAGTCGACCGAAACTCGGCGTGACGTACTTCCTTTAACACGTTTGCCTGCTTGGGGGCGATGCCACTGTCGCGTATCTTGACAGTAATGGCGGTCAACATGGGCGTCTGGGCAAATCGTGTGGCATTGCTTCCGCTGATCGATAGCGACAGCTCCGAGTCAGAAAACTCCAGTTTCTGCACGAGCGATTCATCGGATAGTGACAGCGACGCTGAAACTGCCGCGTACGAGCGGGAATTCGACAGCGGAATTAGCAGAATGGAATAACTACACGCAAGGTATTCTGGGCAATTCAAGCACTTCCGCTTCCTTCTTGCTCCCATGCTTGCTCCGGCGGCGCGGATTGTGTTCCAATCGCGGATTTGGAGGCGTCGCTCTACTTCAGAGTCGAGTGCTCGCACGCGGAGTCCATCGGCTGCTCCGACTCTGCCATTGGATTCAACATAAGAGACGCAGTGTTTTGAGATGGCGCGTCTCCGTTCGTGGCGCTATGCGGACGACCGACGTCGCTGCAACGCTGCTGCATACACCTGCTTTAAGATGTACCACACAGGCGCTGTGAGGTGGTGGCGGCGGCATTGCTTCGAGCCACAAAGGAAGGAGTACGAGGGAACAAATCTGACAGACGCATGACATAGGAGGGGGACGGCGCGTCTAGCGCATCTCCGTGGGGACGCGCTCAGACGCACGTGTGACGCAAGCAGCCGTACCCTTTAGGTGGCGTCGCACCTCGACAACTCCTTCAGCTATAAGGCGGACCAAAGGCTCCCATTGAGGAGCGAGCGTTTGCACTGGCATCGAAAAAAAAAAAAATGAGAGGAGGCGTTGGTATAGTATAGCAAGAGGGTGGGAAAGGGAAGTGAGGGCGAGAAGGAGAGGAGAGAGCATTGCACAGAAAGAATGAGAAAGAGAGAAATGCAGAAAGAGAAAGAAAGAGAGAGACAAAAAACAGAGAGAAGAGAGAAAAAGAAATAAAGAGAGGAAGTAAGAAAGATAAAACTAAAGAGAAACAAAGAAGGCCGTCCATCTCCGCACTTCCTTGAGATTTGGCACCACTACTGCGAAGCTGCCGTAATTTTTTTTTTTTGGCGGGGGTGGGGGTGGGGGGGGGGGCTTATTTGCGATTTTCTTGCATATATAGTATTTGAGTGCTCGTCATGATCACTAATAACGCGTTTGTCGATGACTTTGTGTAGTTGAGCGCTGAAATCAAACATACGTTGAAGGGAGTCAACAAGCAACTTTATTCATGTACTGGGAAACATGCAGTGAACAGAGTGGAGACTTCCCTGGAGACTATGTTAAAAAGTAAATATGTGCATTCGTTCATAGTTGCGCATATTCTCGCTGTACATAATAATTATAATGTCGTTTTACCTTCCCTTCATATATGAGCGATTTTTTATAATACTTAAAAATATTTTCAACAATGAGAGAATTCGTTAAACTTCCGCTTCTTTTGGCATTCTTCACAAAAGTCGCGCCATTATTTTATTGTTTCTCTCTGGAGAGGGGGGGGGGGGGGGGCCTTTTGGGATGACTATCTGCTTGTTATGTCGGCGGCATCCGACAACTCTGCTGCAGATGCACAAGGCGGAAATATTGCGGGATGTCATTGGATTGTTCCCAAATTCCAGCGAGGCGAAGAAGAGTTAGATATGGAGCCAGAAACCATCACGATGGTTCTATGCCCGTGGCACCTACATCCGGGTGATTACTTTCTCCCAGATGAGAGCTCTTGTGTGATTTCGTGTTTTGCATTGGTTGAGGGATAAGTGCATACACTAAATTGACGTACCGCAAAAACCATGTATTATTTTGCTCCGCGCAGTCCCCTGTTTCGTTTATAGATACAACCCGACGTTGCTAGTAAAGGATTACTGTTTTGAAGGTCAAGATATGATTTTGCATTTCAATGTGAATCAAGAGCAGGGACGTTTGTCCCTATAGCTTAGCGTGGTCTCGCACTTACACGATCAGCTACATTTATGGAAACAGCCTTTGTACTCGCAGGGTTGCCAGGTTTGGATACTTTACGCCAATTTGGCTACTTTTTTTAGGCCGGTGGCGGCATAAAGAACGCCTTGGCTACTTCTTGGCTACTTTCTCGTTCCCTCGATCTTAACTAAATCATCAATATCTGGTGACGTCGCAGCCGCTGCCGTTCGAGTATGCGGTGTCAAAACATGGTGGACAAAGCGTATTTCCAGCTTCCAAAATATAGCTTGGAACTTGCATTACACAAGCCAAGACTTTCGGGTATGCGTGGCGCGGAATCGGGGAAAAATGTTGCGTGGGGCCGGCATTCGCAGCCAACCTATGTCGCGGATCACGACTTTTAACTGTAATTGGATGTAAATAGGACAATGGAAAGCGCTGCACATCCAGGGTGCTGTGCACTCATTGACATTAGAACTGCTTGTGTCATTTTTAATGTTAGTTAACGGACTGCGACTCAGGAATATAACCTGCTCGCACTTCGGCATCACGCAAAAAATGATTGCCAAGATGACTACACTTTATCCTTCAAACCCCGCAACAGCGACTTTGAGCCCACTTACGCCCTACTAATTCTTATTGTCGCTACATGGCCGTTACTTCTAGTCCATTTAAGAAAAGTCACGCAAGACGCGTTAAGGGTCGTTGCTGCTGTTGTTTTCCTCGTTGTATGGCTCATACCCAATGCAGCGGATTGAGTCATTTTTGTAACAGCGCGAAAGACTTGGTCATCTTGCACAAAATGACCACTAAAGTCAACAGTTTATGCTTGAATCTCAGACTGTGCTGGGCAGCAGTGGCGTAGCCAGGAGTGGGGGGGGGGGGGGCACACCGGGCCCGTGCACCCTCCGAAATTTTTTTTTCCCATGGGGTACAGAGCACAAAATGACACTCGGCCCAACTTATCTGCCCAGACCCAACGTCAGGTCAATGAGGTGCCCCCCCCCCCCCGAAAAAAATTTCTGCCTACGCTACTGCTGGGCAGTATCGAAGATACAGGTATCTTAGATACTATGTTAGATAATCTTTAGGTATCTTGTATCTGTATCGCGATACGCCTCGTAAGACGTGTATCAGTATCTATGTTTACCATACATGAAATAATGTATCGTGTATCTTAAAGATACAGATACTGCTATCGCTACACCACCGTGCGAAACAATAATCGCTAGCGGAACTCCGCTTCTCAAGCTGGTACTGGTGCCACTAAGCCACCTGAACAAAACTAAGAGCAGGGACATAATTTTATCTTTCCGTCAGAGTCCTCCAGTGAGGACACTCAATGAGGTCTGCGCGTCCCTACTGGTGGAACAGAGTCACGTGGCAGCGCCCGCGCAGTCTCTACAGAAAGAAGCGCACAAACCTCTCCGCCCAGCTAAAACCAAGACGACCCATTTACCCAACCACACCCCAGTAATTAGTGGCTATAGCTCAAAATTAGCCTGCTTGAGGCCGCTGCTTCCCGATGCACGTAGCAGTGCGCATTATCCGCTTCGGGACATGAGTAGGCTTCACTGCAATATACAATGCGGAAAAGCCAGCTTACAAAAACGAAGATTACGCCAATGTCCTTAAAGTCGGCTTCACTTTTCAACAGGAGTGCAATGCTGAAAAAAACTTTCCTCAGGGGCAATAAATCGGTTAATCAGTCCTGCATGAGCTTCACGAAGAACCAACTGCCGGTCACCTGGGCGTATCTCGCACGTACGACCCGGCACCGCTTCTTTTGGCGAGGTCTCGCCCGGTCCGTTCGACGTTACGTGGCATCCTGCGATAATTGCCAACGTCAGAAGCGACCTCCCGCACCCCCTGCAGGACTCCTTCAACCGATCTCCACCTCTACCGAACCTTTCTTCCGTGTTGGTGTAGACCTTCTCGGTCCTTTTCCTGAGCCAAACTATGGCAACAAGTGGGCCGCCGTTGTTATAGACCATGCAACCAGGTACGCCATCACTCGAGCGCTCCCCACCGGCACTGCTACTGACGTTGCCGACATTTTGCTCCACGATGTCATTCTACACCATGGCGCTCGTCGGGAATTGCTCACAGATCGTTGCCGCGCATTTTTGTCCCGAGTAATCGACGATCTTTTACGCTCTTCCTCAACAACCATCCCCAAACAAATGGCCTCACCGAGCGCCTAAATCGCACCCTCACGGACATGCTCTCAATGTATGTCTCATCTGACCACCGTGATTGGGACCTGGCGCTACCTTACGTGACTTTCGCCTGCAATTCATCACGTCATGACAACACCGGTTATTCACCTTTTTATATGCTCTACAGCCGTGATCCGACGTTACCACTGGACATCCTGCTTCCGGCTGCTACACCTCCGCCTAGCGAATACGCACGTGATGCTATCGCTCGTGCCGACCACGCGCGTCAGATCGGCCGCTCTAGTCTGTCGGCTTCACAAGTAACCCGGAAAACCCTCTACGATAGCCGGCATGTCGACGTTCGTTTCTCACCCGGTTCGCTAGTTCCCCTGCGGTGTCCAGTCCATGAGCACCCAGTTCATACATTGTGCATGGGTCCTTACCGTATCGTCCGCCAGGTAACGGACGTCACCTACGAGATCGTTCCCGTCCCTACGACTACCCCACCTGCAATCACCCTCAGTGACGTAGTGCACGTCAGTAGACTAAAACCATACCGCCCTCCTTCTGAAGACTATGTTTAAAGTGCACCGCGACGGCGCTTTTACGGCCAGGGGTTATGCTACGTAGCTAACACATCAGGGGTCATACTTTCTGCCTACAGAAGACGACAGAGCACTGGCCTGTCCGGTGTGCGTGCTGTCCTCCGTCTTGATCGATGCTGTGCGCATCAGTGTATAAATACACTTGTAAATAGTCACGCCTCGTCTCATTTTACGTAACAATGTGAAGACCCTAGGACCTCTTTTGTTGTTGTTTTTTGCTGTTGCATCGAGGCGCGTGCGGGGAGATGGCAGCTGCTGCACGGCCGCTGAGTGAAATATTTTCACAGATTAGTTCTTCCACTACTCCCTAGGCAGCACTACCCCCCCCCCCCCCCACACACACATACACACTAGAGCATTGCACGGGCCCGGCCCAGCCCGTGGGCCGGGCCGGGCCGGGCCGGCTAAAGTAGTTTTCACGGCGGGCCCGGGCCAGGCTCGGGCCTGAAGCTCCGGGCTTAGGGCCGGGCCCGGGTTTGAGGTGGCAGGCTCGGGTCGGGCCGGGCTTGGACTTTGTTCGGTTCTTAAATGGACACTATAGTGAAACACTGAATCGTTTTAGACTGATAAAGTCTACTCTAAGAACTCGAATTTCATTCATTTCACCATCATAAGCCTATTGTCAGACGAGAAAATGAAGGTAAAAATTCCATTTTCTAAATTTCGCGCTGAAACTCCGAGCTTGACGTCACAGATTTCAAACTGTATTTGTCGTCGACATTGGGAACATTGGCTCTACAAAATTTCCTGACACTTGGTATGTTAAGTCTATGGCCCCGTCAGAGGTCAATGTACTTCAGAGATTAGGAACTACGTAGGCCTCATTAGACGCCGTCAGAATCTAAGATGTCACGGCGTCTGCTGCGCGAATTTCAAGGGGGCGTCGCCACCCGCATTTGTCTTTTTGAGAGTTTTCTCACTTACCAAGAGTCTTGGCCCGGCGAGCATGGTGACTTAGGAATTGCAAAATAGTAATTTACTGATAATAGAAAAATTGTTTCCAGTTGGTTCCACATACGTTGTGCATAAATATAATTTTCACATTTTCTCTCCAAAAAGCGCTTTTTTATATGTGGGGCAAGCTATTTGGAGAAATTTTACTAGGGACAAGTACTGAACTTGTTTTGCTCCTTGCATATCGGGCTACTTGATTTATCTAAATCGGCGCGAGCTAAAAGTAGATATACAAGGGGCTTATACAGTTAACAGTTAACATGTCGTTATTCTGTGCTTTATTTGCATTCGTTGTGAATATATATCCCGAATGTTATTCTGTAATCGCAGTAATAAATGTAATATATATATATATATATATATATATATATATATATATATATATATATATATATATATATATTTCACTTATGGCAAGAGCGATCGCAGAGCTGCAAAGCGGGGAAACGTTTTTGAAGTTTCCAGCCCTCCACTAAAAGGAGAGGACTGCACGGAGTCTCGTTACATAGAATTCCTACACAGACACATTCTTTTTCCGTGGCTCCGTCACGGCCCCCAGTGGTCATGTGACGCGAGATGAACATGCATACTTTGCTTTGTGTGCCCAATTTGTTAAGGTTTTAGCTTTGTCCTTTTTCCGCTATATCAGGGGTCTCAAACCCACCTCAGCTAACGGGCCGCATTCACGAAAATTTACTCCCGCAAGGGCCAGGACAGTAACGCAGCTAAAAGTACGCGGGAGGGGGGGGGGAGGGGGGGAGGGGGGGGAGGAGGGGAGGGTCTAGGTCGTATCAAATGTCAGCTAACGTTGCCATTTAAAAGAAGAGCTTTCCGAAGTAAAACCTCGCTGATACGAATCTCGCGGGGTTACCAAAAATATTCGTATCATCCCAAATTCGTGTCACCAGAAAGCATGGAAAATTAGTATGCGACAAAAGAAAGTTGGCATACGTTTTGGTTTAGTGTTTCTCAGGGCCGCAGCGACGTCATTAACAGCTCTGAATGATTGCCAGTAAAGTTCTTAGACGTCAACAATCATACTTGTACTCGTAAATATACAGTGCATGCGCGCGTGTGTAATTAATGAACGAGATGTGTTGTGCCCCGTGACCGCTAGTAGCCGCTTCCTAATCTTACTACGCTTTTTTTGCATGACACCAGAGTACTTCGGCGAGAGTGACTTAAGAAGCGCTTTGCACACGATAGAGGCCAAGCTCCTTCGCCAAGACGGTCCGCTTCGTCTCTTGGCGTCTTCGTCCACCTTTATTGTGGCTTCATGACGGACCCGCAGCCCAAGTTTTAGTCTTGTTCCATAGAACGCCTGATTGCGGAGACATGGCTTGCGTCTGCGTGGCAGGCACGCGTGTTAAATCCCGAACACACGTACGCGTCGACGTGCTGCAACGCGTACGTGTGTTCGGGCCTTTACAGTACAAAGACGCCGCTGCCTCGAGCACAGGAGCACGTGTCAATGCGTCGGAAAAAAAGCGAGACGTCAATGTCATCTGTAATCTAAACGCGAAGGCGCCTAAAAGCCTCACAGATTCGCGCGCACTATCTCGGACGCATAGTGGTACTATTGTAATAAACTCTATGCTCGGACGCAACGACGCACTGTTGATGGTCGAGCAGCGCGCATGCCCGCGCCCGCGCGTGACTGCCGCGTCTTCCGCGGCAGCCAGGGCAGCACCTCTTCGTACCTGTGCGCTGGCGTACGTTCGTATCAAACGTCGCGGGGTGCAAATCGCTTCGCAACAACCGTACTCCAATACATTGCAGGCTAGTAGGCCTTGGCCGGGACCACGTAAAAATTCGTATCACCCCGAAATTCGTACGAGCCGTGATCGTATCACCGAGGTTTTATTGTATCACGTATGGGTCGTTTTTGAAGGGTATTTGGCGGCGGAATTCCAACAACATATCGATACCTACCTTCAGCACGACTAAAATCTGGACGCCGATTGTGAAATAGAGTTTTGTTTCACGGTTAGGTATCAACACATGGTGGCCGCAGGGGATGCCTCGCGACAACAAAGCTTTAGACCTGTCATCCATGTGCAGCTTAAAAACATATTTATAAAGAAAATGAAAAAAAGGGGGACGAAGACAGCCATGTGCGGGCCGCGGGCCTCTAGGGAGAGGCCCACAGGCCGCGTGTTTGGGTCCCCTGAGCTATACAGGCAGGCCCGTAGCCAGGAATTTTTTTCGAGGGGGCCCACTAGCTGAAAACCTTGACTATTTGAGAAAACACCTATTTTTATTATTTATGTTTGGTAAAAACACCTACTTCACAAATATTTTGGGAAGAGGGGCGGGCCCCTAGACCCCCCCCCCCCCTGGCTACCGGTCTGTATACAGGTATAGTGTGAGATCTACATGATACTGCCGCAACACCGTTGTAATGTGCAGGAATAGCATAGGTTCAAACAGCATAAAGCGTGAGGCAAAATAATTCGCTTGACGAAATATCACGCTTGAAAAAAGGCAATTACGGATTCCGTGCCGGGTGATGTCCCTTTACCTCAAACCATATGCATCCAATGAGTAGGCGCCGAGAAACTTATTTGCGTCTTTATTACCAAACTGTAAGGAACACCAAAAACAGATCGATATCGCTTTGTCCATCTCCTGCCAGTGCTACCCGCGTAGTCTGGTGATCACCTTCTACCAGCACAACATCGTTAGGAAGGCATAAAGGATTATGATACGGAAAAAAAAAAGAGCGCGGCACAATACACTGCTGAAAACTGCAAGAAGCCCTCAAAGAGGAGTTTTATATGTGATACTAAATAGTGTCACGACTTTCGGGAACGATAGAAATGAAGGGATAAGCTGCACAGCTACGTTCATTCTGCAGAGGTCCACAAAGACGTCCTAAATTTGCTCCAGTGGTGGAAGTTAAGAACTACGACTGCCGACGCCTTCACATTTCGCAAGGCAGATGTGCAGCTCTGCGGATAGCGCATGCAGTGCGAGAAACTTTAGCGTGGCAGTATATGTGATGCAACGATGGATGGCGTGCTTCAAGCCGGAATCTCTAGATAATCTGATTTTTTGCACAATAACGCGTGAAGAAATAAACTATGAAATGTGCCACAAAAGACTTATGCACTGTATACAGTAGCAGTGGTGTGATATATGAAAAGAATGCTACCACAAATACTTTTTTGTCCTTTCGTCTGCCTATACGTATTTCTAAAAGTGCGCGTGGTGCACACGGTTCGTTGTAATTTTTAACTAGGTTAGTGTATTTACAAAAAGGTAAAAAACTTGGCTTTCTTTCTCTATCTTGCTGTGGCGAGGTGCTACAATGATGAAGATAGGTGTTACATATCCAGAAGATGGGTACACTATTGCCTTTGTCGTTAGAACGTTTTAGGTTTCACTAAAGAGCGCAATAAAAACAAACTGAAGAGAGCGTTCTGTTCTCTGTCTCCCCTGTTTTTATTGCACTTCCTATCGAAACTGTACTCATGCTGCAAATCACTTTCCTTGGTGCAATATCTGCTACAAAACGCTCTTAATGATCCCCATTGCATTTGCAAAAAAAAACAAAAAAAAAACAGTTATGGTATACATTTGCCTAGCAAACATTCAGTGCACCCAGTAAGTCCACTCAACTGTTTCCACCGTGAGCCCCTGTTTACACGAAATTACCGTAGGCTAAAGTAGAATTGTTAGCGAAACATTCGCCATCAAAGCGTAAATATTTCCTACTTAACACTTTGCTGTAGATTCTATGTTCTGGCAACACCACCTATATTATTGGCTCGGGCCTCTGTCGGGCCTGATCTGCCGTCGGGCCGGGCCGGGCCGGGTAGGCGAAATTTTTTCTCGGGTTCTGGCCGGGCCCGGGTCGCGCATTGAATCACCGGGCCGGGCTCGGGCGGGTAAATTTGAACGAGTTCCGGGTCCGGGCCGGGCACGGGCCGAAGATCACGGCCCGTGCAGTGCTCTAATACACACACACTCCCCAAGGGCGAGGGGTCTGTTTTATTTACACAGTTTTACACATCAGTTCTTCCACTGCTCCGTAGGGAATGATAGGGGTTTCCTGTCGGTGGAAACGATGAAATCCGACCAATGAGACATATAGAGTTTCGCTTTAAAATTATTAGCGCTAACTATAGTGAAGTGCGAACATTATCTACTATGGTTGGATACAACTTAAGGCAGGAGAGGCCCCGCCCAAATGACCGATGCGCGGCAGTCAATTGCTTCCGCGACATAGAGAAATAGTCCCGCTCATGTTCTCCACCACGTTCTCCGACGCGGATTTACCGGTCGTCCAGTTCATGACGTCAATCTAGGGTGCGCGCCCATTGGCGTAGCTCATATATATCCGCCTTTGAGGAGGACATGCCGCTGCCTTCTACAGTTGTATCCGACCATTGGGTTGCTTCGCGTAACGCCTTTTCTCGTTTTTTTTTCTTTTCTTTAAATTTTCGTGCTCGACAGCTGGGACACACTGTATAGTGGATATAGGTGTTAAAGCATTACTCGTAATTAGGCGTCGTTATCCCGCCAGAACTACCTCCATCGCGGGTCGACCCGGTATTGCACTATCTCCGGTATCGGCCCACTTTTTTTGGCCACGGACGGATGGATGAACTTGTTGCACCGATCCACCAAATAACGCTACGCATGAAAAACTTTAGTAAAGAGGCACTTATAATAGCAACACTGACTTCGAAACAGAATGGTTGTCGTTCAGATCCATAACGTCTGCGCGATCAGCCAGGCGACGTTTATACGGAGCCTTCGAATTTAGTGATGCACCGTCGGAGTGTACCTGCGCTGCATGTCACTGTAGAGTCACCGAGCTCCAGTAGACAGGGAAACGAAAATGAATTTTATTCATTTGCATATTATACAACACAAAGGTTGAGCTAACATACGCCACGTGGTTAACTTTCGCAATGAAGCGATAATCTTGTCACCCAACGTGGCTTGCGCAGGGCTTCTGTTTCACCATTAAGTATATCCCTTGAGTATTCTGTCTCTGCATGCTGTCCTTTCCTTTCTGCAGAATACATCTTGAACTTAAGAAACATGGAAGCTGCTAACGCAGATTACTTCAAACTGATGAAAAAGAAAGAAACGAAGAAAGACGCTCACAGCCAGACCTTTCCGGGAAGTACGACTACCACTTCTTTGTCAGTTTATCAGTAAATGATGTGTGAAGCATTACCCTTAATTCAGCCGAATGGGATGCGGGGACTCCGGCTTTCATCCCTTCATGTTCAGACATTCGTGCCGACGGATACGCTTTACAAGACATTCCCACGAATCCCAACAACAAAGTGCGCAAGGTGACACCGTCAGTGGCGACTGCACATGGACTATATGGGACACCAACGGCTGCTACCCTCAACGGGAAGTTCCGTCATTCTGGTGACGAGAGCCCGTCGCTGTGACGCGATCAGCGCAGCTCTCAGAGGCGGGCGGTGGTTCACCGGAGATCAGCTCGTTCATCCACGACTGCTTTTTGAATCGGTCGTAGTGCGAGCCATCCCAGTAGACCTTGCCGCAGCCCACGCACACGTAGAACCTCAGCACGTGGGAAAGATACTCAAAGACGAGACCGTCGCACTTGACCAGCACACCGTTGTCAAAGCG
Source organism: Rhipicephalus sanguineus (assembly GCF_013339695.2). NCBI lineage: Eukaryota > Metazoa > Arthropoda > Arachnida > Ixodida > Ixodidae > Rhipicephalus > Rhipicephalus sanguineus. Next base: position 139,467,963 of record NC_051176.1, read on the forward strand.
GCCAGAAGTGAAATCGATCGAGCAGTCAGGTCCGTAGGAGCGCACCAGGGCCTTACCGCCGGCCACCGCCAGGCCCTCACCTCTCAGGGACGCCTGGAGCTGCCACATGTGCTCGGCCGGCACAAACGCGTAGCGGGACGCGTTGCACTCCTGCACGGGAGAGTACATCACAATGCATATAGGTCGCGAAAGAGTACGGCCATGTTTTTCGTGTCGGCGGGCGTCACTTTCTGTGCATAAGGCGAAGCGACAGTTTCCAGCCTTCGCTGATAAGGTTCAGTCACGGCCATAGGTCGGCAAACATACTCATCAGTCCACTCACTCAGGCTAAGATTAAGTCGTGAGTCTGAGTCCGAGTGAGTCCGGGTGAGTAATATTCTGGTGAGTTTGAGTCCGAGTGAGTCAGGTTGAGAAAAATTTTAGTGAGTCTGAGTCCGAGTGAGTGCGGTTGAAGAAAATGTTGGTGAGGCTGAGTCTGAGTGAGTCCGGTTGAGGAAAATTTTGGCGAGTCTGAGTACGAGTAAGCCCTAAGCGCAAAATATATATTTCTTGAGTGAGTCTGAGTGAGTTCCACTTTTTTGCCGACCTATGGTCCTATCAAGTCAACTTTAGCATTACTATCAGCCTTATGTCGACTCACATTTATACTCACATCTACTCACACATCATACTTCATCGCACTAGCGCTCATAAGCCAGCTCAATATTTATTGATCAAAATGTTTTACTGAATTGCAGCTACTGATAATTCGTATTTGAAGATACGATGTCAAAAGGTACCACGTAGAGCACCGATTATGTGAGATGTTGGCGTTAAAGAGCACTGACACCATGATCGAAAAAGCTAATTATACGCTAATGCACTCATGAGTCGACTCACTCAGACTGAGATCGAGCCGTGAGAACGAGTCTGAGTGAGTTCAGCTGTCTAATATTATGGTGAGCTTGAGTTCGAGTGAGTCAGCTGAGAAAAATTTTAGTGAGTCTGAGTCCCAGTGAGTCCGGTTTAGAAAGTTTAGTGAGTCTGAATCCGAGTGAGTACGGTTGAGAAAAGTTTTGATGAGCCTGGGTCCGAGTGAGCCCTAAGGGCAAAATATAATTCATGAGTGAGTCTGAGTGAGCTCCAGTTTTTTTTGTTTTTTTTTTTTGCCGATTTATGGTCACGGCATCATCGTAGCCGAGTGCTGAAGAGCGCAGTGCCGACGCACAGCACGCATGCAGCCACGAAGCACGCGGCGCCAACGAGGTTCAGTGCGTTTTTACACCTTTGCGACAGTATGTGTGTATTCTACCCACGATATGCAACGTTCCTACTGTTCCTATTGAAAAGGCGCACGCTACCGGTTATAACGCACGATTAATGAAAAATATGTAGAGCGCAGCAGAAACAAGGACTGAAAGCCAAAATCCAACACCTGCACGTACTGCGTACTACATGTATATATTCTTAATTGTATCCATTGCGCTGTGATATTTTTGTTTCGTTACGAACCAACTAGCCAAAGATAGCTTACACTTCTGCCGATTGGCGGAGCTATACGCTGGACAAGCGCAATGATTCGGCTGTTGCCACCTAACTCTGGCCAGAGATTAAAAATATGGTGACGCACTCTATGACGATACGACTATTGCATGGAGTAAGTCCATCTCACTAGCAGTGACCACATCTCTTCATTATACACAGTTCAGTTGGCTTTACACCCTCGCAATAAACCTTAGTTTGCTACGATCGTTCGGAGGTCATCACTCGAAGATTAGACACATGTACTGAGCCCAGGAGTCAGTTAGGAGGGTGATGGGGCAAGGGTGCACTGCACCCCCCCCCCCATGGCTGCAAAGCTCAGTAGGACTTATAAGCGGCTTCATTTTGTTTCAGACATGTAGAATACTGCTGGAATGAACCTTGCAAAAACTTTTAAATTTTCATCGCGACAATGACATATTTTTATTTGGTGTACCTCACTCTATCCGCCATTTGTCTGGCTTGACCCCCCTCCCCCGCCTGCCCCAAGTAAGATGGGAAAACTACACCTCTGATTCTGCAGACTGCGCATTGTATACAGACTATTTTTCGGAGCAAAGGCTGCCCCCTTCACAACGACACAGGTTACGACTGCTGCTACATTTTCATGCTTGCAGCTGTACAGCGTATTTCTCGGCTCGGCTCTTGTTTGTTAGTTTAAATGTCTGGTATTTATTTATTTATTTATTTATTTATTTATTTATTTATTTATTTATTTATATCTCCTTTAACACGCACTTAAACCACCGACGTAAACTCAAACCATCCACGTCAAAGTTTTGGAATCCGCAGTCGTCAGAGGGTGTTGTCCGAAAGGGACGCTCGGTGCCATCGCTTAATGACACGACCAAGCGCGCTGTTAACACGAAACGATACTCACCGTGCACCTGGTCAAGATGTTCTCTTCCTTGACTGCCACGTTATAGAATTTGAGCACGTCCTTGATCTGTTCTCGAGCGGAAGCCACATTGCTCACGCAAAAGCACTGATCCCGTGCAAGGTACTGCTTCATCTGCCACGCACAACAAAAAATACATAGAGAGAGGAAAGAACAAAAAAAAATAACATAAATGTGTGTCACCACACGAAATCGCGTAGCAGTAATTAAGGAAAAAACTCACAGTTTCACCACAAGGGCGAAGCAATGAATGCGATGGTAACAAATTGGAATGTTACGCGAGGAACGGCAAGCAGCTCGAAACTTGCAGCGCGCTGCTCAAGCACAAAGGACGCACGAAAAGAATACACACGGGACGAGCGCGAACTAACAACCGCCACAGCTCGACACTTAAAGCGCGCTGCTCAAACACAAAGTAGGATGCACGAAACGAACGCACAGGACGAGCGCGAACTAACAGCTGTCACAATTGTTACTTCTTTGTGTTTGAGCAGCGCGCTCCTTCGCAAATGCGGCCGCTGCAGCGAGCGAAGTGACTTTCGCGCGCTCTGTAACTTCAACGCAAACTTTGCGGTGAAAGCAGAACACGTACAAACCGCCTCCATCACGAGATAAGCGCGCACGGACGACCACACCTTGTAGGGCAAAGTACAGGTGGTAGAGGTAGGAGGAGCGCACGCATCGCAACGAGAGGGGCGACGACCTTTAATCGCAATAAAAGAACTTAAGAGGAGCAACAAGACAGTGGAGCCATACCTTTTTATACGGAGCACCACACGTGATGATCACCCGGTTTTCTTTCTGTGCGAGCTGAAAAGCGGCAGGTTGCATGTTGGTCATTTACCTCCTTGATGAAACAATGTAACTGCCCGAGTCAGTAAAATTCGTGCTACCGCTCTGCAGGCAACTTAACCAAGCAAAGTACATCAGAACGCGACCATAACAGCTTCTATACAATTTCTCATTTCCAAGTTATTTACGCGTAATTAAGGCAAATGTCACTATAGTAAAAACAATAAGCACTCGATATCGCCACTGAAAGTCGATTATGAATAGCTCAAATTACGTGCAATATATGCGATCTCTAAAGAATGGGGATGCCATAAACCGTGATGGCCTGCAACATTCCCATATAAACAGCTACCCTCAAGTTCAAAATTAGGAAGTTAATTAAGAAGTTTTTCTTAATTAACATCTCAATGTAACTTTAGTGTCGGCACAGTATTACCACCTCGACATAGGGTTCGTGTGCGAAGACGGCAGGTGCTCGTCATAGCATATCTATGCAAAATCCGTATTGTCTAAAAAAAACGCCTGTATACCAAACCAGACTTGTTACGCTGGCACAGCCAACTTCTATACGTCTATAGTTATGCATTATGTAGGGAGTCCCAGTTTTTGGCCAAGCTGCAGACTGTTTTAATTTGATGCGAAGCATTCTTGGCAAATCAAATGTACTTTGTGCGTCCGTCGGGATGCTGTCGTGCACTTTTAATTAATGCTCCATTAATCGGGTACACATAATAATGAGCACGATATGATATGCATGCGTGACAAAGATGGGTGGCGTTTCATGACATGAACGAACCAAATGGCAAGATACCGCTGTGGCCTTTTCTTTAACTGGCGTCACGGTCCGCTCTGCGCGGCCATGGTTAGAAGGAACGCCAAACGCGGAGATCAACCACAGCGCCGAACCATCACGCTAACGGGAACAGACGCGTCCGCCGCACGTGAACGTTTGTGTGCACGTGTGAGGAGTGTTTTGGGAATGTGCGGAGCCAACTCTCCTCCGTTTTTCTAATGGGATGAGATGTATCCCGGCTTTGCTCCCGGTGTTTTGGGCACTCATATCTCGGGGGGTGGCCTTATCCTTGCACTCCCTTCTTTCATCCCCATTGCCCGGAACCAAGGACGCTGCAGCGCCATGCTCCATTCCGGGTTGCAGAAATAAGCGTCTTTCCTATACTCAAGCCAGTACTACTTTATCTACTCTTTCGGACGTTCACTTCACTCCCTCCCCGTTTGACGGCAAGCGCGCAAGGTGAGCGTGCAACCCCGTCTGAGATCTCCAGACACGTATAGGCAAGACTCGCTGCCTGGGCAGCCGGGACGACAGAAAAGCCCTGGATGTGAGGGGACATAAAAGGACGCGAGCGAACCGCTGCCAGTTTGTTTGTACTTCGTCTCGTCTTTCTTGTGACAGCCGAACCCTCTCCGCCGATCAACCTGGTTTGAAGCTAAAACCAGGCGCTGCTGAGATACAACCCCCCCCCCCCTCCACCCCCCTCGAGACACCGGAATATCAAAATAGCCATGGCATACGTGCATGACAAAACATAAACGACCTGACATGCCATAAATTCCATAATTTACACGATGCCGTCGTGGTGGTTTCTTTAACTTGGATATTAGAATGTGCATGACATCCACGCATCACATAATATGAATGACATGTCATGACATGCATCTGGCATGAATGACATGACATGAATGGCGTAAATGATGTCACTGTGCTTGTTTCTTATACTGGATAAATATGCATATGCATGAAGTGACGTATTTACTCGAGTAATACCAGCACCAGCTAATGCTGGCTTGGTCTAGCTAGTCTTGGCTGCTGTTCGCTTAAATGCTGCATAATGTTGGCTATCCGCTGTAATACCAATATAATAAAGTAATAGGAGTGTGCTACTACGCATCTGCCTGTCTCCACTAAATGCTTCACCTACGACATTTACGCTTAGGCAAATTAGCCGGTTATTTTGATATTTTTTTTTAATTAGCAGAACAGCAGATAAAAAAACATTGTGTTGCCGACGGAAGATGACAGAACACGACATAGGTAGGTCTCATAACCGTATGTTGTAAGCGCTTTTGTTTTGTTTTTCTTATATAACATTTCCTAGCACCATAGCTGGGACACATCCATACAGCATAGCATTACAAAAAAGTCAAGACGGGTGTACCGGCGTAAAAATTGGGGTTTAGCTTTGCAGACCTAACGAAATTTTCGAGATCGCTTTTGGTGCAGACACAACGAAAAAAAAATTTTGCCGGTGAAAGGAACTTTTGAATTTAAATTTATTTGCAGCAAACCAAAAAAAAATATTACCAACGATTACGATACTCCCTAATGATAAGTTGGAGCGCAGCTCCGCATGTGTTTTCCGCGTTGCCAGAAAACATAATTCCCAACGGGTTGAATTGTGAGCACATCCGCACAGGTAATATACCATTTTAAGATTACCGAACACTACAATAAGAATGATTCTCGGGTAATCGTTGAATATTGCTCTATCCATTTTGAACAGTATATAAATTCTGATTAAGACATATATTATGTTGCAGTGAGAAGCGAAAGGTATAGACACGAAAAATTACACCATCTCCCGCTAAAGGGGACCATGAGGCGATGCGAAGCCGGAGCACTTGCACGATCGCGTTCCGTTGGCGTTCGTTGGGCATGCTACCGACCTCGCGTCGTGGAACGCGAAGAGGGACGCTACGCGCGTCGTATCTTCCATCTAGCCTGGCCGTTAATTCTCACAGGGCGAGCGGGGAACGCGGTCGACAGGCGGGCGAGAGGGGGGCAGCGTAGGAGAGGAGAGAGAAGGGGAGGGGACGCGCATGCGCTCGAGCTCATCGCGGCGTTGCGCAGGAGAGAATTTCGGCATGTCTAGCCCGCGTTTCAGAGAAAGAGTGGAAAGGGGGAGGGGAGAGGGAAAGTGGAAAGAGGTAAAGTGGAGAGGGGAAGGGAAATGGGAAGGGGAGAGGGAAAGTAGTGAGGGGAAAGGGAGAGGAAAAGTGGAGGTGCAGGGGAGAGGGAAAGTGGAGAGGGTACGTGGAGAGGTGAAGGGGAGAGGGTGAGTGGAGAGGAGGTGTGTGGAGAGGGTATGCGCATGAGCAGTAAGGGTGGTCACGCCGCACACCACCACCACCGGATTGAGCTCGGCCTTAAGATACTTCGCATCTAATAGCGAACGTAAGTTAGCACCAGCAGTACGTATACTCTCGACGAAAGGTTTCAATGTGCGCTCCGGCTATGACAAGATGCGCGGAGGGCAGGGCCATCTGGTGGCATCAAAAGAAACGAAAATGCCACACTCTGAAAACGGATCGACGAACACGCACGCGACGCCTTCCTCTTCACCTTTTCACATTTCGCTGTGTTACGGCTTGGCAAGCCGACGCTCAACCGTAGCTCAACGCAGGAAAGCTGCGCTATAAAACAGCAGTGCTACCATAGGTCGCGGAAAGTGCTGTTTGGGGGACCAGGTCACACTGATCTGTACGCAATGCAGAAAGAACGCCACACCCACCTTGACGGCCTGGTCGCGGTCGTCGCCATCTCGGAGGATGATGGTGTCGATACCGCAGAGCCGCAGGTAGCGGCCCAAACCCTGCACCATAGTATCCACGATGACCCGGAACTCGGACACGGGCAGCGGCTGGTCGGAGCGCACGAAGGGCCACTCGTCCACGCAGGTTATTTCCTCGCCCACCTCAAAAGGACGCTAAAGTGAAACACAACGAATCACTTTAGACTGACAGATTATTCCTTGAAAACTGTTGTCGTTAATTTCACTACAGTAGAAACCCGCGATAACGAAATCCCGAGAGAACGAAATTCTCACCGCAACGAAATATTTTCGGAGCACCGGCGAACGCCCATAGGAGTCAATGCATTTCGTAACTCGCGACTACGAAAGATATTCATACCGCAGTCCCTCATTAACGAAATTTTTTGAAACACGAGTGTGCAAATAATCTACTCTCGCAACATTAACTACATTTGAAAACTACTGAAGTGCATTCATGCTACATTTAAATTGTGCAAAACTATCGCCACAGCACACTTGAGAAGCAGCCGCCATCATTGTTTACAAAAAAAAAAACATAAAGCTGGCGACAATGGTGATGATAATGGCTTGCCAAAACACCTGCTCGTTATCGCGGGCTACGCAGCCAAATCCACATTCCTGATGGAGTTTCGTTCGTTGACATGGCTCTGTGCCTGGCTTTGTCGGCTTTGCTTGCACATGGTCGCGTGTGTGGAGCCATTTTTGGAGCGTTCGCTTGGCCGCTTGGTGCAACGTGAACTGTGTGTTGCGATTGCTTCGTCCAATTTCGCTGCCTCCAAAGAAAAAGCGGAAGTTCATAACGCTGGAAGATAAGGCTGCAATCATCAGTAAGGTGGAAAAGGGCAGGAAAAAAATTGACATCGCCGAAGAATTCGGCGTTGCGTGCAGCTTGCTGTCCACGATTCTGTGCTGATCCAGCGGAGCCGGAAGGAGGTTTGCCTGGCGCACTTGATGACGGTACTGGTGACAGCGCAGTGCCGCCGTCACTGACCAGTGCATGGGGCGAAATTTGTGCCATGGCAAACGAGATGCCCGATCGAGAGGCATGAAATTGCTGCATGGTAAGGCCCGCCAAAGCAAACTTACTGACTTTTGGAAATAAAATGTTTTTTGTAAAATCTATGTCTTTTCTGCCGCATTCTCGCACCAACGAAATTCCCGCAAGAGCGAAATTTTGTGCTTACCCGCCGATTTCGTTATTGCGGGTTTCAACTGTATTACAAGTCTCTTCACAGAAGAAAAAATGAAGGTCAAAGTTTCCAATATAAATTTGGCGCCACCGCATAATCTCTGCACATGATTGTCAGTGTGAAATCACGGATTTCAACATGTTTTCTCGTATTTCGGCAACATTGGTTAAAAAAATAGCTGAATTGGTACGTTAAGACTAGCCCACTAAGAGGACAATCTACTTTATTTATACCAATTAAAAATATGTGAGCCCCACCAGACGCCGTCAAAATCTATAACGTCACTGCTAATTGGTACGGTAGCTTCAAGGTGGTGTCGCCCCCTGCATTTCATTTTTTATTGCAATAGCAATTCTATGGACACTCTCGGCTGGTTTTCGCCATCTGCGTCGCCGTCATGTCCCACATATATATATATATATATATATATATATATATATATATATATATATAAAAGCCACAAAGCAAATAATTCAGAAAAATACTTCCCGACGCGCGGAATCGAGCGGGCGACTTAGACGGCTAAGCTACGAAGAGTACCATCTTTCAGCATGCTAACGGCGAGCTATTTATACACACCGTTTACTTCAGCGTGCTTTCTTACCAGCGAGATGGCTCGAAGTGCGCGAGGGGCACGCTTTAAAGGTCATCGGCCCGCTCGTAGCGATGCGCGCGCGCCTCCGTGTACCTCGCCCTACAGAGCGTGGTCGCTTGCGCGCGCGCTTATCTCGTGGAGTGAGGGTGGGGTTGTATGTCTTGTGCTTTCACCCCGATGTCTGCGCTGAAGTTACGGAGCTTACGAAGGTCACTTCGCTCGCTGCATCGGCCGCGTTTGAGAAACGAGCACGCTGTTCAAACAGAAATAAGTAACAACTGTGACAGTTGTTAGTTCGCGCTCGTCCTGTGTATACCTGTTCGTTCGTTTCATGCGTCCTTTATGTTTGAGCAGCGCGCTTTAAGTGTCGAGCGGCGACACTTCACAGTTCGCGCTCGTCCTGTGTGTTTTCTTTTCGTGCGTCCTTCGCGCTTGAGTGACGCGCTGGAAATTTCGAGCTGCTTTCCGTTTTTCGCGTTACATTCCAATTTGTTGCTATTGCATTCATTGCTTCGCCGTTGCAGCGAAACTGTGACTTTCTTTTGCGCGTTTTATCGCTTAGAAAGCGTCGTCTCCCGGCAAAAATTGTGCTAGTGGTATTGTGAAAGCATAATTTACTAAAACGAGAAAAATCGTTCCCTTTTGTGCCCCTATAAGCAAAAGGTCATTGCGAAATTTCAAAGACGTCACGAATGCATCCGACTCTATAGCGTGCAAGTTGTTCTACTAATGGAACGGCACACGAGAAGGTGCCTCTGAGCGAGACATGCACTATACATCCGCGCCCCTTTGCCTATGCGCACAATGATCGATCGATCGATCGATCGATTGAACAGTTCATTTGATTATGTTCAACGTCTCAAGTATTATTTAATAATGTCCTAATGCTCAGGACTATGAGAAAAAGACGAGTGGAAAGCTTCTGATTGATCGATTGACTGAATGATTGATCGAAAAAAATAAACGCTTTACTTATGAGATGGCTCTTTGGATTTACAAAGAATGGGAAAGGGAGAAAAGCGTGGCGGGAGTGGAAGGCGCGATCCCAAGAGCATGCAGAATATGATATTATATCCCCGATTCTCCTGGCTGCCCACCGTTTATCGGATGCACACCTCGTAGCTCAGCATGTTTTCATTGCGAAGGTGTTCTCTCCACATCGTTCATGCGCCGGACGTTTTCACAACAGGTGTTTGGTGAAGGTTCGGTCGTTTACAGTCGGATCTATGGCCACAGTTGGGAGATCCACGTGCGTCGTAGTGAGCGTAAACATCTTGCTGACTTGCGGTGCACTGCTTAAGTTTGCCACTTTTCTATAGCACGTTTGGTGTCACGGAAAAGCCGAATTGGGTGTCACGGAAAAGCCGAACTGCGGCAAGAAAAGAAGCGCTTGTCCGGCACGGGGCAGTGGGCGGCATATCGGAGGTACATCTCCTCACAGGTGACTGGAGCTTCTGATTAATTTCGACAACAAGGAGCTTTTTTATTGTGAACTTCCCATGCACGCGAGCGTCTATGCGGTTCTGCCGCTATCAGATCGAAAGCCTCTATCAGAAAGCAATGCAATCAGCAACGTACTGCTCAACACCAGAATGTCATGGCCACTGAACCACCTGTAATGGGTGACGTCAAGACTTGATCGGCATGTACAGTATTGTTGGTCTTCGGCGCAAAGCATCAGCCAGCAAGACAGCAGTATGTGTCACTTTTACACAGGACGTGCGTTGGAACCTTTTCTTTTCGTCTTTATAATGAAAAAAGTAATACGGATTCAGTATTGATCGCAGCTACCTACGTGACCAATTTTTAAACCGTCGCATAGTACTGCACAGTGCGGGCGGTTAATCGCCCCGACTAAGCCGCCCCGCAGGTACAGACTGCGTTTCCGCGGGAAGGACATTTGCTGCGTCTTCCCAAGGCAGGGGAAGAACCGCAACACCGAGGCCAGAAAGAAAAAAAATCGATGCGGGGAACTTCTTTCCCTACGACGTTCAGACGGCATTCGAGTGCCGTCTGGAGAGGCCTTCAAGGGGTGGCCTTCAAGGGACATAATTCTTCTCATCTGTAGACTTGCTTTCTGGCTGTCCAGGTCCCGATAACGGAAGCAGGTCACCAGGAAACTAGATTTGTTGCACCTGACGGCCTATATGAGTTTAACATGACGTAATTTCCTTTTGTACTTTGTAGTGCTGTTGCCGTTTACTCCCCTGATTTTGCTACAAACCTCCCTCGCGCCCGCCACACAACCTCAATGGGTGCTGCTTCGCCGCACAGGAGCTCACCACCTAAGCATACAGGACACGCCATCTCCAAATATGACGTTCTGCCTCACCCTGCGAAACTCAAGGCACAAAGTTCCCAAAGCCTATAGTGCCATCAAGGAAATTCGCAGTTCTAGAATTATTTGTGCTCCCCTTAATTCCGGCACTTTGTTCGCAATTTTGCATCGACCATATGTGACGACTGACCAGTTTCCTGGCGGCGGCGCGGTCTCCTCCTCCTGTTCCCTGCATGCGATGCCGCGTTTGCTACGTTTGAATCGATTGGTTTGTTTATATCGTTTAACGTCCCAAAGCGACTCAAGCTATGAGAGAAGCCGTAGTGGAGGGCTCCGGAAATTTCGAGCCATCGCACAGTACACGGGTGTCTAGCATTTCGCCTCCATCGAAATGCGACCGCCGCGGCCGGTATCGAACACGCGACCTTCGGGTCAGCAGCCAAGCAGTGTAACCACCGGTCCACCGCGGCGGCCAACTACGTTTGTATAGTCTTCTCAACTCCTCATGTATTCTTCGCTATTTAGAGCCGATATGGGGAAGAATATATATATATATATATATATATATATATATATATATATATATATATATATATATATATATATATATATATATATATATATATATATATATATATATATATATATATATATATATATATATATATATATATATACGAATTTTTCTGTGGTCCCGGCCAAGGCCCATTAGCCTGCGATGGAGTACGGTTGTTAAGAACCGATTTTCACCCGGTGACGTTTGATACGAACGTACGCTACCACGCAGGTACGAATAGGTGCTGCCCGTGCTGTCGCAGAAGACAAGGCAATCACGCGCGCCGCGCATGACCGCGCGTGAGTTTGTCATAACAGGCCATCAGTGGCGCGTCATAACCTCCGAGACGTCCGAGACTGTGCGTGCGAATCTTGGAGGCCTCAATGCGCCTTCATGTATCTTCGCGTTTAGATTACAGATGATGCTAACGTAGCGCACTTTTCTCTCTCTCTCTAACGCGTCGACGTGTGCTGCTGTGCTCGAGGAAGCGTCATTGTACTTTGTTTACACGTGCCTGCCACGTAGATGCAAGCCATGTCTTCGCGAGGAAGCTAGCCCTAGCAATATCAACATGCACGACTGTCGTGGACGCGCACTGGCACCTGCAAACTCTTCGATTTCTACAGGAGATTCCCGAATTTTGAGCAAACCTCCTGATTGTGCGGGCACGGCCGTAAATCTCCCGAAAATCATTCAAAACACCGCCGCGATAAGAAAGTAATAACAGCAAAGGGCAGCGCTCCTAAATTTTTCTGACGTTCAATCGTTTGCAAAGCGCTCCATAAGTCATTTCCGACGCAGCACTCTGATGTCATGCGAAAGAAGCGTACTAAGATTTGGAAGGGGCTACTAGCTGTCACGGGTTACAGGACAGCTGGTTAATTAATTGCACACGCGCGCACGCGCCGCATATTTATGAGTGCAAGTATGGTCGTTGATATCTAAAAACATTACTGGCAGTCATTCAGAACTGTTCATGACGTTGCTGCGTCCCTGAGAAACAATAAATGAAAATATACGCCAGCTTTCCTTTGTCGCATATTCATTTTCCATGTTTTCAGTTCATATGAATTTCGGATGATACGAATATTTTTAGTGACCCCGCGACATTCGTATCACCGAGGTTTCACTGTATATTTTTTGTATGTATATACATTTTTCGTTCCTTCTACTAAATATAATCAGTTGGCAGTCAGCGCCCGTCTTCGTGTTTTCTTTTCTCCGTACCGTGTTTGCGCTGTTCATTAATTCTTTCAGATACAGCGAAACCTCGGTGATACGAATATCACGGGACCACCAAAAATATTCGTACCATCACAAATTCGTATCACCAGAAAGCATGAAAAATTATCATGCGACAAAAAAAAAAAAGAAAGCTGGCGCACATTTTCATTTATTGTTTTTCAGGGCCGCAGCAACGTCAGGAAGAACTCTGAATGACTGTCAGTTAAGTTTTCAGGTGTCGGCAATCATAGCAGCACTCGTAAATATACGGCCCGTAAGCGCGTCTTTGAATAATGAACCAGGTGCGTTGTGAACCGCGACAGCAGTAGCCCCGTCCGAATTCTATATAGCATGCTTTTTCGGATGACACAGGAGTACTGCGGCGAGAGTGACGGAACAAGCGCTTCGACGGGATAGATCAAGGCCACGAAATTTCAGAACCATGGTCCTATGTTATGCTTTTGTGATAGCGGAGGTGTTGGGGATGTTTTTGGGAGACTTGCGGCCGTGCCTGAACAAGTGCGACCTCAACAGTCGCGCATGTTGACGTTGTGAGGCCTGACTCCTTCGCCAAGACCATCCTCGGTTTCTTTCGGTCTTGGTCCTCCTTTCATAGCATTTCTGGTGCACGAGGCAGGCACGTGTTCACACAATACAACGACAGGAGCCCACGTCGACGAGTTAGAAAAAGAGAGCAATCGCCAATGCCCTCTGTAATGTAAACGCGAACGCACACGGAGGCACATTAAAGCCTCAAAGATTGGCGCACACAATCTCGGAGGCCGTGACGCGTCTCTGAAGGTTTATTCCGACTGCAACACACCCACGGAATTACCCGTCGCCTTAAAGGGCCCCTCACCAGGCCACGTAGCAAATTTTAGTTAGACGCTGGAAGTTGTTGCGTGCCAAATGAGGAGCAGTATACCGCAAGAATTTTTCAAATCGGTTCATTACGAGCTGAGAAAAACAATAATATGTAGCGGCGCGAAACCATGATGAGAGGAGGCGAGTTTCAAACCCTTGCCACTCGCCCCGTGTAGCCTTAGCAAGCCAAATCCCTTCCCTGCCCTCTTCACTTGACACATACGCATGAACACGTCATGCGCATGCATGGTCACGTGCGCATGACGTGCCCGAGCCAGCCCGAGCACGCGAGCGGCGTTGCGCGGCCGCTACCTTTTTTTTTATATGTAGCGGCCGTGGGCGTTTTGTCGGCGTTCTCTGTGGTGTACTGCCTGTTTCTGCGGGACGGGCATGAAAGTTGAGACATTTGTACGGGCACGAGAGTGGCGGTATTATGAGCCAGTGCCGCATTAACGTTTAGTTGGACGCGGTGGAATAAATGAGCATAATGAGTGCTCGAACGCGCCAGAACATTACTTTCGTTTCCAGGGCTGGCGTCTTTGCGATGCGCTAACCTCGGGGACACGAACGCATGGGAAAGGGAGGCACACTAGCCCCGCATCTCGCTGCAATTCACGAAAAAAAAAAATGAAAGAGACGCACACATTCCCTTTGTGTGTCTCATTATTTCTCTCAAGTTTTATTAATCTGTTCAAGCAACAAATTACACAAACTACACATGTCGCGTCAAATAATTATCGCAGTGTCACGTGCCACTGTTGGCGACGTCAGAGCACAGTCGTCTACGTAGAGGAGCGACGTCACAGCGCTACCATCAACGTAGGGTCATTTTCTCATGTACGTCATCCCCTCATTCTCTAAAGCGCGCGCCCGCGAGAGGAAGGGCAAGCAGCGTTCACCTTGAAATTTGACCCATTTCCGCGGCGTGTAGCGTTGCAAATTTTGGCAGACGTGATCGTGAACGCCCAGTGTATGCATTGCGCTCGTTAGCTCAAAACTGTCAAACCTGGTGAGGGGCCCTTTAAGCAAATAAGCGAGGCCCGAAAATGGGGAGTCCATCGCGCGTATAATCGATGCGCGAAAGTTCTTAGCGAACTTCTGCGACTTTTAGCGTATCTATCTATCTATCTATCTATCTATCTATCTATCTATCTATCTATCTATCTATCTATCTATCTATCTATCTATCTATCTATCTATCTAGCCGCCTACGACTTTGTGCTCTCCTGGTCGCTTGGTTAATCGAATGTACACCAAAATTGGTATGGTGTAACATGACTGTATGACGAACATAAATGACAAGTCATAACATGAAAATCATGACACGCATGTCATGTACAGCATGATTTACATGCCACGCTCATGGTGCGCTGGCGGCCGTTTCGCTAGCTTGATATACCCCAAAATTGGTATCTTGCGACGTGACTGTGTGACGAACATAAATGACACGAGTTAACATGAAAATCATGACACGCATGTCATGTACAGCATGACTTACGTACCACGCTCATGGTGCGCTGGCGGCCGTTTCGCTAGCTTGATGTACCCCGAAATTGGTATTGCGTGACGTGACTGTGTGACGAACCTAAATAACACACGAGTTCACATGAAAATCATGACACGCATGTCATGTACAGCATGACTTACGTGCCACGCTCATGGCGTGCTGGCGGCCGTGTCGCTAGCTTTATATACACCAAAATTGGTATCTTGCGACGTGACTGTGTGACGAACATAAATGACACGAGTTAACATGAAAATCATGACACGCATGTCATGTAGAGCATGACTTACGTGCCACGCTTGATCCCCAAAGTTGGTATTGCGCGACGTTACTGTGTGACGAACATAGATAATAGGAGTTAACATGAAAACCATGACACGCATTTTCCTCAATGACATACAAGACGATGTATGCAGCTCTTTGCTGGCTGCTTCGCATTACATTGATTCCCACAATGCGTGGGATCTGCCGTCTTTTTTTTCTTACAACGTGATTCTGACGATTTGGCGGTGCCCGCGCTTGCGTTCCCGCGCTCGCACGTGCTTGGTGCGTCTTCCGCGACAGCGCGGACACAGCACCTCTTCGTACCTGGGCGGTATCAAACGTCGCGGGGTAAACATTGGCTCGCAGCAACCATACTCCATTACACTGCAGGCCAATGGGCCTTGGCCGGGACCAAAGAAAAATACGTATCACCCCGAAATTCGTATGAGCTGTGATCGTATCACCGAGGTTTCACTGTATATACAAACTAGCCCGCCTTTCGCCACTTGTTCAGTCCGACAACCACTTTTTGAAATGCATCTCTTTCTCTCTCTCTCTCTCTCTGTGCCACTGAACAATAATCTTCATCTGACTTGCTCACGCTTCTTTTCTTGAAAACTCGGCTCTCGCCATTTTCCGATCAAGAATGCTACGTCACGTCTATAGCATTCGCGCCGTTCGTGACCGGAAAGCGCGCGAGGTGGATGACGGTATTAGTTGCGTGGCAGAAATACTCCCCAAATACTCTATTTTATATCGATAGTAATTATATGGACACTCGAGGCGAATTTTAATGTCTAAATCGTTAACATCGCCCCGCACGTCGTATGTTCTATGTGCGAGCGAAAGCTTGCGAAGGCTGCAGACGGGCGCAGCTCAAGCAGAGAAGAAGCACGTCGGCCAGCTTCGTCGGGCGAAGGAGCATGAAGGGGTGCCGGTGGGGGGCTACATCGCTCGGGCAGAAACTGCGAGCTTCGATGAAATGGGCGCGGTCGCACGCACGCTATTTCTGCAGACATCTGTAGACGGATCTTACCCTTCACTCTAAGAAAAAAAAGAGTCAAAAGAGGGTCACGGCCGCGTGACTCTCTTCGGGTGTCCATTTGACCCCTTTTGGAAGGGCAGAGAATGAGAGTTCGCAATTAGACTGGAGTCACGGGACTCTCCTGAAGCGTGTTTCGATTGGCGGCGCCGCCGTACACGCCATCTTGCCTTTTGGCGCCGTTGTGGCGCGTTGGCTCGACGACGGAGGCGAGGCAACGCGCCACAACGGCGCCGGGGTGGCGTGCCGCTTCTGTTTTCCTCTCTGTCTCCTCGTCTATTGGAATGCGCTGCGTGTTGGTTGCGCGGGTTGTGTGTCTGTTCATGCGCGTCTTCGGTGGTGTTGGTGTTGACGCCGGCTCCGTGCACGAAGTGACGCGGTGACGCTTGGAGGACGGAATATTCCTGGAGCTGCGGACAGGAACAACGGGCGCCAGTTAACGGTGAGTGTACTGCTTTCGTAGGTACTAATCATACAGCTTTAGCTCGGCGTCTGCAGCAGCTCTGCGGAAGTTATCTGCCAGCCATTTCCAACAGCAGCCTGTGTCCGCAGGGCTGTTGCGGATACCAAACTAAAGCTGTCAGTTAAATGCGCGTTGCTGTGCAAGCTCCCTTATAGTGAGCGATGCAAACAATTATCAGGGGTCATTTTTTGCTGATCGCACGTTGTGTCTGCGCTACTGAATGTGCAAGATGTCGTTTTGAGATGCATTTTAGTCTACTTCATAACATTTCCATCGACCTTGAGTGTGTAGCGTGCTTCGGCGCGTGGGAACGTGAAAACAAAATGCCTGTGTACAGAACGCTCAGACGCAGGCACGTAGGCAAGGGGGGGGGGGCGCCCCCCCCCCCCCCCGAAATTCGTCCAGCCTTTTATATTCCCGGGCAACTTTTTTTCTTTTTGCCATGAAAAGACATTCTTTTCGAATAATTAGGCCTTGCCCCCCCCCCCCCCCCCGAAAAAAATTCTGGCTACGTGCCTGCTCAGACGCACTATATATAATGGTTTTTGTTGGCTTAAAGATGGTAGTTTGAGGTGCAGATATAGTACGGTGCTTCCAGAACGTACGCGGTAGTCATTCAAGTTGGACACGCTTCACCGGTAAAGTGAAAAAGCTCTAGTCTTTCGACGGCGCGCGTTGGTGCGGCCGCGGCCGTGCACTCTTCCCTCGTTTCTGTTTGCTGTTTTCGTGATTTGCATACACTGCGATGACGTTGGGCGTTATTACAAAATCGAGTGAGTGTGCGTGATTGTGGGAGCTATGTGCGGTAATTCTAGCATATGAGATGTCTGATCTCGACGTCAAAAACTTGGTTCCTGACCATGCCTGTTTGCATTTGTTGTTTTGTTGTTAGCATTTATTATGTCTGTGTGAACCACTTATTGTGTAGGTTTTGCAAACCTTTACTGCAATTTCATTTTCTCATCATAATATCACGTTCTTATTTTCAGATACCGTTTTTCATGGTGCTCATGCTGAACAGGAGCGACAACCTAGCAAGCCACAAGTCTGATGTCTCCAGCCGTCACCACTTCTTGATTTATTTTAATCATAAGAATAAATATGGAAACATGATGCCAATTTCTGCTGTTTATTTAGCACACTGTGCACATCACAGTCACACATTTTAGTTGGCTATACTCATACAAGCATGTAAATGAGGAATACCTTAACTTCTTAATTGGAAATCACTGACCATCTTTCCGCGCTTTCTATATAACTTTGCTAGAAAATATGTGTTGTTTTGACGAGTTTTATTAAAATAATGCTAAAATTGAACTATTCTTTATTTGCAGTCGCTGGGCAGAACGGCAAGTATTATTGCACTTGCTTAAAATGAATATTCCACTATTTTCAACAGTAGTCGCGCAAAAGTAGAGCAAGGGTCAAAGGAGTAGCTTAAAATACTTGTGGAGTCGCTTGACGCTTCGGTGTGGCTCACTTGACCCGCGTAGGAGTGTTACCGGCAAGAGTCGTCTGACTCCCTATAAGTGGTAACGTGATCCTTCGGATGAGAGTATTTCCACTCTTCCTAGAGGGTCAGGGGACTCTCCTAGAGCGAGCCGACCCTGACCCACCAAGAGAGTCACCGTGACTATTTAAAGAGAGTCCTATACGCGGCAAGTCAGAACTCTCCGAAAAGAGTCACCCATACTCTTTTTTTTTTTCTTAGAGTGTTGTACGCGCTCTGTTCTCAACGCTTACTTCACGCTGCGGCGACAGACGGCCCGAAAACCGCCTCGCTCCCCGGAGCGGCCGTATTCCCTTACGCCAGCATTTTGCAGAGTTACGCAAGATCGGATTCTAAATGCGTTAGCTGCTATCCTTACTTCGTATAACATATTAGTTTGTTACTATCGCAATCATTGCTTCACCCTTGCGGCAAAACTGTGACTTTTTTTTTCTTAGACTATAAAGCAATGAGGCGTATTTCGGGCGTCTTTCTGACACACAACGACAATCGCCATCCATATCGCGTGCTTTTCTTGCGTTATCGCCTCACGCCCGGGAGTTCCCGGTCCCGAACGGCGTGCGGCTGTCAGCGTGACATACCTGACAGCCGCACGCCTAATAGCACGCTTAATAGGAAAGTATCTAAACCTCAATATAAAGAACTTCAATATGACGAATTTTTAAATGCGAAGCATTTCTTAGAGAACCTTTGGCACTTTGAGCTTTTCTATATCTATCTATCAAGCCGCCTACGTGGGTGCTCTCGTGATCGCCTCCTTAACTTGGTGTAGACCAAAATTGGCATGGGAGGGTAAAAGCATTTGACGAATATGACTATCGGGTCGTGACATGAATAACGTGAAAGTCCTCTCGCGTACGTCGTCAAACCCCTTCCTCCCGACACGTGTGGCACATAGCCGTTTACCACGGGCCGCGATGTACGGGTATGCGCCACAGGTGTTTGACAGTTTATATCTACCCAAGAACGGCGAGAACAGACATAGGTAATTTAAATGCGAGAGCGTTAAGGAAAACCGACATCGGCAGCGTTTGACCCGACGAATGGAAAGCATAAAAATTAGGATCCCAGCAGGAATCGAACCCAAGCATTCTGCGTGGCAATCAGGTATCCTACCACAGAGCCACGACAGGTCTACAAACTGGTTCGGAAAAACAGCCTATACAGGCGTAATGCCGGTGCAACGTCAATTGTGGTTGTGGTGCGGGCTATCTAATTTAGAAGAAAGCAATAAACACTACATATGTATTCCTACGATACAGGCGTCACATCAGATTAACATCTGTGGTTCCAGTGTTGGCTCCGCTTTTATAGCAGTTTAATAAACGTTACATTTGTATTCCTATGATTCAGCAAGCTATACTGAAGCATTGCTTGACCCCGGAGGAATACATTAACGAAAGTTACGTATGATATTCATATGATTGCACCATAAAGTGCACTTAGTTTCGATAATACTGACGTATGTACTCTAACGTAAGGGCTGACGTTACGTCACACCGTAAGTTAGCCTTTAAACGCCAGTGTTGTCGACGTGCCTGGTAAGCCCACGATGTGCACATAGCTACTACACTTGCAAAAACATGTCGATCCACCTCGTAACGCTTGGCTCAAAGCCATAAAATACAGCATAGAAGTACTCGCTGACTGCTTCGCATGAAACCGATTCCCACAACGCGTGGGATCTGCCGAATTTTTTTGATATAACAAAGTATTTCACTTTTAAGGACCTCATGTCCATAGAACACTGTGTATTTTGAACAATATAAACGAAGCGTGCTAATCCGTGATTTCAATATAACGAAGTTTCAGTGCAGCCGCAGAGGAAAACCAAAGCTTCCACTGGACCCAGTGGTAATATGGTTGAGCAATTCAGGCTGTCGCCTTGCTGTCATGCAATTTTAGACCACAGTTCTTGTGGTGTTCTGGCGTGCGGCGGTTATCGACGTTGCGCGTTCGTAGACGCGAGTAGAAAGCAAGCGGTTCGGTTCGGTCAACATAACAGCACCGGCGTCGCACTACTACGAGCAACACCCGAGCTCTTCTTGATGACAAGCCGCGGCGGCGGAATAGGCGCGATAACTTCGCTTATTTCACATTACCGCAGTGTATTTGACCTGCATTTCATTCAGTTTCACGCGTGACGCATGATCGAGTTTTTTTTTTTTTTTCGCGCTATCGAAATTTGTTTTTTGTACTGCCGTATTCCTCAAACATTTTTCTGGCACTCCCCGTGCTAAAAAAGAAGCCATTTGCAACTATAAACATTGTTTATAAAGGTAGAATTTCAATTTAAAGAAGTTTCAATATAACGAAGTAAATTGCCGATGCTATCGACTTCGTTATATCGAGGTTTAGAAAGGAAGCGCAAGCAAGCCAGTTGACTATTATTGTTGTGTGGCAGAAAGATTTCTCAAATACTCCCGTTTGCCTTAGAGTGCAAATTAAGGTGACTTCACATGACAGTACGGTTGGCTGTGATGACGTCAGAGAAAAAAAAAGAACGTATGCAAAAGTGCCGCCTGCGCGGCGCTTGCTCGATCGCCCGCTGTTGCCGTGCTGACACCGTAGTTCAGCGGACACCCGTGAAGTGAGCTAGCGAAGTCGAACTTGCTTTCTATCGTCGTCGTGTATGCGCGTGAATGCTTAGTTGGCGTATTCGATGCGCAAGCCCCAGGGCTGGGCAAAGATACTTTGAAATTGTATCGCGATACGATACAAGATACTCAGGCAAGAAGTATTGAAGATACAGATACAAGATACTGCCGCAATAATTGTATTCGATACGATACTTGGCAATTGTATCTTAAGATATTTCGATACATTCTCAAATTTGTTATTATATATCCATATATTGTAGCAGCAAACGCCCATACACGAAAATGTCTGCTTGAAAATTTCTTAACTGTGAGCAATTTTGTTTCAATTGAATGAAATGTCTGTTAGTATCTCAAAAGTTTTGCCCTTCTTACTCATTTCTTCTTACATTAGTTTCCTTCCAAAACAACTTATTGGGGCTTGTTTTAGCTTCTTCACAGGACAACTCTTTGCACACTTCGCTGACAGCGGTTCTTTCTTGCCATTTTTGCAATTGATGGGAGTCGCTGCTCAGCTGGCCGACCAGCTAGCGCTTTGCCATGTAATCACAATAACGGCAATAAGAAGCCTTCGCACGACGGCGCAAATACCAGTGTTGACTTTTACTTTGTCCGTAAAAAACAGTTTGCACAATATCTTATATCCGGACAGGTGTACAGCAGCAACAATGCTGGTAGCGACTTCTTTTTTTTTTGGGGGGGGGGGCATGGTGTATACGGGGTTTGAGACCGTTCGCCAGCGGCTCGGCCGGCACACATGACCGTCTCCGTCCCATTTGTTTTTATTTTCTAAATAAGTATGTTCGTGAGCTACACAGACATGATTGGTCTCAAGCATTTCTTTCGTGAGGAACACGTGGTCACCATGTGCTGAAACATAACCGTGGAACACAAACTCTACATTTCAATCCGCGTCCAGATTTCGCTCGTTGTGTACATGGGTATCGATGTTTCTCGGATCCTGACTACAAATCCTCTTCAGAAATGACCTGTATATGAGATATCGCAAAGGCTTCCTTTGAAATGGCAACGTCATTTTGTTCAAACTCTCTCCGACCCCACCATCTTCACTGTCCCGGCCCTTGGAGCTAAATTTCGCGACTGCGGCCCGCCGGCTATAAGCTGAGTTTGAGACCCCTGGTGTATACGTAGATGATGTAAAACTGCAATGCATTTCCATGTTCTACCTAGCTGCTGGCGTAAGGGATTCTTTGTTGATATACTCACTAACGTGCAATCTTTTAGCAATATTTCTTCAACGAGAGAACATGTGCAACACAGAAATGTCTCACACGTATTGTATAGTTGCACAAAGCGTCGCAGGATACCGCCGCTATTCGCGCTATTGCCGTTTATAGCTCCCATTACGTGGCGATTAGTAATAAGAAAAATATGTAAAAAGGCCTAAGACATAAAAACAAATATAAGTAAAATAGAGAGGTGGTTGTGTATCAAACATTCACATTGAATGAGTACAGAAACACAATACAGACGGCGCCCTTAAAAGCTATGAGCATGAAGTATCGTCAACTTACCTGTTGAGACAATAGAAGATTCAGTGCCTATAGAAAATTGCCTGAAGCGGCTCGTTGGGACGCTCATGAGAAAGACGGAGCATTCAGTTAAACAACGTTTCTCGAATCCCATTCCTAACATCTTTAAGGTGGCTCCTGATGATTTCCATTATTATAATGCAAACTCAATTTCTCTATTCCCTTAAGCGGTAATCAGAATATTTTGTACTGTATACTCAAGGCACGACCACATAATATTTTGTTTTCAAAATCGCCTTGGCAACGTGTAAATGTGTAAACAGTAGTAGAAATAAAGCAGACAATTAGAAGAATAAAGCAGAAATCTTATTTTGGGAGCGCGTTACAAAAGAGATACTGCAGTGACCAGACCGGAAAAACAGTGCAGAGACCTACGTAACTTGCACGCGTACTTTGATGCTTGTCTCGTGAGAAGCGTAAGCTTCAGACGATTACGAGCTGATTTTTATTGCGATAGCAATTATATGGACAGTCTCGGCTGAATTTTGCCGTCGCCGTCGCCGCCGTCATGCACCGTATATGTATAAGTATGTATATATAAATAAAAGCCCCAAAGAAAAATAATTCAGAGAAATGCTTCCGAATTGCGGAATCGAACCAGGGACCTCTTGCTCCGCAGCGAGTGGCGCTAACCACTACGCCACGAAACGCAGATCCTCCACGTAGCAAATGGCGAGCGTTATATACACACCCTTTACCGCTGGACGGACTCAGAGACGCTAGGCGCTTATAAGCGTTTCTTCATTACCAGCGAGATGGCGCTAGTAGCGCGACGGGCGGATTTAAAAGTCGTCGGCGAACTTGCTCGCTTCTTATATTTGCACAGGGAGAAGCTTGCCCTTCCGCTGTCTGGTCGCGCGGTTTTCTCGTGCTGAGGGGAAGAGGGATGTTTAACGCTTTCACCGTGATGTCCGCGCTCATGTTACGGAGCGTACGAAAGTCACCCGAGCTCAAGGGACGCCGCTAAACGAACAAACAGAAGATGAGCGCGAACTATCAAGTGTCACAGCTCGACACTTGAAGCACTCTAGTTTCCTTCGCTGCTTTGGCCGCCTTTGCAACAGGAGCGCTGTTCAAACTGAGAGTATCCATTGGCGAGCATCACTTCGTATAGTATTAGTTTCTTGCTATCGCATTCACTGCTTCGCCCTTGCGGCGAAGCTGTGACTTTTTCTGTCTTAATTGTAAGCACGCAAAGCAGCTATGCGTGCCTCCCATAAGTTAAGGAGGTGCCTGTAGGGCGCAGGCTTTTGAGGTACTTTCGCTCTCAGCGCTGTCTCTCTTTTCTCGTGCCGACGAGCGCACTGGAAGCTACATAGGGAGGGATGGCACGGGGGAAAGAAGTTACGTCAGCGCGCGTCATGAAACGCGATCGCTCTCCCGCTGTGATTCGCGTGCGCGAGTGCGGCTACCATGCACTGAGGAGTGCGACGCCGGCAAGTGGCGGCACCCCGAGGCAAGAAGCGCATCTGATCCGAACGCCGCTCTCGATTTACGTCGGCTATCGGCCAATAAGCATGCTATGTCTCTTGCGACGTAAACTGGCAGATCCGCGACGTCAACGTGCAGACGCCCCGCCCACCGACGAGAGTGAGAACTGGCCACTGTTTGAAAAGAGGGTGCCTGGGGAAACGGCAACTTCGCGCTCCGCTTGTGGCCTTTACGCGACGCGCACGACTGTAATATTTGGCAGAGCAGTTCATAGCCGTGTCAGCTTTCCACAGGGTGTATTTTTTCAACAAGCCCAAGGGGTGCTTCATGACCCCTTTAATGAAGTCACTCGATCGTTACTCGGAAAAGTGCTGCAGAGCGCCTTCAAGTTCACAAGCACAATGCAAAGTTGAAATAAAGTAGTTGAGCTGCTGCCAACGGCTAACCCCTGATGACATCAAGCAGATTTCCACACAGAGCTGCCACTGCATATATTACCAGTCAGCTGCACTCAACGCATTTTATTCGCCGACAAGGCTCAAACCGCTCACAACGATGCGCCGCTGTCGGCGACGGTGCTGCCACCTATAGGTCGATCTCGCGGCCAATAGCTTAATCGGGCCCCGTGCGCATCGCCTTCTCAATTGCTAGCCTCAGCGACACGGACGCTGACACCGGTATTTCTGCGAAGCGGGCTCTTTAACGCTGTCGTGTTAAAATAGGGAGCCGGCCAGGACACACAAAAACACATTCATTCAGGCGTGAAGCGCGGACGGCGAATCGGCGACGAATGGCCTTGAACCGACGAGCTTCGTCGGAGAGCGCGGTGAGAGTGACGCGCGCATTCTTCCTTCTCCGCTAGCGGACTCTCACGACAGAGGGCGTGTGAGCGTTGTGCCCGATTTCGTGACTTTATTAGGACGCCCGAGCGAGCGCAGCCTCCTCCGAGCCTCCTCAAGAATTCTTGCTCCGTGAGCAAAACACAACGGGCAGATGGTGTTTTGTTTATTTCTGTTCTAGTGTACGTGTTTGCATGTCTTATTTTATGACGTTATTTGAGATTTCTCAAGAGTAGGATGAGTTATGTACGCATGGTTACCTGGTTACCGAACACTACACGGGGGGCAAAGACTTTCTAAAACAACTCACAGTAAGCTGTACAGTTTGTAGTGAGTAAAAATGCAATATAATTAACAGCAGGTTAAACTACATTCTACAACTGAGCTTAGTGTTGGAAAAGCCTTTTCTCTTATGCCTGTTGCATGTGCCTAGTGTTTTAGTGTGCCAATCATGTCATTCAAAGGTAGCTTTAGAAATATATTACAAAATTTGTAGATGTTATCGGGTCTCACAACTGAATAAAAAATCTGGGCTCCATCCCAGCATGTTGCCACCAAAAGCAATTTTGAGGTACACTAAGGTGTCTTTAGTGTGCACAAACCAATTTGCATACACTAATTCTAAATCTCCCCACTAACTCCTCAGGGAGAGCCCTGCTCTTGTTATACTATACATGACTCTGGTGTCATGACTGCACCATATTAATGGTGCAATCATGACACCAGATTAAAGAAAAGACTACACGCACTCTGTTATTTTTAACTCCTTGCTTTAATGCTAGTTGCCACTAAGTATCTCACCTCTCTGAGCTACATATGCAAGAACATGTGACTGAATAAATTACTGACATGTAGTATTGCAAACTAAGACTATAAAGCTGCCAAAGATAGACCTATGCCAAGCTACAGGTAAGTGCAAAAGGGAGGGCATGGGGGCAAATGACTCACCATTAAAAACATTGCAGAGACGGAGCCTGATAGTAGTGCACAGAAAACAAGACTTCACCCAACCAGCAGCCTCAAGCCATACGTTTGAAATCAACGCACAGCTTAAGTCGGGAGTCTCACACATGCAGGTACACATGCAGAGCCCAACTAACATCACAGCCAGTGAGCCTTTCACCATGCTGCATCGTGATGTCAATCCTGTCATTCCAGCACTTGAAACTATTAACTGCAACAGCTGTCCCACTTTAATCTTGCAATGAACAAATTGTTATTCTAAATATGCTAACATTCTTTTGTTCAATTGGTTGACTAGAGTTTATATATGCCAAAATCATACGTGATTACGAGGTGCACCTCAGTGGGAGACTGGATTAATGCTGAGCAACCAGAGTTCTTTAATGTACACCTAACCTTAATTAAGTACACAGGTGTTCTCCCATATTGCAGCCATCTAAATTTAGCCACCATAGCAGGGAATTGAACCCCCTAGCTTAGCAGTGCAATACTTTAGCCACTAAGCTACCACTGCAGGGGTGGGAGAAGCTGCATCCCTCAAATTAAGCATTAAGATGGTAGCACATACATTTTTAATGAAATACAAAGTTTACCCAGCGGCCACACTTGCGTGACCAACAAGTATCGGCTAACCAGGACCAGCATTCGTCATTTACCTGCTGGGCACATGGTGGCAGCGGTGTTTCCAGCTCAGGTAACTGGAGGGCATAGCGAGATAAAGAAACAAAGGGAAGGGGGGGGGGGAGGGGGCAGGAGAGGGAGAAACCATAAGGAAGGTGCATCGAGATCTTTTGCATATAGACTTTGGATTTTAAAAATTAAGCGATTCACTAGTGGCTCACAGATCACATAACACTGGAGCAGCTTCTTGAAGTAATGAAGACGACGTCATATACAGCCAACCGAGACCTAAGCTGATTCAAGGCCATCTGGTGGGCGCCCTGCCGCATCTCTGTTACTACCAGGCTCTGTACTGTTAAGCTACTGGTAATCTAATCAAAGATGCACTGTATGTGGCTCACACAGTGATGGAAGCGACATTTTGATTTCTGGAGCAGACTCTGGAGCAAAAAAAAATTGCTGGTTCAGAGCAGCTATTGGCCTTTTCGGAACAGATGCCAAAATATTCCGAACGACTTCTGGAGTTTAAAGCAACATTTAAGCATCTGATAAATATTAATATTTATTATTAAACATATTGCAGGTACAATGATCACAGCAAATTGCAAGAGACAAATATTTTGCCTATGGATGGTCATTGAACACGAAGTAAGATGAACTGTATATTTAAAATAGCAGTACTTGTGGCAGAATTGGTAGAATTGAGCTGAGCACCAAGTTATAAAAGTAACCACAATGACTTATAACTGTCGCCAAAACAGCATTTCACGTCAAAGCAATCTGTTTTCATATTTTAGAAAAAAAAAGCTACATTGAAAATTAAAAAAAGAAACAGCTAAACGAGCTGTACACTTAAAATGCCAGTTCTTGTAGCATAAAGGAGGTCAATGCTGATAAAGTGATAAATGTAATCATTAACAGATAGCAGTTGTCACAGCAGCAGTTAGTCATCAGTATGATAGCAAACTAATCTCTCACAAATTTCCCCAAAACAGACTGGAAAAACAAGCATTTCACTGAGGAAGAGTTCACAGTTTTGCAAAGCATAGAAAGCTACAGGCAAACTTTCATCTTCAAGAATGCAATGCAGGCTGGCCATTTGTTACACGTGCCTATTTCTTAACATCAGCCTGCACGTAAGCAGCAGCAATTTGAGAGTAAGAGCAAGGGAAACAGGTCAGTAGTGGGACAGTTTATTTCACTTCACGTGCGCAAAAATGATAACTGTGGATAGTTGGATGATGCAAATATGTCTGGAGAGAAGACAGCAAGTGGACCACTCAAACCTGTGGGACTATTAGACAGCTCAAAAGCACGACAGAAAGGAACGCACCAGGAGTCAGAAGCATTTCATCACAACTATATTCCGTCAGGACATCTAGGTGTCAATGAATGGTTTTACTTCCAAGAAGACTTGTCGAATAACAACAAAATGATGTGCACCACCAAACATCACCATCCCTGTCACACGGGACACACACTGAAGAACTTGGAACGTCCATTAGTTTGTAGCACTACATATCACAATACTTCCAAGCAGGAACAAACAACTGACCAGCACATTAATGCTTCTGCAAAATGCGTGTTCTTAACAGTGAGTGTGCACATAATGAACACACATACTACAGCCTTGCAGGGGCATGCACTTCTGTGAAGCACGTCAATGTTAACAATGTGTAACAATGTACACAGACATGTCTAACACTTGCCACAGAGTATACCTCTCAAATCAATCATGCACTATAAACAATGAGAACACCATAAAACCAATACTGCCTTTTAAACCACCTTGTATTTTTAACGAATATCTACTTGCAGACATCTGTGCACATCTGACAGAATGCAGTCACTATCTCAGATTCTCAAGCAGACTCTCAACACTGCAAGCAACAGCTATAATATTTTAAACTTCAACACGCTAACAATGTTATTTTCACGTCGCAGCTTAGTACATTCAATCCTGGTAGCTACTTGTGCACCCATCCCGTCTAGTCTTCTTGTGCATGGCTGTTTGCAATGCCTTTAAAAAGCAAATCTTAAATTTGTTCTTAACAGATGTACACCTTATGTTCAACAGGTGATATGTAGTATGTAGAGGCAAGTGCAATAGTTTGCTTTTAAGCTTTGCTGCTACATCTGAGAGGCATACAATGCCTCTTTCTGTGCCTGCCTCCATTGTATATAATCAGACTCTAGGCACACTACTGATCCTATATGTTAGGAAAAAGGTACGTAAAGGGACTATAAAAAAACCATTCTCCATGACGATCCTAAAGGCTCATTCAGTAAACAATGTTTTAGGTTAGGAAACACAAATTGCTTAAGGTCACGCTTGGTACTCCAAGTCACTTGGGTCCTGGCAAGACGCAATCGGTGTGTTGTTGCGTGTGCAAGCCACTTGTGTTTCCCAATACAGAGCTATATAATGAAATGTGATAAAACAAGCCTAACAGTACAAATGAATTGACCAAGTGAAATGATTTCAAACGAAGGAACATTACTGTGGGTCTATGAAACATTACTGGTATTCAGACAAGTTGTGTTGCAAATTTTTATCAATGTTTAAAAAAGAACGGTTGTTGCTCAATAAAATAAGCTGGTGTTGACCTGCAGACATAGAAGTACAACCATTGCTACAACGAACTTGAAAAGAGCTTGTGCAATGCATTTTCCAGCAAGTGTAGTACTGACACAATCACTACAGCAAATATGAAATACGCAAGTACACACCTAACTATCTTTGTTCTATCTTGGATTACCATGTGCAGGGAACATGCACAGTATATCCAAAGTTACAGCTCAGTGCACAAGTGACAGAGTGGGACTCCCATTATACCCCTAGCACTGCAAATTTCTGAAGGAAGGGCAACATTCATCAACACCCTTCACTACTCAACGTTGCTGCCCCAAAGCCTAACCAAACAGGTACCCTGAACATGCAAACAATGGCTTTGCAATAGATGCCATAAATACTCTAAACACGCCAAGCTTTCAGGTGCTTTATGAGCAAAAACAGCCTCCTGACATTTAAAGGGGTACTGACACCTTTTTTCGAAGGCGAGTGTACTCTGCCATACAAATCTCCTGTACACTTGCTCAGAGACTGCTCTGAGCAGGTGTGAAGCTCAGCAAATGCTGATAAGATATTTAATTTTGATATTAAAGTAAATTTTTCCATGGCGCACCCACCGACATCGACACTAGCTCGACGTCAGGCTACAGTACCAATTCTGGTGACTTCAGGCAGCAGTCTGGCTAGTTGCGACGACATAAGGTACCAAAACTTCCAAGACGGCCGCTTGCGTGTCACCAAAACATTCAAAATGGCCGCTTCGTCACCAACGGAGCCACGTTGCGGCAACAAGATAAGTCTAGTAACGCTGCATTGCGGAGTGGCCGTGGAAACGTCACTGTATATTGTGCGAGAACGTGACGAGAAGCTCATACAGTGTTGCAACGTCAGGGTACAGTAGGAACCGAAACTAGCTTTTAAAAACATACTGTAATTACTTCTTCAGGGTGCACTAGCGCTTAGCACTACCTTTTCTAGGGTCTTGAGGGCTTGGTCTTTCATTTGCCACAAAATAACGATAATTGAAAATTTTTGTGTCAGTACCGCTTCAAGTACTTAATGCTCAAGGAAAATCTCTAATATATCAGTTTACCCATGCGACGGGGTAGGGGTCCAGCCAAACCATTAATTTTAATGAATGTTTTGTTGCCAGCATGACCATTAAAACATTTATTTGGTGACAGTGCAGGTGTCTGCACATATTAGGACGGCTGTGTACACTACAAGAAGGGAAAAGAAACCGCCCTTATCCTTTTTAGCTCCTTTACACAAGTACCTCACAATGTCAAAGGTCACCACAAATCAAGTAAGTCTTAATATGTATGACAGCTGGACTCAAATTACTTGAAGTATGAAGCAGAACTTATATCAAAAACCAAGAATAACAAACTTTTGGTAAAACATGGTCGCTAAGAGCTCACTCTGACAGGTACAACTGGGTGCCCGTTATTGGGAACACAAGGACCATGACTTTCCAGCAATTCTTTCCATTTGATTCTACGCCATGCTCTTCACTATCCATTGTTCATAGCCACCCGATGACACTGACAGTGCAGGAGGAGCACCACTTTTATCACTGATGAAGCACAAAAATAAGTAGCGTTGGAAAAGGCAACGCTACAATATAGCGGCCCAGGGCTTTATGCCAAGTTTCTGTACATAAAGCAATTCCAAACTTAAGTTCACAAGTAAACAAGCAGTGGGTTGCACAGATTCAATCTAACATTACCCTCCCCCCCTAAATAAATTTTCATGCTTCTTCATATACATTAATCACCAACTCAACCCACTGCTTCCCACTCCACGTGAACCCAATCCAAAACCAAGAGCAGTGGACGAACCATACAAACTGCAGTCTTAATTCCTGCAGCACAGAAAAAGTCATGCAGAATATTTCTGTGCTTTATTTGTACTTTTGCACTTTCTCAGCTAAAAGTCAGAAATTCTATACAAGATAAAGGGCTTATCAGCATTTTACAGGCAGCATAACTACAAGGCTGTGAAATTAAGATACAAAGTAGAGAATCCAGATTTTTCTATTTTGTCACTGCTTATGGACTTACTATTTGGCCCATAAAATAACTGAACATTCAAAAACAATAATTTAAAAGTTAGCAGCTGCAAGTGCTGCAACAAAAGACCTTAAAGGGCCCCACATTAGGTGACATAACAAATTTTAGTTAGACAATGGAAGTTGTTGCACGCCCAATAAAGAGCATTATGCTCCAAGAATTTTTCTAATCGGTCCATTAGAAGCTGAGAAAACCAATGTTTTGAGGCGACGCAAAACCATCATGAGAGGAGGCAAGCTTTATTGAAACCCTTGCCGATCGCCCCGTGTAGCCTTCGCAAGCCAAATCCCTTCCCTCTTCGGCACGCAAGCGGGATGATCACATGACGCATACGCATGAGCACGTCATGCGCACACAATGTCACGAGCGCATGACGTGCCTGAACCAGCCTGAGCCCCCAAGACGCGAGCAGTGCTGTGGCGGCGTTCTTTGCGCTTCACCTCTGCAAGTTATGCAGAATGCGCCCTCGCCGATCACTTGGATTTCAACCTATTGCTGAGCACGAAAGCTGCAACATTTGTATGGACACGAGACTAGCGGTGTGCCACATGAACATCTAGTTAAACGCAGGAGGATAAATGAGCCTAATGAGCGCTGGAACCTGGTAGAAAATTAGTTTCATTGTAAGGGGTAGCGTCTGCACAATGCGCAAGAACACGAACACATGCGAAACTGAGGTAGATTAGTCTCGCATCTTGCTGCGATTCGCAGTAAAAATTGAAAAAAAAAAAAAAAAAAAACGCACACATTCCCTTTGTGTGTTTTATTATTACTCTCAAGTTTCATTCATCTATTCAAGCAACAAATTACACAAACTACATGTCACGTCAAATAATTATCACAGTGTCACGTGCTACTGTTGGCGACGTCACAGCACTACCGTCTACGTAGGGCCATTCATATTTAAAAATTGTAACGCTACATTAAACGAGGACAAGAAGTCCTCGTCTAAGAAGTCCTTCTTGTCCTCATCTAATGTAGCGCTACAATTTTTAAATAAGAATGTATCACCAACTAGCCCTGCAACGTGTTTTGTTAAGGGCCATTCAATCGTGCACGTCATCCCCTCATTCTTAGGGCGCGCGGCCGCAAGAAGGGCAAGCAACGTTCAGCTTGAAATTTGACGCATTTCCGCAGCACGTAGCGTTGCAAATTTTGGCAGACGTGATCGTGAACGCCCAGTGTAAGCATTGCGCTCGTCAGCTCAAAATTGCCAAACCTGGTGAGGGGCCCTTTAAGATAAAAATTATCTATGGATGCTGCCAAACATTGGCTTACCTCAGCCAAAACTAGCTTTTCTATATAACAGCATGCAAGTCAATGGAACATGTCTGAATAGTTGAGTCCCCCCCCGACCCCTATTACACCAAGGCCATGTATTTCAGTGATGTGCACCTGTGACTTGTATGGCTATACCGTGACCCTAAAGCACAATATTTTAGCGATGGCAACGGTATAGACACTCCGAGAGTCTCTCAATGGCTGCAACAATTTCACAATCACTCCAGCTGAAGAAAAGCAGAGACAATTATAAGTACCCGCTATAATATACGTGCAAAAGTTTTAGTGGTCAGATTTCTTACAGGCAAAGAAAAAACATGATAAAATGGCTGCTGGCATCTGCTACTAGTTCAAAACAGTTAGCTATGCAAAACACACCTGACAAGTGGCAGAAGAGTCACGCATATTTACAACTATCCCTAAATGCGTGGGGAGCAGAGGAATTCTAAGCAGCAAAAGGTTCCATAGAAGTATAATAGCTGAGTGCTACATAGAATGTTTGTAAGGCCCACATATCCCTGCAGCATTGTTACGCCAGTAATCTTAATCCAAGAAACATTGCAACTTAGCAAATTAATGCTATATCCAGCAAAAACTTTCTACAGCTCTTGTTCTTCAGCATCGTATGCACGCTTTTTAGCAGCACTAGTGTGCATCAGTAACAACAATTTGAAATTATGTTCGACCAACGGAAGTTTACACGGGACTGCTCGTAAAACCAGCACTATGGGAGAGCTAGTACTAATCTACCATGACCATATTGTCAGTCCTTTAGGTTTTCAGGCTTAAATCCAATATTAAATAAGAAGCAAAATATTACGTGGAAGTTGTGGCCAAGGATGCATGCAGGCTAGACCAAACTCCGAACATGTACACGTGTGGCCAGCTCTATGTACAGCACCAGCCGTGGGCATCTCTGGATGGAGTTTGAAGACTCAATATAACACGAAGCACAGTGCTGCATAAAGCAGGGTCGGGCACTGCCTAACCTGCTGAAGGATGAAAAGGTTGAGCAGAATAACTTGCAAAGGTGAAAAAATTCCTCTACCGCATAACAGGCAACATTAATTTATGAAGCAGATGATGTACCAGCAGCCACTGCTGAACAAAGTGCAAGCCACAAAATGATGTGCTCCAGCTAAGTCTGGTCCCTTACAAGCATACTGTGCATGTTGCAGCATAGTCTACTTTTTTGGAATATGACGCCATCTGTAGAGGTGGAAATGCACAGTTGGCACATGCGAAATTACCAGAGCACATGGATGCTTTCACTGCAAGTCAAAGCTAGGAAGTGACCTCTTTTGGTATTCAAGCCCATTGGAGTGGTTATAAGGTGTCATGGTAAATTTCCCCACTCCAAGCAGTCATTGCATGGTTCCTGCCCTCAAATGAATGCCAAATTGACTTCAGTTATCAACTAGGACTATGTGCATGATAGCAGGCATATTGCAGTAATTTAATGACACACCTAATGAAGAAGCACAGGTTTGAAAAAAAAAAATCAATTAGGGTTTTCCTAGTTGCATGGTCAATTTCAGCCTGAACTGGGTAACTCTGGGAGTTCGCTTCAGAAGGATGCTGATGGCATGACCATTTGTACAATCAGTATGAAGTGCATCAAAGCAGCAAAACACTGCTAAAAATATTGGTCCATAGGGACACTTTCAAAAACTTCATGTTATCATAAGGTCCTTCAGACTAAGAAAATCATTGTGTGTTCCTCAAATGAGCCCCGTCAGAAGGGCAAAAACAAGACTGTGCCTGCAATGCAGTGCAAATAATTCCAAACACAAGATTATAAGGAATGTTACAACCAAACTACCACCAATACAGTAACTATAAAGCCAAGTTTTTTGTTGGTGCATGTAATTGCATCGCCACAAATTCTGTGCATCCTTTTTCTTCACTACCGATCATGCTTCCACTCAACCACATAATTTACAAGGAAATTCTTTGCTGTATAATAGCATTATTGTTCTTGCAGAAAAAGTCAGTTGCCACCATGTATAGAGTGCCAACATCGTTAACAAAGAGCCCAACATCGACACGTACAAAAGAAAAGAGCGTGTTCATTTACCACTTAATCATCCTAGGTGAGCTAAGAATTGCTACAAGGGTGTAGTATGATGCAGTGAGCCCTGCTAGCATAATCATATTTTTCTCAATTCAAGGACAGGAGCCCTCAGAAACACTCTTCTATTTGTACTCATCAGTGGCACTTTGTTCTATTAGCCAAGTGTGTATGAGAAAAAAGTGAAAAGACCCAGCTTTGCATTCGTGGCAGCATACAACGCAGCCTGACAGTTAACAGGCTGTTTTTTCTATTTTCAGGGTGAGAGAAGAGTAGGCAGGCATTACTGCACTTGCATGACAACAAAATTTTCAGTAAGCTCCATTGCAGCCATTTACGCGCAAATCTGAGCTTGCATAATTCGTGGAGCACACTCTAAACATTCTCTATTAAAAATAAATATTAGAACATAGGAAAAGCAGCAGACATGACCACAAAGCAACAAACACGGACTTTATTAAATCCATTGCTCTGTTTGACCTGCATGTTTGAATCATGCCAGTCTAGTGTGGTCGGCCATGCCAACTTAAATAGAAAAGTAGATGCTCTTGAGATGTTTCAGATGGGAACATACAACACACACAAACAAAGGGACACACAGTGCAATGATCTTGCTGTGAAGTTCTGGCAGTATCAGGCGAAAGAAAAATGCTAGCGCTTGCCAGAGTTGGTCTTGCGACCGTTTCGCCTGTGTACCTGAGATTTGTACTTCCGCGGCCTGTCTTGGCGCAGATGAGCTCCTCCTCCCTTGGCATCTTTTGCATCTTCGATAAGCTCCCGCAAGTTTATTTGTTGAGCATCAGCCCTCTTGTAAAGTTCTTCATAAAGTTGAAGCAAGCAGAAGGCATCCAGTGCTGTTTAGAAAGCAGAGGTTCACAAGTCAAATTAACTCCATTACACAATAAATAAAACTAAAATGACTTGTTCACATTTATTTTAGCCATGAAGAGCACATTCACACAAGAAATGATGCAATAAAAATCCAGCAAAATAAATTTCAGGGTGTCTATTAACCCTTTGTATCCCAGCGTCCACATATGTGGACAAAACATATCAGTGAAGTGGGATCAGGCTAGCCAATGCATTGCCTTAAAAATCGATTTGAAATGTTGGCATTACTTCAGAATTTCATAAAAACATCTA
Organism: Rhipicephalus sanguineus; assembly: GCF_013339695.2. Taxonomy (NCBI): domain Eukaryota; kingdom Metazoa; phylum Arthropoda; class Arachnida; order Ixodida; family Ixodidae; genus Rhipicephalus; species Rhipicephalus sanguineus. The sequence continues at coordinate 139,503,379 of NC_051176.1, forward strand.
TATGTGTCCACTTCTGTGCACAAAGAGCGGTAAGTGCGCACAGAACAATGGCGTTCTTCACAAGTCGCCTGTAGAGGTGTATGCCTACATATTTTTTATAGGTTCACTCTAAATTCGTAAGATTTTTATATTATTGAGATTTATTCGAGAAAAGGAAGGGTTTATCTTGTCTTTGTGTGACTTTTGTTGCACTGTGAGCGACCAAAGTTTTGCAAGTTGAGTTGTCGCTGCGGCGTCCACGTTTGTGGACACCAGGCATAACGAGTTCGTGTAAAAAGCTGATAGAACGCCGCATGGTAGTGAGACCCGCTTCGTTGCCGTGCGGCTCTACCCAAAACATTATCAGTGATATAGCTAAACACGCCTTGTAGAAGTTATTTAGAATTTATTTGCTTTATTCTGGACGTGGATTAAGTGCTGAAGACATACATGCCATAATTTTCGAGCTGACTAGCAGAAGCAAATGATCCAATTCGGAGGGCACCGGTAATTAGCACGTTGAAGTAGAGCCATCAACAAGCAAATGCCTTATGAAAAATGCTACTGCTGATGATGAAAGCATTCAGTTTGAACGTAACCATGAACGCAATGGTAATGATGATCAACCACGATAAAGATGATGACGAACACGTTGAAGTAGAGCGGTGGGCAAGCAGATGGGCCTTGAATAGTGATAATGATGGTGATGATGAAGGCATTGAATCAGAGCCGTTAGCCATCGGCCACGTGACCCTTTATGATGATGATGATAATAATAATACTAATACTAATAATAATAATAAATAATGATGATGATGATGATGAACACGTTGAACTGATGATGGCGTTGATTATGGTAAGTAGTGATGATGATAGTGATTATTGTGTTGGAACAGAGCCGTCGGCAAGCAAAGTTCCCATGTACGATGAAGGATGATGGACCCAGTGTAACTGGTGTTCCCAGCGTCCACATATGTGGACACTTGTTTTCTTGTAGAACTAAAGCTAAAACTTGCCATGTTTTGGTTTATTCCCACTTTCGTATGTATTGTAACTGCATATACGCAAAAAAATATTCACTTGCGCAGCTGCATTGGCCATGGGATACAAAGGGTTAAGCTGACATTTCCAAAATTTCGGTCGAACAGTAAGTCTGCAACTTTTTAGTGTATATCGTTATTAGTGCACAAAAAGGAAATGCTGCTCTAACGTAAACAAGGAGAAAAGACCAATAGTGAGCTGGCAATGAGGCTTTTCAATAAGCCTTTTTCCACATGTCATATGCTGGCTTCACTGCAACATACAAGATGTGCATTGCGGTGAAGCATTAGTCCTTTGAGTGACAGATGTCGAAACATCTTTTCCTGGTTTTTAAGAGGACAAAACTCCTCCCCATCACCACCACAATCACACCATAGATCACTGGCAGGGGTTCTCAAAATGGTTTCCACGAAGGCAGTGTTATGGTTCAGCGAGTGCCGAGAATTTTACTACATACCATTTTACATTTCCCATCAACTTACACAGTTGTCATGAAATTTTCTAACAAAATGACCGACGACGACTACTATACTCATCGACAAAAATTGGTCCCGCACGGAACCGATGAAGGCTATACTCGTCATACTTGCGTTTCTTGACGCTAGATGGCCACACTTGTCCATGTTGGGACATTTGTGTCTCCGCTTTCATTTTACTGCCATTTTATTTTTCATTGTATTGCCATGCGGTGAAGCCACCTTCGAGTTATCTTTTTCTACGCGATTGGTGAAATAATGGAACCCTATTCAATTGAAAGAATGGTGTGTGTTTTATTCAGAAAAAAATAAGCTCTATAAACTGAGCAAAAAATTTTTCGGTAATTTTGGCATGTTTTTTTTTCTTTTCTTTCAGTCGTGAAAACGCTGAAGTAGAGAAATACTGCACTGCACTTTGGATTTAACAAAGCCACCATATGCCGCATACGCGCCCCGCTGCAGTCTGTGAGCAGCGAGAAACCAAACCGACATGGTAGTGGCGCTCCAGACTCGTCTTTGTGTGATTTGCAGACACACGGTGGCCACTCTGAGCACGCTAATAAGTGTAGTTTATAGCAGTGGGACGGAATCAGTTCGGTGCAGTAAGGTGCAGCGAGATAGGATTGTATTAAAATGACTCCAATGGTGCAGTTGGACCACCACTGCATTTTAGATATATTCCAGCATGAAACTTGCTGTGCCACCTGGAATGCACACATTCTCGGCATCAGAAGTGGATGCTTCCCTCATGGCATTATGCAGGAAGAGTACATTTGGCTCGCATCGAAAATCTGGAGCGTTGAAACCTTTTCTCTGCCAGCTTTGTGAAGCTGTCTACTGGGAAATACAGGGAAACTTGGACAAGCCAATGGTACAACGAAACTCATGTTTTCCTTACAAAGGCTGTTAGGTCTGGGGTAGCGTCCTTCGGGTGCGCGGCGTAGGATCCGAGGTCGTTGCATCCCACCGCTGCCACCACTGTTAGGTATGGGGTAGCGTGGCCCATCGCTACCGCCACCTTTAGGTTCCGATGTCGTCCCTCAGGCCCGCTGCTGGGAATACGCGTCGTTGCATCCCTCCTCTGGAACCGCTGTTGGGACTCGGGTTGCGTGGCCGGTGCGAACATGGGTGTGTATCGTGCTCGGAGTAGTCAGTAATGGCAAGGTGAAGAAGGAAAAGATTTTATGTACAACTATTTACATATTTTTGCTACCAGGCAACATGACTGCCAGCACGTTGGCTGGTTCGACTCCGTTCGAGTCGTTCTCCTTCTCCGATCTCCCTCTCTCCCGTTCCACGGACCGGCACGGCCTTAAATCGTCTAGCCGTCCATTGTCCTGCTGACTGTCCGCCGGTCGCAGGTGTTGGGCTCCTATCCAAGTTCTCCAAATTGCGGCGCGCTGCCAGGAGTATCAATTGCGACGAGCTGCCAGAAGCCGCACGCAGGTGTTGGCTCCTATTCAAGTTCTCTAAATTGCGACGCACTGCCAGAAGCCGCACGCAGGTGTTGGCTCCTATTCAAGTTCTCTAAATTGCGGCGCGCTGCTAGAAGTTTCAATTGCGATGCGCTGCCAGAAGCCGCACGCAGGTGTTGACGTCCTCTTCGTATTTTGACCGTCCGCCGGCCGCAGGTGTTGAACCTCCTTTACCCCGCAGGAGTTGAGCAGCCCCTCCATAGCTGGGCAGCTTTGAAGAACGACTGGCGTCAGTTGACGGGGCCGGCCGGGTGAAGACGCCGTTTTCCCCGGATTGCAGACAAAGCATGCAGGGGTTGATCCCTGCTTCCACGTTCGGTCAGGTGCTCTGGCACAACAAGGCCCATTTTCAGCATTGCACAGTGGAAGCACCACAACACATTTTGCCCCTTTGCAAGACAGAACAGAAAAATCAAACAGGCAGAGGAAGAAGCTAAGAAAGAGCCTTGTGTACAGACTGTCAATGGTGGTCCAGACAGTTCAGGATTCTGAGGTATTTTTCGAGCAGGAGAAAGAGATGTCTTGAAGCAGAAAAAAAATGGCGTTTGGTATCACTTGGAGCAGTATAACAGCACTGTACTGCGCTAACCTCCCTGTCTTTGTTTTTCTTCTCCTCCTCCTCCTCCAAGTGCAGATTTTTATTACTGATGAACAGGAAATGCTGCACTAATGTAAACAAAAAAGAAAAGATCAACAATCAGAGAGCAGCTATCGATCAGGCTGTTTTACACATGGAAGAATGCCATATCCTGGCTTCGCCCCAATATGCAAGATGTGTATCATCATTATGTGAAGCATTAACCCTTTCAGCGACATTTTTTTTGCCAAATGCGACCCACCAGAGTCAATTTTTTCAATTCCCGATTTAAATTCTTCTGACGAATCTATTTCAGAAAAAAATTGTCATTTTTTTTAGGGTGACCATAAAGTTGTGTTGTTATATACACATGGTTTATTCATGAGCAAAACCAAGATAAATTCTTAAAAAAGCTTACACGACTGTTAAAAAATGATGCATTGCAATAAACATAGTTCACATACGTACTAAAATAAGTGCATGAAGTGGCGTCAAATGGAAACACTGAGGGAGAAAAGTCTCCTTTGATCCAGACAGCATCGTCTCACCACACGCGCTTTTGAGATGTCGCTCGTTCATCAATATCTGAGTCTTAACTCGCAAGTATCTCCTCGTATGACAGGCTGACATTTAATGAATCAGATTGTGATTCAGCAGTCGAGCGGAGATTCCTCCAAATAGCCGCTCGACTCACTTTCAACAGAGCAACCGGCGCACATTTTTATAGCGCGAGCGAACTGCGTGGTAGAGCGCACTGAAGAAAACTGTGATTGTGCATGCGTCCGGAAAGTAAAAGCAAGTGAGAAACCTATAATAATCCTTCGTCTTATCGCCAACGAGACGGAAGCGGTTTCTGGGAGTCCCCAAAACGGGACACGCAACCACAGTGGCATCGTTTGTGTAAGTCAGCGCCTGCAAGGAAACTGGTGTTATCACGCCCCACCCCAGGGAGCAATAAACGAGAGAGTAACAAAGCAGTCACCCTTTGAGAGATTCTAAACCAGACAGCCATCAACTTTGCAGGCGCAAGAAGCGGGAACCACCCGAAGGACAAAACCAAAACTAGGCACCACACGCCAGTGTGTGATCGGATGCGCAAGCGACAGCCTGCACACTGCTGTAGTAAAGCATAAAAAAAACGGAGAGACATCAGTGCAAGAAAGAAATTCCATGTATTCCCGCAATGTGGCAACACCTGTCAAGCAAGAGAAATGAACAAAAAAGGCGCGCTTTTTAGACATGCAAGCGATGACGTACATGTACGACATTGACCATTTTGGAGGTGTTCACAGGGGAGATACCTGTACGTCATTGACCCTGAAAGGGTTACGGGCACAGAGTAAGGCCAACTTTTTTTTAAAATAACTTTTGTTTCTTTGCAATTTGTATCCCTTTGTGAATATTGTCCATATTTGTGCTTTTCTTAGCAAGTCTTTCTTGTGGCTGAAAATCAGCTTTTCCAAAACAAGTAGTGAGTGAACACGCACCCCAGGACGAGCCCCTCGTATGCACTCCGTGCTTATGGTCCATTAAAAAAAAAAAAAAAAACATCCTGTACGAAAGCCAAAATGCTTGTTTGTAGTCAGCTGTACTTATACAAGAAATTGCCGGGCAACTTTTTGCATACCTGAATTTTCACCTAAGAAGATCCGAAGATGCTCTGCGCATTTTTATTTGCATTTGTTCTTCGGAGCGCATCTGTCTAAACACAAACACTTTTAGCTCCTAGCTTCCCTATGGGGAGAGAGGACACGCAGCTTCATGTAGCCGCGCGCCCTGTCCCTCTGTAGGGAGAGGGCGCGGCGCTGATTCTAAACGCCACGCGCCGACACGTAACGCGTACGTGTGGTTAGGGCTTAACACTCACACACCGCAACGCGAATTTGCCACTTGTGACTTGGCTTGAATTGGATTAGGGCTGCACGTGTTGATAGCATGCATGATGCTTAAGAGATGGCGCCAGGCTATTGTGTGCTATCATCATCAGTGGCCGGAAGAAGCAGACGACATTTGCTGCTGCAATTTTTGGGGCTGCGATCATTACTCGTGGAAAAAAAAAATCTTATTTTCGTTGGGCAATGTGGGGGGTGCAAGAATTATGCAAGTACGAGGATTACGCGAGTAAATACGGAACTCGAACACCTGCAGCTGCGACGTCAACAAATACAGTCTAACCCGCTTATAACGAGCTTGAAAGTGTCGCGAAAAGTGGTCGCTATATTAGTAGTTCATTGTATATGGACTCACCTTTAAAAACGTGCGCTTAGAGGCCAAACCGTTTTTTTTTTTCTGTGCACTTTTATTAAAGGGACCCTGAAACGGTTTTTTATAAAGTTTTGTCAGCGTTTAGGCAGGAGCATCCCCAAATCATTCGCACCAGAAATTAAGCAGCGCACTGTGTACCAAGGCCGCTACGGAATTTATATCTATACCCTCCTCCTCACCACTGCCTTGCACCCTCAACTCAGACACCCTGACATCGCCGGCGATCGCAGCGCTCTCATGAGCGCACTCAACGGTTTGAGCTTTGCGATGGGTTGCGCGTAATCTCGGAGGCCCAACAAAGACGAAGCTCGCGGAGTGGTTGATATCTGCTCCGACAGGTGCCGCCACACCACACTACCAGCAGATCTTATTTTATTCTCCTGTACGGCGACAATCTGCAACCAACTCTATGTCTGCAACAGCATGCGGACAAACAAAAATAATTCGAGAACGATCACCGATAAGCGTAAACTCAGGCAATGTGGTTGTGTCGTCAGGGGTGAAGTTATAGCCACAAAAACGTGGATCGAGGCGTTGAACGGATAGCGAGAGCGCGACGCTCATTGCAGCGACGAGCTGAAGGGATTCCACTCGCCAGATGCCTCACGAACATTGCACGACGTCGCAGCTTTACAAGTCACCAATTGCTAGAAATTGCTAGATACATGGTACACAAGGCTGGGGCAATTAAATATGTCCAAGAAAAGAAACCTCTAGATAAACAGTCTCGCTCAGCTCACGTCAACACGGAGTACGTTGTAACACAGGCAGACGACGCTCGCTGTCCACAGGAGGTTCAGTGACGTGTACTGGACATATCCAATCAAGTCAGCCGCCTGCGTGACGTCGCGCTTCCAATACAACGCGCACTGGAAGTGGGCGGTTTGAAAACGCGTTTGGCTGAGCCGCTGTGATCGGTGGTGATTTGCAGCTTTAAAGCCTTGTAATAAATTACACAGTTTTCGCACAGAGCTTAAATCGGTCTGTAAATGATCCTTAGGACTTGTTCTACCGGCTCAATGTGTTCGTACATAATCGTCAAAACCGTTTCAGGGTCCCTGTAAAGTGCACCCAACCTCTCCGGTGACAAGCTAAGCCTTTTCCCGTCGTGAAGCAACGCCCGCTACGTGCTCACGAGTGAATTACACGCCTTTGCTATGAACTGACACCGTTTCACCGAAGCGTGGTACTGCCATGGACGTGGAGCCGATCATCCCTGGCTAGTTGAGTGCAGCGCGTCCCCTACTCGGCTCGCGGAGTCACTGCCGGGCCGTTTGCTGTATGCCGTATGCGCGCGTTTGTACGTTCTTCGTGCCTGCTTCACTCCGGACCGTGCACGGGTGCGGCGAGTGCGAGTAGCCTGTTCGTTCAACGCGGCGAAAACAAGCATTTTGCAAGCAACGCGCACTCTACGTCCCCGCGATGCTCTCGCGGCCCTGCACGACGATGCGCGGCGCACCTGAGTTCTCACCTAGTCAAACACGCAGTATAAGCTCGCTGTCAGTGCATCGACGTTTCTCGGTGCCTGCGCCGCTCAACAACAGCGAGCTACTTTCGTTTCTACAAAGCGACGCGCACTTTAAAGCGGTCTCGCACGACGCGGCAGCGGCGAGCTTGCGAACGGCAGCATGGCGCGCTCGTACCGCCGTCAATCCGCACAGTGTACGGCGTACGGCACACGCGCAGCCGAGCAGATATCTACAGATGACTGTGATACAAGGTTGTCGGCTATAAGTCATAACTGCACGTTCATTGACGACCGCCACCTCGCCTTTGCTCTTTTCTGATGCTTATCTGCGAAGGCATCGCCGCAATCGCGCGGAAATCGTTATCACCCATCGACCGGTCTCTGCCATTACCAAAAAGACGAACGACCTTTGGCGGCACATTGTGGCGTCGACGAGTTTAGGGACACAGTGAACCTTTATGCGATGAAAGTTATCGCGGTTATCACTTCTTCCATTTATGCCTTCTTGCGTTCCAAGGCATTGTTTGGTTCATCGTAGGCAGTCGTAGCTGCAGAGAACGACGTCAGGAAAAGTTACCGTGCGAAAGCTGACCGCAAGGCTTCATGCTGCCTCTTTTTTTTTTTCCTCACTGCCATTCTGCCACTGAAGAAACGGTTGGAAAGTGAGCGACCTCGCTTGCAGCGTCCAAAATCTGCGTGCGGTGCTCGCCGATCAGGGATATCGTAAATTGGAGCAGGGTGCGCGCTCGCTCGCGCCTCTCATGCTTTAGAAGGCCTGTTTTAACTTTTTTTGCTTTGTATGCGCCATATTTTTACCGCGATCGTGTCTGAAGTGTTCGTTGTAAAAGTAGGAGGCTTTGAAAAATAGAAGTAGAGCACCAAGTCGGGCTAGTTGGTTAAGATTCATTATGACGACTAAAACTGCGCTAAAAACACAAAGACAAAGACGAGGAAAACAGGACTCGCGCAGACTCACAACTGAACGTTTAATGTTTGAAGGATGACATATATACACAGTTAACACTTGATGAAATAAGATCATCGGACACAGATATGTCTACGTCACAAAGTGGCACCTAAATATTTTAGCTCACAATCGGCAAGTGATATGGAAGGTTCACTTATACACCCCCGTGTAGCGTTAATCTTGAAAGCCTCGAACATCTCGCGTGTGCACCGGTCCTTGTGACGAAACAAAATCTTGGTTTTATTGACAAGCGGTTGGCACAACTCGCTGCTGCCTACTTCACACTCCCTACAGTGTTTGGTCACGTGCGAATAGCCATCTGTAGAACAATTCCTAAGATGCTCTTTCAGCCGAATGTTTATACACCTCCCCGTTTTTCCCACGTACACCCGCCCACAAGAAAAAGGAAATTCATAAACTACTGCGCAGGCGCATGGGACAAACCTGGACCTATGTTCAATGCTGCAAACAAATGGGCTGTAATTAGTAGGTGTTTTATCAATGGCATTCATTACCCTGGCACACAATCGCGACATTTTCTGAGGCGCCGAAAACACAACGTTCACACCGTAGCGTTGAGCTACATTCTTGAAGTTATGTACTACCTTATGCTGATACGGGATAACCGCAAAGCCCCCACCCTCGATGGCGCGATTTCGGGGTGACTGGGTGCCGTTCATTTTAAACTTCTTAATTAGTTTTTCGCAGGTTGCTGCAATCATAGATAATGGATAACCAGATTTAGTTAGCCTGCCCAACTGCATTTGCACACTTTCCGTCACTGCATGCGCGCAAGACTTCCGCACCGCAGCATCAATGTAAGATAGAGCAATACCATTCTTAACTAACTTTGAATGCCTAGATGAGAAATTTAGCGGACTTTTCTGAGACCTAGGTTGATATAGCCAGCAAGTATGGGATGAACCAAAACGAAGCCGAATGTCTAGGAACTGCAACTCGTTGTTACTAGGAAGCTCAGTCGTAAAACTGAGGCCTAGGCCCGATTCGCTAAACACTTGCTTAGCTTGAAAAGCTCTTTCTTCAAGCCCACCTTCAGCTGCAAATATCAGGTAGTCGTCCACAAGGCGGAAAATACGAGAAGCAGTACTACCTGCACACCTAGACACGGTTCTATCCACTTTAGCTAAAAATATATCGCTAAGCACAGGGGCGACCCGAGAGCCTATACACACCCCTGACTTCTGGAGGTAGTGCTGGCCTCGCCAGCACACGTATGTGGAAGATAAATACATGCTCAGTAGTTCCAGAAAACTTTGAAGAGAAATGCCGCACTGTGCGACAAAACACTGCTCATCATTGTACTGCGTAATGCACTCCTTCACAGCAACCATAAGTTCTCTTTGCGGGATGGCATAAAATAGATCCTCAACATCTAAGCTGAACGCTTGGCACCCTCCCGGGTTCTCATCCTCTAAATATCATACTAAGGCCGCCGAATTGGACACCAAAAATGGATCTTCAAGTTTCAGTTTCGCGAGGTGCTCCTGAAGGTAGCCCGCCACAACGCATTGCCATGTATCCCTTTCGGAAACATGACTAGGACACAAGTGACGGGGAGAAGAGAACCAATCCACGGAATGTGCTGGATGCCTTCGACACAATTTGAACATTCCCAGAAACGCATTATGAAGATGTTGCAATGGAATACTTGCTATATTGCGTAAGAAGATCTACGAGTTTACTACATGGCAAGGGTTACACAAGATTTTGTTTCGTCACAAGGACCGGTGCACACGCGAGATGTTCGAGGCTTTCAAGATTAACGCTACACGGGGGTGTATAAGTGAACCTTCCATATCACTTGCCGATTGTGAGCTGAAATATTTAGGTGCCACTTTGTGACGTAGACATATCTGTGTCCAATGATCTTATTTCATCAAGTGTTAACTGTGTATATATGTCATCCTTCAAACATTAAACGTTCAGTTGTGAGTCTGCGCGAGTCCTGTTTTCCTCGTCTTTGTCTGTGTTTTTAGCGCAGTTTTAGTCGTCATAATGAAACTTTGAAAAATGTTCGCTATATGTGGACGCAGCTTTAATGTTTAGCATTAGAAAATCGTAAGTGCACCCAAATATGGTCGTTATAACCGATAGATTGTTATACGTGGGATCGTTATAAGTGGGTTCGACTGTATTGATAATTTTGTTCATATCGAGGGAACAAGAAACTAGCCAAAAAGTAGCCAAGTAGCCAAGACATTTTTTCTGCCGCCACTGGCCTAGAAAAGTAGCCAAATTTGCGCAAAGTAGCAAAACCTGGCAACCCTGGTCAGTGTGACTGACTCTATTCATGCTGATAAAGATGTCGTCGTTCACAAAGAGTTGACTGACGAGACCGTTGTAAGCGGCATGTGCAAAATTAATGACACTGATGACTAGGACACAAGTGACGGGGAGAAGAGAACCAATCCACGGAATGTGCTGGATGCCTTCGACACAATTTGAACATTCCCAGAAACGCATTATGAAGATGTTGCAATGGAATACTTGCTGTATTGCGTAAGAAGATCTACGAGTTTACTACATGGCAAGGGTTACACGGCAAGCTAACTGAATTTTGGCCCTTAAATTTTCATTTTGCCAACAAATTCCCTAATGGTATTGTATAATTTCGTAATAAGAACATTCTCATGATAGAGGAAATTCAGTTTCCCTGCCAATTTAACTATATTAGGTTTCAAATGTACCCCCAGGTTTTCTACAAGATTTTTCTTTTTTGCGGGGATCAATACTGGCAAAATAGTTTGGGACCTGAACAGCAGGAAAGTGGTAACACCTTCGGACCACAAAGGGTTAAACTGTCTTTTATAAAAGACATGTGGGCATGGTCACTCTGTATTTGCGGCACTTGTCATATTTGCTAGTGTCTGCATGGCTCAGATTTTATGCATGCTGGTTTGCCACAGTACTATGTCGGGTTCATAATGGAAACTCACACGATCCCTTATGCCTTTGCCTAAGATGACTCAAAGGTGAAAGCCACCTTTTTCTTCTCAGTCTAGTGTATTGATCCGCCATTTGAATCAGCCATTTTTTATAACACCCCAGTAATGACCAATGTTGCTAAAAAACGCCTAAACAACTGCACTCAAATTTCGCATTACAGAGTATTGTCAACGTCGGTGAATTTCTTTTTTTCTTTTTAGGTACATTCAGCTGTACGTTACTGAATGGGGCTACCCATAATGCTATGATTGGCCAATCACCAGGACAGATATGGAATCATGATGTACATGCCACCTTCCAAATGGGAAGAAATAAAAAAAGCCTCTGTCACCCAAATTGAACTAGAAAACTTTTTCTAGGGCACCAAATTTAAGGGGAGATGCTACTCGAAGACACTTTTTCTTTAATATTCACCCTAGAGCAATGAAACTTGAACTGCTTATAGAACTTTTTATGCTGATTTCAAATATATAATTAGTTTTCTTGCAAGTCGCATACTTTTAGTTCTGCAACATGACAAAGTGAAAAACTTAAGCCTTTTGCCCCCCCTCTTTTCAGACCTAAACTTCAATAATTTTTTACAATTGATAGTTCATAATGTTTCAAATAAAGTGTGGAATGCAAATAACTAATTAGGAACTCCATACAAAATATGTACTAGACGTGAAAAATTTTAACGTGGGAAGTTCATATTTCTCCTACCCTAGTAAAGGTTTACATAACTTTTTTTTATTATATAATAAGAATATTGAAACTTAAACAAGATAATTGCATTTAAGATACTTTGGAAAAAATTTGGGAAAAATTTCATGCAGATCTGAGCACCAGAAGTACCCGAAAAAGGAGGGGCACATTGACAAAAATGACAAAATTTGTGTTTTGAGAAAAACCAGTTTTAAAGTCAAAATTGCATGTTTATTTATCAAAGATGTCATTGAATGTGACTAAATTTGTACACAAGAAAGAGAAATCCTCCTTGTAGTGGCCACTGCCATTAAAATGCGCCAGCACCATAGGTTTGGCCCTCACAGCTCTTTCGAGCTGACTCCTCGACAAGAGATTTTTTCTTCAGCGCACGCCGACGAGCCCTTGCTTCTCCTGTTAGTTTTTGAGACATTTTTTTCTGGCGTGTGCTGTCCCATGATGTGCCAAGAGCAACAAGATCATGAGGCGGGAGCACGCCAAGCTCTTCCAGAACACGTTCAAAACTGGAGTGCCCTCGATTAAACCAACATGTTCAGTGCTGTCATATCAGCAATCACCGAAGACTCGTCGTCCTGTGATTTTTCTTCGTCTTCGAAGACTCCGATCTTTTTCTGGGAGGCACTCACACATTCGAATGCCGCGGCAAACTCGTCGGACGCATCGGCGTCCACTACGCCTTGCGGCAGCAGACGCTCTTTTCGTGGTTTTAGTGTTCGGCTTTGATTTGCGCCGGTGTCCTCGAAATTTGTGCGCCGCGTGAAACTTCACAGGCCGGTGACCGCGCTTCCTACGGCTTTTTTCATCCATAACGGATAAGCACTCGAGAAAAGCGTTGTTCAGCTGCGCTGCTCAATGAGACACGGATCCTGCAAGTAGGCTTCACAGCACACACAGGCGCGCAGCGGCCAATGGCGGCTCCCGATCCGTACCACGTGATTTAAAGCCAGTCGCGGCGCTCGAAAAAGGCGGCAAAAGCGTGCGTCTCTTTATTATTTCTTGCGCTGCAGCAGCGCGGGAAACCGTCGTTATTTGAACAGTGAGGCTCGGCTCTTCGCCTCATGCGGTCGACAATGGCGAGCGGCGGCGCATTATCGGCTGCAAGGTGCTCGAAGATGACACACTTTCGGCCTTTTGACAGCCACCTTGTGCTCTTTAGACGCAACTTTAAAGCGTTTCCAGTTGAGTCTCGGCATTGATTTTTTTTTTTTTTTCAGAACAGTAGACGTACTAATCTTAACAAAACAGGTGAAAACAAAAAATCAATAATTTTTTAGAAAACTCGCGTTTTTCGACCCTCATCTCCCCTTAAGTATCTGAATCACTCAAAGGTGCTGCAGACAATATGTACTCACCAGCATATTTCATCTGAGACTGCCTCAGCGGCCTGTTTTCCCAATCGGAGCATTGTTCATCCTTGTTCAGTGGAAGGCCCAGAAGTGTACGAGTCAGCTCTGACAAGCCCTTGTGTCCTCGCTCTTTTGGCACCACAGGTTTCATCAAGGTAGGGCAATCACATCGCAACTAAACGGAAAGGAAGGGGCAAGCTGAAGCAATAGCACGCACATAATTTTACTTCACAATACAAATAACCAAAATTAAAGATGGCAAAGCTAGCAAAAAGCAAAGTGGCCAACAGGTCCAGCAGCTCAAGTTAGTACCTTCTGCAACCATTTGGAACAAAAAGAAGACATTAAGCAACTTCTCATAAAGGCGTACCAATAGCTGTTTGCCATAGACAAAGGATTAGCTAAGCGTCTACAGTCAAACCTTGTCATAACAAAGTCCTATCAAACATGAAAATACACACAATCTGTACCATCACAAATACAAAAAGCTCTGCGATCAATGTTAGCAAGTGGACTATATTGGCTTGCCAAATCTGGTCCAATCGCAGTGAAAAATCAAATCCTACAAACAGCAAACGTTGCTATGATCAGCTCAGCCAAATTTTGTAGTTGTGTGCGGCACATAGAGTTTACAAGCGAAGCGCGAAGTTGCCACTTTCTAAAGTGCCTTCTCTTCATACAGAGGCGCCTCCTCACACTAAAAAAACTGCCTGTGTTGCCTCTATTGTGTCAATAGAAGAGATTGCTGCTATTGACTGACAGCTGACATAAATCAAGAGTGACGTTTGGATCAGTTGCATTTCTTGCCACAGGGTGATGTCATGGGCCGGCACCACCTTTATATAACACTAAAATTACACACTAGCAACATTAGCACACACCAGAATCACACTGGGATTTAGCGAATGCGTTTCATGACGCGCGCTCAAGTTCATGACATCCCCATATGTAGCTACCAGCACGCTCATTGCAATGAATGAAGAGAGAAAGTGCTTAAAGCGTGTGACAAATCCCTGTAACTCTGCTCATTCTGGACAGATTAGAAAAAAAATTGCAGCAATCGATTCGCGAGGCAATAAACTCTGATACTGAGGTCGTTCAATGATTACTTGGAGAAATGGTTCAGGACCCCTTTGACACTAATTGTATTATTGAATTATTATCGCACTATCAAGAAATTGGACGATACCTATTGGGCCCACAAACTGCTTAGCTGATAACATTGCAAAGGAAAGAGTGATTTTATTAAGATTTTTAACATGACATTGTGAATTCTTTGCTGCATGTAGTGTAGTACTACAATCTGGTCTGTTGTTTACATGAGCCTCATCCACAAATAAAGAAAAACATTTTTTTACATGATATCTAAGTAGCATAAATTGAGGACACTTTCTGACAGCATATTTCATTGCAATTACCACCAAATGCAGTGGTAATATACATAGCCTATTGTGCATTTCATGATCTGAAATTTGCGCATCCTCACCTTTTCTGCAAAGCTGCACAGGTCCACAACGTTATGAATCTTCCCTCCTGGGAACTTGATGGTCTCAGCCAGCAACTTGAGATCCTCAGCAATGCCAAAACCTAAACACAAAAGTTGAGAAAGTTTAGAAAACACTGAAAGGCAAAAGCACCACGCATGTCCACATCCAATGAGAGAACTGCAAAGCCTACCTAGCTTCAGTATTTCATTTGATGACAGCACATCCGTGTACAGTTGGCCCCACTGCTCCTCTGACAGGATTTCAGACAACTTCAGCATATCCAAGACATACACACCGTCCCACACTGCCAGCTGGACCAAGGACAGCCTAAGGAGTGTCGGTAGAATGAGCAAGCTTAACCACGTCGCAATAAAGCAGCGCAAAAAAGTTTTGCAAGATAAAGTTCATGCCCTATTATTCACATGATACAGAAGGCAGCGTTATTTCAAGCTTCAATGCGAGTGACAATGAAGTGGCAATTCTCAGTTCCAAGCAGGATTACAAAGCATTGCAGCAAAAGTGCTTTAACCAGCTCTTATACACAAACTAATATTGCGGTATAACAAAACAAAATTGTTTTGCTATAACAAAATTGGCAAGACTAACCTAGGTATACTCAGATACAACTTAAGAAGTTTGGAGAGGCCCCGGCCAGAGGACCGAAGCACGGCAGCAAATCGCCTCCGTGGCTGAAGAAATAGCCCCGTTTATGCACTCGCCAATGTTCTCTGAAGGTGGGGGGGCACCAACCGTCTGGCTCATGTCAACCTGGGGAGCACGCTCATTGGTGCAGGCTAGTGTGTATTCACCTTTGAGAAGAAAACGCTGCAGACTTCTATAGTTGTATCCGACCATAGCTAAATCCTCTAACTGCAAATATAAACACTATTTGATGGCAGCGCTAAGACTGTTCGCTGGTCTCCAGGGTTATGTTTATTTGAAAGCACTGTTTCAACAGGTTACTAGCAGTATCTGGAAAATCACAACATTCCATAGTATGAAGCTGGAAAATCCACTTCACCACACACTAATTGAGTATGTTGATAATACAAACCTTGAAGGTGTCAGTCCCATTGTTGGCTTCCACTCTGCATCAATGCCAACAACATCAAAGTCCTGCAAAAGATAATGCACACAAAGACTCAGATGAGCAGGCCTAACAAAACGAAAGCGAGGATGTTTACCTTGATAACCTCAATACAAGTGTCAAGGCCATCTGCAGTATCAACCATGTGAACATCACAGAGATCAATCCTCAATGGCAAGTATTTCGAGGGGTCATCTTTGTCATAGTTCAAGTTCCATGACTTAAGCAATTCCTGCACCCTAGGAGGAAAAAAAAAAACACAAATGTAAGGCTCAACCCACCTGGTGATGCTGGGACAGTGGCCTTACACGTACTATGTCAAACAAATCAATTTATGGGGCTTCCAGGGGTTGTCCAGTCAGCTTAGGATTTGGAGCAATTTTTGGAGCAGGAAAAAAGCTGCTTTGGAGCAGATTTAGAGCAGAAGGAACCGTGTTTTGGAGCAGGTATGGAGCTGAAAAAATTGTGCTTCGGAGCAGATTTGGAGCAGACAAAATGGAGTTTGGAATTACTTGGAGTAGCACAACAATAAGTATGTATTTAATGTTTTGGTGCGTAATATTATAAACGTGCAAGCAAGGTAGGCTGCTCTAATATAAACAAGGAGGCAAGATCAAGAGTCAGAGAGTAGCCATAAATCAGGCTCTCCACACGAAAGGATGTCATATGCTGGCTTCACTAGCATATGACATTCTTTTGCCCATTGATGATGATACTGACTGTTTAAATGGAGTTTTCTTATGGACACATGAGCACAGTCAGATGTTATTTGTGGCTCATAGCACGTCTGTGTCTGCAAGGCTAAGTCTCTACTATAGTGCCTAGGATAGTTTCTTTGCACATTCGTTTGACAAGCACTTTAACGCACGCAAGCGCCAGCACTTCATGCAAGATGCAAGGCACATGGGTATTTATGCTTAGCATAATGATGCAACTTTTTTGGAATTATCAAATAAACTTTTGCATTAGAATAACAGAGAGCTGAGCTACTGCGTCTCTTCAGTTGTTAGTCGGCGTTTGTGATGTCCCGACTTCTTTCTTGTGTCCTTGTTTGCACGCCCGGTCTTTTTAGAGTGGGTTAACTTTTGCACATCCAAATCTTCATATAAGTGATGGTATAGTCTATACCTGCAGTGCTTAAAGCGGTAGCCTGGCAGTTGCGGCAGCACTGATACTTTAGCTATGCCGATTACATTGTATATAATCAGAAAAAGTGCATTAGGGGAAGCAGCGAGAGGGGAGGGCTCCTGCAGCAATCATGGAAATGCTGTTTGTGCATTTTGAATACAGGGGTGCGACAGTCGAAATAGGATTTGGAGCAATTTTCGGAGCAAGAAAATCTAGATTTGGAGCAGTACAACAAAGGCGGCTTACTTTTAGAAAAGAAAAAAATAAGCAAAAACCGTTCAACATCAGCTAACTCATGCACAGTGCACATGTGCACTGCTAGTATTTCAATATAAGCAGTTCGTTGAACCACCCCACAGTGCAAACAATGGCAAAGGCCACATTAGCTTTTGCAGCACCTGTCGAATGATTTGACAGGCACTGCAAAATGCTAATGTGGACCTGCCAAGCTGGCGACCTCGAAGTTTGGGAGATTCGTAAAGCAAGACCGAGTGGGGGTGGCAAAAAAAAAGAAAACTGGTGTACATTTTTGTTTATTGTTTCTCAGGGCCGCAGAAACGTCATACACCGCTCTCAATGATTGCCAGTAATTTTTTTAGACATCAGCAGTCATACTAGTACTCGTAATTATACGGCGCATGCATGCGTAAGTAATTAAGGAACAAAATGTGCTATGTCCCATGACAGCTAGTGCAATAGCCCCTTCTAAATTTTAGTACGCTTTCTCGCAAGGCACTACTGTACTGCAGCGAAAGTGGCTTAAAAGCGCCTGCATGTGATAGAACAAGGCCAGGAAATTTTAAAAGCGCTGCCCTTTTCTTTTTTTTCGCGGTGGAGTTAGGATTAGGGTTAGGGTCTGCGCATCTGGATTGGATTGAATGATGTTTCCAAAACTGCATTTCTAAAATTAGCGCAACTGAGAAAATTTTGAGGATAGTCGGGCATTTTGGCGCAGCATGGGGCAATTTCAACAAATTTCACGGTTTTGGCTCAGCTTGGCACAAAAATGAGGAACTGTATCAAATTGGTGCAATTGGTGCAGCTGTTGCATTCGTGTGAATATTTCAGGTCATAAAATGATCCACTGACATGTAGGCAAGTGGAATGGTAAACTCTGGCACAGTTGGCACAAGCTGCACTTGGATGGGTGCAGCAAAGCACAAACAACTGTAGCAAAATGGTGCAGTTTGACCACTACTGGGCTTGATGTCTCAAACAACCAGACAGATGCCATAGTGAGGGGGAAGGTAAAGATAAATTTCTATCTCCTAGGGTTCTATTAATAGGCATTCAAGACATTTCACATTGTACCTAAACCTAAGTACACTGGTGTTCTTGCATTTCACCCCCATCGCAATGCAGCCACCAGGGCCATGAGTCGAACCCGCACTCTTGAGCTTAGCAGCGTGACACCACAGCTATTAAGCTACCACAGTGGGTAGCAATGCAAATGTACTGTTTGCCACTTTGCAATCGCCAACATTACACAGCTGTTGCATTCCAAAATACCTCAGTCCACGGTACACAAGTTGGAAATTAGACAATTTCTTTGACGATTATAACGTGCTGATAATAACTTTGATCAGAGAAAATGCAGTAAAAAAAAAAAATGCTTGCCAACCAGAACATGCAATGGATTCCAAGCAACTAACTTGTGTGGTCCGCACTGCACTCTGAAGGTTCGGAGGGAGCGTGGCCATTGATGGTCAGGTAGACCAAGCTTTATAGCAAAGCTGAGAGCATTCTCATAGTCGTCCACCCACAACAATTCATTCAGGAGATCATGCTGCAAAGTGGGATTAGTGCCAACAGCTTCCTGCAGTAAAAAAATTAAACATCTTGTTGACATCTCATCTTACAAAAAAAGACAATCGGATACACTTGGGTTCACAATTTCAAAAACATCCCATAGTAGGCTGTTGCACCTTTCAAATACAACAGCAACCTGCATATGCATATAGCCGAAGGGGCCCTGCAATACTTCCTCTGCAGAAAACACAGTATTACTATGTTGGGCTATTTGGTGCTCTTTTCCAAATACTGCAGCGCAAAAAAACAGAAAAGGACGAAACAAGAAAACAAGAAGGAGCGCTGAACTCCCAACAACATTTACTTAGAATTTTCACATATATGTATGCTGTTCGGTACAGTACGTCACCCTCAGTGCGTGCAACAAAACGCCAGCTCTTTACTGGAAAGCATTATGGAGGCAACACTAACGCAACACTCCCCGAGGTTGAAGATGCATTAGGCTTCAACTATATCTCGCGTCACATGCATTCTGTTTTTGTTGACTACGGAAGTGTGTTCAAAGTCACGTAAGCAATCCTGACACTTTAGACAATGGTTAGCTAGACATCCTTCGATGTATTTTCCTTCGTGCACATTCTTCACATTGTTAGCATGCTCTCTCAACCTCCTAAGCACGAAGAAAAAGACTTTGAAGGATTTCTGCCACCAGGTACCCACTGGTAAAATAAGTACAAGTGTACTTCCAACACGGCGCTTGGTGGAACAAAGTATAACAATGTTAGGTGACATGCGCCCAACCTAAAAATAAAGTCCCCTTTTTAGTGCGTGTGGATTTGCTCAACACAGTAGTGTTCCAGAAGGAAAATATCCACTCATGGGGTGCGTTTGCTTTGCTTGGTCAGCAATGGTCAAGCAGCAGATGCTCGACCATTTCATTAAGGCTGAGCACACCTTGTTTACCAGCGCCTTGATGAAATGGTCAAGCATGTGCAGTCGCCGTGTGAAGCATATTACTGCTGCTACATGGCAGCAACAGGTAAAGTAGGCAAAAGCACACTTCCGGCCTGGCGCTCGGTAGAACCGAGTTTCAAGTTGCTTGGGGGTGGCACCCATCATGTGGAAAATTGACAAGA
The DNA here is from genome assembly GCF_013339695.2 of Rhipicephalus sanguineus. Taxonomy (NCBI): domain Eukaryota; kingdom Metazoa; phylum Arthropoda; class Arachnida; order Ixodida; family Ixodidae; genus Rhipicephalus; species Rhipicephalus sanguineus. The sequence continues at coordinate 139,523,232 of NC_051176.1, forward strand.
TGGGACCGCCAGACTTCAAAATAAGGTCACCTCCCCATTTTTTTTCTGCAGAGTGTTGTTCCTCCCGATGTTTTCCTGGCTCCCATGTCAATTGGGATCTGGCTTCCCCTGATGGCAAATGCCATGCCTAAGTCCGCATTCTTGCACAATAATGTGAGAGATGGTGCAAGTGTTCCTGCCATGGCAATATCAGACAGCATGGTTACTCAGGCACAACAGGATCTTGATTCCTCCCCCTTTGCTTCGCACACGGCCTGTCTTCGTGTGATCGACCCATGGGCATCTTGTTCCGCCAAATGCCTCTCCTCTTGCAATAAATTATATATAAAAAATAAAGGTGTCGGATTTTAGCAGGGGCAAACAGTACTTAATATTCTGGAATGGCGAGTCGAATGTCTTCAACTTCATGGGTTCCAGCAGCACTGCTTCAGGGGTTCCAGCAGTTTAGAAGTTCTATTTGTTGTGTAATTCAATTAGGTGTCTTACTATGTAGGTAGAAAGTGCAATAAATGCCCTTTTTTTTTTGCACTAGGGTGTACTGTGCCCTTTGTTCCTGGAGCACTTGAGACCCCACAAGGTGCAGCAACGTAGTATTATTAGCCAAAACACAGGAAAAATTGTAATGAATAAAAGCAAGCCAAATTAGATAGAAACAGTAGACTGCTACAATTTTAGGCAAAAAAGAACGAACAGAGTCACCAAATTTTGCGTGGAGTGCATGGCAGCTAACCAGCAACCATCCACTCTCCTTGACTGTCCAAGTTCCACAGAATGTATACTTAACAAAATGACAATTACTCTTTACTCACATGAACAATGAACTATACACTTACGCAAATCATCTCCCGCCAACTTGCTTCCGAGAAGTCACCCTGGAACCAAAAGACTACTTAGCCCATTGCACGAACTAATGACACAGAAGGCACCCTTGTCATGGAATGACCAACCAGGCTCACCTCATTGTATCGCTTATAAATCAAGTATTTCAATGCACTCTTACTTCTGCTGTAGTGGACATGAGGACAAAGTTCTGTAGAGGTAAGAAGCAGCAGCCATAAACAACACAGCGCTTACACAACTGCCCACAGTGAGAGAGCAAAAAAAAAAAAAAGAAAGGTGGTAAGAAAAAAAAAGGGCAAGATGACCAAGTCCATACTCACCAACAGGCAGACCGTACTGCTTGAGCAGCCTTGATATGACTTTCGCTAATGTCTTAGGGTGGATCTTATCCCTGCTGATCATCTTCACATTGAGGTTGCTGAAAAAAATATCTATTTCAAACCAAGACCGACCCACTGCAAGTACCAAGAGAATGCGAAATGTGACATACCTTATCACACCATCAGCCCGATTCCCATCATTGTACAAACTGTCCAGGTATACCACTACTTCCTTCTGAAGCTCAGGCAGTCCTGCCATGTAGTTCTCGAGCAGTGCCATTTTGTCCATAAGAAAAAGAGGAATGGCTATCTATACAGTGAAAACAGGTTCAGTAGGAAACAAACCATCAAAATGTGTACAGAAACCAACAAAAAAAAAAAATGCTCTCTACTTACCTCTTCAATGCTGAAGTAGTCATGCAGTTTCAGGCTAGTGACAACAGTGCTTGCCTGAAACAAACATTTTGCCAACTTAAAACAAGCGCTTAGACAAGGTCTCATCAAATTCAACAGGTTACACAGTTTTGCACCAGTGGATGGCCCCCATTTTTTTCAAACTATTTGAGGTTAATGCGAAAGCATTATATATATACCCCATTAAGAGGAAAATCCAGCGAGTGCCCGGCGTACCATCTGGCATTATCCAATGGTAACAAAACCCACGTGAGAAAGTTTCAGTGTGATTTGAAACCAACCGAGCTCACACCCGAAAAACTGATTTGCCCAATTCGAAAACTGATTTGACCCTACATCCAAAACCAAACTGGATCACTTCAAAATTAACTTGATTCACGACCAAAACTGACTTGGCCCAATTTGAGCACACGACGAAGTGCTCACGTCATGTGACAATGTGACATGACAGACGTCTAAATGGTAAGGATGTCCATATAGTAGATACAGCCAGACATGCCATTCCCAGATGAGCCACAGCCTTGCCGGCAGCGCTAGTCTGCTCTGTGCCTCCGTATGCTATGCGCTGCTTTCGCATTCAATGCCCATAAACATGCTTAAGTGCCTTATGTTTCGGCCTCCCCATCCTTCTAGGAGTTCTCTTTCACTTGCATCTTTCAGATCTTCTACAGAAATGGCACCCTGGACCACGGAGGAAGAAATATTTAGGAGGCGAAACTCCCGTTAGAACTGGCGTCGGCGGGAGTCCAGATAACGTCACAAAAAATACAAAAATAACATGCGGCGAAGGAGGCACTTCAGTTGGCGGCACGAAGCCACAACAACAAAAAAAAGAAAAAGAAGCGCTACTGGCCGGGCGCGGCCGGCGAGCACACCTGCGCGCGTTCTCTCTAGCAGCATTTGGGAGCAGACGACAGCAGCGTTTGCTTCAGCCGGTACGCAAAATTTTTGTTATGGATTGCTTCTTCAGTAACCTTTCTTTTTATGTAGCGGGCGTGGCCGCTGTAATAACGCTGCTGCGCACAGTATGCTCTTCTTCGGCATTTGCTAGCCTAAGACGGGACGCAGGTATTTTGTTGAAACCTGCAAATGCAGCCGCAAGTCTTGCAGGGAAAAGGTTGAGCAAGAAACAAACATGGCCGAACGCGCTCCGCATCCATGCTCCGTGACTGCGGCAGACGCGGGTGGCAGTTTCCCTCGGATACCAAAATGGCGGCATTTCCCTTGCGTGTCGCTAGATGCCGCCAGCATGAAGTGGCTCTCCGGCAATGTGACATTATCTGGTTGCCTCAAGCAGCGGAGTTGCGCCTCCCAAATGTTTCTTCCTCCGTGCGCTCGACAGAGTTCATTGAACGGTGTCTGCGTATGGTTATGGGGAAGTCCCTGAGGTTCACCATGTTCCTAAGCCTAGCGTACCGAGTTTTGTCTTTCAGTTCAAGAAGATGTCTGTTTGGTAGTTTGGTTGCTTAGTACCATTCTCCTATGGCCTCAGTGAAACTTGGTCGCTAGGAAAGGAGATATCTGTCAGTCTTGTTTGAGGATCTGTCAGTCTTGTTTGAGGCTTCACTATGCAGTACGTGTTAATATGTGAAGTTTTCAGTTAGTCATCCAATTAATTTAACATGTCACAGGTGTGCAACCAGTGATATGTTAAAACCCAGTGAAAAGAGGAGAAGGAGCTTGCCATGAATTCAGATTAAATTTCAGTAGTTGCCCCAACCACCCAACCCACGTCGAAGTCTGGGTCAATTGGTACATGACGCTGAGGCAAAAACCAGTCAAAAAGACGCCGGACAAGGGGAAGAAGTGACACACACAAGGACTTGTGTGTGTTTCCAGTCCTTGTGTGTGTCACTTCTTCCCCTTGTCCGGCGTCTTTTTGACTGGTTTTTGCCTCAGCGTCACCCAACCCACCATGGAGCCCAACGAGGGGACGCTAAAGAAACTGTAAAGCACAGGTCCTGCAAATGCCAGCTGTGTGACCCTAGTGTAACGTAATATGAAGAACCAGGGTTGGTTACACCACACAAGGTTAACCCTCACTGGCAAGGAAACGAATTAAAACAAGTGCAGAGAAGACCGGAAAAAACTGCTGGCTCTCCTGTAATCGACGTAGATGTAAGCATGAAATGGCTACCGGCAAAGCAGACTGGTTGGAGATGATACTATACTTGGCGACAACTTATCTTGACAGTGGAGTGAAGGCTACGGAGGCAGGACTTCCGCACATTCGTGCTGCTTCGCAAGTAGTACGGCAGCTTGCGGCTGATTTCGGTTTTACTCGCTCGCATCGTTAATGAGTTTAGAAAATTATACATATACACGAAAAATGTGAAGGGGAGAAACATTTTGATTGTTCAGTGTACATTTTAGTGTCATACTACAAGTATATTTTCCTTACAGAACTAAACAGCGTGTTTGGCCGCAAACTGACCCACCTTGTCATGGACACCATGTTCACTTTGGAAAACAGTCGTGCTTAAAAGGTGGTGCAGTCTAAGAAGTGGAACGAAAAGGAAGGTATTCTTGCAAAGTGAACAATAACTGTATTTTACCTATGCCTTCCCACAACTGTTTGAGTCTCATAATAAATAAAGCAGCATTTATTTCAGCAAGGCAAATGAGAAAATTATCAGTAAACCTAAGTACTATTTTTTGGCGCGGTAGCAGGCATGCGCTTCCGTTCTGTAGCTTCCACAGTGCTGTCATGAAAAGTTATTGCCAAGTATAGCCACAATTTTAATAAGCAGCTGCGACGCGGGCCTGAAAGCTTAATAAGCCGAATTACACTGCTTTGAACTGAACCTTGTTGCAAGTCTCGTCTCTGACAAACACCACCCATGCCGCGCCGGACGCTGCTGCCTTGGTCACACAGAGTGGCACCATCTCTCAAAGGAGGCGGTGCGAAACCCACGCCACGAAACTCGCGGACCACCAACATTGAAAAGAGCACAGGCAACTCAGCACAGGTGTCTCAGCGCCAAAAGATGACCAAGTGTCTCTGGAACATCACTACTGGAAATGACAAATTAATATTTAGGGTACTAGAAGTTTGAGCTCCACTGATATTGTGAACAAACATTAAGAAGAACTCTGAATCAATATTCTGTGTAACTTGTTTGGGCAGTAACTAGCATATGTAATGCTGTCCTGTACAAAGAGTTGGGGGCCAGAGACTGCATTTTCATAACTTTTGACTGGTTGCTCAGATGGTCTCATTTTGTTCTCATTTGAGTGCCCGGATGTTCTCGTTTGGGTGCCTGGGTAACAGCTCTGGCTTTTTGCTCATCGTTTACGAGTTAGGTAGGCGATTTGGAGTCTGGAGAAAGGGCTGGAGAAAAAGCAACTACAAATTTTCCACAGGCAGGTCAGTCTGGGGGGCTATTTTGTAAGCGTTCTGTCACAGAACGGAGACTGTCCGTTCTATCGGGCCGCACGTGATTGGTGGAGGCTTGTTTGACGGTCAAGACAACATTGGATTGGATCAAAAGTCGATTCTCCGGCCCTAGCGCTTACGTTTCGATCCAATCCAAATCGTCCGGAGACCGTTTTGTATCCGTTCTATCGATAGAACAGATGCAGAGACCGTTCTATGACCGTTCTTGCCTATTCTCACGTCTTGACCGTCAAACGATATTTCACCAATCGCGTGCGCCCCGATAGAACGGATAGTCTCCGTTCTGCGACAGAACGCTTACAAAATAGCCCCCCTGTGTGTGCTGCCTACATCAAGCTAAGGCCAAAGGGGTGTGTTGCCTATGCCTGCCGAGGGGCCTAAAAGGTCAGACTGCACTCGGCATCTACTCTAAGGAGCCCCTCTTCCTTTCCCCGGACACTGCAAAACCGCGCATAGTTAAGCATGAGGTGGGGTGAGTGGGGGGTTGGTTTATCTCTTTTATGAAGTGTGATATGCATGCACAGCTGCTCACCTCATTAAAATGTTTCCTGATCAGCAAATCCTGCACAATGTCCATGTAGTCCACACGGTGTTCACTCAGCTTGTAGACACGGCACACAAGGTCAATCAGAGATGTGTTTGTTTGCTTCAATACTGTCATCAGAGCACGGCGCTTTATGTCTTTTGTAAGCAAGGCAGGATACAGCTCTGGGTGTTCAAGCAGCTGCAATTGAAGGAGGAACATGCAAGAGTAACCACACAGCTTTCATGGACTATATATAGAGTAACCACACAGCTTTCATAGACTATATATAGCACTCTTTTCACAGCTGAACAAGAAGGGGAACAGACAGGCCTGATATTTGCTAGCCATAATTGTACAATGCAACAGACTAGAACAATGAAAGAAAGCACACAGTGAAGTGATTCAGTTGAAATTTGGTTTCCATTTCTCTCAACAGTGCACCTAAGGCCCCACTATGATGACATATACTACGCTGTCATTGAAACAAGGCAACATCATCTGGGTACAATTGCTATATTCCATCTCGTGTCCTTGAAGACCAAGCACATTATTACAGAGTTCGTACAGATTTCTAAAAAAAAATTCAAGGACTTTTTAAAAATTTTGAAGAGTACAACGGCAGTTATACATGTTAAGTTTTATTGCACACGGCAAGGGATAGTCACTTCACTTATTGCGTGTACTATCGTGATGGAAAAAAACGCGAAAGAAAGCGTCGCTTTTGGCCCAGTTCAACTCTAACACACCTTGGCTATTGCTAGGCGAATCTGTGCTTTCAGCCAGCTCACCGTAGCGCTAGAATCTTGGCCTCGCTGGTGCTATCGCACCACGTGTTCCAAATGTCAGGCATGACTGGCAGATGCTAAGCACATGTGGTGTGATAGCACCAGCCAGAGCAACATTCTAGCGCTATGGTGACGCCGGCTGAAAGCACAGATTCACCTAGCAACAGTCAAGGCATGTCAGGGTTGGATTGGGCCGAAAGCCATGCTTTCCACTGTTCACGTTTCTTTCCATCACGACAGTACCAGTTTCATTTAGCTAGAGGAAGTTCTGAAGCTCAAGAGAGGTCTTGATGCATTCTTGATGCTTTTGTGGAGCCTGAGCTTTCGCAGTCCTTTTCAGGCTGTTTTATTTCACCACGTTCACTATGTTGCCAGCTGCTTCTGCCTTTCTTACGTATCCACCTACTGAGATTGTTACATCAGCAACAATTGCCTCATGAGTCTTTCTTCTTTGGCATGTGTACAACTACCTCCATGAATCTGGCCACGATGAAGCTCTAGGCATATTGTGGCCAGCAAGTTACAGCCCCTGGCCCACCTGAAGTAAAGAAAGCCAGTTCGAATTCAAGAGCATCAAGGAGCATAGAAAAAATCCTACTGTGGACACATGTCATGCTCAGCTGATTTAGCTGATAAGCAACAGAAAGGAAAGCAAAATTAACAAGAGGACAAGGTGGCAAAGAATGCCGCGTCAAACAGAGGAGGCAAACCATTTTGTTTGCTGTGCACGAGTCCTATCAAGCTAAATGCATGTACTGTGAAAATCAAACTGTGCCTGCACAGTGAGTGTGCACACTGGATCGCTCTTTCACCAGTGCCTTTTGTTATGCACCTGGGGTCAATAACAAAAGGCGCTGTAAAACTGTAGAAGCAACAAGAAGCAACAAATGAACTAAAGTGGACTCTCAATATCATGTGTCATGCCTCAAAGGGTCCCTGAAACACCTTTCTAAATGATCATAAAGTGATCGCACTATTGGACTACATACATTGGTCCCAAATCCCCTGCTGCAAGTATTTTTTTTATTCTGAAAAGTGCAAGCAGAGTTTCAGGTAGTCGTTAGATCGCCACAGCGACTTTCTCTCTCCAATTGTCCCCGTGGGCACACTAGAAGCTGCCCAGGATAGGGTGGCAGGAGGGCAAGGTTCTATCGTGCATCAATCCCTTGGGCACACTTCCTAGCACTCTCTCTCTCTCTCTCTCCAACTTTCAATTAGCCAAATATGGAGCTGTCTCTGAAGGCATCTAGTTCCCGACGCATGTGGAAGCTAGCATGTGCTAGCAAGCGTATGTGTGCTTTGTGAGACAAAGATATGCATCGGCAAGTACTAGTGGGCTCAGTACAAAAAGGGTGACTGACTCAGGCATGCAGAGCTTGAAAAAGCCCACGTGCAGTACACCAGCTGCCACATTACATCACGTGTGTAGGAGAAAACGAACCAATAAGCAGACGACCATGAACTGAGACCAGAATAGAAAAGATAAAATATTTTTTAACTTTTCTGACGTAGCAGACATGTATGCCTTTGATTTGGGGTGCCACAAAAGCACAAATGCGCCACAAAAGCAAGGACAATTAAGAGTAGGTCCTTTGGTATGCCAGCAAATGCCGGTTGTGGTCCAAAGACCAAGCCAGAGCCCAGAGTTGACAGAACACACAAAAAATGTATATTCTTAATTCAACCAGTTAGAAACGTTACATATAAATGCACACTTGGCCGGTTACATCACATAAATTCTGAGATGGGTTAATAATAGTCAACTAGCACTACAGCACAAACATGCATTAGCAGATATTTGAGAAGTCAAAATGCCCTTGATGTTCACCAGTGCTTATTCCCAGTCAGCAGTCCCAGGTGTGATCTAGAAGTACTTCTTGAAACTCATTGACTTTAGAGCAAGGATTCTCTCCTTCCACTGTCGAACTGGTCATATGGCTATTCTGACTGACTGTGTGACTAAGTTCGCCACCACACACTTATACTGACTTCCCCAAGGCTCGAGAGATTCCGATATAAGTTACCCGTCCACAGTAGATAGGTAGCCTCGGAAAACGCGAGAACCTTCACGCTTTCCTCTCGTGGCGTCGGTTGCTGACTGCCATTTCGGGTGCACTGTTGGTGCGGTGGAGTCATGTTGAGATTTCTCTAATGATCTAGGGCGTTTCGCGTCCAGGCGGATTGAAACACACAGGCTGTGTCCTTCGTGAGATTTCTTGTGGCCAGCGGTTGTAAACCGACACTGGCTCTACGAAGCAGTAGCGTGTGACTTGTGTATGCGCACTTTTGAGACAGTATCAGTTTATTGCCTAGAGAATCGATTGCCGCAAAAATGTTTCAAAAACATCAAATATGAGCGGAGTTACAGGAATTTGTAGCACACTTTAAGAACTTGTTTTTTCTTCTTTCATCCCGAAGAGCACGCTGGAAGCTACACAGGGGGCAGCAATCTGCTACATGATGAAGTGGAGCAGCCACCGGCAGCTTCAAAGAGAGTTAAGGACAGGCCTCTGTATGAAAAGAGTGCGCCTCAGAAAATGGCAATTTCGCGCTCCTCCTCAGCTCTACTTACCGCGTACAACTGCAAGATTTGGCTGAGTTGTTCTTAGCAGAGTTTGCTGTTTGTACAATGCACCTTTTCACTAAGCCCGAGGGGTGGTTAAGGACCCCTTTAACAGCACCACAACTTCCAATGTCATCTGCTGTGGTCACTGATACAGAAACCAATGAAGTGGAGTCCACTAGTATTGTCAAAGTTAAGAAACCATTTTGTCATAAAATGGGTTCTGTAGAGCGTGCACAGTAAAAAAACACACCTCTGCGGTAATAACACCATGCCTCATGTCACTTGTGTGCAATAGGTGCAATAGGACATTTCAAGCAACTGTTCCGTAAAGCTATCTTTCTTATGAAGCCGAAAAGGCGTCCTGAAACACTTTCAAATAATCATGAATCGTCACCTTTTGTCAATCCCTATAGTCTCCATAGGGATCAACACAAGTTGTTTCTCCATATTACAGCAACAATGCACATGCTAAGCACTCCTGCTGCAACTCTCTAACATGATCTGAAGCAAAAAGAAGCGAGCCATTTGCCTGTGCACCCATCTGAGAGTTTATCATCATTTTTCTCGCAAGGACTTGCTACACAGCTACACAACATTGTTTTCATCAGCATGAGTGACGAAAAGAACAGGTCTTTTTTTTTAAAGCCCAATTTGAACATTTAGCTGTTTCTTGTAGTAGCAGAAATCTGTGCGCATTTGAAAGCACTACAGCATGCTGCAAGAGGTACCTTATTGTGGTCTAATAACTGGTACTTCTACATTTGAGTATAAATGTAAATTTAAGCTAATGTATTACGACTGGGCTAAGTACAAACTCTAACAGAGTGAGCAAAATGGACGGGGATGTTGTAGGTCATTCTGAGCACACCAGATACATCTTGCATCGTCTGCTACTCACCAAATGTTTGCTTTCGCAGTCTGTACTAAGTCATCTCGAAAGTGCTTGATGCATACATGCACACGGGAACTCAGCTCTTTGTGCCCATAATAAGCTTTATCGGGGCAAAAGTGGAAGCTTCTAACGCGCGGCGTACTTTCAGTGCAATCGTGCGCGCGGGCGGGCAAGTGACTGCCTGCCGCGGTGGCCGCAGTAACTACCGACTACACCATGTTCAAATCAGCCAATGGTGTGGACTTTGTCAGTGACACCGTAAGCATCATTTTTGTTGACAGAAGAGGAAACGCTTTTTAGCCAACTGAGAATTTATTGAAAATCCCAGGCCGCGCGCTGCGCTATAATGTTTGGCTTGCGTGTTATTGGGAGCCTAAACTACAGACTGGCAGCGTTTTCTGACCATGCTGAGAAAGTGTTGCAGGATCCCTTTAATATCTTGAAAAAGTGATTCAGGGCACTTTTAAACTGATGGCCTCCAGCAGATTGTACCTCGATGTTTGTTTCATGCCTTGTTCACAGATGGCTATGGCTATTGAGATCCCTTCCATGCTGCCAATTTGTCCCAGTATGGAACTGTTCCTCTACTACTGTCTAATCACAAAGCACTAAAAGCTCGCCTGCTTTTGCAAGTCTGATGCCTCTAGTGAAATGAGAATGTTTCTGCTTCGTGAAGACAGGTAATCGATATGTTCAAAGTTCTTCAGGGCTTTTTAAGGCACCATGCCAAAAGCTCATGCTCGCTACTGGTGTATGTGTGTGCGTGTGCATGCGCGCGTGCATGTGTGTCAGTATTCATGTGCTCAGAAAGCCAACACTAAGTTGCAGATGTAAGGAACAACAAAACATTTAAGCACTGCATCAATTTTCCTTTGTTACCCGCTGCAAACTAAAAGCCACCCGATTATACTCCTGCTGCTCACTACCTCCTTCCCCTTCAGAGGTTAGACTGCCCGCTTCTCCCGTGAAATTCCAGCCTTCACTTGAAAACTGCCTAAAAGCACAGTGACGCATAAATTTCTTCTATCAGGACAGACAAAGTTACGTAAAGCAAGAGAAGCATACAAGAACCATCTTCACATACCCATTCCTGAAATACACTCATTATTGTGAAGCTCAGAGCAGTGGGCCGATTCTTATGGAAGTCTGATGCTGCACGCATCAGTGAAAATGCACATTCAAAGCAATTGGGTGCTTTGTCAAAGTAAGTTTGCAAGACTTTCACAAGGGGTTCTGTCTTCTTGTTTCTGGCAGAATGCCAGAGAGCCTCCAGGTGCTGCGACCACAATGGATCCATGGTTGTTGACTTCACCACCTGAAATGAGTGGAGAAAAATTTATGCAACACGTCTGTACAAGTTTCGTACAAAGATTTCAAAATATTTAAGGACTGTCAAGGCCTTGAGCTTTTTCAAGGGCGCAGGAAGGCATAGGCAGAAAGTTTTCCAAGGGGCCATGGTGCTGACCCCCTTTTGTAGCTCACTCTCATGTCACACTCTCACACTATTTGTCTCTATTATATATATAGGCACAAAGAGAAGGTAGAGAAAGGAAGATGCAGAGGACGCATACACTGCACGAAGTGCCACAGGTTAAAGAACTATATTAGAAAGATGCATAACATGGCCATTTCAATGACAGACACTAATTGTGTCAGTATTAGCATATTTTCAAATAACACTATTGGAAGTAGGAATGACCTGAATAGATAACTACCATGTGTAACTACAGCAATGAGGTTAGAAGGGCTATGCGAGACATTTCCCAAGAAAAAGCAGCAAGAGAACATGAAATGACAGACGAATTGATCAAATGTTAACAAGATATTGTGTGTGTGAAAACCTGGCGACTCTTTATTTGCAATGCCCCCAGCACTTTAAAGTGTTCCAGAGTTCAAAATATTCTAACATCATATGAACCGTTGACAAGGGAGATACTAACAATCTGAAGTGTGACAGGCCTATTAGCTTGCTCATAAAACTGTGCATAATATTCACCAACTGAATTTTTAATAGAATCAGGTCAACACTTGCGTTCAGTCAACCCAGAAAACAGAACAGATGGCTAGAAAGGAAGGTGAAGCTCGTAGAAGGAAAAAAAAAAAGGTGGTGCACATGTGATGAAATCAAGAAATTAACAGGCATAACATGGCATGAAATACTGCAAGACAAGGGCATTATTACGAATAGATGCCTGTGTCCCACAGAGGACAAATATAGGCTCATGATGGATGGTACTGACGACATTACAGACCATTTTGAATGCACATTTAAGAATAAAGCATGTATACTGCACACAATTGTAACAATTTCCGGGGTTTTACATGCCAAAACCACGACATGATTATAAGGCAAACCGTGGTGGAGGGCTCCAGAAATTTCAACCACCTGGGATTCTTTAATGTGCACCTAAATCTAAGTATGCGGGCCTTTTGCATTTCGCCTCTATCAAAATGCAAACACCACGTCTGAGATCTAACCCATGACATTCGGTTCAACCCCCATGTTAGCTGAGCACCGTAACCACTGTACCACCACAGTCTTGTGTATCGTGCATACATAATTATGGTAGTTCAGAGATGTTTAAAGTAACATGACAATACACTGCAGATCATGCTCTTGCTAAAAAAGGCCCTTACAGTGGTGGTTAACTCACTATGCTGCAGCAAAGACTTCTCAAGATTTGAAGCGCTATGAGTTAATAACTAGAAGACTTCAATCACTTGACAGCTGGGAACGTTCGTTTTAATGATGTCAGTTGCCAGTATATATTCATGAGCTTTCCCAGTAGCACAGGCAAGGAAAATGAGGTGAACCTAGAGATACTGAATGAATGTCGACTCTGTGCGTCTGAAGATGCGTGCAAGAGAAACGCAGCGTAATCAATGACAACTAGCGTAGTTCTTAATGTCTGCAATTGATGCTTAGGATTTTTGTAATACTCAGAACGGGGGATATGCTAATATAAAAAATTCTTGAAACGAAACAGAATATGAATGAAAAAGTGCAAGAAGCAAATTCAAACCAAATAAAATCAAATACTTTTTGGACACTTATAGAATAATGAAAAGCGGTTCTCACAATCAATATGAAATGATATTGACATTCTTATTCAAATCTTTAGGAAGTTCCCGAGATTGCATATGACATTAAGAAGAATTTTAAAAGCACCAATGGAGCCATTTGGAATAGATAAGTATTTTCCCATATGCAGGACTCTTTGGACAGTGCAAATGATCTGGTAGAGTCATATGACATGTGTTAAGTGATATCACGACCATGATGCCGCAGTGATACAATGACCATGCAGGACATCATTCAACTTCAGTCTCTGAACATTTTAACAAAAGACTGCACCCAAATTGACTGACTGGACACTCTAACAAGTATGAGAGACTACACAATGCAAATAATCATTATTTAACATAATAAGCATGTTTTTAATAGCTTCCACAACCATGTTAGTAAAAAAGTATAATGTTAACCCCCCTCAAAATAACGCCAGGCTTGCATGGAACACACAGCACAGCAAGCTGCAGGAGCAGCCTTCACAAAGCCTGTTAACTCTTTTACGGTGACTACTGAAAGTGCAGTTACAAGGTAACCACTACGTATAAATCAGTCTGCGAAGTAGGAAAGTACACACTATGCCATAATCCATCATTTTGCAAAGTAGCAAGGTACCCACTAAGCGTCTGTAAGGCAATACGCATATCTACGCAGCTACGCACTTTGTTGATGCTGTAGCTCATGATGAATTATGACTGAGCCCTTTGTAATGGATGGGAAGCTTTAAACCACCCACTAGTTAAGCGATTCACATGGTGCGATTCCACTCTTCTGACACCAAATATTAGATCTGTTAGTGCGATTCCTTGCCAGGCATAACATCTGTAAAGGCGTTATGGCACCTGTCCTGTGCACTACCTTTCTTTGTCCATGCCTTTTGCACTGCCCTGCTAAGTTTCTAGAATGCACCAAGGAAAGCAGATGATTTTTCAAGGGCTCGTTTATCTTTGTTAGACACAATATTAATGAGAACTAACAGACAATAACGCCAAGGAACCCTGCCGGTCGGTCCCTGCCGGCGGCAAGTCATCTTTTCGTCCACTTTACTTTCTTCACATTTATATTCCAAATACTACAGATAACACCCCCTGTACTTTCCTTGGCGTTATTGTCTGTTAGTTCTCATTAATATTGTGTCTAACAAAGATAAACGAGCCCTTGAAAAATCATCTGCTTTCCTTCATTCATAGCGAGGGTCTCGTCCTGGCAGACTTAATGCCTTCAGGTAGTATGTGAGGGATTATTGGTCAGCTGCCAACTCGTAAAAAGATCACGTGCTACGTGACGCCAACAGGCAAAAAAAGAGTGTTCCACACTCGCCGCCATGGCTGCGATTGGCGCTGACTAACACTCCTAGGTTTAAATCAACATATATACCCCAGAAAGTGGACGGGAGGATGACCGCCGCCGTAGCTCAGTGGTAGAGCATCGGACGCGTTATTCGAAGGTCGCAGGTTCGGTCCCTGCCGGCGGCAAGTCATCTTTTCGTCCACTTTACTTTCTTCACATTTATATTCAGAATGCACCAAGTGGCCCACACAAAAGCTTGCCAGTAAAGGGTCTTTTTCCGAAAATGTTTCAAGCGTCCTCGCGTGTTACAAGCTGGGATTGCAACAGCCTAACTGTAGTAGGTTAGATTCTCGCATCAATGAATTTTTTGCTTTAATGGAATTTTTTTAAGCATACTATTGTGGTACATTGGTAAATTCTGTCAAAGGGCGAGGAAAAACAGCAGTCGCTATTAGACAACATAACCTGAAGTACTCAGAATTTGGATCATGTTTGGATATGCCCTTGGCCCGCAATTTTACTCAACGAGGAACCAAGTGAGACCTATCAGCAGCCATTGCTCCCCATGTGCGTTGTTGGAGGGTGAACTATCAACTGAATGCGCACAGGTCTTGGAAGGAAGGCCAAGAACGGAATACAACACTTCCAAAATATTTCTAGTGCCCTCTAGAAGGAATGCTTTACGGGAGAGCTTATCCCAAGTTAGGGCAGCATTAATACACTTTAAAAAAGTTTGATTGACGGAAAAAAAGATGCGTTAACGCGAGAACACAGCTCAACTATTGCAACCACGAGCCAGACTATTTGGCAGCACGTGACGAAACCCCAAAAGAACAACGGTGCTTTACAGGAAAACTTATTGCAAGCGGAGAAGCCGCACTGGACGAAACGCTAACCAGACATTTCAATTCCATCCGGACGGAACGTTACCGGCAGTGGCGTAGCCAGGGGGTGGCTGACCGGGCTACAGCCCCCCCCCCCCCTGAAATTTTTTCGTACTATCATGTACCGCCAACCAAAACAGCCACCAGCACCAGCCCTGGAAATTATCTGTATTTTTTCTAGAATTCCTTTCCACAGTCGAAAAGACACTTCGGTGCGAACATTGCTGATTTGGGCTGGCTGTCCTCGCTGCGCCCATGGCGGCCCTGTAACAGGCTGCACAACGCATGACCATATGAAATACCCTGCAAACAGAGGCGTGGTGCCATGGATTGCCTTTTGCGACGCACCAACACGCTCATGAACGAGCTCCGCTCTCCCACACTGATGCTGAGCTACCGCGAATGGGTATCTTAATCCCGAGCCGGACGCTTGGGATTAAGCTATAGAGAAGATATTGTGAATACACCAATGTGGCGGGGAAGTCTTGAACTGAAAGGATTATATTATGCTAGCAGAGGGCCCAAAAAGGGGGTGGTCATCTTCAACAGCTGTCCAGGGACGTGTAGTTCTCTTGCCTCTATACGGAGAGCGGGGAGTCGTTTTCGACAGTCTTCGTCTCTTTAACTACTTCCCCTCAAAGGCGGGTGAAAAGTTCAGTACTTCACAGTAAGCCCATTTCGTTGCTCTGAAGGACCCTTTGGAGAAAAGTCATGCGTCTGTCACAGATTGCCATTTTTGCGACCCGGTGCCACGGCGATTAACGGACGACGTGCTCCTCCGCTGACCGGCGGGACCACTTGACCACGAGAGGGTTGTCTTCAGAGCCGAAGGAGTATTCTTCTTCGAACGTTCGCCGCTGACGTTTGATCCTTTGTACCTGTACCGGCGGCGACGGCAGGGTTCTTGAAGGCCCAATGTACCCCGAACCAGGTATAGACTGCAAGACGCACCGGCTGAGGGCCAAGGAAAGGGACAATTCTCACGGTGAAAACTGCAGGTGGGCAAGCCGTATGCGATCGCCTTAACAGATTGTCACTCTCGCTCAGTTGAGTACCCTCCCATAATTAAAAAGGGGCATGGTCAATATATTTTTAGGGCCGAGTTGGTAACAATGCAACGCGCATGATTGGACCCATGTGGAGGTCGTCCCTTTTCCCCCATAAGAGAAGCAGGGGACCCGAAGGGATATCGTCCTGCTAACCAGTCTAGTTGCTTGTCTAACATGGTGTAGAAGCAGATCAGCAAATATCCCTTCTGGAAGTTTTTAGTGTGGCTCTATCGGCTGGCCACCTAAACTTAGCCGTTCGTCTAATTGATAAGCGTAATTAATATCTGCAACGTAGGCATCGGAACTTCAATCTCAAGTTAGCTCAACTTGCTTGAGATTGCCTTCAAGCACTAGCCTCCGGAAAGGTCAACGTTGAAATTTCACCGACATCGCAGTCGTGCCAGACCTCTCTGTGACTTCTCTCATCCAATCGTCGGGGCCTCAACGCTTCCACTCATCGCACGCATGCCTTTATCTGTTTATACTTTCGAACTTTCACATCTTTAGCTACTGTTAACTCAATTAACGTCCGCTGTTAACCTAGATGTACTGCTGTGAGCAAAAGTATACGGACCACGGTAGCGCGTGCCGAAGTTGCGGTTTGCGCCATCTAGTGGCGAGCTGTCTGTTGTCGAGAGCATTGCTCTGGCGATTGCGTGGCCAGACCTATGCTCTCGACTGCAGACTGCTGGCCACTACATGGCGCAGAGCGCAACTTCGGCACGCGCTCCCGTGGTCCGTATACTTTTGCTCACGGCAGTACATCCTGCGTTAATATCTACTACTGTTAATTCTGTGATACTTGCCTCTTGTAAGCTGATTGATCGATTTTATACGTATGTTAGTTATCTTGGGTCTTATGACTCAAAAATGAGTATGTTCGTTTGCTTTAAGTGTTGTACTGCTGACATTTCTTGAGCTGCGATACCGCTGGATTAAAGTTTTTTTTTTTCCAAACACATCTCTGATCTCTTCGCTATGTTTGCTAGCATACGAAACGACCTAACCTGCCGTCATTCCCGTTGCAGACTTCGCGCTGGCGACGTTAGAGTGGCAACTTGTAACAGTGTCACTGCACACTAACGCCTTTCCAGAAGATGTCCCCTCACGTAAAGGACTTGAGAGTGCCCTTGTGTCAGGGCTATAAAATAGTGAAATGGCCGTGTGCCATGCGGGCTGGGAACGAAGAGAGCGCTCCGTTTCCATGTGAAAATCGCAAGTGCAGGATGTACGCATCTCTTTGGATGCAAAAATGTTCTAAAATACAGGTGAATTCATGATTGCAAAACGTTTACTCCAATTAAAAAAAAAAGCAATTGTTAACAAAATGCACACCCCTGCAGGGGTGTGCACCCATGCACACCCCTGCACAGGACATAGCTTCGACTCAAACGATGCGACGATGTTGGCTCGGGAACAAAAGTGGGGTAGAGGAGAACCACTGGAATCGTGGTTCATTCATCTCAAACCATCGGCTTGCAACAACAGCCGCGGCCCCCTACTGGACGTTTACAAGGACGTATGCGACACTGGTCGATCTCCGCTCATTTATCGCCAGTGATATATGAGAATGCCACCCGCATAGGTGGCAAAACTAGACTCCCGAGAAAAACCGCTCTGCAATCCCATCCGATGCAAGAAGACGTACTCGCCAGCGCTCTTGCAGAGTGCTTGACTTCTTGGCTTGTCGCACGCTAGTTTTTGTTCACTTTTGAACTTGCGTTATAGTTAGCCATTGTTAAGCATATGCTTTTGACCTGTTAGCGAATTGCGACTCGAGCGCTTACACACACACACACACACACACACACACACACACACACACACACACACACACACACACACACACATTATATATGTGTGTGCGTGCGTGTGTGTGTTGACATGTCAGACCCCCCCCCAAAAAAAAAAAAAAAAAAAATTCTGGCTACGCCACTGGTAACCGGCAGCACTTTGTTTTGTCAGGAAGGCACTTTTAGCACTTCTTATCGTTCCGCCTGGACGTAACGCTATGGGTATGGCCCAAAAAATGACATAGTACATTAATCCCACGTAATGTGAAGTTCAGTACCTGACCAAGATGCATTATGGTCAGTTAGAATACTAACGAAACTGAAATGAAGGAACAGCGCTCTCTCCTACCGTTCGCTACGCTACGTTAGGTCACGTAAGTTTAGTGCTAGTTACGCCGTTAAGTAATGTTCAGTACTTCGCGTCCAATGCCCCTTCTGATGAACTGCATTATGCAGTTTCCGCGTTCTTTTATATTACGTCCTGAAACAAAACGCCAGGGACTGCACTACAGTAAAAAAAAAGGGGGGGGGGGGTGACAACCCGAGTTCAGCCATAAAAAACAAGCCCTACCAAAGGACTCGGATAAAACCTACATACCGACATACATAACGGTAATCAATGAGTTCGGATTTTGTGTGCCTAGCTTTCGGCAACAAAATACAAACGCGTTTTGAATGGTGCCGCAGTGATACCTGCGTGAACAATCTCCGTTTATCCGAAAACTACATTGGTTGAACTATGACAAAGGACAAAACACACGCGTGCTGTTTTTGAGCTCCTCGTGATGACCTGGAAGAGACTACGAAGTAAAAGAACATTTGACAGCTACACTGCGGCGAGCGAGACGCAGAACGCTGCCCATTTACAAATCTAGCAGAGTGGCTGCAGCCACTCAGAAGCCCATTTAAAAATCAAGTGCAGTGCCTGCAGCCACTCAGAATAATGATTACTTGAGTCCAGACGCCAAATGTGATGATTCGATAATTTCCACTCACCGTGCTCGTACGTCGACAGTGAGGAAGTCAAAACACGCTGGACGCAGTCGAGATGTTCGCCGTGGGCGTCAACTAAATAATTCACTGCGAAAAATCCGACAGGAACCTGCACATCGAATTAACACTTATCCCGCCAAACCGCGGCCCGCGTACACCCTCAGACGCTAGTGGTGACAGGAAACTGATTGAACAGCAGGCGAAAAGGACTCAAATCGAACGCATGAGCGTGACAGTGCCATAGCACTGCACGAGCGTGACTGCCAATGGCTACTGGCTAAACTATGGCCAATGGCTAAACGACAAAACAGCGCAAGCAGAGAACATGCGCAAGGAGCATGGACGGCTGTGGACGGCGCGAGCTGTGGAACAACAAAAATGCCGACTTGGCTTCGCGCATTATGGCGGATACAGCGATTAATATCGAAAGTAGATGCCTTTAACCACCGTAGTTGAGCTATCGAAAGGGTGTTGTCAACGCTGCCAACGCTGCGTCTGTTCGACGTCACGACACGATCAAAGCAGGAAGTAGGGCTTAGACAACGGTATTTTGCGAAAATATGTTGGCTTGTAAGGCAAATGTCAAGCTTTCAACGCAATAGAGCATTTTCTTTTTTAACGGACATGGATTGCCTGAGGTAAACAAATAAAGTTGGCTATTGTTTTACTCCGCTCTGCTAGAAGCAGCTTACCCAAACAAATGTATTATCTTTCAGATGTATGTCTGTATACCTTCAGCTGCATTTCTTTATCAGACAGTGCTTCATCGAGCATACCACAGTTGTTTGCAGTATGACTGAAGCTTGATCTCTTCCAGGTGCCCATATTTCTGTAGCCATATATAACATGTAGTGAAAAGTCATTTTCCTGCATAGACCATCATCTGCGTCATAAGTTTTGTTGCCTTTCATGTCTGTTTCTTCAGTAAAAAGGGGCGCTAGCAATCGCAGGTCTCTATTGCAGCCATTTCTTCTTCATATGGTTTGATATGCATATAAACGTTGAGCCTGCAAAGGTGAACTTTTAAAGCTGGCGACGATTTTTTTGTGCATGCCGTCTGACCAATGCGGATTGATAAATGTGTGTTCCTAGCATGGTAAACTCCTATTCAACCTGTGCGCATGTTTGCAAGTTTACATGGATCACTGCTGCACATAAGGCAGTTCAGGTTGGATATACCATTCCCACTGTCAAACAGCATAAACTAGCTTCAAGTGTTCCTCAATAATATAAAAAACAAAAGTTCAACTTCGGAGAAGCTCGAATAAATGAAGTATACCAGAATGGGAAATCTCTATGGCATAGCTTGCCAATGGCTTACGAAGACATCACCAAGACAGTATTGGAGGGATCATTAGCAGACTATTTGATGTCTGTAAGATTTCTGATATGTCTGCATGCCTTTGCCAATCTGAACTGAAAATGTCTTGCCAACTTGAGCATGCTAGGAAAAAGTGTCCGTGTTAACTATGGGTTTACTCTGCAAAGCAAGGAGTTTCAACCTTCATTTTTGCTGCACTCTTAAAGAAACTAAATAAGGTTCATTACACCTTACTAGTGCCTGCCATATTATTCATTTAGCCATTTGGGTGGCGATTCCTGTAGCTGCAAATTCGAGGTGCTTAAGTGCAATTTTTTAAAACTCAAATGCACCGAAACAGAGCATCAGTTACAAAAATTTTAAGTGGCTCTGGCACTTGTTCTTTCTGTGATGTTAGATGAGATAATAAATGTGAAGGAAACTAATGAGCTGGTCATCTTCACTTACCGTGCTTATCATTCACATCGGCTGTCAGATTACCGTGATGAAGTCAAGACAGGCTAGACAGAGCCATCGGAAATGAACTGTACAAATGGCTTGCTGGTTTTGCTTTTCAGGGAGCCAGCATGCCTCATTATTACCCCAGTATAATATAGTCATGGTTGTCACAAAAAGATTGACCAACAAGCCTGAACACTACTGCTCTGAGAAGTGTCCTTTTATCTGCATAAAAACTGTCAAATTCACAATGCAAGGGCTAATACACCAATTCACAATGCATGCAAATTTGCAGCTGCAGCACTACCAACTAGGACTAGAACCAATAAACGTAATCACTAAACTATGCAGCAAATCCGGAAGATGGCACAATGGACTGGAAAAGGTCTGCTTTTATCCAGCTGTTTAAACAACACTGACAGCAGTGTTTACACAGCAGAACCATTGTAGTACATCATATCAGTAACATACTCTACAAGGTATAATGCAGAAAAGATTACAACCATACATGAAAAGAAACAAGGTGATAAGAGCAAGCAGGGTTCAGGATTGGGCATGGTATCAGAGACCACATTGCAAACATGAGATGGTTGATGTAAACTTGTAAAGAATATGAAAGAAATCTTTATGTTTGTTTTATCAATTGTAGCAAAGCTTTAGAGTCAATTGATCGACCACTGCCAACTAAGGGTTGTATCTTAGGGAAACAAATTCCCGAACACCTCATTATTCTAGAAAACCTGTACACTGGATAGGAAGTGCTTGTAAAGACGAATGCTGATAATACAGATTGGGTTTAAGGTTCAAGATGGTACCAGGCAGGGTTGTATCCTTTCTCTGCATTTATTCAATTTAAAAAGCTTTTGCGATTGAGGGTAAAATAAATGAAATGAAATGAAATGAAATAGAAAATATGCACTGAGAAACTGACTTGGGAAACAGGGATACAGGAGTGTGAACTAGAGGAAAGGTAACATACTAGCAATATGCAGACAACACTACATTAGTAGCAGGTAAAAGATTAAAAAACCCTCATTCTGAAGGTAAAAGCAGAAAGTGAGAAGGCTGGCATTTTTCTAAACAAATAAAAATTAAAGCCATGGCAACAGGTGAACAGATGATTCAGATAAATGACATAATATTGTAGAACACTGTGTTTTTCTAGGATTCGGGATACATGAAGATAGCAGTTCTGCCAAAAAGTTTGACGAAGAATAGCACTAGGAATGAGAGCAACGAGTGGACTCTCAAATATTACAAAAGACACAAGATGTTAGCCA
Organism: Rhipicephalus sanguineus; assembly: GCF_013339695.2. Lineage (NCBI taxonomy): Eukaryota > Metazoa > Arthropoda > Arachnida > Ixodida > Ixodidae > Rhipicephalus > Rhipicephalus sanguineus. The sequence continues at coordinate 139,545,087 of NC_051176.1, forward strand.
CAAAACCAAATTCAGCTGGTTATCGTTCTGGCTTTCTCTGTGGCTTCCCTATGGGTGCAAGTTGTTCTGGCTCGTTCTCTGGCTTTCCCTATGGGTGCAAGTTGTAGACATAGCAAAAACATGAAAGAAACGTCTTTTAAGCTATGGTGCTGGCATAGAGTTTTAAGAATCCTCTGGACTGCCAAACAAATCAATACCTCAGTCATAAAATAGATTAATACTGACTGTTCATTTGATGCAAAGGTCATGAAGCTAAAACTTTATTTTTGCCATGTCATTAGGGCAAAAATTAATGCTAGCCAAAGTGGAAGGTAAAAGAAAATGAGGTTTCCCATGCACGAGATGGTTAGGTGGTATTCTTCAGGCCACAGAAAAACATCCTGGTTAGCTTAGTGAACTTGTATTAAATCAATCTCACTAGAGTTCACGTGCTCATGGTGTCACCAGGAGTCATCAGCAACTCAATGGCATCTAACAATAATATATGGAGCACCCTACATAGTATGGACAGAATTTGCCACTTTGATTTTAATGCCACTGCAGCATAAACATGAATTCTAGAGGTAATAAGGACTAGTGCCCCAAGCATTCATGCCTTTGCATGAATGCAGTAAAATACAGATCACATAAAAACATTTCACAACAATCTTTTATTTCTTGTGCCTAGAACATACATTCTTGGTGCTTTTAACAGAACACAATAGCTGAAATAACGGTATTAACAATACAGATCTGGTGGATCCCCAAGAACGAACACTGCTCAATGCCCAACAGCAGCACATTTATTTTGCAGGGGTCACAGCTACCACATCAGAAAAAAGCAGCAAAGGAAAAAAAAAGCTTTAAAGTACAAGCTGCCAAAGACAGTAGCATACAGGAAAAATAAATGCATGTCAGTCCCAAGCTATCCTGAAATGCCACATAAACCTCACTGCCTCATGGTAACGGGTTGAGAAACTAATACGAATGTAAATAGCTATGAATACGAACTCCTACTTATCCCTGTGCAAGAGTTACAAGGTTAAAAGAAAAAGAACGATGTAGAGAAAGCAAGGGAAATAGTAGACCTTTCCAAGGATAACTAGAAATGCCATACTTTTGCAGCTCACTGGAGAAAAGGCATGTATACACATTACAGCTCATGTTTCTTGGGACAGTAGCAGGCCTGTTTCTGGGCGTCCTTGTATGCCTTGCAGCCAAGGTATTGACTTCCTGTGTAGAATGCACGTGCTGCTGCTTTGCAACCTGAAAAGCAAAACAAGGCAGCAGCTGAGCAACAGTACTGAGAGAGGAGGGGGGAGTGGATGTATGATGAACTAAATGATTGGCATGATCACTTATGTTCCAGCTAGTTATTTAGAATAAGGAAAAGTTAAAAGAACTTGAGATATTTCACCATGTTAATATTCATTAAAATGCAGTGCTTAATGAACACAAACAGATGAGGTGAGAACGAGGACAGGCACTGTCTGCCAACAGTTGGTTTATTGTGCATTCACATATATAAAGAGGGCGAGAAAAAGAAGGGAGAGGGAACATGGAAGAAAGAGGATTCATACTTAGGACTGTGCAGTGCTCACAAAAAGGGACAAGGGACAGAAGAAGTACACAGGACAGGCGCTGTCCTGTGCACTTCTTCTGTCCCTTGTCCCTTTTTGTGAGCGCTGCACAGTCCTAAGTAAGTATGAATCAATACCAACTCGCTCAATTTTCTATTCTAAGTAAGAAGGAAGCGGGGTGTGTCCAGATAAGATCGAACACGAGGTCCCGGTCACCATTCCCGATTTTGATGAAATTTGCTGTAGGCCTAGGCATTACTCCCAGAACAATGGTTTCGAAGTTAGTTTTGCAAAAAAAAAAATTTTGTTCGGCTGCAAAAAAAATATACAAATTTCGGCCGCACGAAACACTTTTCCACCAATATCACGATTTCTGAATTTTGAGCGCGCCTAGGGAAAAAATGGTGCACTTCTCTGTCACAATATTTATTCCCCTCAAAGAACAAGTTAAACACAATTTAATGAGTCTATTATTTTTCTTGCTTGTCGAAGCACTTTTGAAGAAAAAAATCACAAACTTGGCAAATCGCACAAAATACCTGTATTTAAGGAATTTATTTCTGCAAACAAGTTAAAGTGAGGATAATAGAGATCAGTACATATTAACTTTGATACTTTCACTCTCTTTTAAAATAATTTTCGTGGTTTTATCACGCTCCATTTTACAAGATAATTGGGCTGAAACGTAAGTAATTTACCAAAAACGTCGAACTTTGAAAACAGTTTCCCCAAAAAGGCCAGTTTTAATTTTTTAAAAAATCCCTCTGATTGAAGTCAAGGACGTCGTCTATCATTCTGCATAAAAAAACGTTGCATTATTTTGGTTGCTAACAAATTATAATGCGTCAAATGTGACCAAGTCAGCCTGGCGGCCGCGTCGTTCGTTATGTGCTGAAACTCGGATATGAGTTGTTCAAAATACTTGTATGTGACATAATCACAAATCAGCAGCTCCACACCAAAAAATGCGCAGCTAGGTGTCATGGTTCAGCAAGCTTTGTCTTGCGATCAGACGCTTGACAAACCCGCAGTAGCGGCCGTTCGATGCTGCGGGTGCTCACATTACATGGGTGCCGCTTCGACTGCGGATGAGCTCCGCTCGTGCGCCAAACTACGCTCAGAAGACGAACGAGAGAAGGAATGCATCACTGTGAAAGATAAAGGCTGTTAAGTGCCAACAAATGTCATAATATGCAACGAAAACTCCGCCGGCAATTTCGCAGTTAAAGAACCCCAGGTGGTCGAGATTTCCGGAGCCCTCTACTACGGCGTCTCTCATAATCATATCGTGGTTTTGGGATGTTAAACCCCAGATATTAAAAAAAAAATGCTTGCAAGGCATCACTTGTTGTGGATGTTGCCTGGAACTCACTTAAAGGTACATGCTTTTGGTGTGTGCTAGGTGCATGGTTTTGGTAGCTTGGCGGTGCATAAGGAAGTTTAATGGAACTTTTCGCAAAGGGAGCTTGGTGATCTCTCTTGATTGTGAAGGCACTACTTTCGTCCCAAGTAAGCTGTAGTAATGAAAAAAACTGCGAACACGGAATCACCACAGTTAACATGATAATGATTCTTAGTGACATTAAAAATTATTTTGATGCATATTCCATTCATAATGCACATTTAAAAAAAACGATTTAGGTATGCGCATGAGTGGGCCTACTCTCCACACCATGCCTGGCCAAAAACCACTGTGTCGCCATTTTGAATAAGTACTTCTGTGCGGGCTGCTGTGTTTAGATTTGTACATCACAGTCTGTCCTTACTGCAGTGGTCTTTATTCAGAGCATTTTGACACAATTTCACTTCCACATTATCAAAAGTAATAGCAGTGAGCGACACAGATGCTCAGTTGTCCCCACTTGTTGCACCCGCCACACAAGCGAACAGTAGTGGGCCCAATTTGCAGCAAGCGCTAGGTGGATTGAAAGTGAGACCTGGGTGCTCATCTGATTGTGGAAGAACAATGCAATCGAGGCAATAGCACAATCACAAACAAACCTTGCAGATGATGACCACTTGCAGTATGTGCGACTTCACTCAACCAGCGCACGCAGTCTAATGACCCATGTGCACAAGTTGAGTGAGCAATACGTGTGCGATGGAGCAACGCGCATGGTCAACATTGCTGTCAACATGCTTACAGGTACATGTCTCTGTGATAACAACCAAAACCTTCTTATTGATTTCAATTAATTATGAGTTTTCTAAAAACACACATACTATGCAGAAAATTTTCAGCGTGACTAGATGAAAAATTTTGCACGTGGAAATAGGTGCAGCAGTGCCCACTAATGGGCTCCTTGCAGCTTCTGCCCGAAGCTCGTAAAGTGCAATGTGACATGGTTACAACTCCTTCACTGTGAAACTCCTTTATGGAGTTTTACATTCATGGAGTCAAAAAGAGTTCATTGGTACCTATGTAACAGGGGTATAACACCATATACGAAGCACATATGAAAGGAATGCACAAACCAAATTCTTTTAGTGTGATTCTTGCCTCTCAAATAATGCACACCTTTTGGGAACAACATTAAGTTGCCATACGCATCAGCTTGTCATGAATGATGTAACTTAATTTGTTGGCAACTTCCTCAATACTAGCTTCCATTTTTATATTTTATTAACACTTTCGTGACCGCACCTATTCCCATCGATAGTATGTTATCGATGACTTCAAGATCAAGTTTTGGCACTCTCTGAGCGGTTCTGGACAGCTAACGCAGTACAAAGCATAAAATAACATGTTTTTTATCAGTTTTGTTTGCGAGTTTGTTTTTTCCACCGCGGGGAGATTTTTAAAGCTCGTTCGCAGTCGGGTAGGTTAGCGCTCATTGTTTCAGACTTCGCGTCGACGCCGCTCGCGGGTACTCCACAGAAACGGCAAATTCCGACGGATTCCGATTAATTTGAGCGGGAATCTCTAGATGATGGTAGCACCACAGACACGGAAGACGACTTCGATTCGCCAGGCTTCAGTACGGACGGCGAAAGTGCGTCAAACCTCCCCGGAACATCAGCAGCTATCCGCCGGTAACTTTCGTCTTCTCCTCGGGTCGTTTCATCGCTGCCGCGCGTCGATGTAAACGTATCCGGTGCGTTCTAAAACTAACAGCTCTTATCTGCAAGGTGTTAACTTTATTTGGACGGGAGCATTTGGCACCAGCTGCAGAAAGAGCGCAGTTCTCTTCGCGAAGACGGCGCGGAGCGGACTTTGACCCAACGCTCCGGTGTGCTGCGCGGTGGCGTTTTCGTGTTGTTTTTTACCACAGAAGTCGTCAGAGAGATATGCAACTGCACAGACAAGTATGCGTGGATGCATACTTTCGGAAAGCCAACATACAGTGAGAGGGACGGATCCATGGAGGGAGGTTACGGAAGAGAAGATGAGCAAGTTCGTCTCACTCCATGTGTACATGGTAATCGTTGAAGTCCCGCGCTTGCATTGGTGTTGGTGTCGACGACACATATTTCCAGGCCTTCTTTCACCGTCAGTGATGCCACGGAAAAGGTTCAAGGCTTCTTGAGTGTCTCTGTTCTGAAGAGGACGACCGTCGCATCCCACGAGAATTTTCACCACGCGTCTTCTCTATTGCAACACATGAACGATTTTTCTACGCTATCTTTTAACCCCGTCGGAACCTTTCAGTGGATGAGAAAATGGTGAAATGTGAAGGTCGGTATGGTATTCGGCAGTATATGAGCGAGAAAGAGGTCAAATGAGGGTACAATTACGGATTTTTGCAGATTTAGAACAGGCTACACTGTTCATTTCAAAAATACACAGGAAAATTGAAAAATACCAGAAATGCAAACTATCCTAGGAAAGTTCAACAGAAAAAAATATTTTTTTCCCGAAACATGCGTAACCAGCCTTTGTTTCACCGCGTCGAGAACCTGCATAGCGCGGTGGCATGATAGGCACTAGTGCCTATATTCTTGTATTTATGTAAATAGTCTTTGTACTTACAGAGCTTATATTTCCACTATTATTCTACGAGGGCTTTGCGTTCAAAACGTATATTTCGATTTTTTTTTAATGTTTAACTTTTGCAGAGTAGCATTGATGTTTTTATGAAACTTTCTTTCTTTTTGATGCATTGTTCTTTGTTTGATAATTTTTAAAATTATATTTGAAATAAATCCGTTTGGAATTAACACTGTTGGAAAGGCCAATTCTTCCTCTATCATTTGATACCCTACACTTTAGCATCAATTATATTCTGTGACAGGAAAAAAATATTTCCTGGACTAGCCAAAAACAACCGATTTTTCCGCGGTCACGAAAGTGTTAAGAAAAGCTTTTATTTGACAATGAGTTGCTAGCATGAACAGTAGTAATGGCGGTCATGTAAGCAAACAAATAAATCTACAATCCAGCCAGCTACTCAATTGCTGAACCTGAGTGTAGATTGTCAGTCATCAATTTCACACAAGCTTATAACCACAGTACATTCCACAAATAATTGAGCTCAATAGGTGGGTAAATCATGACACACTTTGCTTGATGGCGCCCTTGTTGCGCACATAGACACATGGCGCTATTCCCGGAACTTTCGGCCAGCTCAGAATAAGGCTAAAATAAAATATACTATCTTTCACACAAGCTCTTCCTCGCCAGTCTTATTTTAAGGTATGTATATTCTGTAAACATCACAAACTTGCTCTACATTAAAAAAATTCATGTCCCTATTCCCTGAATTACAGAATTACTTTCCCTTATCTCCAGTAGCAATGTAAACCCATAAACAATTTAAGGAATACACTGAAGTTACAATAGTTCCACACCGCATCAATCACTTTATATACAATGTCTTTCACTTTCGAGAACCGATACTCTAGTGCCACAATGAGAGTCTATGCTGCATTGAAAGGCACCTTACTGCATATTGCATCCATCAAATTTTTATGTCTGTGCAGATGGAATGTAAACATACAGAAACCAATACCCTGCGAGTTCCTGTCCTTGTGATTCCTCCCAGCCTTCTTATCACAGACTACATCCAGACAGCTCAGAAACCTTGCGTCACACTCATCCTTGTCAGCCAGGCAGGTGCCATAGCAGAGGTCATGCTTGTGGCAACATGAGTTCATTTCCTTGTGGGGAAGTTCCCTTGCTTCCACCTAAAAGCACAAACCATGAGAGAGAGTGATGAACAAGCAAAAAGTTCCCTACAAGTAAAAAAAATTACTTCCTCTAGCTAGCAAGGTCCAGATACGCAGTATGTATTTGCAGTCATGGGCACGTTACCAGTGAAAAGTAACAGTGTTACAGTTACAGTTACCTAAGCCAAAAAAGTAACTCTGTTACAGTTACAGTTACAGTCTCCAAAAGTAACTTGTTACAGTTGCAGTTACTCTGAAAAAGTAACGTTGTTACTTCGCCGCTTCTGTACAAAATATGTAACCGATCACAAACCAAATGATAGGATTTATTTAATGAAAAAAATGCAAAGCCATGCGCGGGTAGTCAAAATTGCACGTGGTAAAACCCTAGGAGAAGAAAACCTAAAAGATGGCCCAACACCAGCCTTCTCTGTGTACGCCTCATTTTGTTGCATCAGTTTGTTTGTTCGTGCACCGTTGGTGAAAATGGACTTATTTGCAAATAATAATAATAGACGTCCTTGGACACTAGAAGTGGTAAGCGTAGTTGATGCACCGGAACGACAGCATTTTCCTAGGACGCTTATTAGCGATACCCAGAAGCGCATACGAAGAGGAACGGGCAGTGCGTCACGAGTGAAGACAACGTCCATTGTGTCTATTTCCTAAGTTCAAGGTGTATCACAACCGGTTCAGAGGGCTCTGCGTCCACTGGGTGCAAAGCTCTCCTTGGAACATGCGTTAGTGAAAATCTACAAGCACGATGCGTGGATTGCGACGCGACTAAACATCGGCGAAACGGGCAGGGGGTTTTACTTCCCAAAACCACGATATGATTATGAGAGACGCCGTAGTCGAGAGCTCCGGAAATTTCGACCATCTGGTGTTCTTTAACTTGCACCTAAATCTAAGTACACGGGCCTCTACAATTTCGCCTCCATCGAAATGCGACCGCCGCGGCCGGGATCGAACCCGCGACCTTCGGGTCAACAGCTCAGCACTGTAACCACTATACCACCGCGGCGGACGGGCAGGAAAGGATCGACAGACGGGATATTGCTAAAGCAACTCATGCAACGCATTCTAAGACGGAGCTTGTTGAACACTGCTGGACAACTGGACATAGCTTTGACATAAACAATGCGATGACGCTGGCTTGTGAACGAAGTTGAGGGGTGACAGAAAACTGAGAGTCAGAGTTAACCTTTTACAATCAGTTCCAGAGAGGTTTTGTAAAAAGATTGTATCCACGGTATTTCTGGCTCTCAACCGTTTTGCACTCTGCTGCTTTCTAGCCGCCTCTCCAACACGATTAGCTCCGAGCCTCGGACGAAGAAGACTTTAAACTTGCCGTCCTAATGATTGACCAGTACATCGAGAGCAGAGCTAGCAGCTCAAGTGACCAAAAGAATATTTATGTCAAAAAAAAAAAAAAAAAAAAAAGAACGGACCTGAACTTAGTCTAAGCGACTTCCCCTCCCAAACTGCGAGGGGAGCGGTGTTGTTGAAAGGCGAAAGGTGGAGGGGAAATGGGAAAGTAACTGTAACGCTATTTCCCGTTACAGTTACTGCGTAAAAAGTAACGGTGTTACAGTTACAAATTCCTCTAACTTAAAAGTAACTAGTTACAGTTACAAATTACTGAAAAACGTAACTAGTTACCGGTAACGCGTTACTAGTAACTAGTTACTGCCCAAGACTGTGTATTTGTTATTTTAATCCTGATTAAAGGTCCAGGCTGGCACTCATACATTCGTATGGGCCAAAACTTCTGTTATTTTGATCCTGAAATTAGCTTTGGCCATATATTTTGTACTTCAATAGGGGGCATGGGCACGGTGATTTTTCGTCCACTTTGATTCATTTCAATTTAAGTCACAATTACTATACTACAGTTGAAGACAACAGTCAATGTCCCCTATGCTTTCCCAGGCCTAATTGTCTGTTGAATTAATTTGGTTGTGTCTACACAAGTACAGAGAGTCCTAATAAAATACCATGGCATGATACATGATGGTTCTCTCTGATGGCGTTTGCGCAGACTTTATTGCAGCAAAGGATGTTCGGGCAGTCAGTTTATCACGTATACTGAGCAACAGTTGATCAGGGATGTGCAAAGACATCTTGTACCACCATGTGTGCCTACGCCCTGTCCTGGAATTCAAGTGTGCATTATAATCTCGGTGGGGCCTAAGAGCTTCAAACCCTTGTTCTTCTGGAGAAAGAGGCATTACAACTGCATTTAGGGCAGCCTGAATTTGTTTCAAATAACATTTTCTGCCGCGGCACCAGAATTCTCTCTTAATTACAAGGTTTTGAACACTTGCCACATAAAAATTTTCATGGGCATTTTATGTTGTTGTTAAAGGGACCAACAAGTGGCCAGAATGAGTGATTAGATCCTGGTGGAAATGAAAAGACTGACTTATAGTGATAGATTTAAGCATCCTTTTCGCGATTTGAGTGGGATTTATATCTTTAAACCGTGTTTAAAAGTCACCGGTATGTCGCGCAGCCTAGCGGAAGAGCCTTGAAACTGGATTATGGAGTCGTTTACTTTGCCGTACAGAGTCTGATGCTTTCATGTGCACCATAATTAGTGCTCAAAATTAGAGTATGTATACAATGATCCATCCTCCCTCTAATCTGTGCTCTTTACGAGGTGAAAGGAGTTCCACGTCGGCGCTGTCTTCGAGGCAGCTAGGGGAACATGTCGAGCCATGGTGCATGTGTGCAGAGTGCACGCATGCACAGCAAACCGCCGCACATGAACACAAACTACTCTTGTGCTCACCTCCCACTGTTTGCAGCATGTGCTCTGTGTGTACGACTTCATAGTTGCCGGCATCGAAAATTTTTTATTAAAAATGTTTCATGGCGTTTTCCGTGTTACCATTCCGTGATTAGACACTCAGATCAGTAAGCTTTCCGTTGCGCTAAAGAAAACAGGTACCACAAAACTTGGTTGCCAGTCCCTTTAAGCACCATCAAATCACTGATGACTCTTGGTGACACATATATGAATCACCAATAAGATATTGCCAAACAGTTTTCATTTCTAAGCCCGATCTCGTTTCTTTTTCTTTTTTTTTAGCATGGCCTCAATTCCACGCACCTCAAACTAGTTCTGCAGAAAACCTTCTCTAAGTCTTGAACATTAACACGAGAGAACTGACTCCCTGTTTACTACGCTTAAATTCCCTCCATATAGAGTCTGACAATATTTTTCCTAGTCATACAATACTCCAGTCTCAAACCGTATGTTAAATGCTATTTTACAAGATCTCTTTTCAAAAATAAAGCAAATAATGTGAAATGTCTTAAAGACGACTGACACCTTGCAAAAAAAATAATAAAGCTAGTAATACTGCTATATCCTGTCCCACTTTCAATTAATAATTTTCCCTTTCCTTTTGCAAATTTTTTTCCATCTTACTTGCAAAACATCAAGTGATGCAAGACTTTGATTTGAGTAAGTTGGTTTGTAGTTAACTGGGAAAAAGTAGTGCAAGAGGACAACGATTGAGAATTCCAGTGTTCTGAGTCTTCTTCATTCTTGCGTTCTTGCACTGCTTTTCCCCAGTTCTAGTGACACTTCTTGCCCTTCAGAAAAACAAACAAACATTAGATTCTGTAGTGGTTACACTGATTCATTGTATACAGAGCTCACACAGTGGAAAACCTTCCACACAGCATGCTGAAATTGTTTGCTGTGTTTTTCAAATGTGATGGGAGGTGCTATTAGCGTCTCTCTTAAAAGCACAGGGTAAGCCCTATACGTCCCGTGCATTTTGGCCATTTTGAGGTACCGTTTTCTCAGTGACTAAAAGGGGTATCCACATAATTGATATATTTTGTTTCCAAATTTTCAGTTCTTTTATCTGGAGCAGATTTATTTAAATCTGACTAATATTAAAATTCTGGTCAATTTTTTACCACTATGACCTAAATTTTGAGTTAATTTGCATCTTTGAAAATTTGTAACACAAAAACTGTAAAGTGTATAACTTCACTTCTGCTTTAGTAGTTGTATGCATTTATGTAGAATACAAGAAAAAATAATCAACCGGTCATCTTGGAATACATAGGAAATAATGGTACCTAAGTGATAAAAAACATGGTTTTAAATGATAAATAAACGGAGTTCACGGGCACCCGTGAACTCCGTTTAACTCCCTCGTCTTTTCCTCGAGGGAGATGGGGTTAGTGTCACACGGTCACCATTTCGCTGAGGATGTTAAATGGAGCTTTTGGTGGAGGGAGTTCGGTAATGACCATTTCGGCTCGACGGAGTACTCTCGTTCCCAGCCAGCTACTGCTACGCTGAAAACCGCACTAGCAAAATCGTCCTAATGAGCTCAACTACAATTTTGCTCTTTTATGCGTAGCATTTCACGCCCCGTAGTGTAAGTTTTAGTTGTATTTTTTCGGAAATCGGCGCTTGTACTCTCCACACCAACGCCTCGGCAAGCCGCCGCTCTGAGGTGTCGCGCCATATTTGTTTCTGCACGTGTGAGGCGCATGCACAAGCACCGTGACAGCAATGGCGATTCCGAGCACTTCATCAACACACAAAAACACGTTTTTTTTGCTTTAAAGGTGACTACACAGGCAAAAAACTGGACGTTTCAACGAGCGCAGCAGCGCTGTTTCTGCCCCATGCGGAAACCGTCGAAAGCTTGCACCGAGTCGTGTAGCATGGCCACAACTCCATTCTGGTTAAGCTCCATTAAGGAGTTCAATGCGGAACGGAGATAAACGGAGTTCGGTGGTGGCCGTGTGACAGGGGTATAAAGTTAGAATACTTTGCCACAAACACCGTTCAACTATTTTATTTAGTAGCTACAAGCTCGGTAATCATTGCCAAAAATTTTTCACTTTGGAGCCTCTCGTCTTGCTTGCCTTGCTTCTTTTGTGAGCTGTGGTGCAGCTCTATTCACAATGTATTGTTGATTGTGGTCAACTTTTTCCAGCAAATTAACTGTATTTTGACCAGGCTTCAATAATTAATTAGGAATTTCAGCTTGCATGATACTGCGATCATTAAACGAAAGAACAACATCCAATGTCGCAATCCTTAAGACTCTGAAGCCTAAACAAAGACAGCAAGGTCTCTGCGACGTAATGCTCATGAGCTCAACACTTGCAGCGCGCAGTTTGCACGTTCAATTCGGTCTAATTGCATCACAAACAATATTCATGTCCATTAGATCCTACCCATTGTCACCTTGCACGCGATTCGCCTCGAAGGACGCTGAAAAGATGGAGAGGTTCAACGATGAAGAGCTTGCTGGTTCAGCATTCAGTACCTTAGTACGTCACCGGCATTTATTCACATTTACAAGCGAACTGTATTGGTTGGCAGGAAACTTACACTTGCTGAAGACCTTCTTTACCCTCAGCTCTCAACTTATCGACAGGCGCGACAGACACAAGGTGTAATGAAGCTAGGAGCTGAAAGATTTCGAAAAGATCCACTCCGAAGAATAAGTGCAAAGAAAAAGGCACACAACGTCTTCGGCCTGCCTTAGAACTTACGTGACAATTGCTTATACACAGCTGACTTCATACAAGCATTTTGGCTTTCATATACACAAAGATTTTTTTTAGAAAAATGGACCGTAAACAAGGAGCGCATACAAGGGGCTTGTCCTGGGAGGTGTGCACTCGCCACTTGTTTCCGGAAAAACTGGTTTTCAGCCACAAAAAAATACTTTTTAAGAAAAGCACAAATGTGGAAAATGTGCACAAAGGTACACACTTCCCAAATTGCAAAGAAAAAAAAAAGTGATTTTTTTTTCAAATTTTGCCTTACCCTGTGCCCTTAAAGCTAATCAAGCTAATCAGTATCCAGATAAACAAATACGGTTTCAATTTGGACAGGGCCTCTAAGATGAACTTGCACTGCACATTCAAGTAAATACAGCGAAGAAAGTTGTGCCACCACAAAAAAGGGAGAGAGAGAGAGTTCCACACTCGTCGCCTGGGCTATGGGTGGTGCTGGCTAACACTCCCAGGTATTAAGCACACATAAATACTAGAGCTGTGCGAATAGCAAAATTTTGGGTGCGAAGCGAACTCGAATATTGAAGTGTGAGTGCGAATCGAATCGAATATTTTTCGAATATTTCTAGAATATTTTTCGAATACTTCGAAGCGAAATTGCAGAAAAAAAAGTTAGAGAGGATTCCTAAGCATATTTTTATGAGATAGCAACATGAAAGTGTTTCTTTTTGCTAGGTTGATGAAGGACTGGCGGGGTGGTGTTTCATAGTTGTCTTATCAAGAATGAGGCTATACAGAGGCCGAATTCTATTTATGTACATGATTTGGTGCAACCAAAGTGTTGCCGACAACACTTTACACGTGATAGGCAAAGATGCCATTTTCACAGCCTCTCCTCCTCTTTAAACTTCTGTGGAAGCCCAACTGACATGGCGGACAAGGGCGTGCTCCCTTCAAGTCCGGAGTTCCAAATCTGCCTTGTAACGTCAATATATAAGAACATCTGAAATTTTGGATGCTAAAAAGCTTCGGTGTCCGATTTGTCGGACTTCCTGCCCAAATTTCAGGCCAAAACAGCATTAATTGAGCCCCCAACTCTGCCACATCTTTAATCTCCATGTTGGAACCAGCGTTTTCTTGAGTTAATACATTTGCAACCGTAGCGGAGCTTGAAAGGCAGCTTTGCCACAACACGGGGGTGTGATGAGGAGAAGCATATTGAAAATCTGGGGACCACTTCCTGGGGACCACTTCCAATCGGACGTTGACTGTCTTAGCAAAGTTCGACCGTAACGGAGCTTGAAAGGCAGCTTTGCCGCAATGCCGGGGTGTAATGAGGTGAAGCATATTGAAAATCAAGGGACGACATTCAATCGGACGTTGTCTCTTGGCAAAGTTCGACCGTAACGGAGCTTGAAAGGCAGCTTTGCCGCAATACCGGGGTGGGACGAGGTGAAGCATATTGAAAATCCTGGGACCACTTCTAATCGGACGTTGACTGTGTCTTGGCAAAGTTCGACCGCAACGGAGCTTGAAAGGCAGCTTTGCCGCGATACCAGGGTGTGATGAGGTGAAGCATATTGAAAATCTGAAGGGGTCACTTTCAATCGGACGTTGACTGTATTTGTTTTTGGGGAGTTCGAATAGTTCGAATAGTAAAATTCCAGTACGAATCGAATCGAATAGCAAACACTATTCGAAAAATATTCGAAATTTCGAATATTCGCACACCCCTAATAAATACCCTACAAAAAAGTGAACAGGTGAGCACCCTCCATTGTAGCTCAAATCGTAGAGCATCGGACGCCAAATTTGAAGGTCGTGGGTACTGATCCCACTGACGGAAAGCGCGATTTTTCGTCCACTTAAATTTCTTCCAATTTAAGTGAGAATCATTACAATACTGTTAAGAAACCACAAATACTGTCACCTATGCTTTCCTTGGCTTAATTGCCTGTCGGTTTCATTACTTCTCTATGAGGAGAGCTTCTAAGATTGAGCAACTACTTTATAACATAAATGAAATGAGCCACAAGAAGAGACCCACAAACTACAATCAAGGAATTCAGAGTAAAAATAAAGTGCATTTTAATTGCAAGAAAATGCTCATTCAATGCGTACTTCATGGACAAGATCTAATAGAAGGGAAAAGAGAGGAAGACCCCATCTTACTGACAGAAGCGTAACCTGCTGCCATAATATTTAAGAGCAGCGCAAAAGACGGGACAAAGGACAAGAAGTTCACAGACGAACGCTTACTCGCAACTGGCAGATTTATTAGAAGAACCAAGGAAAAGAAACATACAGAAGGTGACTCAAATGATCTGTGCAATCGCCGCCACGTGGGGATCATGCTAACATGTGCAAGGGCTAGAAAAAACCAAAAAGAACCAAGAAACAGCGATAGGTAAACATTCTTCCGTCATAACACTAGATAGGCAGCAACAAGGTAAGCCAACAAAAACCAAAAAAACAAAAGACACACAAAAGCCAAAAGCATCTATCTACCCCGCCTCCAAAAAACTAATTTTGGTTCGCGATAGCGCCATTGAAGGAGAGCTGATACAACTCTCCCCAGCATTCTTAATGAAGAATGCTTCCATAACCTCATGCGCCGCATCATCCCTGTGCCTAAATATAACAGTAGTTTTATGAAAAAGAGGCGTGCATTTGCAACCTTTACAGTGGGCAGCTAAATGTGACCCATAATTGAACAGACCCACATTGGACAGACGGGACGCTGCTTAAACACCCGTCTTAGAGAGCATAAAAATAATCTAAGTAACAATTCTCTATCTACGACAGGAAAACAAAAATGTTATTGCTCAAGATGGCACAAAGGCGCCAACATTTGAAAATAGCCTGCTTTGTCCCACACGGTTCGCACTCCCGTGTTCTGCAGAGTGAGTCAAGTGTCCACTGTCGAATCAACACACTCCTGAGTGTCTTTCCGGCATGACTGAGAAGTGCAGAGCAGGAGCAGACAGCCAGATTGCTAAAAGACCAGAAGGAAGGGATTCCTCCTATTGGCCGGGTCGAATTGCGTAGAGCCAATTTCTCCCCTGGCAGTGAACCAATGGCGTAGACAGGCTGAGGAGGAGGGGGGGGGTCATCCTTCCCCCTCCCCTAAACTATTCAGTTTTGCGTGTGTGTAATACACGCACACAAACATACGCATGCACGAACATATATAAAGTATAGTTGTCGCCCCCCCCCCCCCCCCCCCCCCCCGTAAAAGATTTCTGTCTACGCTACTGCAGTGAACACCTTAAAAAGTACATTACAAACAAAACAAAATCTGCGTGCACATCACATTTTTCTTTCTTTTTTTTGCTCTTCACTCTTCTTTCTGCTGACAGCTCTCCGCGGTTTCGCATTCGCCAACCGCTCGGGCCATGTCAGCACGGCGGTGAATGCTGGCCGGCGTGTCCCGCTTTACTGCTGCTAGTGGTTGTTGGTTGGTTGAACTAGAAGACTAGGTTGAACCGCATAATTCCCAACAGTCAATCTTACGCGGTAACATGAATAACAGTCTCAAGCAGCACCCGGGAGCGAAACTTGCGGCTAAATAGCATTCATATAAGCGCTAATTTTGAAAATAGGCATTTATAAGCATTTGTAAGCATTTAGGCACGAACGGCAAAAATAGGCATTTATAGGCACTATAAGAACACTATAAAAGCCCTTCTTAACCTCTAATTTATGCTCATATAACAAAATGGCGCGATAGGAGCGCAAGGAACAAAATAGGCATTTGCCTAAAACCTGGTCTCTAGTAATCACACAGTAGTACAGTTATTAGACACCTATGCACTTATACAGACAAGGAATTAGACACACAGTGAAAACAGTCTAATCATTATAAGCAGCTTTTGCTAATATTGCATAAAAAGAAAGCATGTACTAATTCTGAGAAATAATTAGAATTGGCAAAAAAAAATTACCTGGAAGCCATAAGCACCACAGCCATTGGAGTCAGCTTTGTAACCGATCTTTGGTTTGGGTAATGATCCTTGGGGAAAGCAATGAAAAAGTGAAAAACAGATGAAGAAACGGACATTTTTGAAAATGAACGAGCATTCTCTCCTCAGTGCTTGTGCAGTTTAACATAAATTGTCCGACACATAACGAGCATCATGTCAGAAAAGCTGGCTTAACTGCCTGAGTAATCGCAAGTCAACTGCCATTTGACAGCAAGAATGCAAACTCACACGACGGCCTAGCTCACACATTGGTGCCAACTCCACGAATAAGTTACTGCAACTTTGTCCACATTGCTGAACTAGATGCACACATGCTAGAAGCAGCGTTTGCTCTTCTTTGGACAGCGTACTAACCAGTGCCTATTTAGAACAATGGAATATTTGGAGGAAACTGCTACATATGACCAAAATTTTCCCAAGTGTGGCAGCTGACACAAAGCTATTACATAATGTACCATATTGCACCGTCTTCATGGGGATTCATTCCTGTTTCTGCAAGAAAAGTCTACAATAGCTTCCAGTTTGATTTTTTTTTCGCTTAGGAACAATATTGATTGTTGTTCAATAATGATGAATAAAAATGCAGTCAGTTTAATAATTTTGAATAAACTAACCTCAATGAGGAATGCTGCAGCAAACTGCTTTGGAAACTCGATGGTTGCATTGCTACCAATTTTTCCCTTGTAATATTATTACTATTTGTGTGTGGTGTACACCCTTTGCCATCCCTCTGTTCTCAGTAAAAGTGACCTGGAAGTACAAAGCAGAAGCCTGGACTACTCCAAATGTATTTGGCTGTGTGTGTTTTTTTTAGGTTCTGATGTGCCATAATGAAATATAATGCACTTCCTCCAATCCCTCCACTGTGGATTGCTACACCAATAAGACAATATGCTTTCCTTCAGTCCCTTACAAATAAATTTTTTAAATTTAAAATTAAATTCTGGAGTTCCAAGTGCCAAAACCACAACACAATTATGAGACATGCTGTAGTGGGGGACGGCAAATTATTTTTGATCGCCTGGGGTTCTTTACTGTGCACCTAAATCTAAGTACATGAGCATTTTTGCATTTTGCCCCCATGGAAATGTGGCTGCCATGGCTGGGAATCGAACTAGCACCCTTATGCTTAGCATTGCAATGCCAAAGTCACTAAACCACAAGCTTTCAGTTTAATAATTCTCCCTTGAAATCGTGCATTTCGTACAAACACTTGCTTACATTTGCTTTTGTTAAAGATGGCAAAATGACATACATACAAGTTTGGCAGTAATGAACACCTTAGTTGTAGCTATTTAAGATTATAATTTCTACTGCGTATGACCGTTGTTTGTCATGTGCATAAAAAAATATCCTTCATGCCTTCCACCAATCATGATGACAGCCTCCTACAGCTTTCATGTTTCAAGTAATGCCAAGTAGTTTCTTTCTTATTTTGTCTGTGGCAAGGTTTGGTTATTCATGGGTTCTGTCACCCAAAGCAACACCGCATGAGGACTTAACGGAAGATTCTAGATTATTTATCATGTTGGGATCTTTAGCATGCACTGAAACCAAACAACCTGCACAGTTGCATTCTGGCCTGACCAGAATGTGGCTACGATGGCCGAAAACCTGGTGCTAAGCAGCAGTACAGTGAACTAGAAGTTAGCAGCAGGCACTGACACTGAGTCACTGTGGCAGCTGTCTGGCACAGTTTCAGTACGTTCTAGTACAGTCAAGCTTCGGTCAGCACCTTTGCCATGTCGAAGAAAAACAAAATGCTATGTGTGTCTGTAGGAAGCCGATATTTTCAATGCGAAATGGCACCTTCCAAGCTTGCATGCATCTAGTTACAAAACGCATTTTTTAAAGCCAACTTATAAACATTATGCAATGGAAATCATATATGGCGTAATATATTCAAACTTTCTTGAAGGAAAAGAAAACAGGCCAGCAGCATCAAAACATTTATAAATTTGAGGAAAGAACAATCTCAGTTAGAGAGCCTCACTCTAGCTTGTCCAAGTGTAGAAGCAATGGAAAGCGATGAAAGCGAATGTGGATTTAGTACACAAATGTGTATCAGAATGAGGCAGTTAAATGTCCCAGCAGGCCTGATGACCAGAACAAGCCAACAAAGTTTGCACAAGATATAAAATTTGCAAGACCTGATAATAAGGCGCAGTTCTGCAGTGACTATTAGATGTTGGAGCCACAGTACGTGAGAAGCCTGGTGCATGCACATTGTGCGCTTTCGATCTCATGCCACGTCGCGCACGCACAGATTTTCTTAAATTTTTTTTTAGTGGTACACAGTTCACACGGTGGAAGAAGCACAAGACGCCACGAGCAGCATACAAAAACGTGAATTTTGGAGCCAATGTGGAATAGAAACAAATAAATAAAGGCAATATTCCCTTTCCGACTTTGAGTACAGCGCAGTGAGCAACCACATCGCATGAAATGGCTATGCGGCTTCTGCTGACCGCCCAACCTTTACGTTACTACAGTTCGCGACTGCCCTTTACGCAGAGCTGCTAGGTAGTGAGGATGAGAAAAAGAATACTTCTGCAGTGGACAATTTATTCTTGATGACACACATTCACTGACATCAGGCAGTCGGAAGCTTTCAACGTCAACGCTGTCGGGTATGACACCTCCAGCGCAAAGCACGCATCACTATGCCAATGTACTTACAGGCTGCCAATTTTATGCCTTAGAACTTACCGCCACAGATCAATTTCACTCCGAAGAGCCGTGGCGTTATCATTAATTATCTTTCGACCGCGCGACTGGCATTATCGGCACACGACATGCGGTCACTCACCGTCAGGGCACTTGTAAGCACACCCAGGCTCTTTAGAGTCTTTCAACACATCTTCGACGGTGTTTAGTCCGTTTCTGATTGCCTTTATCCCGAACTTTATATCATCCAGGTAACGTTCGGCCTGATGCGTCAGGTGACGAGCGTAGTCGAATATCGTCTGCCCGGACACGAGCCAAGCAATTATTGTTACGGCGACCGGAATAAGTCGATACCAACCGCGGAAACTTGGAAATATCATTATTATCCCTTCGTTTGCTCAAGGGGGGCCGAAACCGCAAATCATATTTAGGTGCAAGGTAGCCTTGTAACGAGACCGGTGCTCTGTGGAAGCTGCACGGCCGTTCTGCACGATATGGATTGAATTGAGTGAATGTGCGTTGATTTATAATTTCTTCCTTTTCCGCGCACAGAGACGATGACATACACGCGACGAACGTTGCTTCTGTGCATACCGAAACAGCTCGAAGCTCGAATGAGTGCTTTTAGCGCTTTTAGCAGCATTTAGCAGACACCCATCAAAGGAAACTGTGTGCGCCATAAACTACATTAACCTATATAGAACGCTGAAAATTTTGGATTAAAATATTCAGATGACAGCAATTATCTCCCTAAGTGAAAAAAAAAAAAAAAATCTTTATCGGTCATGGATTCAGAGGCATACACACATACACTACCACTGGTCGGTCCAGTAGTTTACGATCTTCCGGTGTTGTTACTTCCTGTGGGATTGATGGGATCTAAAGTTGCCGGTTGTTTTGGTAGGCTCCGGTAGCTAGACGCGCTGTCTGTCACGTCGAGAAGTTGCGGTTAGTTTTGCATGATGTCGTCACGTGGAGGAAAAAA
This sequence comes from Rhipicephalus sanguineus, assembly GCF_013339695.2. Taxonomy (NCBI): domain Eukaryota; kingdom Metazoa; phylum Arthropoda; class Arachnida; order Ixodida; family Ixodidae; genus Rhipicephalus; species Rhipicephalus sanguineus. Next base: position 139,564,892 of record NC_051176.1, read on the forward strand.
GCGGTGCAAGGCGGTTTCGAAGTCTACAAAAGCTGGCGTGCTGTTTCCAGTTGGCCGAATAGGTCGCTATCTCCGCAAAAGCACCCACCACTTCAGGATCGCTGCCGGCGCTCCAGTTTATATGGCTGCTGTAATCGAGTATCTCACAGGTGAGCACATTGCGGACGCCTTCGAAGTGATTATTATGTCGAGAGATTCGCCTACTATTTATTCTCCATGAAGCTTCGGACCTCTACTGAAGTGCGGGTGTTTGTGTTCGGAGCTAAGAGCCTTCCCTTGTGCGTTTACCGGTAGCACATGGGGCGATCGCGATCAAGACCGATCGGGATCGAATATCTCGGTCTTTATTGGCGTGCTTCGGAAGGGATCGCGATCGAGAGGTCGGATCCTGTTCTGGCTCGATCGCGTTCGAAAGTGCCGTGTGGTAACGGTCCGTCGACGCCAGCGCTCGTGCTCGGTCAGCCATTCCATCTACGTTCCACGTTGTCCAACATCAAAAGTTTATTTTGTTGGTTTCCGCACGTGCGAATATTCGACCTAACTGTGATTGCTCGGAGTCGTGCTTTGTTGTGATACTTTGCTTAGGCGTTCACGTGTTCCCGTTTCAACCGACACACCCGTGTTCGGCCACCGCATCGGTTGATCGCGGAGAAACTTCACATCGATTCATGTGTCATCTGTAAGCGGACGTCGTTGTGCATGTGGGAAGTTCTGTGAAATAATAAAAAAAAAAGTAGTTTCCTCACGTACACATTCACCGAAGTAGCGGATGCTAGCGTGGTACCATAGGTGGTATAATGTTTTGATTTCTGATTGTGACTGGGTCCTTAGTACCGCGTCGGTTGGCACAAGCGCGTGGCGTGGCTATGGTTGATCCGCGATTTCAGAGCCGATCACATTCAACATACAGAAATTGATAAACAGCTTAAGTAAATGTTCCTTTTTTAAGTTTTCATTTCTGGTGCATTGAAAGCAACTGCGGACGCTTTCTCTATTACTTATTTCACGGGGTTCGGTGAAGTGACGATTCATGTAGTCGGCTACTACACAGAAAATTCTTACTTTTCCCGTGTTTCAAGACTTTATACTCCAAAATACAGGCGAACCGAGGCCACATTTACCGAACAGCAGACTGCGTTCACGGGCGAAAGTAGCCACTAGCTGGCCGTCGGTCTGGAAAACCACAGTGAACGGTTTAACACAGTGTTAATTGACTGTACGCCTGTTTCTTTTCTTTCCTGAACAGCGGAAATATTGGAGCTGGCTGGAAACGCGGCACGCGACAACAAGAAAAACCGTGTCACGCCGCGACACATTCTTCTGGCAATCGCAAACGACGATGAGCTGCATCAGGTAGGTAGGCTCTCGGAATTCCACATTCAGTCTTATGCACCATAAGTTCAAGTGTTTAGCAATTTCGAGTATACTTGCTTGTCACGTAACGGTTCCTGGTGGCTGCATATGACTGCACTGCACCAGTAACTTTTGTGTGCTGCATTTAATGTGAAAATGTTCATTATTTATGAATCTACTTCGTAAAGAAGGTTTTCTTTCAATGTTTTGTTTGTCTATTATCAGATGAGTGGAGCAGGAAGCTTGCATGCTTACACATTGATAGCGTGAAATTAACATTTGGATAGAAAACGAAACCAGAAATCAACCACAACTTCATTTATTTCGCGTTATAGTGTACAGGTAAGAACATTGGGTAAAGGGCGAACTACATGGATGCATGACCAATGATTATCTACAGGGTGTCCCAGCTATCACGCAGCATGATTTAAACAAGGAAGAACGGCGTTACGTGAAGCAAACCTAGTACATATTGTTCCCAGTAGACTGGAGTAGCCACCACAAATTTTTTTGCTAATGAGGTTTAAATTATTAGTAATAATTATATTGCTAACTCACCTTATCATTAAAATGTCAATGAGGCATATGTAGGCATGTTTAAATAACATCTAACTGCGCTATTTTCAACAACATAATAATTGCATGTTCATTTCTTCCGGCTGATAAAGAAAGCCCGCGAAATATGAAAAATAACACATGACTATGCTCCTACCCACAAAAGAAAGCAGCGCCCTCAAATAAGCTTACTGCAAGCAACCGCTTTGCCTGTTGTCCGTTGCCAGAGAGAGCGTTTCGCACTTTGGCAAGGTTACAGGTCAGGCGCCAATATACGTCGCAATCTTGCAGGGATTCATTCCACTCGATTGTACGCCACTATCATTATCCAGATCTCACAGCCGACTGTTCTAATTGATAACACCCCAGGAGCGCTGTTCTGATTACGGCCTGACTCTATTAAGGGGAGACGTGGGTCTTGAAAAGTGTGTTTTTAATAGTTGGGGGAACGGAATGAAATTTAATACAGTGAAGCAGTTTTTTCTGCAGATTCTAAATCTCTGAGTAGATTTTTAATAGCTGCATTAGAACGAAAAATATGCTGGTTCTATAATGTTTTCTAGCACAATTCTTACGGGGATTTCTGGCAACTTCTTTTCGTCAAACACAAAAGCAAAGTATGCGGCAAGATTGCCAGAAAGGTGGTCTGGCCGATGATGCTATTTATTTTCTCATAATGTCGTTTACGAAGTGATAATTGTCAATAATCATAAAGTGTACGACGCAAAACTTTTTCAGTCATATTTGCATTAGTTTATTTTGCATTTGAAGTTCGATGAAAACAATCAAATTAGCATTACGGCTAGACGAGCTGTTTGGCAGTCTTGCCACATATTTTGTTTTTGTGTTTGACAAGGGAAAGTTGCCAAAAAGTACCGCAAGAAATCTAATAATAATAAGTTTGCCATCTTTGTGAGATACAGATGGGGGGATTGTAGAAAAAAAAGCTGTCCCCGGACAGCTTGACTAGCCTACAACCCTTTGTATTTGGCAGTGAGGCAATATTACACAAAAACATATATAGATATATATATATATATATATATATATATATATATATATATATATATATATATACACACACATACACTTTTACATAATTATACAAACACAAAGCTACACACACGCACATATATACAGGGGCGTACTAGTGCTTTAACATATTTCAACTGACACTGTCATCTTAAAAGGCAACGAAATCAAAGATGTCTAAACATTGCAACATGAATCTATGCAGAAACCACATACATCCTTTTAAGTTCTTTGAAGGAGGCCGTAAAAAGATCATACTGTATTGATTTATAGCTGTTTAATAGTGTAGGTATTGTTTATTGAAGCATTTGTTTCCTGTAGTTTGAACGCGGTGTTGGCACTAACCATTCCTCTAAGTGTCTGGTACTGTAACTTGGAGCTTTTCTTTGAAGTTGGGCAAGATTACATAGGTTGTTTATGTTCCGATAGTTATCTTGTTTGTATATGTGACTCAAACGATATTTGTACAAAAGATATGCTCTCAGAAATTGCATATCTTTTGTTCTAATGCAGATAATAAAAATCTGCTTGAAGATTTGGAATCTGCGGAAAAAACTGAATAAGTGTATTAAATTTCATTCAGTTAACCCTACTAATAAAAAAATGTTTTTCAAGACCCACGTCTCCCCTTAAACCAAAGTGGTGCGTTTCTTTGGTCGGGGAATGGCAGATAGGGCGATCCAGATTTTTTTCCTCACTTTGAGCCTGTGTGAGGGCGCAGCTTCCTGATGCACTCAACAGTCTAGTCACGTGTCACTTTTCAGACTTCGCGGGCTTTCTTTATCAACCAGAAAAAATGAACTCGCAATTAGTTTGTTGTTGAAAATAGCGCAGTTAGATGTCATTTAAACATGCCTACATAGGCCTCATTGACATTTTGATAATTAGTTGAGTACTTGTTGAGTTACAAATTCAGTTATGACTAATTAATTAAAGGTCATTAACAAAAAATAGTAGTGGCTGCTTCAGTGTACTAGGAACAATATAAACTAGGTTTGCTTTGCGTAACGCCGTCCCCTTTTTTAAAATTATGCTGCGTGATAGTTGGCACGCCCTGTATATGTAATGCAACCAAAAATAAAGTGACATGTTAGTGAAAACAATCATAAATAATTGGTGCAACTCACCTCTGTGCATTGTACAGCATTCAGTCAGGCATTTACCTCTTGCGGCAATGCCACAGATGGTGGGGTTCGTCGAGTTACCCTTGGCAGCTAGGGCTGCACAGGCACCATTGGCAATAATCTGGCAAATGACCCCTCACTGCTTTTGCCTCAGCTGCTACATGTGCTTGTCGAAACTGTCATTAAGAAACCTTTCCAGTATAACCTGTAGGTGTTCACATCGGATGAGGAGGAAAGGACCGGCAACCAGTGCATTGCAACCCTTTCCTCCTATCTGGTGGAACTAATACCATGCACAACAGGATTGCATAAGGACAGAAAAAGAAGACAAAAGCATGGTTGCCAGTTTATGCAAGCCACTGAAGTGCTATTCAAATGTGTTGCTCATGCATGGTGCGGAATGATATGGAGATGTTATAGCTCATTCTGTTAAATAATTACGTGGTATTTATACTAGTCTTTGACTACAGTAATAACTAAAGAAAATGGAAGGCACTAGGCTGTGAAAACATTGTGCACAATCCGTTGCAATGTATGCTTCTGAAAGATTTGGTTACATCAATTCTCACTTGATGAACAGCAGCACTGTCTCTGGATTGCCATCGTGAAGTTGACGAAAAATTCCCACCATATAATCGCTCGGCGAAGTGAAACAAGACTGCTCATGTATGGCAACTCACTCTAACCCAGAAACATCTGAAGGCGAGCTGTGAGCATATTACTTGTGTCAGCTCAGTACGATACAAAGTGTTACTTTGGTTGAACTTCTACATGGCATTGAACTTCTAATGGCATTGTCCCCACTGATGCGTGGGCAGTTTGTAATTGTGCTAGGGGTATGCGGAACCTTCAAACATAATTTTCTCTTAAATTAAGCATTTGTTTGTTGCAAAGACAGTGCTGCAAGGTTTTGGGAATAGTATTTTAACAATCCATGTCAACTTAATATTTCCCTTGAGTGACAGTTTAAAATAAAGCGTGACAGCTTTGTGTGAGGACACATTTTCTGCAAGAGAAAACTAGCTAAACAAAACTGAACAGGCAAGTCGGTCATAATCATCACCTTGCAACTTGCTCTCCAATGTTGTTCACTGCTGCTTAGAAGTGTTCAAATGACTAGATTGGAAAGTAATGGGAATAAACATTAACGAAGAATATCTTAGGAATCTATGATTCGCAGACAACATTGTGCGCTTCAGCAATGATGGAAGACCTAAACCGAGAAGGTGCTAAAGTAGGGCTGGATATTATTATGTAAAAGACAAAGATAATGGTTAACAGCCTAGCATAAGAGCAAGAATTCATTATTGGTAAACTACCTCTGGAGTATGTATAGTAAACTACCTCTGGAGTATGTATACCTTGGGCATTTACTGACAGGGGAGCCTATGCATGAAAGGGAAATCCACCAAGTAATAAGAATGGGCTTGAGCGCTTACGGCAGATGTTCCCAAATAATGACAGGCAATCTACCACTGTCCCTGGCAGCATTCAACCATTGTATACTGCTAGTACTAGCATATGGGGCGGAAACTTGGAGAATAACAAAGAAACTGGAGAAGTTAAGAATCATGCAGCAGGCAATGGAATGAAAAATGTTAGGCATAAGTTTAAGAGAAAGGAAGTGAGCAGAGTGGATTAGAGAACAAACAGGGGTAGCCGACATTGTAGCTAACATCTAGAAGAAAAAGTGGACCTGGCCAGACCCTGTAATGTGAAGGACAGATAACTGAGAGCTTCGAAATGGATACGAATCAATGGGAGACATAGCCAAGGACGGCAGAGGGTTCGATGGATTGAAGAAATCAGAAAGTTCACAGGCATAAAATGGAACCGGCTTGCACAGGATAGGGTAAATTGGATATCATTGGGAGAGGCGTTTGTCCTGCATTCAACATAAAATGTAGGCTGAATGTAATGGTAATTATGATGATGATGGCTGCCAATGGATCAGCACGCAGACCTGACTCAAGGCTGAAAGGGAATTAACGTGGCAGTGGTTGTGGCTTCAAATAATGCTGTTCCAGATGTGCAATCAAAGCAGAAAGTCAGAAAAATTGGTGCTGAAGAGCTTGAGCATCGTCTGACATTTCAGATGTACCATATATATATTACCTCTATGGGTCATGTGGCGTAATATTTATTCCAAAAGAGCTCTTTGCTATGACATGTCTCATTGCCCCATGTTGTTTTGGGATGTTAAGTCCCATAAATTAATGAGCATATCCTAAGCCATTTAATTAAGATAATTGTGAGATTCTGCTACTTAGCTAAATAAGCATTGCAATTTTCTATGCAGGGTATGTCTGCATGTTTGTGCAAGTGAGTTGAAAGGCAGGATTGTGCTACTGCCATTGGCAGTTATTAATAATTTAACAATAATAATAATAAGAAGAATATATATGAGCCATTGGTTGCTTTTACTACATGCAGCCACCACGGTAGTCTAGTGGTTATGGTGCTCAGTTGCTGACTCGACAGACACGGGTTCAATCATGACCACGGCGGCCTCATTGTGATGGCAGTGCAATGCTAGAGGCCTGTAAAGTGTGCGATTTCAGTGCGAGTTAAAGAGCCTCAGGTGGTCAAAATTATCTAGAGCCCTCCACTACAGCACCTCTCATAGCTCGAGTTGCTTTGGGACGTTAAACCCCATAAACTCAACCTTGAAAACTGTGTTAGTCAACTATTGTTTCACTCAACTATTGAAAATGTTCTCCGTTTGGTGTGTTGTGCACAAGTTTTATTGGTGCTTTTGTTCTGATGTGCCCAGCTTCTTCGTGGAGTGACAATTGCCTCTGGTGGAGTGCTGCCACGCATCCAGCCCGAACTGTTGGCTCGGAAGAAAGGCAACAAATTTGTAATGCCATCGCCCAAGCACCAGCCCTCTGCACTGCCTATGCGAGTAAACAACACGCCCTCAAAATCGCACCAGGCTGCTGTTGCAGCTGCGGCTGCTGCCAAGCCTACTTCAGCACCACCACCACCAAAGAAAGTTGCAGCCACTGCAGCAAGCAAAAAGCAACTGCCGCCGACTCCATCATCTCCTACCAAGGAGAAGAGTAAAGGGAAGGGAAAGGTGTGTTTGATTCCTTGTAATTAGGCTTCCAGCTTTGCACATTTTATTTATAGGGGACGAAAGATGTTGGCAGATAATTGTGATACTTTGAAAAAATTGTCTTTCAAAGAGTCTATTATAATTTTTATCCCTGTAAGTACAGTAGAATCTCGCTGATATCAGAATCAGAAATGTTTTTTTTTTTTTTCAAATGAAATTGTTGGGGGGTCCTTCAGGTGAAAAGCTGCATTGTGTAGCTTGAATATGCCTGAAGGCCCTTACATGGCAGCACTAAAACTACAACCAGCATACATACATATGTGCAACATATATCCAGTATAATGCACTATTTCAGTGCAACTAAACAAATGCAACATGTAGAGAAACACTTGTGTTTTCCCCTGAACACACAGTATTTATAAAAAAAAGTAGAAATCTAGTACATTTAGTGAGAGAAAATGTCAAAATACCTTGTCATACATCAGAAAAGTGGCATTTACAACACTGACAAAAGCACTACAAAACTTGGAGGACGCTTGAGCTTCGCCTTCAAAAGTAGAACGCGATAGCGTAATCGTGCCCCGTGTGCATCGCCTTCTCAAGCTAGCCTGGCTTCGGTTCTCAATGCATGCGTTGACCGTGTTGTAAGGAAATGAACGACTGTGCGCGTAACATTGGCCGTTTCAAACTATCCTAGAATGCCTACTGCAAGTACAGTTATTGAGTGCCCACTACGCCATAATTCTTCCTCTTGCGATTCAGCGAAGGGCCCACTATGCATCCGTAAGGCAACACGCTAACCTACGCAGATATTCACTTTGTTGTTGCTTTTGCGGCTGATGATAATTAAACATGTCTGAGCGCTTTGTAATGGGTGGGCCTTTAAAACACCCACTCGTTCCGCAATTCACATGCTTTGATGCCTGGAGTGATTCGACGCTTATGCCACGCAATATTACATGCCTTAAGGGGACTCCTTCCACTACATGACATTCATATAGTGTTTTTTTTTTTAAATGCGAAGCATTTCTTAGCGAACTTCTGCGACTTTGACCGTATCTATCTATCTATCTATCTATCTATCTAGCCGCCTACGACTTTGTGCTCTCCTGGTCGCTTGGTTAATCGAATGTGCACCAAAATTGGTATGGCGTAACATGACTGTATGACAAACATAAATGACAAGTCATAACATGAAAATCATGACACGAATGTCATGTACAGCATGATTTACGTGCTACGCTCATGGTGCGCTGGCGGCCGTTTCGCTAGCTTGATATACACCAAAATTGGTATCTTGTGACGTGACTGTGTGACGAACATAAATAACACGAGTTAACATGAAAATCATGACACGCATGTCATGTACAGCATGACTTACGTGCCACGCTCATGGTGCGCTGGCAGCCGTTTCGCTAGCTTTATATACACCAAAATTGGTATCTTGCGACGTGACCGTGTGACGAACATAAATAACACGAGTTATCATGAAAATCATGACACGCATGTCATGTACAGCATGACTTACGTGCCACGCTCATGGGGCGCTGGTGGCCGTTTCGCTAGCTAGATCTACCCCGGAATTGGTCTTGCGCGACGTGACTGTGTGACGAACATAAATAACACGAGTTAACATGAAAGTCATGACACACATGTCATGTACAGCATGACTTACGTGCCACGCTCATGGTGCGCTGGCGGCCGTTTCGCTAGCTTTATATACACCAAAATTGGTATCTTGCGACGTGACCGTGTGACGAACATAAATAACACGAGTTATCATGAAAATCATGACACGCATGTCATGTACAGCATGACTTACGTGCCATGCTCATGGGGCGCTGGCGGCCGTTTCGCTAGATTGATATGCACCGAAATTGGTATCTTGCGACGTGACTGTGTGACGAACATAAATAACACGAGTTATCATGAAAATCATGACACGCATGTCATGTACAGCATGACTTACGTGCCACGCTCATGGTGCGCTGGCGGCCGTTCCTCTTGGTTGATCGACCCCCAAGTTGGTATTGCGCGACGTTACTGTGTGACGAACATAAATAATAGGAGTTAACATGAAAACCATGACACGCATTTTCCTCAATGACATACAAGACGATGTATGCAGCTCTTTGCTGGCTGCTTCGCATTACATCGATTCCCACAATGCGTGGGATCTGCCGGCTTTTTTTCTGAAGCAGTTTCAAGCAATAGCGTGGCTCTGTGGTAGAACACCTGCTTGCCACGCAGATGGCCTGGGTTCGATTCTCACTCGAATTAGTTTTTTATTGTTTATTTTATTTGCACCTTGCTCAATTTTTCGGTCATGGACAAGACGATGATTTTTCGCTCACGACCAACGACGCCGACGCTGGCATTTCGGCAAAACGAGCTCTTTAACGCTCTTGCGTTAATATGATGATACACTGTATATCGAAACACTGTGCATGAAATATATATTGCAAAAAACAACGCGAAATTTACTAACAGTTTCAACATGAATTCATACCAACTCGCCCAGCTCTCAGTTTTACTGTAACAGTTTCATTTATATCTTCATTCAGATGTACAAAAGTACTCTCTGATTTGTTTGCAAGTGAAAGTATTTAGAGTAAATTTTTTCCCTTACAATTTAGTTAACAACGAAAGTAGGCTGTGTCTTATCAACTGCATGAGCTAATTTGTGCGCCTGTATTGTACTGACCATCTGTTTTGGCTATGAGTGTCGCTTTTTTTTGTGTTCAAGTTGTGACGTATGTTTTAGAAAGACTTAAAATTGTCGAAGCCGAAGCAAAATGAATATAGAAGTCAGTATATTCGTAAAGAGTAGTTGCACATACTATTATATTATGTTTTTTAAAAAGCTGCGCAGTGGGATGAAAATAGGATGCATTCGCTATTTGTTGAAGCACGCGTTTTTGAAGTTGTAGAAGTGCACGAATATATTACCTTTTGTGGTTGTGGCCCACACAAGCGCACAATAGTTAAGATGCGACTCAAACAAAGTGTAATATATCTGCAATTTTACCCTCTCAGGAAAAAAAATGCCAACAGTGAGACAGCACACCAGCGGCAGATAACAAAGATTTTGCGACTAGTTCAACGTGATGGGTCCAATTCATATCTTCTGAAAATGTAATGCCTGATACAGTAAAATACCAGTTGTATGAACTTTTTTTTTAATCCCGCGCCGAAACACCATTGGACCCCATGCTAACGCATTTCAGTTTAGCTAGATAAGTGCAGAGCGCATTTCAGTTCTACGAACATATTTTGTGACACCATCCAAGGCCTCTCACGTCACATTGATCAGAAATCCTCTGAAAGACTAGGTAGAGACAGCACTTTGCCTTTTGAGGACTATGTCAGCTGTGACTCTCACATTGAGACATGCACCATCTGTCTACAGAAGAGGTTGTAGCGAACTTCCTACCACCAGAAGAAGAAGAGGAGGAGGAAGCAGCAACCCTTGTCGAGGAAACACCAAGAATTTCAGCTAAAGAAGCATTGACGTACTTGCAAAAAGTGAATTCCTTCGCTGCCCAGCAGAGTGTTGTGCCGGAGAAGGTTTATGAGAGCTTGGACACAGTGACTCAATTCATGACCACTGAAATGTGCAAGTGCAGAAAAGTATTACTGCATTTTTCAAAACATGCTAAGTAAGCAGAAATTCACATTCAAATAAGCAGCATTGCAAATAAAATGGTCCAAATTTTCTTTCAACAACTGATGTCTTCTTTAGCTCCTGATAACAAGTTGCAACATAGCTATTTCAGTTCGGCGAACTTTCACTTTAACAAACTTTTTTCCTGGGGTCCCTTGAAGTTCGTTCAAGTAAAGTTTCACTGTACCTTGTATTTCATCAAAATTTCAATGAGAGCACCATCCAAGAAGAATTCTTGATTAAACAATACTGCTTGCTTCTTGCCTTGAATAATGTGGCCTTTGATTTCGAGCTGTTAATTGTTAGAGCATTATTACGAGACCATGCCAACAGATTAGAAAGAATACTGCGAGATTTCTGCAACAGATCATCAAGTTCATGGCCAGAGACCAACTTGTATCGTCAGTGTACAGCACAGTGGATGCATCGCTGATGATATCAGCGATATTATTTACATAGACATTAAATAAGGTCGGTCACAATATGCTACCCTGCGGTACTCCCGATTTAATTGCACGATACAAGGAGGAGAATTTTTCAATAGCAACGCACCGCGTCCACCTAGAGAGATACGATCGAAACAAGTTTGCCACGCAACAGATTCCATAGCCGTCTAGCTTTCCAATTAAAATTTCATGATTTAAGTGACCAAATGCCTTGCTATAGTCCATAAAAATACCTAAAGTTAGTTTTCCTGCCCCAGTGTTATCAATTATTGGCTCCGTTTGACATAATGCTGTCTCTGTCGACCTGGCTGGGCGGAATACGTGCTGACACTCAGAAAGAATGTTATTCTTTGCAAAGAAATCATTGATTCAAGCAGAGATCACCTTTTCTAAACCTTTAGAAAATGCAGACAGAATAGAAATTGGCCTGTACTTCCCCAAATCATTTTGATTGCCAGCTGTAAAAATAACTGAAATCCTGGCTTTCTTAATAGTACTTGGAAAATGGCCTGTTTCTAGAACAAGATCAAACACAGATGCAAGATGGATTGCGATGGCGTCAATTACAAATTTTATTGGTCTTATTTGAATACCGTCTGCATCAACAGCATTGCTGTTTTTTTAGGCCCAAAAAAGTATGCCTAATCTCAGTGTCATCAGTTGGCTCAAGAAAAATGCTATGCATAGATCTCTTAACAGCAGTGCCACTGACCGCACTATCTGATGAAGTCATTATGTTCACAAAGTGGTTATTGAAGCATTGAAGGTGTTCTTTATGGGACCGTAAAAAATAAATGTATTAGCCGGAAAATGCAACAGCCAGAAAACAGGAGAAATGAAAAATATAAAATTTGATTAGTGGTGAACCGCATGGAATATTATCTCAATGTTTATGCTTGAAAAAAACGGCCGTGTTGCCTGGTGCTTTTACTCTCACCCAATCAGCGCAAAGAGTTTTATGAGCACCTACAGTGCCATATATCTTTAGTAAGTCTAGTGTCGCTGTGGCCAACACTTGGCAAGCGATCACTTTTGGTGATACCTTCACAATATTGTCGCCGAATAAATCGTTGTCTTCGAGCGATAACGTAGCCCTGTACGCATAGTGTCGGTCCGCCATGGCTCATAGCAGATGGCTGAACGCTTTGCAAAAGTGAAAGTAGCCCCGAAAGCGATCTAGAAACACATAGGCGGTGCGAGAAGACTGCAAACTCCTCCTACAAATAAAGATGATGAGTCCATGTCAATGTGACGGTGGAAACAAATGCCAGTCTCAAAGGCCTTACTTTCGTGAATGCTGAAAACAAGTTTAGAAGTAATTAAAGGGACCCTCTAACACTTTTCCAGACCTCATTGTTTTACATTTTTTACTTTCGGGTTGCGTAGACTGAAGGCTGAAGAGATTAGTGCAGCGAGAACGGCAGTGATAGGGGCACGCAGTCCGAAGTTATTCAGCCTAGAACACTCAAAATACAATAAAATGGAGGCCTACCCTCAACTCGATTTTCGCGGGGTCACCTGACCACGTTTCACTCACCCTGTGATGTTTGATGGCGCCCCAATGAAATGAACTGAAAGAGCCTACGTACAGGAAGCTTGCATACAATGTTGCCCGTTCTTTCCAACGTAATGACGCCATTGCAATAGTAACAAACAATGTGGTGCATTAAGAGTGAACTGCACGTGTGAAACGAGGTAGATCATGAATGCCTCTATCATGTTTTGTAATTTTAGTCATCTTTCTTGTTGCGATGGCGTCTATATCAACACTCTTACATTTTTTTTTTCCTTTAATTTCTTTAAACAACGGCGCCTGGAGCGCCTCCAGCGCGTTTCCCCCAGCGCCATGGCGTTCAGCGCATTCTTTGCCGGGCGCTGCAGTTTTAAAGGACCCCTGACATCGAATTTGCAAACTCGAGATGCTTGTGTTGTTTGATAGTCCTGCATGCGGGGGCACTTCTGACCGATTATGAGTGACGAGCGTTGCCTTTAGGATATTTTAATTTGGTTTTAAAGTAAGCCTGAGTGCTCATCTGAATTTTGAACTCCTATCAACATAACCACTAGTATGACGTAGACGTAGGCCCCTTGTGACGTTGCAGAGGTAAAGCAAGTGTTGTCGACGTCACAGACAGAAATATGCGCGGTGCATGCACTGTGGTATATTGCGAAGCATGTTTGCTCTCCCACCTTCTCCTTCTTCGGTACGTGTCGGCAGGCAGCGTGAGCTCTCCGTGTGTGTGTTCTCCAACTGGCAGTTCAACAAGCGCGTGGCTGACGTCACCCAATACTGAGCGCATGTCATCACGCGAGCCCCGAGGCGCGACCACCGCGGCGCGGCGCTAGTTTCTTATCCTCTTTCGGCGCGCGTTTTGAACCTACACTAAAAATGACCATAATTAACGCTGCTAGGATTAATTAGAGATCACGTAGGAGCATTTCCGGTGTCATTCCGTGATTACAAGACATAGACCTACTTATTACAACATAAATGTCACAAACAAGAAATCGGCTGTCAGGGGCCCTTTAAAGCTGAAAAAGTCTATGATCGTTCGCTTAGTTGGTGTTCAGTGAAAAAAGCATGCTAAAGAAAAACTGCACCCAATAATAACCCCTTTTGTGATGCAACACCGTTATTACTTCTAATGTTACATTTATCCAATCATAGGCCAGCGCTCATCTTCATTTCCGCCCACAATAGTTCTGGCGAGCACCACTACGCGATGATGCGGTTGGCAGCGATGTAGGCGCTTCAAAAAAAGTGTTGGAGGGCCCCTTTAAGTCATACACTCAATCTTTAGATAGCAAATATGAATCTCGAAGGCTATGCTTTCGCTTGCGGTAACCGAAAGTACACCATATGAGTGTCGTGCCACTCATGTGGATAATCTTATGGTCAAGCCAATCCAAGCTGTCTGAAAAGTTAGCATGGCTTCTCTCTTCCGTGGCCACTTGGCTGGCTCGGAGCACCCTTTGTGACGTATCATACGGGAACGGTGGTACAGTTATGACATCACAGCAGGCTTCCCAATACATTTGATCCTATAGGAGCTATGCCAGGACCAGCAGAAAACAACATAACAGTGGTGTCCTACTGTAGTAAGCTGTGTTTGAGATGCCAAATGTATTGACGTGTGTGCATTATAAGTTTTGCTGCTGATGACTTTCTCTTTGCTGACACCATTCACATGTCATCACTCTTGTCAAATACGCACTTGCGGTATTGCGAACATTCATGAATGTTCTCGTCACCGTTAGTAAGATGGGTTGATCACAATCATATTGTAGAAATGTTGTGGACACAGTTGTACATTGTCGAATCAATCAAGTACCTACATCTATTGTGCCAAACTTAAACATTCTCATCCAGTTCAGCATGAATAGTTCAGTCGGGTGAACTCCAGAAAGAAAAAAGAAATTATTCAAACTGGTTTGTACCAGGTTATCTTAGTTAATTTAAATAACAAAAAGTTGTGAAAAATATGTGGTGGTTCTTGTGAGCGGCATCGAAAGACAAAAGAAAAAGGTATTCATGTATTCCAGGCCACAAGTATTTACTCTCTCTCTCTCTCTCTCTCTCTCTCTCTCTCTCTCTCTCTCTCTCTCACACACACACACACACACACACACACACACACACACACACACACACACCACACACACACACACACACACACACACACACACAAAACACTGTGGAGGCTCACCTGTTGTTTTTCAGCTTTTTTAAGGGGGTGGGGTGGTCTTGCATTTAGTGAAGCTCCAAGCCCCCTTAATGTTATAAAATGTACTGGTAAATGTGAAAGTGCCTGAAAGGGGCCCTGCAACCCTTTTTGAGCATGGTCACAAAACGCTGCTGATCTGCCGTTGAGGCTCCTGAGAACACACGAGCCAAACCTTATAGCGCAGCACACGGCCTGGAACTTACAATTAATTCTCAAAGCCAGCTAGAAATTGCTCCCTTCTCTTTCTACAAATGATGCCATATACCCAAATTACTGCACCATATACCCAAAGTCCATGACCATTGGCTGATTTGAGCATCATGAGCTGCATAGTTACTGTGGCCACCGCGAGATGCTGCAGCATGCCTGCGTGTGCGCTTGCGATCACAATGAAAGTAAGGCATGCGTTCAAAGAAAAAATGAAAAAGTGCTCAGTCATGATGCGTACTGACAAAGGGACGCATTTTCTTGCCCTCATGTCATCCCCTTCCCTGCGTAGCTTCGGCGCGCTCGCTGGTACGAAAGGAGAGAGAAAACGCTTAAAGCGTGTGGGGTCTGATGAGAGATCGCCGCGCTTGTGGAACACACAGAGACTCGCTGCTGTTTCCTGCATGCAGCGACGACACCCGTGGCCCCTGGCCACCCGGCTACACAAGCCACGACTCCCAGAGTCAAAGAGACAGAAGAAACTATTTACAGAAAACTTGGACCACCTACGAGGCTTCCATACTCACTCGCTTCGGGCTTGCCTACAAATACATGCTCTGTGCCTCGCTCTCCCAGGATGCGGACCACATGGCTCCCGTACCGACAACTTAATGATATTCTTAAAAAACGATCAACCACTTGCGAACAGAAAAAAAAATCACGCCATATCCATGGAATGCATGTGGCGTTGTTTCTTTTTTCGAAATGAGCTAAATCCAGAAACCGAAACTAGCTCATACCTATATTGCTCCACTGGCAAGTACATTCTCTCAACTTTCCTCTAAAAGAGTTATCAGAACGAAATGGGTCAAATACCAACAGCTACGTGTGCTCACAGATCTCGTTTCAAAACAAAATTGAGCCAGATCCATGCGCCGTATGGATCGAAATGAGTCAAATCCAGTATGCCAATAGCAGAGCGCTTCAGCGATCATGTGATTCAGCAAACATGAAAGCCTCCGTATGATTTCCCGCCTAGCCTGACTGCTCTGCCTGTTTTCTGGGTGTTTCTGCAAGTTTTGTTTGCCCTTTCGGAGCTGGAGTATCATGGATGCTGATGGAAGTGAAGAGATCGGCGAGAGATCTTTCCCCAGACATCGACGACATCGTGAACAGAAGCAATGTCGATGCCGGCGAAGCAAGAATGTGCCGCTGCCGGAATTTAAATAAAGTTTTTTCAAGAATACCGCATTGAGTTCAATGTTTCAATTCAATATGAGCCAAATCCAAAGTTATCATGCTAATAATGCTGAAATCTGCTGCATATTTTTAATTGATTGTGGCCAGAAACTTCCCCTAGTCGACATGTAAAACATATCATAAAATAGCCTTGACAGCGTTGTATTTAGTTTGCATAGCAAACTTTTGCCGTTATCTCAAATTCTCTTTGGATGGATTTGACTCATTTCGAAAAAAACGCCTCGAATGATGATAAGTGGGCAAAGCTCGAGAGGGGGAGATCATCGGTAAACCGTAACTCTCCCGTGAAAGTTGCCCATTACATCATTAGAAAGATGTAAGACTGTGCGTATATTATACAAAATCAACTTTTATTTTGTTCTTGTTCGTTTGTTGTTTCGTTTTTTCGTTTGTTCTTTTCATTTCGTCTTTGGCATGGCGGCTGGATTGCGAGGTCGCTTCATTATGACGGCTTTATGGTCCGTGAAATGAAGCGAGAGAGGTTCTTGTACTGGCTGCAGTGGGAAGTTTGCAAACACTAAGTCTATGCACGTCCCTCGGATCGTGGTAGGTTGCATATGGATACATCTGAGTGCGTATTTGGAAAGCATGTGCTGCACGATCCAGTCATTGGCAATGAGGTCCACGTCGAAGTCCCCAACCAGCACAAACGAACGGTTCTTGTACTTGTTGTCGTAGTCACGTAACACAGCGTCTATAAACGACTTGACGTCCCCGATAGACAGGTTGGGTGCGAGGTACACGGTCATGACGGCGACTGAATCGGTGGACCGGTGTTTCGACGCGTGGTGGCGATTCCAGGCTCGATTGTCAGCTCCGCGATGGAGTGCCAAGCATGAAGCTTATCCCGCACCTCCACCAGTGTAACGATGTGGGATCGACGAGGACACGGAGCACGACAAAGAAACACGCTTTATCAATCAGAGAAAGAACTGCAACGTCTTCTTCGTCCCTGCGCTGGGCCAAGAACACTCGCGCTGCTTTGTTGCCATCACCACTGGCACATACGCGCGGTATAGGCGGTCACGTATGAGCTAGGAGGGACGAACCCACGGCTTTAGGAGCTTCGCCCCTAAAAAAAACTCTTAGCGGGTTGACAAGTTCAAACTCGCTACAGCAACCGATCTCCTTGCTGTCAAGAAATCCCGCCGCCAATGCTAGCGATGAAAATCCCCCCTAGGCCTAATCTGACCGGCTCAAATACAAAGGTTGCCCCGAACCGCGAGAACTGTCATCCGATGCCCCAAGAGCTCCACGTTGAGCAGCCAGTGTGGGGTCTGATGAGATATCGCCGCGCTCGTGGAATACACGGAGGCTCACTGCTGTTTCCTGTATGCCAGTCTATCCTCGCCGACAGAGTGGCGCCACCGCGCCACCTCACACCACGCATTCACAGCGCGACATCTTGCTCGGCGGCTGTTAATGCTAACTGCAGCTAATCTGCGAGGCACGCGTGTGCTATGAAGTGCAAACGACTTTACAGGGGATGATAGCACCTCCGCAAGCGTGCAGCAAATCCCTGTAACTGCTTGTACTTGACTAATTCTAAAAACTTTTTGCGGCAGTCGATTCGTGAGGCAATACGCTCTTTCAATTAAGCCATTAGACGATTACTTGGAAAAGTGTTGCAGGGCCCCTTTAAACGAAAATGTAAAACTTTATTATATAAACCAGTCTTGGTTTCTGTGCCCATTTTATGGATGTTTCATGATGTCGCGAAACACTGGCTTGCTCTGTTCCTGTGGTCAGTGCCACTGGGATAAATTATCTCAGCCAGGAGAAATGTGTGCAGCATTCTTATTTTCTTTTTTATGAGCACTGTCATTATGCCTAGCATTAATGCTACACATTTCATTAGCAAATTTAGCTGTGTATTATGACATGATGATACTAATATCAATAACATCAGGTCCAGCTTTCGGCAATATACTTTCGTATTAGCTGTTTGACTACCACACTGGTTTTCCATGGCTACCCTTCCAAGATTGAGCAGCGGAGCTCCTAGACATATGTTCGACCTACAGTCAGAAATTTCACTTACAAATTTTGTGTGTTCGAATACCTTTCCATAGCCGCTCTGGCCCCAAGTCATCCACCAAAGTGAGGAGCACACAGGCATGGTTAGACTGTGTGTCGTGTTGTAGAAGAAATATTGCTAGCTACCTTGATGGAGTGGAGGACGAATGGAATGTCAGGGGAAGCAGAGTTAAGCGATCTTGTGGCTAGATAGTGTTAACAGTAGTTGTGTCTTTGTCCCATGCACCTAGTGGACTTTGAGGATGAATTAAGATGACCTGTGAGACCTATGTATCTCTTAACAGATGAGGATTGCTTTAGTAACTTGTAGTGCCAAACAAGTTAACATAGATATCTATGTGCTTAGCTAAATTTCTTTGAAGTGCTTAAAAAATTATTTTGTTCACAGCAGGGCTAGTTGGTATCCAGCACTTTGTTCTGTTTGTTTTTTCACCTGCCCCATCATTCACACTTCTTCGCCATAAATATTTTTTCCTTTGTTTTTCAGGAATCAACTGGTGCAGAGCCATCACACACCACTGTCACTGTGTTGTCAGAAAAGAAGCTGTTTCTTGGCCAAAAGGTTGGGGCCTTGGCATTTTATATTGATGATCAGGTCACTGGCAGGTCAATTGTGGTTGTCTATTTTACTGTACCCTGTTCTGCTACATTGCACAGTTGCTTGGGATCTGTAGTAGATTAGTGCTCGAGGTGACAGAAAAGGACAGTTCAGCTTGGAAAATATTTGGTACTTTGTAGTTTCTCAGAATAGAATCTCACTTTGGCAGATAAGTGCGAATAGCTCAGCCCCTTAAAGGGCCTCTAAACCACCTCGATATTTTTTTAACATTTGAAGTAAACATGTGCATCAAGTTCAGAATTCCGTCATGATCAACAATTCCAAATGCGGCAGTGCTACACGCTGTGGGCTCACCACAAAATAAAAGAACAATCATGTGCTCCTCTAGAGACCTTTCCGGTACAACCAGTGCTGGTCCTGACGTCACCAGTGTGATTAGATGATGTCACTTGGAGCAGACACTGTCAATTGTTTGAATAGGAACCTGTTTGTCTGCTAGAAGGTAGGAGTGCTCCCTGCTCTTCCTCCTCGCAAGACGAGGGGGAGAGACGAGCTGACGAATGGAGCGTAGCGAAGAAAAGAGCGAAATGAGCAAGGGCCGCGTTTCAATCGTCAAGTGCGTGTAACTCCGCTATTACTGCACCTTTTCGAAAAATTCTTGTAGGTATGTGTTCGTTGTAGACTCGCACACAACTGCAGCACCCCAACTAGTAAATTTTGACCTCTGCGGTTTAAAGGCCAACTCTGGCAATTTTTTGACCATGTCAAAGTAATCGTGTTTTTATGTTCCTGAGACTCCTGTCATGGGTCCGATAACAGAAATACTCGGCAAATTGTAGAATAATTTTAAATAAGCAAAAAAGCGCAACACCGAAACCGAAACCCAACCGAGCAGTACTCTCTTCGCAGAGTTTTCGTTGCATATTATGACATTCGTTGGCACTTAACGGCCTTTAACTTTCACAGTGATGCATTCCTTCTCTCGTTTGTCCTCTGAGCGTAGTTTGGCGCGCAAGCAGAGCTCATCCGCAGTCGAAGCGGTACTCATGTAATGTGAGTGCCCGCAGCATCGAGCGGCCGCTGCTGCGGGTTTGTCAAGCGGCTGATCCCAAGACAAAGCTTGCTTAACCATGACACAGGGCTGCGCATTTGTTGGTGTGGAACTGCTGATTTGTGATTATGTCACGTACAAGTATTTTTAGCAACTTATATCCGAGTTTCAGCCCATAACAAACGACGCGGCCGCTAGGCTGGCATGGTCACATTTGACGCACTATAACTTGTTAGCAACCAAAATAATGCAACGTTTTTTTCTGCACAATGGCAGATGACGTCCTTGACTTCACTCAGAGGGATTTTAAAAAAGATTAAAAATGGCCTTTTTGAGAAAATCATTTTCAAAGTTCGGCGTTTTTGGTAAATCACTTACGTTTCAGCCCAATTATCGAGTAAAACGGAGCGCGATAAAACCACGCAAATTATTTTAAAAGAGAGCAAAAGTATCAAAGTTAATATGTACCGATTTTCATTATCCTCACTTTAACTTGCTTGCAGCAATAAATGCCTGAAATAGAGGTATTTTGTGCGATTTGCCAAGTTTGTGATTTTTTTCTTCAAAAGTGCTTTGACAAGCAAGGGAAATAATAGACTCATAAGATTGTATTTCACTTGTTCTTTAAGGGGAATAAATATTGTGATGAAGAAGTGCACCGTTTTTTTCCTTGGTGCGCTCAAAATTCAGAAATCGCGAAATTGGCGGAAAAGCGTTTTTTGTGGCCAAAATTTATATATTTTTTTTTCTGGCGAACAAATTTTTTTTTCCGCGAAACTAACTGCGAGACCATTGTTCTGGGTGTAATGCCTAGACCTACAGTAAATTTCATCACAATCGGGAATGGTGACCGGGACCTCGTGTTCGATCTTATCTGGACACACCCAACTCAAGAAAACGCTGGTTCCAACATGGAGATGAAAGATATGGCAGAGTTGGGGGCTCAATTAATGCTGTTTTGGGCCTGAAATTTGGGCAAAAGGTCTGAAAAATCGGACGACGAAGGTTTTTAGCATCCAAAATTTCAGATGTTCTTATATATCGATGTCTACGAGGCAGATTTGGAACTCCGGACTTAAAGGGAGCACACCCTTTTCCGCCACATGCTTCCACAGAAGTTGAAGGAGGAGGAGAGGCTGAGGAAATGGCATCTTTGCCTATCACGTGTAAAGTGGTGTCGGCAACACTTTGGCTGCACCAAATCATGTACATAAATAGGATTCGGCCTCTACATTGCCTCATTCTTGATAAGACAACTATGAAACATCGCCCCGCCAGTGCTTCATCAACCTAGCGAAAAGAAACACTTTCATGTTGCTATCTCATAAGAATATGCTTAGGAATCCTCTCTAACTTTTTTTCTGCAATTTTGCTTCTAAGTACAGTCGAACCCGTTTATAACGAATTCGAAAGTGTCGCGAAAAGTGGTCGTTATATCAGTAGTTCATTGTATATGGACTTGCCCTTAAAAACGTGCGCTTAGCGGCCAAGCCGTTTTTTTTTTTTCTTTGTGCGCTTTTAATAAAGTGCTAACAACCCCTTCGGTGACAAGTTAAGCCTTTTCGCGTCGTGAAGAGACGCCCGCTGCGTGCTCACGAGTGAATTAACCGGCTTTGCAATGAGCTGACACCGTTTCACCGATGCGCGGTGCCGCAACGTGGAGCCGATCATCCCTGGCTAGTTGCGTGCATCGTGTCGCCTACTCGGGTCGCGGAGTCACTGCCGGGCCGCTTGCTGTATGCCGTATGTGCGCGTTTGTACGTTCTTTGTGCTTGCTTCACTCTGAACTGTGCACGGACGGGTGCGGCGACTAGCCTCTTCGTTAAACGCGGCGAAAACAAGCATTTTCCAAGCAACACGCACTCTACGTCTCCGTGATGCTCTCGCGGCCCTGCACGACGATGCGCGGCGCACTTCAGTTGTCACCTAGTCAACCACGCAGTATACGCTCGCTGTCAGTGCGTCGACGTTTCTCAGTGCCCGCGCCGCTTAACAACAGCGAGTTACTTTCGTTTCTACAAAGCGACGCGCACTTTAAAGCGGTCTCGCACGACGCGGCGTCGGCGAACTTGCGAACGGCAGCATGGCTAAGCATGGTGCACTCGTACCGCCGCCAATCCGCAGTGTACGGCGTACGCTACACGCGCAGCCGAGCAGATATCTACAGACGACTGTGATAAGGTTGTCAGCTATAAGGCATAATGGCACGTTCTTCGACGGCCGCCACCTCGCCTTCGCTCATTTCTGATGCTTATCCGCGAAGGCATCGCCGCAATCGCGCGGGAGTCGTAATCACCGATCGACCGGTCTCTGCTGTTACCGAAAAGATGGACGACTTTTTGCGGCACATTGTGGCGTCGACGAGTTTAGGGACGCAGTGAACCTTTTTGCGATGGAAAGTTATCGCGGTTATCACTTCTTGCATTTATGCCTTCTCGCGTTTCAAGGCATTGTTTGGTTCATCGCAGGCGGTCGTAGCTGCAGAGAACGGAGTCAGGAAAGGTTACCGTGCGAAAGCTGACCGCAAGGCTTCATACTGCCTACTATTTTTTTTTTCCTCCCTGCCATTTTACCACTGAAGAAAAGGCTGGAAAGTGAGCAACCTCGCTCGCAGCGTCTGAAATCTGCATGCGGTGCTCACCGGTCCGGGTATCTCAGTCGTGAGTAAACTGCAGCGGGGCACACGCGAGCGCTCGCTCCTGTCACGCTTTAGAAGGCATGTTTTAACTTTTTTTTTCGCTTCGTATGCGCCATATTTTTACCGCGACCGTGTCTGAAGTGTTTGTTGTAAAAGTAGGAGGCCTTGAAAAATGTTCGCTATATCTGGACGCAGCTTCAATGGTTAGCATAGGAAAATCGTAAGTGCACACAAATATGGTCGTTATAACCGATAGATCGTAATATGTGGGATCGTTATAAGTGGGTTCGACTGTATTCGAACAATATTCTAGAAATATTGGAGAAATATTCGAAAAATATTCGATTCGATTCGCACTCACACTTCAATATTCGAATTCGCTTCGCACCCAAAATTTTGCTATTCGCACAGCTCTAGTAAAATGCTATCACTGAGAAGTTTCTGGACTAACTAAAGCTTCTTAATATTGCTATGGGAAGAGTGCATAAGTTTGGCAATAGCAACGTTCAATATCGCATTGGTAGAGCCGAAGGAATTTAATATAAGCCAAGTACAAGCCACCTTTCGCACGACGCGCGGATCACCGCATACCGATAGGTCCGGTCACACACGGTGCACCCTGCATACATTACGGAAAGTGTTTCCGTACGGTAATGTTCACACATGTGCACTCTTCAGCCGGTACTGTATTATCATACTTTCCATGCGGTAAACCGGCCCTGCTAGCTAAAACACTTATATAAAGACGCAGGGTAATCGTTAGGTGCGAGTGTTTCGTGACTGTCAAGGTAATTATATGGGGAATCGTGTGCAGCCCACAACGCAACACCACAAGGAGCTTAAATTCACACGCCCAGCTCACGAATTGCTAGCCAAAAGCATACAATTGTTGCCTTGTGGCACCTCGGTTCTGTCACTTCCGGTTTGCCAAAAATGACATCATGCTCATAATGTTGCCCATAATTCTGGGAAGCGAGGTGGAGAGAGTCGGGGCAGTCAATAAAATTCATTTGTAATGAATCTGCGTATCTCTCCAGCCTGTAATTTGGCATAAATGACGGGAACGTACCCAGCAAATTTTTATTGAATTTAAGTGACCTTGAAAGATTTTTGCCTTTAAAGGTGTTTAAATCGAAGCCAGTGCTAATATCTAACATTCTGTAAAATTTTGCTGCACACAAAATGAAAATGTCTGGCTGCCATCTTGCTAACTGCCATTGTATGGTTCCAAGTGTAGTTTTTGACTACTACTTTGCATTAGGTTGATGTTTGTCTGTTTGAAGATGGTATGTTTCTCCTGCATCAGCAGCTGTGTTCCTCATTAGAAACATTAAACCAATGATTCCACTCCTGCGTCAAACTGTTTCAAACAGGATTTCCTGTGCCATCTTGATAAAACTAGCGTAAATTGCAGCAAGCAACTACAGTCAACTGATGATTCTTTGGACCTGCTTGAAAATTTGGACTCTTTCACGGCAATGCCACAAGTCAGTGTATGAGGACGTCTGAAATTTCAGATGCTGAAACTCTCTGGTGTCCGATTTTTCGGATTTTCTGCTCCGACTTTAGGTCCAACACTGCATTAGTCGAAGCCACCACTGCTGCCACGTTGATCATCTTGCAGGCTCGAACCAGCACTTTTGCAAGTCAATCTGTTCATCGCCATAGCAGATTCTAAAATTAAGCTTTGCTTCAATGCCTAGGTGTTATGCTGTGAGGCATACCTAGAATCCGAAGGGGCCACTGTCATTAGAAGAGCCAGAGCAGGGGCTAGTTGGTTGTGCATAGTCAATACTTGCAAAGCGTTCAAGCAGCGCGTTGCAAGTATCGACCTGTGTCGCGGTGTGAGTATGGAGATGCCACACTGGAAATGCAGGGAGGCATGATGGCGGCAGGTGGCAAACATGCCACTACGACTTAATCACTGACAAATATGTTATGATAAACATCTTCAGTTAACTGCTGAGTAGTGCACGTGGCCTATTGCAGTTGTAAGCTACTGCATGCTTTTAATAGGGAGTTTTAGCTTGTACGTATACTTCTTTACGTTACCGTGTTACCGGATACCGGATGGAATCTGCGCATGCGCGAACCTTTACGGAACGTAAACTTCTGCGGAACGTAAACTACTCGCCGGATAGGCTTTACGTTCACGGCCCTATCTCACTAATCCACCTTCGTTCGTGGCTACTCGCGATATCCGCTTCGCGGAGACTCCAACTGCCGAGTCAAACTGAGCCGAAGTGCGAGCGCCACTTACGATCACCTTATTTCACCCGGATTACCGAGGCTAGAGCGACCTAGAATACCGAATCCGCAAACGTGAGAGGCCTAAAGACGCTGACAGGTTGGATAGGTGGCGCCATCTAGTGGGGCCATGGTGTACCAGGCAAGCACAAAATTGTTATTGCAGAAACATCGGGCGTTCTACTTCCAATGTAAATGCCTTGCAGCGGCATAATTACGAATGAGTTGCCTTTTTAATCATTTTGCCCCCTCAAGAACACTAAGCGAAAACAAACGTGTTCATGATTGGGGTTGCACGAAGCGTCACAAGATGTCGACACCATCGTCCGGTAACCCGGTATTGCTACACCCCTTCACTTATACCCGGATACTGCACACGCTAAAAACCTCTCTTATGATTTTTCTGCAGCGTCATTCAATATTATCTAAATTAAATGTAGTTTAAATGCAGTTTAAATGCAGTTATCATCATCATTTAGTGGTTTGCGCATACGTAAAGGTTTACGTACGTACGTAAAGGTTTACGTTTGGGCAGCTAAAAAACTTTACTAAAACTCGAGTTCCGGTAAAACAGTAAACGTAATCCGGTAACGGTAACGTAAAGAAGTATACGTTACAAGCTTAAACTCCCTAATAGGCAGCAACCTAAATGCACCGTGCCACTGGTCACTGCTGCCTCTTTGTGCGTGACCACAAAGTGCACTGTACAAACAACTTGCTTGTAGGAATGCGTGCATCTCGCCATCACTTTATCCGTGTGTTGTTAGGAACGGAGTGGGCACGATGAAAACTCTCATGGCAAACACTTGTGTTTGCCATGAGAGTTTCACAGATGCAGCAGGCATCCTGGCCGTGACAGCGTGAGCTTAGTAAGTGACGTACTGCACACAACTAAATAGAAACTATTGGCTCCACGGTGCAGCGAATACTGTGTTTCAGTGAAGTGGCAGAGATTTTTGTACAGTAGCACACCATTTAAGTGCACACACGCATCGGGGAAAGCCGGACGAATCCGCTCTCCTGCCACAGCCTTTGTGTTCCGCATCAAACATTTCGAAACGCTCCTTAGTATCGCAATTGTGTGCCATGGCATGATTGTGCAAGAGAGCCTCAATTTTTGCCACACTTTGCTGGTATTGGTGGCGCTTATCACGAGGTGCAAATTTGCAGTTGGAGGTTCGCATGTAATTAAATGGGGTTCCCAGCAGGTAACGAATGTATTCAGGAGAGCCTGTACGAGCACCAAAATGCTTGATAAGTGCACTGGCAGGCCTTCAGAGCTGTTTCAGATGTGGCTGCAGTGATTTGACCACTTGAATGAAGTAGA